>NC_050071.1:39621458-40246458 GCF_009764565.3 Dermochelys coriacea
GAAGCATCACAATGTTTTCTCGTGATGTATAACAGCATTCAGATGATCTTACAATTGTTGCATAAGTCTCTAGAACATGGTAGAGACTCTCTTCCAGTTCTGAACAAACATCACATTGCTTAGTTAATGGCCATATTTACTTGGAATTTGTCTTCCTCATCAGGTATTGGGTAGAAATGGAATGTGTTTTTGTTTTAAAAAAATCTTGCCATTTTTATGGACCAATGAGCATAAATCTGAATTTAACTTCTCCCCACAACAGGGGCTATGACTCTCCCTTCATCAAGAAGGGTATGTGCAAAATTTATAGTTAAAGCAAATCTATGCCCTGTACACTCATTGGATCTAATTTAAACTTTGTCCTTATTAACTGAAGTGACTGGAAAAATAGAATATAGTTTAATGAGTTGATATACTTATCTCTTTTTTTAAATTAAGATAAATTAATGTCTCTTACAGAGCTAAGACACAAACAAAACATGCTAAATTTTCTTTTCTTTCAGAGTAGCAGCCGTGTTAGTCTGTATTCGCAAAAAGAAAAGGAGTACTACAGCTCACTTCATCGGATGTTCACGAAAGCTTATGCTCAAATAAATTTGTTAGTCTCTAAGGTGCCACAAGTACTCCTTTTCTTTTCTTTCTAGATAAGGAGCTTTCTCATTCAGCCTAAAGTTAAAGTTGCTAGAACTAGATTGCCCTTTGTTTTTGAACAAATCGAGTTATAAATAAGGAAACTAAGAATGTGTGAGGAAATTTGTACAAAGCCTTTTCTCTGATTCATTGGCCTAGTAAAGAAAAGTTGTTAATTAAAAAGGAAAAAAGGGCACATCCTCTTGATCTGGAGGGCTCCATTATGTTTGTTCTGTTTCAACAAATGTATTAGAGATGCAACATAAGATTGTGATGCAAATGTACTGGATATCAGCGAAAATGAGTAAGATGACAAATCACATTTCTGAGAAATGTTGGAAGTGATGAAATAAAAGAGGAACCCTTCTTTACATGCTCTAGTCTCGCCTGAAATTATCTCAATATTGGAATAATTTGGCCCAGATGCACAAAGGTATTTAGGCTGATTTCTGATGAGTTCAACGGAGAGACAAGGTGGGTGAGGTAATATCTTTTATTGGAACAACTTCTGTTGGTGAGAGAGACACGCTTTCAAGGTACAAGAACTCTTCTTCGGGTCTGACCTAAGAAAGAGCTCTGTGTCTCTCTCTTGAAAGCTTCTCTCACTCTTTTACCAACAAAAGTTGGTTCAATAAAAGCTATTACCTCGCCCACCTTGTCTCTCTATTATCCTGGGACTGACATGGCTAAAACAATACCGCATACAATGATTTCAGTGACAGTTTGGAACATAAATACCTTTGTTAATCTGGGCCTTGTTCTTTATCACACTAAGAGGAACAAATCTGGCTTTTCAATACCAGGTGCTCTGGGATATTATACATTGGGAGTACTTAAACTCTAAGGAATGTAACAAGAATAATTGGATGCAAATTTGCCGTATTTTATATGTGGGCTTATTCATGATGATAAAGCCTCTTTGCATGGCATTTTGTAATGATTTTGTCTCTGAATATATTGCACAGCAATAAAAATAAAATTGGAAGAAACAATAAACTGTGAATTTCTTTTCACAGTTTCTAAGGGGAAAATTTGGAGGCAGTAAGCATTTCTGCACAGGGAAAGGGAGATCTGCCCAGACAGAGTCCCTGTGATGAAAGTCTGACAAGAACAGGCTTTCTGTTACGATTCTAGTACTTCTGCCTTGCGTTTGGGTCAGAAATATCTTGGCAGTAGTCTTTCTGATAGTGTGTCAGCACTTCATCCAGCTGGAACAAACAAGCGCACAGTTGATCACAGCTGGAAAATAGTGATGACAATGAAAAGCAGTGCAAACACTTTTAAACATTCAAAAAGCTTTGGTTTGGTGTACGTTTTGGGTGAAAATTTATTCTTATTATATCCAAACCAGTTCAACCTGCCTTATTCTGATGCAAGAATGATTGAGCATTTGTGAATAAAAGACTGATGGCAATTCAGCGGTAAGAATGTGAATGAATAATAAGTAGTCAAGGTCCTTTTTCTAACCTCCCTTTGAGGCCTACTGCATTCTCTTTTCTTCCTGAGTTTTTGTGTGTTTTCCCTGATAGTAGAGAAAAAATGAAACATAACGAAAAATATGCTATCACTGTAGGAAAGAAAGAAAGATATGTGGGGAAATATTTTGTTTGTTATGTGAAAGAATATTATATATACATTTAATATGATTTATTAGGTAATCTAGCCCATCTTCATGCCAATGCACAATTATATCCTACATCCATTCTTAGTTTTTTAGAGTCTTGTATAAAATTTCTCAAATATCGTGGCTTCTATCATTTCCCTTTAGAAATTATTCTCTGTTAGGAGGCTTTTTCTGAAAATTAGCCCAAATTTTCATTTCTTATTTTAATTTTATTTTTTATTTAAACTTTGTTCCATTATGACTAGGTATATCCCAGGAGAACTAGTACCTCTTACTGCTGCTAACCTGCTGTGTGTCTTTGGATAAGTCATTTGATCTCTGTGTTTGTTTCCCCACCTGTAAAATGGGGACAGTAATATTTCCCTGTGTCAAAGGGAGGTTGAGTTTAAATGAATTAATGTTTGTAAAGGGATTTCAGAGCCTCAGACAATGTGTTTAAAAAATGAAAAAAGTCTTATCTAAACAAAGATCAGTGGGTCCTGGCCAGACACAAGAAAAGACCTGGTAACAAATAGAATTTTATTTTTTAAAATGATTCATACTTAGGATTTTTTTTTACTTGGGAAATAAAAGAGCTAAGTGCTTCCTATTTCTTCTGGGGCAGAATTTTGTCTGGATTGAAACTCAGAAGGTGAAATGAAAATAAATGTATTGTTTAGCTACACGGCCTCTTACAGTAGACAGAGTCATTTGAACTCCTTCCTGAAATAGAGGCAGTTCATACATATTGAATACATAACAGCAACAGTTTCCAAATGATTTTTAAAGGGTAAGGTGTCCCCATAAGTTTGGAAGATCTCTTCTTGCATCAATGTAGATGTTTACCTGAGGATCAAAGAGGAAGCCTTCCTACATTTACCCTATGGCCATATTACTCTATAATTGTCCATTACAGACAATTTTGACCTTGCCTTCACAAATAACACAAGGAGAATCACATATAATTTTCACCCTGAGGAGAAGAATGGAGAAGGAACCACAGCTTTAATTTAATTTAATTTTTGTTACATTGTTTAAATTTATCATTAAACAGCACTATGATACTTTATGGTATAGTAAGCTCACGTCTTCCTCTCAAGCAGGTAGTATGGCCAGACTAGAGATGTATATTGGAATAAATGGACCATTATTCTGATTCTATATGTGATTCTTATTAGAAGGGCATATGTGTGAGAAAGAATGAATAAAGCTCAGTGGATGAATGAACTTGCTAGCATTCACACTCAAGCCTCTGATGTAAGAGGACACTTCTGTTACATCACCAGTTATCCAAGAAAAGGTTTAGGATTCATTATAGACAAGTCTGATCTACCTTTTGTAATTGTTATCATTACTGACTTCTGAGTACAATTTTACAAGTAATATGGTAAGTAATCAGTTCACTATCTTACATAGCTTCTGCGCAAAGCTAGGTGAAACAGTCCCATTTCATATGTTTTGTTTTGAATTTGGGATTGTGAACCCCCAAACTAAGGAAAAAAAATTACATGAGCCCCTGCAAGGCAAAACTGTAGTCTCATACAGTGGCATGAATGTTTAGGAGTTTTGGCAACTATGGTATGGCATAGTGTACTTCCCCCTTAAGGAAGCTGGAGTTCACAGAGGAAGCAAGCATGGAGACAGTCCAGGATCACCCTGGGAGGGCTATTTTAACAGGAAGAGGAAGCTGAATAAAAGAGAGGAGGCTAGAAGCCATATAGATTGTGGTGTCTCAGGCTACAAGGACTAGCCTGACTCAGTATGGATACATTGTATCTGAAAGCATGACTCCCAGCCAGGTAGATAGTCATACTAATGTAGTTCAGGCTAGCACACTTAAAAAAGCAATGTGGAAGTTGTGACTCCAGCAAAGATTCAGGCTAGTCACTTGAACTCAGACCCAGGGGACTTGAGAGTCTGTCTGCCTTGCCTGGGAGGCCTGCTTTCAGCTGCGACCATGGGGTCTAGAGACTTTGTTTGCTGACTCCAACAGGAGCTCTGAACCAGGACTCTGAGGGGCCTTATGAACTCTGTTAAAACTGTTCTTTTCCTGAGACCTTTTAAAGGGGATGTATGTTTGGTTTTGGGGTTCTCCCCCTTGTTTGAATCATCTATATGTGGGTTAAAGAAGAGAGGCCTTAGAGAGACAGTAACAGACTGAAAGCTCCTGGAAAATTCAAGGGCACCTTTCCCACATTTCACAAGTTTGCTGCAGCAGGTGTTTCTCATAGGGATATACCTCTTTAAGAGATCAGTGGAGAAAGGGAAGAATATTGCTAGCCAGGTGTACCATTAGCACTCCAGACTCAGAATTTTCTGGAATTGGGTGTGGTAGTTTTGGGTATCCTCAATAGGTTCCCTATTGTTGGACTTGTTCCATGAAGTCAAGTGGTTAGCACAGCTGCTTTGTAAAAGGCTACATGACCTGTGTGAGTTGGAAGAAGCTGAGCTCCATAAGTAGAAAGCAGGCTGTTTCTCTCTACCTCTGAAGCATTTTGCAACAGGGTTTTTTTAAGCTATATACTTAAACTGTATGCTTGGTTAATTAGTTTTAAATGAATGATTTCTGCAGAGAAGGAAAAGGGTCTGCATAGATTCCGTTGAAGTTTTCTACAAGCAAGTAGAAGGAAGATGTTGTTGCAGTACATTTGACTCAGCAGACTGTATAGATTTTTGGTGAGCAAAGACTAACTGAGACTCGGGTGAACTCACCCTAAGCTTTTGGGAACTCTAAGTTTCTTCTCACTGTTTCTGTGGGGGACTGACCTATTTAGATTTAATTGGTTTATGTTTATGCATAACTAACTGCAGATAATGGGTATGTGGATTATAAAGTAGCCATGTTATGTTTTACAAACTATTTAAAAACACAACCTGATTACTATAAATACAGGTGGATGCAATGGGAAGGATGCAATCCATATAGGTGAGACAGTGAGCAGATGCAGATTCTGCTGTTCCTGCCAAACATTGGTTTGGTTTACTCTTTGTTCCTGATTCAGAAAAGGTGCTCAGTCATCCACTTATTGTTTAGATTCCCATCTTAAAATATCTCCTGCTCAGATGAATTGTTTTCTAATAATAGTCCAATTTTCCCTCCTGCAGTGAAACATTTGAAAGGTGGCTCTGGGTAGAATATCTCTGTGGAGCTCCATAAGAGAACCCTCCTCTGGCCTATTGGAGAGGCATGTTTTGTCCCACTATAGAATGGACCACAGGCCACATCCCCAAACCTGGTGGATACCCAGAGATAATGTGTATCCAGCTTTGGTCCTTGGCACCTCACATGCATTTCTGCTGCCATGCTAGTAGGGTCTCCCCACATGATCCTGGTGTGGAGGAGCTCCTTGGAAAAGATAATACTATCTGAGACTGCTCAGGGTATAGTGTGTATGTTCTCCCACCCAATGCTCATCTTGCTCAGACCTCTTCCTAGTCTCTGTCCCCTTCCACTGTACAGACCCTATGCCCATGGCATATACTCCATAGGGTTGATGATAATGAGGGAAAATATTGAAATAGTCACCTGACAGCCCTTCCCTTCTAACCCTGTAGGAGTGCAGCCATCTGCATGCAGGTCTTGGAAGGTACAACCTGGGCCTTTAATAATAGATCAATAATGATAAATAACATCTATCTCCATGAAGAGTTGGTCAAAAAAAATTGAAACTTCATCCTTTTTTAAAAAAAAGTCTTAATAGTTTTAAAACAGCTTATAGTGGGGTAAAAGTGTTCCAAGAAATTGAAATTTTGGGGAAATACGTTCTAACACTTTCAACAGGCATTAGTCACAAAGGGTCAGAAAAGCCCTTCACACAATTAAACATACATAAATTGTGAAATCTCCATGCATAAGCAAGCAAGAGAAGGGCATTGCTTATTTCCTTGACAATCGGACAATTATAGTTCCTATAATTTATTCTAATACTGCTAATTCCATGTATTCTCTTTTTATAAGAAAAACCTCTCAGCCTTCTATGTTCAAGCCATTTGGTTGTTCTGTGGGGAGAAAAGTTATGGGAAGGGTTAAAGAAGATCAAATCTACGGGGAAGAATTTGTAGGGGAAGTAGAAGTGGGTGGCAACCTGGGCAGCAGTGACCATGAGATGTTGAGTTCAGGATCCTCACAAAAGGAAGAAAGGAGAGTAGCAAAATACAGACCCTGGTCTTCAGAAAAGCAGATTTTGACTCCCTTAGGGAACTGATGGGCGGGATCCCCTGGGAGGCTACTATGAGGGGAAAAGGAGTCCAGGAGAACTGGCTGTATTTTAAAGAAGCTTTATTGAGGGTGCAGGAACAAACCATCCCGATGTGCAGAAAGAATAGAAAATATGGCAGGCAACCAGCTTAGTTTAACAGTGAAATCTTCAGTGAGCTGAAACAGAAAAAGGAAGTTTACAAGAGGTGGAAACTTGGTCAGATGACTAGGGACTAGGAAGGCCAAAACACAACTGGAGTTGCAGCTAGCAAGAGATATGAAGGGTAACAAGAAGGGTTTCTACAGTTTCTCTAGGTAGCAACAAGAAGGTCAGGGAAAGTGTGGGACCCTTAATGAATGGGGAGGCAACCTAGTGACAGAGGATGTGGAAAAAGTTGAAGTACTCAATGCTTTTTTTTGCCTTGGCCTTCACAGACAAGGTCAGCTCCCAGACTGCTGTTCTGGACAACACAGTATGGGAAGGAGGTGAGCAGCCCTCAGTAATGAAAGAACAGTTAAGGACTATTTAAAAAAGCTGGACATGCACAAGTCCATGGGTCCAGATCTAATGCACCTGAGGGTGCTGAGGGAATAGGTTGATGTGATTGCAGAGCCATTGGCCATTATCTTTGAAAACTCATGGTGATCAGGGGAGGTCCTGGACAATTGGAAAAAGGTAAATATAGTGCCCATCTTTTTTTTTATTTTTTAAGAAAAAAAAAAAAAGAGGAGGAAGGAGAACCTGGGGAACTATAGCCTCAACTGAGTCCCTGGAAAAATTATGTAGCAGGTCCTCAAGGAAACCATTTTGAAGCACTTAGAGGAGAGGAAGGTGATCAGAAACAGTCAACATGGATTCATCAAAGTCAAGTCGTGCCTGACCAACCTGATTGCCTTCTGTGATGAGATAACTGGCTCTGTGGATATGGGGAAAGTGGTGGATGTGATGTATCTTAACTTTAGAAAAGCTTTTGATACGGTCTCCCACAGTATTCTTGCCAGCAAGTTAAAAAAGTATGGATTGGATGAATGGACTATAAGGTGGATAGAAAGCTGGCTAGATTGTCAGAATCAATGGCTCAATGTCTAGTTGGCAGCTGTAACAAGCGGAGTGCCCCAGGGGTTGGTCCTGGGGCTGGTTTTGTTCAACATCTTTTAATAGTGATCTGGACAATGGGATAGATTGCACCCTTAGAAAATTTGCGGATGACACTAAGCTGGGGGAAGAGGTAGATATGCTGGAGGGTAGGGATAGGGTCCAGAGTGACCTAGACAAATTGGAGGATTGGGCCAAAAGAATTCTGATGAGGTTCAACAAGGACAAGTGCGGAGTCCTGCACTTAGGATGGAAGAATCCCATGCAGCGACCGGCTAAGCAACAGTTCTGTAGAAAAGGACCTGGGGATTACAGTGAATGAGAAGCTGGATATGAGTCAACAGTGTGTCCTTGTTGCCAAGAAGGCTAAGGGCATATTGGGCTGCATTCGTAGGAGCATTGCCAGCAGATCAAGGGAAGTGATTATTCCCCTCTATTCAGAACTGGTGAGGCCACATCTGGAGTATTGTCCAGTTTTAGGTCCCCCACTACAGAAAGGATGTGGATAAATTGGAGAGAGTCCAGTGGAGGGCAATGAAAATGATCGAGGGCTGGAGCACATGACTTATGAGGAGAGGCTGAGGGAACTGGGTTTATTTAGTCTGCAGAAGAGAAGAGTGGGGGGGATTTTATAGCAACCTTTAACTACCTGAAGGGGGCGGTTCCAAAGAGGATGGAGCTCGGCTGTTCTCAGGGGTGGGAGATGACAGAACAAGGAGCAATGGTCTCAAGTTGCAGTGGGGTTGGTCTAGGTTGGATATTAGGAAACACTATTTCACTAGGAGGGTGGTGAAGCACTGGAATGGGTTACCTAGGGAAGTGGTGGAATCTCCATCCTTAGAAGTTTTTAAGGCCTGGATTTACAAAGCCGTGGCTGGGATGATTTAGTTGGTGTTGGTCATGCTTTGAGCAGGGGATTGGACTAGATGACCTCCTGGGGTCTCTTCCAAACCTAATCTTCTATGATTCTACACTATATCCCTGTAACCTATCCAAATTCTCCCTGCGATCATAGGAAAATGGCTGACTTCTGAAAGCTGTAAACATCCTAGGCACATTGGTAGAAATCATGCTTGTCTAAACTGCAGGAAATCTCCGGCACCAGTCACATCCAGTAACTTACCTAAAATATAAAAAAAAAAATCCACATGCTACTGTATCAAATTGGGTTTTGTATTTATTCCCCTTCTTCAAATGTAGTTTGTATTGCATTAAACCAAAATGAAAAGAGGCCTTATGCTATTGACTTCATATACCATATAAAAGAAAAGCACAAAATATTAGTGTAGGAAGGGTTTTGTCATTACGGCAACAATAGCATCCAAAATTTCAGTGGAGTGCACTCTTTTTGCTTTGAAGCTAAAAACACAGCAAAACCTATTTAAATGAGAACAATAGTGATTATAACAAAAATGGCAGACACTTGCATTGTATTGCTTAACTTTTGGATCACAAACAATACAATTGGTTATTTGGACTGTTTAGTACTTTCCCTGTAAAATATAACTTGAAAAGCCTTCTGATGCTACATTGTGAAGTGTTTAAGCTGTAGCAAAGCTTTGCTTAGACCTACTGTATTTGAGCTTATTACTTACACAATCAAACTGATAACTTGTATTGCTCCCTCAAACGCTACCTCCAATAAACTTGTATTTCATCTTATGGTTTGCCCAGGAATCCTGTACTTCAGGCAGCAGAATAATGTTTTGACTACAAGAGGTTCTCCCCCCACCTTTCTGAAGGAATAATAAATTGTCCTATTCATCACAAACTTTCTATTGTTGTGATAATTATTTTTGCTTTTTCACAAGCTTACAAAATCAAGGGGCCCATTTCTGAAGTTCTTGCTCTGGGCCAAATCATCCCTTCTAGGGGAAAATCTCATTCAAGGACCTGGAAACTCCAAAAGTGCAGCTTCTAGATCTTTTTCATTCAGCTTTTTGATCGCCCTGCTCAGCCACTTCCTACCTTCCCCTCCGCTCTCCCCCCAAAAAAACCAGCAGACTTAATTTTGAGAAGATTTTATAGGTTCCATTGGCCTGGAGTAGGAACAATGCAATTTACAAGCTCCATTTTAGCTAACGTGTACAGGTTTCCTTTCCTCCAGGCATATATTTTGGCAGGGTGACTGTTGGGGCAACCCTCCTACTACAGGCTATAATAAGTTTTCCCAAAGTAAGGAACTGGGACTAAACCTGTAACTGTCTTTTGCCAGTCTCCTTGCACTAAGAATTGTTTTTCTCCTTCATTTTGTTCTAAGTAAAAGCAGATCTTGAGGGTGGTAATATTCTGTCTTATGTGAGTTTCCTGCTACAACTGACTTCCCCTTTATTCATCTCTCAGGCCTAGTCCCTCAAGAACAGGTCTGAGGCACTTTGATGAGTCATTGTGAGGATACCTGCACTATGATACTATACCTAATCTGTGGATAGGCGTAGGGCTTCCTTTTCCATGGGTGTCAAGCCAAGATTTTGTACCAGTCAGTGGGACTCCGGGTTTGTCTATGCTAGGCACCTTCTAGTGACACACACAATGCTAAAAGGCACACAGTGTAGCTGCTGTTTCTCGGCAGAAGAGAGCTTTCCCACCGACGAAAAGCTTCCACCCCCAATGAGCGGCGATAGCTTTGTTGGCAGGAGTGCTCTGCTGCTGACAAAGCACTGTTCGCACCAGTGCTTTTCGTCAACAAAACTTTTGTCTTTCAGGGGTTGGTTGGGGTTTTTTTAAACACTTCTGAATGTCAAAAGTTTTGTTGTTCAGTTCCAATGCAGACAAAGCCTTAGACTCCTAAATCACTTAGGGGTGTTTGAAAACCTGCCCCTACATTCACTGTTCCAAAGTGATGGGACCAAAATAATTCCTCTTCCCCTGTGGAAAAATTTAGTAAGACTAGGTTTGCAGGAGGCCTACATCAACAAACACATCAGGGACTTCAGTTGTATTTTACATTGACAGTATACTTTCTTTGTGAGGTACTTGTCTTGCTTTTTGGCTTTGTGCCAGAACAGTAACCCAAAAATAATATGCAAGAGAGTCTATGTATGTACACGAAATATGAAAGTGCTTTATTATATACTAATAGGCGCACTTTTTTTTGTCAATGGTGATATTTCACACAGCACATCTGTCAAGCAGCAGAGCTCCTCAGCTCCACTTCGAAGCTCTCACACCCTGACATGTAATGACACTCTTGACAAGTACGGTGAAGTGAAAGTGTCCTCACAGATGAGTTTATTTGAACATATTTACAAATCCATCAGTGCTTTAATATGATCATCATTAAATAGGACCAGAGCTTAAAACGAGAGGGTAGGATGGGCTGCTATTATCACTGATTGAAATTATTTGCTTATGGTTAAACATTAAAGAGATCACTTTAAACCCCAGATACCAAGGTCCACATAAATAAGGCTCTTTATATTTATAAGATAACATTCTATATTGTAGCTCAACCAATGCTCCCTCTTTGTGCTCAGTCTGTGTGCATAAGACTAGAACTGAGCCCAAAATTGTTTTGCATTTATTTTCTTTGTAGGAAATGCTGCTAATTTCTTTCCTTTGAGGACAAAGCCAAACATTCCTTTTTGTTTGCCATCTTTCTTCATTGTATTCAAGTAAATAACACAAAGCTTTTCTGCACTGTAGTGGGGCAGTTGCAGTTACAGTGGGAAGAGGAAAGGTTAAAGCAGGCCAGAGGGAGGCTGTGCAGAATCATCCAATTAGAGGAGGGCTCACTAAGCGAACCAATCGAAAGGTGGCTTGTTGCAGTGGCCAATCAGGGCCAGCAGGGGCCATATATAAAGGGCTGCTCAATAGAGCAGAGGGTAGTCTCTCACTGGCCTGCTAGGGAGAAGTACTGGTTGCCTAGGAGCCCAATGGCTTGGCAGGGTAGCAGAGCAGATTAAGCATCTGGCTGACTACTGCCAGACTGAGGCCCTGGAGGAAGGGCAGATAAGGTGCTCGAGCTATCCCCACTTGCGCTGAAGGAAGTGGCTAACACAGACTGCAGTTTGCTCCAGGGACTAAACTGGTGACTGCAGCAGGTCACCAAAGTGAATGGCTGGACTATAAACTGCCAGTTCCCTGAAAGTGGAGGGAGAGTGGAGTGGGGTGCAGCCAGAGGGCTGTACCCAGAAGAGGATGCCATGGTCTAGGGAGCAATGTGGGTCACAGAGTGGTGGAGACAGCAAAGCGGGAGTAACGGTGAGCAAGACACCACCGGAGGAGGGTGCCCTGTGGAAGGACTTGAGCTAATTCCAGAATGGCCAGCAGGAGGCACCACAGTGGTGAGTCTCAAGGTCCATCACTTGCAACATTTACATCTTCCTTTTTCTCATTATATTTTTTTTAATGGACTCTGACTAAACTCCACTGTCTAGACTACATGCAACTGAAGTTACATGTAAAGATTTATTTAGGAAAAAAAAACTTTTATTTTACTTCACTGACAGGCTAGCTTTGAAAATAAAAATAGGCTCTTGACTGCTTTCCTCTTAGAGGACATACTACATCTTAAAAAACCTCCTCTAGAAGCAAAATAAATCGATGCCATTTATTCTGTTTACCGTGGCGGGGGGGAGTTTATCATACTGTTCTGTTGATCTTTTATAGATTCATTTTGTGAAGAGAAGCTGCCAATATGTCAATCAAACCACAAAGTGAAGCCTAAAGCAAGTCCAAGGCATAAAACTTAACCCTTTCAAGCCCACATCCAATGCCCATTTAAATAGGCTTTCATTGACTTCAGTGGGCACTGGATCAGGGGCTTGAAAGTGTACAGTTTGTGTTATCAGTCCTGGATATCCATAAAGATGTCCACCCTTAAATATATAGATAACATTTTCACTATTACTAACACTGATGAAGCTCCACACTGGGAGCCAAAGTGTAGATAAGGCTCCTGTCACCTGCAGCAGCCTTGCCCACACTAAGAGAAGCTGTTAACTGTCATCTTTCTTGACATGCATTTGGCAGGTCTGTCCCATTCCTGCATCTTGAAGGAAATATCACACTTTTGAGAGAGAATGCAACTTAAGCTCTCCCCTACCATAATACCCTAGGAAAATCCACAATGAACTGTAAGCCAACAGGCCATACATTCTGGTCCCAGTTCTTCTACAAACTGCTCTAAATATTGCACAACCCTTATTAACTGTGATTGCATAAAGTTACTTCAGGAAAAGAGGTTCTATCCCATATGTCTCTAATATGCTAGACAGTGTGGCAAGGTAGATGAGATGTGGACCAGTTAGAAGATATGTGCCCAATTAGATGGTTGGCTATGCTGTGTCTAATCAATGGCCCACCATCTATTCCCAGGGTCAGAAATATATCCCACAAATCCAATACCTGGACCTACTTTAAATTTATTGTTCAGAAGAAATATAAATAGAAAAACTTTTTTCAACATTTTCTATAACTTTTCCTTTTGAAACTTTCCAATTTTTCAATGAAAAAACCACAAATATTTTGTTTTTCACAAACACAATTTCCAGACAGTTCTACTAATACTAAACATTCCAGTGCTGTCTCACAAATAGTTGTATAAACCACTGGTAAAATATCTCTCTACTTGTGGGTACATAGTGAAGATGGCCTGAAGTCCACCACTAAGTACTCCAATTGTTCAAGTGAAAAAAGTCTGTGTCCTTAACACAAAGATTATGGGTTCAAAGCCTGTTCATTTTTTGGTATGAGAAGAAAACATATTCCTTAAGTGGAGCTCCACTTAAGGTAGTGTGAGAACCCTCTTATAGTTGTTAAATCATTTTCTATTATGACCCATTGTATTTAGATCTTAACTTGGATGTTAAAATTTTTTTTATTGTTTTCATGTTGGTTTATGGAAGCAGTTTTAGTTATTGGGCATGGCAACATTTAATTACTACACACCTGGACTAGATTCACAAAGGGATATGAAGCCTTATAAGTGAAGGGCTTAGTACTTTATTACTGGTCACTAGAGTCATCCAGTTTCCTCCCACAATCTTGAATTCAAATTTTCAGTCCAACAGGCATCAGAGAAATACACAAGTCGAGTTTTTAAATGCATCTTTGCTTTTAAATTATAAAAAAGTTGTTTAATAATCAGACTGTGTGTTGGTGTAACTATTAGAATTCAATAGCTCTCTTGATGATCACAAGAAGGAATAAAACCCAGTACTTTGCGGTGCTGGTTTGGTGATGTTATCAGGAATAAAAAAATAGTGAGAACTTATTTTAATCACTGAAGTAATCAAATATAATTCTGAGTATACACAGAAAGTAGATCAGCTCAGTACGTAGGTGCCCTTTTTTTACATAGCCACTTCTTAGTTTAGAACTTCTTCAGTTTTTGCTGTTAAAAATAACAAAACATCAGGAACACAACTACATTTTCAATGGGAATGGTAACTCAGCTTCATTGTGGGTACATAGTAATTTGTATTCCTGTTCTTCTGGCTATATATGTAGCTTGATGAATTATTGCTGTACACATTTTATGACAGTAAGTATGTACTATGCAGCTGAGTTAACAATACCGTTAGAACCTTATTTTCCTCTATTCCTGGCAGTTTTGTGGTTTTAACTATGAATCTGTATCTGTAATATGTATCATTATATTAACACAGTGGAGTTTTTTGGTTTTATTTTAAGAAAAACAAACACCCCTCAAATCTCCCAGTTATACCGAATTCTTATCTGGAAAGAGGCTGGGTTAATTATTAATCAGGTAGAACAAATTCACAAAACTTACACACCTGTACAGAAGTATTAGAGTGTATGCACTGTAACTTGCAGCCATTAGAGGATGACATCTCTCTTGCTGCGCACACACACTTGAGCAGGTCTGAGTTTCCATCCTGTAGAAGGCAGCGGGGAACATATACATACTGTAAGAACACACATCCTTGATGATTGGTTGTCATAGACAGTCTGAAGGGGCAATAGTTAAATCCATATCTACATAAGGTTTTGGGTAGGGGCTGAAAACAGTGGCAATGATCTCACAAACTATTCTCCTGAGAATTCAGGTGCATAAGAACCAGAAATTGAAAAACCCAACTCAGAACACAGACTGCATAGGCTGGTTTAGATCTGGGGATTCATATGCAATCTCCTTTAAGTCCTTTCACCCTGCAGAAGTTGACTGGCTTAATATTTCAAATTCTGGCTTTGTCCCGTGGCTATTCTTGTAAGCTCAAATTTTTCAAACAGGTTATGGGTCAAGAATAAACTGTTTTTTGAGGACATGGGTTAACAGAGTTATGGATGATTAATGCCTAGTGCTAGTGTTGTGCACTGCTTTTCAGCAGACGCATTCGTTTCCCAGTCTCTCCATCCCTGGGACAAAATGGTGGATGGGAATATCCAACACGATGGAACAGAGACCAAAGTCTATTAACAGATTTCAAAGGCAGCCCTGGTCAGTCCAGAACAATGATGTCTGGGGTACAAGGCCATGAGTGAAGATGAGAAGTGTAAAGAGATAAAAAGTGAGGAATTGATAGAACTGCACCAGGGATGCAGAAGTCATCTTTAGAAAAATAAACTGTGGTGTTTAGATGCTGCTTGTAATTATTAGAACTGGGAGCACTGGCTGTTGGGAGTCTGAAAGGACAGGAAACAGGAAGGGGGGGAGGAAGTTGAGGAGGCAGAGTGAGAGCTACCGAGGGTGCAGCAGCAGTTTGGTAAAGAGGTTTCCACTTTGAAAATAAAGTCCTTTTGAAGTTTGTTAGTACCTTGCCTGGTTGTTACAACATTTTGGTGACAAGGATGGATCTTCTGCCTCTGAACCCACCTGCACCCTTTCTGCAAAGTCCAGGTGAGCCTCCAATTGCTTTTACTGCCTGGATCCATATGTTTGAGACTTTTATCTCCTTGCAATCACTGCTACAGAGATTTCTGAAGTAAGAAAGCATGCTCTGCTAATCCACTGCCTTGGAGCAGAAAGACAGTGAATATTTTACACTTTTCCCCTTGCAGATGATGAATATGAGACTGCACTCACTGCATTAAGGAACTTTTTTGTGCCAAAAGTGAATATAGTAGCTAATCACTACAAATTTTGCCAGCGTGAGCAGAAAACAGGGGAGACTATAATGCAGTATATTGCTTCCCTGAGGAGTTTGATTGTAACTTTGGGAATATGGCAGATGAGATTATTAGAGACCAGCTCATTGAGAAAACACCATCTTTCAGTAAGAGAACCGCTTACTTCTAATGTAAGTTGTGGTTCTAGAAAAAGCAATAACCATTGCTACTCAGATTGAGTCAGCCACAGCTGAAGCCAAAATAATGAGCATGGTTACAGGAGGCACAGTCCAGGCTGTGACTGCCTTTGCAGAAAAGTTCACTATCGCTGCAGACAAACTATTACAAGAGGAAAACTTATGGAAAATCACCAAATCAGCAAACTCAAAATACAGTAAAAGCATGCTTTCGCTGTGGATCCCCACAACACCCTGCAAGCTACACACGATGTCCAGCAAAAGTAGCTCAGTGCAATCATTGTAAAAAGATTGGGAATTTTGCTAAAGTGTGTTACAGCAGCCAGTTCAATCAACAGATGCATGCAAGTTACAATACCATATGTTACTGTGCTGCACATATTCCAGAACAAATAAAGTGCACTGTAAATGTTTCCGCTATACCTTCAGGCAAATCACACTCTATTCAGCTAATGTTGGACACTGGCTCAGCAGTATCTATGCTACCTGATTCCACCTATTTGCATTACTTTAAAGATGTGCCTCTTACTGAGCCCAAACTTTACTTGGTGTGTTATTTGAAAAACCATATTCCAGTACATGGCTGCCTGCCAGTAATAAGGTGCCACAAGTACTCCTTTTCTTTTTGAGAACACAGACTAACACGGCTGCTACTCTGAAACCTGCCAGTAATAGTTACTTTTGGTGATTTCTGTGTAACTGCAGAGTTCTACATTGTCCACAAAGGCACTCCTATCCTTGGCAGAGATTTATTGGCTGCTTTAAATCTCAGGATAGTTAATGGACAAATTGATCTTCCTCAGCAAAGCACTCTTGCGGTACACACCAGTTTCAGCTGGGACCCAACACCAGGTTGAGGAGAAACTCGGCTGTGCTTATGGGTTTATGCATAAAGTTAAAATGCGGAATAATGTGATGCCTGTATGACAGAAGTTACAGCATGACAATAACCTGCAGTGTGTATGACCCATTGTTTCATGTTCTCTGTGTGTGTATATCAATCTCCCCTCTGTTTGTTCCACCAAATGCATCATAAATTCACAGTTCCTCTTAAAATCATAGAGAGGAAGGGACCTTACACCTATCTATTTTCTGATGCCCGGGTATGGAATGCTTCTTATCTTGCACCTGCCCATGCACCAAGAGGAGATTAGGCTAACACCCAGTCTGCATTGGATGACTTCACCGTAGTACCAACACAACAAGACATTGCACTGGAACCGGGGCTTGAGAGATGGCCTGTCAGACCCAGACGACAACCTGTCTGGACTAGAGACTGTTACGTAGTATCTACAGTGTTTTCAGTGTAATATTTCTGCCAGCAGTATAGTGTCTTCTTTCATATTTGTTCCTGTGGTTATAACGTTTGTTTTAATTGGGAGTTTTTAAGAGAGGAGGGAATGTGGTGTTTAGATGCTGCTTGTAATTATTAGAACTGCGAGCACTGGCTGTTGGGAGTCTGAGAGAACAGGAAGCGGGGGAGTTGAGAAGGTGGAGTGAGAGCTACCGAGGGTGCAGCAGCAGCTTGGTAAAGAGGTTTCCATGTTAAATATAAAGTCCTTTTGAAGTTTGTTAGTACCTTGCCTGGTTGCTACAACAGAAACTAAGTTAGTTTTTGCCCTTAAATACAGGGAAAAGCTGATTGAGTGTTTTTCTCTTATCTTGCATAAAGGTTTGCAGTTATAGTTCATATCTGTATTGTATTTAAACTGATAATGCAGGATTCATGGATATATATCTTAAGCTGGCTGCACCACTGTAAATTGACAAGCAAGGGAGAGGCAGTGTAAAAGCACCTCTTTGCTATCATATTCATAAATTTTAAATTATTTTTTAAATAACTGTCTGACTTTTGTCAGGTGGGGGGAAGAGTTCTTGAATGAACCCCCCAGAACTCCTTTTGGGACAAGCTGTAATAGTATAAAGAATTTTAATGTAGTGTTAAAGATTAATTGATTATTACAGTGAATTCCTTTTTTTTAGTTTTATATTCCTTATAGACATGAAAACATTCTACATACAACATTAACTTTTATGGGAAAATTTATTTATTTACCAGCATGAACCTCAGATGGAAACTGGGGATCTCCTAAGGAGAGGTCTTACTCCCTTGACTATAACAGAGAGCCAATCTGTGAAAGCTACTCCAACTTAGTAGCTGGAATAGCCTTTGGGGCCTTAGCACACCAATTGATTACACAGTAGACTGCACACTAACTTGCATACACATTCCAGATTTAATAACAGTTCAAATATGGCTCATTTTAGTTATTTTCTTTGCCACCTCAGTTCAAGCACACCACATCCACGCCTTCCTATGCACAATCAAGTGGGCAGGCAGAGAAGTCATTGTCTTTAACAAAGAATTGTACTTTAAAATAAAAGCCTTTTGAATTCACAGAATCCATACTCTGGCATTCTTAGACGACTGAAATGTACCTCCCATGGATATCACTGGCTCTCATTCTTGAGGTCATCCACAATGCTGCTGACAGTGCTTCTGTGCTGATAGAAGTAACAAGTGCCTGCCCAGTAACTGACGATGAACTATACTTGGGAAAGCAAATATGGGCTTCTGTTAGTAGATCCACGACAGCTTAGGAATGGGCTCCTGCAAAAGGAACCCCTTGAGAATAAGTGACCATATAATAAGAAAGCCATGGATGTTGGGGGAGAGTAGTTACTGATGTCAGAATAGAAGCAGACTAATGCTCTCATCAGCAGGAGGTTCAGGTAGCATAACCCTCCTCCTAGACATCTGAGTTTGCAGTGTTAATCATTTCACATGAGTTTGGGATTATTTTTCTGTTGATGCTCTATTTTATACACATGGATTTTTCCCCCCAAAGAACAGGGGAGATGTAATAGTAGCCAGAAGAGTCTGAGGATACTGACCCTTGGCGTGTGACAAGAATATTAACCTTTTTGAAATACCCAGCTTCTGTCTTCTGATTGATTGAAGCCACAAAATAAATCATTCAATAACTGGCAGCCCGTGTGCCTTAATACACCGATGGACTGATGCACTACCACTATCCAAGAATAATTTATTTCTCAACAACCATAACATAATCAAGTTTTGTTGTTCCCATGCTAGTCCATTTAGTTTAGACACTTGTTCAAATACACTGAATGGAGTTCAAATTAAGATTTACTTTGTTACTATATATTTCAAGCACTTATGACACTCTCTGATGTATATTTTTAGCACTCCCAAAACCTGTACCTTCCATATGTAATCAGCAGCGTCACCTAACCTCCATTTTTGAGCTTTCCAAAGTACAGTGTAGTCATATGGACTGGTATGCAGAAATGTAGTTTAAACTACATAAACCTTAAGGCAAAACTGGGTATCTTTTCCTTTATGAAGTCACACCGGAACATAAGGAGACATAAGCAACCCCTGTGATACTTCTGCCTAGCTTTCCCAAAACACTGCTGTGCTGACAGAGGAAAGCTGCTAGTCTCCTGTCCTCTGCACAGGTGGGTAGAGAGGGGGGGGGGGGGGAATGGGGATGGAGAAGGAGAAAAAGGCAGTACTATTCTGTCTTCCACCCCAGTGCACCATCCAGCACAGCTGAACTGGCACAGGAGCAGAAGGAATTAGAACTGGTTAGAAAAAGCTGCTTTCTACAAAAGAAAGGGGAAAAAAAACTTTGAAATGAGAAATTTCAGAATTTCCAATTTGTGGGTAATTTTTGTTTTGTTCTGAATCAGAACAGGTCAATATTTTAGACCAGCTCTAGAAGTAATTTATGCCTGTTTATGGTACAAGGAAGGAGCAAATTATGACTGAGTTACAATTCCTTTGCTTGGGGGGGCTGGAGAGATGGTTCTATGGGCTGTCTCTTCCTGAGGCAGAAACATTCAATCTGGCCTAAATCCTGTAACTAATTAGCTTTTTATCTTGTTCAGTTTACTTATTTGAGCAGTGGGTACAACTAAAGTTTAAATCTCTTCCCCTTCTATATAGTGTAAGTAAATAAGAATTTTGATGATCTGCTATAAATGAAAAACTTGATATTGCAGACACCTGAATCTTTCATCTAATTCCTCTGAAAGAGGACTCCAGAAATATTTGCTTTGGATTTTGAAGTTGTTTCCTATATGCCTTTTGTAGAAAGTCTCTTGGCATTAAATATTGCCAGTGTGCATTCTTGAGATTTTTGTTCGGTCACTTTGCTTTCAAAAGACAGTTCCTTGGATTGCTATGCTTTCATGATGAAATTTTCAATCTTGACCCATAACATTATCTTTCCTCCTTGCTTCTCCCTATCATGATTACCTGTGCCACACTGAAAGCTATTTCAGATGATAGCTAACTGGGTAACCTTAATCCACCATTTTCTAATGTCTCATGCATTAGTTGGTGCTCCTTTCTTTTGCCATGTAATAGAAGAAGGAAAAAACTTCTGATTTTAAAAAAAAGTAAAAATGTTCGGTTGGTAGTTGGCAGCTCTTGTGACTAAGCCAAGATGCTGCAATGACTTTGTTACTACATTATTCTTCCCACATATAAACTAAAGCCCACTGTTTTCTTATTGGTAGGTCTTGTTGATTTTTAATGCCCGTGCACACGGGGTGAAATCGACTCTGAATGCATAAAGTCAGAAAGAAAAGGAGTACTTGTGGCACCTTAGAGACTAACAAATTTATTAGAGCATAAGCTTTCGTGAGCTACAGCTCACTTCATCGGATTCATCGGATGCATCCGATGAAGTGAGCTGTAGCTCACGAAAGCTTATGCTCAAATAAATTTGTTAGTCTCTAAGGTGCCACAAGTACTCCTTTTCTTTTTGCGAATACAGACTAACACGGCTGCTACTCTGAAACCCATAAAGTCAGAGTTATCAAGTGAAGTGGAAAGGGGAGCCATAGTTCTAGTGGCCCCTCTCCTGGCACACTCCCAGGGCTCATATTATGGCATCCTGCACCAGCTTAGGGTTTGTGCTATAACTATGCATTTCTGCTCTGCATGCAATGAGTGGTGTGCCAGCATGTCCTCTCTGCCCACAGATCCTATGCAGGGCTCAGTTGGCCCACAGGGACTTTAACTGGGTTTCTGAGAATTTCATGCTGTGTACCATGAGGGGCTCACCTCCCATGACAAACTGATGTGGAGGAGTAGAGTCTGCAGTCGAGACTCTTCAAAAAGAGCTCCATCTTGTGGGCTTCCCAAGGGAGGGAGTGCTCTGGCCTACAGAATTTGCCATACCTGATCATATTGGTAGTCTATACAATCTAGTAACTTATCCTTTGCAGAAGTCAATCCCAGATATTTCGGAGTGGGGAGGGGAACCCTGTAATATACAGAAATTAATTTGGCTATTGATGATGGGGAAATTCCTTCCTGATCTCTTTAGTTAGCAGTTTATGCCCTGAAGCATGAGATCTGATTATCCTTAGTTTAGCATAATTAACTATAAATGTTGTTAGTTGTAAAATGTATACAGCAATTTAATTAAAACAAAACAGTCAGTGTTTGATGCTATACTCCTTGTATCAGGAAATTGGCAATGATATCCTTTATGCCCTTGAACTTGTATATAACTCATAAAATAAATAAATAAATATAGCCTTGTTTACAGACTGATGGGAAGCATCTTATGTAGCACAGAAGGAAATGAGGGGCTATTTATACCTTCATCTTACCAGGAGGTCGCATAAGAGGGACATTGCTCAAGCAAAGATGTTCAATCAGCTCTTTTCTCCTTTGTGAAAGGCACAGTTTATCTGACTGAGGGATAATTGAACACATCACAAGATGACAAAGTGAGCTAATTTTATCAAGGGGTGAGCTGTAAGGATTAATTTTTAGACTTCAGCTATGCCTAATTTCTTTTTGATCCTAGCAAAAGTAGTAATGTCTTTCTTTTTGCCATTTTAGCATTTATGTTGCAAATTACTATTCAGGGTAGAATATTAGAACGTGATGGGGCGTGGGGGGAAGGCATAGACATGTACACAGTCATTTTGATTCAGAAGTGAGGGGAAAATGACCCAGGTTGTGAAAGAAGTAATATCTGGGTCACTGAATCAATCTTGCACCAATTTATGACTGTGCAGAGAAACAGAAAGGGAACACGGAGAAATAGTCATTAAATCCTGTTAACAAATTATATCCATCACTTGGGCTCAGTTTTTCTTCAGTTTTAGGCATACGAATACTATAAGCAGCAAGCATAGCTCTGAGCTCATAAATCAGTTCTGAAATGTAAAAATCTGTGAGGCTCTACAGGGAATGTTTAAAGAAGTGTTGTATTAAAGCAGCAACACAGATGTATTAAAAAGTAGATGAAGATTATCTACTGCCTTCCACTTTGGAGAATTACAAAGGAATGTTGTTGTTGTTTTTTTTTTTTTTTGTAGGCTGACAAGGGCAGGAACACAATTTATGTCTCTCCCTCATTCTTTCTTTTCTTTAAAGGGGGAGGGGGAATTTCTGAAATTGTAAAGCACTGCTAAATCTCATCAAAGAACTGAAATGCCAATCTACCAAATTAATTGAACTTGTTCACTTGGAGCAACGATGAGTATTTTATTAGGGAGGATGTATGCATGGAGAATTGCTTTTTCATTATCCTTCTGAGTTGCAGGGAATTCAAGCTGATAGAAACTCAGTAGATTCTGGTTACTGCCTGTTACATTGTTAAAAGGAAGAACATGTCCAATCATCTGCTGATCGGATAATGTGTTGGCAAGAACAGATCTCTTGAGTTTACTTTACTTGTGGACAATGCAGGAGTGTCAGATGTAAAGTATGTTATAGTATATATCTTAACAAGGTCTCTGCTAAAGATGTTTCCTCGGGCAGTGGGTAAGATGGGAGCAGGTACCTAACTGCTAATGTAAAGTGAATTATTCCTGCCTGTAAAGTTTCCACTTTGTTATATGCATACCACTCTATGCTGAAGCTGTACATTCTTGGACTGCGATCTTACCATTTCACCATGGATTGTATAGTTTTGAGACCAACAGAGAAAAATAGTGCTTCATTTCATGTAAGTTTTATTCTTTCCTCTAAGCCAGTGCTGAACCTAATGCTTCTGCTGGGGAATGTGTTGTTGAAAGCTCTCTTTCAAATTAGTCTCAAAAATCCTTGTCGCTTTTTGGAAGCATAGGCGACTTAGCCATATATTTTAACCAAATTCCAATGTGTGTAATTACATTCTACCTGTTTATAATTCTCTGTGCAGTTTCATAGGGAAAGTTATGACAGCCTTCCAGGAGAAAGGCACCTCAGCCCTTTCCTCTGGGCTTGGCTCCCCAACCAGTCTCTGATTTGAGTGTTTCTTGGTCTGTCTGTTCCTCCCCGGTCCAGCTAGTGGGCCTGTCTCCACAACTCTGCAAGAGACACTCCCTTAGGAGACAGCTTTAGCCTCCTTTCTGGCCCATCAGTCTGAACTGAGTCAGGCTTTCTCCATTTAGTCCCTCTCCAAATTTGGCATTGGCTGCAGGTATAGCAGGGCAGGGCTAGCTGGACCCAAAAGGCTCTCCTTAACGCCTTCTCTGCTGGTGTGGGACCTCTCTGCCCAGTCACACTTCCCTTCATCTCCTACTCCTTTTCCTCTTTCAGGATTCCGCTTGTGTGGTGGTTTTGTTTTGTTTCATAAAGATAATGTCTCCTGCTTCTGCATTTGAAAAGCCCAGATGCAGGGGGGAAAAGGAAGCTTGCATCATAATGCCTGTTTGCTTTGGTTTCCTGTCACATCTGGATTACTATGGCAGTTGCAGCTCCTCAATACACCACTCCCGCTGACTACAAATCTGGAAGTGATGCATTGTGAAGCAACTTTGTTATATAGCCTAGAGCTCACTGCAGCAAAATCAAACCACGTCTTCTTCCAGGGTCCAAGTACACTGTGTTACTAGTAAAGCTGTCATGGCTACCCCTGAAAATTCAATCTCTGAGCTAACTAATACCCATGCATTATTTAGTGTATATCCAATAGGGTTTGTTGCTAATGCTAATAGGAGAAATATCATTTTCCAGGTACAGTACTTCCAAGAACAGTGCAGGCATGGCAGGGATAGAGCCAGTGCCATGATGCATGATTCTGGAATGTAATAAAATTGTATGCATGTATTCATTGCTTATAGAAAACTGCACCCATTTTTAAAGGTAGGAAAATCTGCAATTCATTGATCAAGAATGGAAAAATAGATTATTTACAATGTAAGGAAACTTTCATTTTTGCGAAGACTTTCAGATGAGGGGGGGGAAAATTACATTTGTACTTACTTCTCCCCGTCCCTGGCCGCCTTCATAAATGTAATGTGATATAAAAATTCATCTCTCTCATTTCCCAGAAGCCTTGTTAACTTCTTGCTTTCATCTCCCAGGCAACTTCACTAATATTAAAAGCTCTTCAACCTTTCTTCAAAGAAAATTAAATTAGGAGTTAAATTTTAGATGATATTTCAGTTTTAATGAACTGTCCTTGCTTTGCAGTTGTAGAAGGCAGGCAAGATAGAGAGGCCAGAAGGACAGCAGGACCTGTGAAATTCAGGGGCTGATTTGCTGGGCACTGCTGGAAGCCTGCTAGAGATTTCCCCCGACCTCGCATCCAGCAATGGGGATGAGAAGTGGTAGGGTGGGGTACAAAGCTTGTGAGGAAGTGAAGCCAGCCTGCGTGTGCGTGTGCGCACAAGTCAAAAGGGGGGTGAAGAGCTGGGTGTTGCTTCAGTGAAGGGAAAAGGCAGTAGAGCTACATGAGAACACAACCCTCTGCAAGAGAGATGAGGAGGGCAGGTTAGAACTGGGACCTGTTCCCCATCCACACTGCCTGAGAAGCAATTGTCCCGGACTCTGCTAAGAAGATTCTTGCAGCCTCACCCACTGACAGAGCTGGAACCCTGGCAAAATTGTCTTTCTGTAACTCTTTGTCCAGGCTAGAATTTAAAGGTGTATTGTTAGAATGTGTTAGCTTGCACCTTCTATTTATTTGTATTACAATAGCACCAACATCCCCAACCAAGATCCGGGCCTCATTGTGCTAGGTCTAAACACATGGGGACAGTCCTGTCTCTTTGACAATAAAGGAAACGGAAGCACAGTGACTTGCCTAAAGTCCCACAGGTCATTGATTGAATCAAATGGAACACGTCTGTCCTGACTCGACTCAAGTTCCCTATCAACTAAATACCTCTATTAAGAAACACATCCTAGAACTCTAGAAAAGCGTTGTCAATTCTTGAGTATGTTGTGACTCTCGCTATTTGGCATTTTTCTTAGAGACCCAGCTCCTGGATTCAAGTGGTTATGTGAGACTCTTGGCTTTTTTTTTTTTTTTTTTAAATGAAAACTTCTAGCCCTCCAAGTTGCAGAGAAAAGCTTGGAAAAACTGACCTCCTTGTCTTTTTATGTGTATTTTGAAGAGTAGAGAGATTTGGATTTTTTCCTTTCTTAAACAGCTGCTACTAACAACTAGAATGACTAAATGTTAGTGAAATATCTAAGCTAATTTACCACAGTCTGGTCATTTGTTGTTGGTAAGTAACAAGAAGAGAGCCTGAAAGGATAAGAAAGCAGGATTTTTTTTTTTTTGCATACTAGTTAGATTTCATTTTATGTGTAATAAAAATGCTACTTGTGACACCTTAGAGACTAACAAATTTATTTGAGCATAAGCTTTCGTGAGCTACAGCTCACTTCATCGGATGCATCACAAGTACTCCTTTTCTTTTTGTGAATACAGACTAACACGGCTGCTACTCTGAAATAAAAATGCTGATGCTCTTTATTTTGCATTCCAGCTGAAATAATACATTTCTGATAGGCCATCACAGCCACTGCACCATCTGCTTTCACCAGGCTATTTATTCCTGCTTTTCTAACCCCTTTCCTTTCTTCCTTAAAATCAAATGTACTTTCTTAAACCTGATTACTTAAGTAAAACATCTACTGATTTATTTTTGAAATGTATTTAAAAAGCCATAGTGGATCGGATCCCAGGTCCATCTCGTCCACTGTTTTGCCTCAGAGGGAAGTGCCAGGAAACCCTTTAGCTGGACTGCTACAGCATAATTTGCCCACTCATAGAATATGACTCACATTGACCTTGGTGGGAATACTAATGAGCTTAAAGTTAGGCTTATGCTTGAGTATCTTCCTCAATTGGCACCTGGCATACAAGGGCTTATATTCCTTCTTTAAAAAATGTTCTAATCCTATCTATGGTAACTGGATTTTCTAATTCATTGTTTAAAAGGCTAGTCCTTCTTTATTTAAAAAAAACAAACAAAAAAAAAAACAAAAAACTTCACTAATACCTTGACTTCAACAATAATTAGTAGCAATGAGTTCCACTAGTTGTTTTTTTATATATTTTCTTTTCCCAGTTTTAAATTTGCCTTTCAATGTCATTGAGTACCCCTTTCATCTTGCATTATGAGAATGGGTAAATAAAAATGCATGTCTTACCTCCTCTAGGCAGTTACTTTGAATATCTGTATCACAACCCTGTGATGGGGTGTTTACCCCCACACTAGCCTAGAAAGGGTTAATGAAACTGAGATGGGGCCAGCTAAGCAGATATGCAACACCTGAGGGGGATTGGATGGCTTAAATAACTGCCAGAATGACAAAGCAGCCCAGCTGAGAAAGAGTAGGCAGAATAGGGTCCTGATTTTATAGGGACAATCCCAATATTTAGGGCTTTTTCTTATATAGGCTCCTATTATCCCCCTACCCCCACAGCCCCGTCACGATTTTTCACACATGCTGTCTGGTCACCCTAAGGCAGAGCTAGTATAAAGCCAGGAAGTTGGCAGTGGAAAAGGGTTGTGGTGAAGGAGCCTGTAGCCACACTCTGGATATTAGGGAGAGAAGGAAGGAAACCTAGGGGGAGAGGGTGTAGGAAAAGGCTTAGGGAAACTGCAGCAAGGTTAAAGATGGTGTAGATCTTGGCTTCTGATTAAAAGGTCCCTGAGCTAGAACCCAGAGTGAAGGGCAGGCTCAAGTTCCCCTACCAGCCATTGGGGAAGTGGCACAGTCAGGGCAGTGTGGAAGACTGCCATTTTGGATGGAGAGATTTTGATAACCCCTGGAAGGGGAAAACACAGTGACCTGGTCGGAGGTCTAGGCTATAAAGAAAAAGTGCCCTGAGTTGCAGAGAGAGAGAGAGAGAGAGAGAGAGAGGCAGAAGGGTGAATGAGACAGAGGAGGGCATTGGACCTGGAAGGAGTGAAACCCCAGAGCTGCTAGGAGGAGGCAGCCTAGTGATGAGTGGACTCCATGACAAACCCCTCTTATTGATTGTCCTCTTAAACTAAGCAATACCAATCTTATTTATTTTTATTGGGGACCATGACCAAACTGTGTGAGGTAGTACACAGAATAAACACAAAATAAAACACAAACACAGAATAAAAAGACAGTCCCTGCCCCAATCTTGTCAATCTCTGTTCATATGGAAGTCTCTACATCTATTTAATTACCTTCATCACACATCTCTGAACCCCCCTCATTTCTTCTACATCCTTTTTTTTTTTTATGGGATGACCAGAATATGCTCAGGGAAGATGTATCATTGTCTTTATGTAACAAAAGTAAAATACTTTCCATCCTGTTTCTTGCCCATTCTCTGTGGGATTGGAAAAGAAGTGGGACTTGTGCGTCTAAGTCACTTGGGTGTTTTTGAAAATCCCACCCTCTAACACTTATACCTACTGCTGCACATTGGGTGAAGGTTTTCACTGAGCTGCCCATAATATCACTTGACTTTTCCTGAGCTATTAGATAACTTGAACTAGTTTTGTTATTCTTACTAATGTACCTTATTTTGCATTTACCAACATCAAATCTCACCTGCTGTCATACTGCTCATTCAGCTAGCTTTCCTAGTTGCCTCTGAAGCTCCTTAGTTATTTCTAGACTTTACTACCCTAAATAAATGTCTCTCCTCCGTTTCTTGGGCCCTCTTCCAGACCATTTATAAATATATTTAACACCACAAGCCTTAGTACAGAAACTTGGGGCAGCTTACTGTTGATCTTATGCCATGATCAAAACAATTGTTCCCTATCCTGTGTTCTCTGTCTTAGCCAATTTCTGACCCATGCCAAAACTTTACTTCTCATTCCATGACCACTCAGAAACCCTAAGTAAAGTCTATGCAGTAGATCAAAACCAACACTTAAAGTTCTCAGTGATTTGTGTCTAGATGGTCTCAGAGATTGCCTCTCTACCTGCCTGATACAGAAACAGTTAGCAGAAGCACTCAAACTCTGTCCCTGTCTGAATGAGAGAGCAGAGCATCAATGAGGGATCCCTGATTCTGCAACTCCCTCTCTCCTTGCCCAAAGGAGCCAGGCTCTTTTTAACTTTAGAACATGCTTTGTTGCTTACCTATTCTCCCTGGCTTTCCCTGAGAGGCTAGATTAAGGATTTTGTTTGGAGGAGTTTCCTGCTGCCTATTGAGCCATTTGATTTGTGGTGGTTGGTGGGGTTTGGTTTTGTTTTTTGTTCCTCCCCCCCCCCCCCCGAACGAATGCAAGGCACTTATATTAGAAATGCCTATTGGCTATTTTATTTTTATGCATGAACAAATTCAATATTCAAAACAGTCCTGATGCAAATGTTCTCTTGCTTGTGGAAGTTAAGAGCTGGGCATTGTGTCTCAAACCTACCTCTAGCAATCTTTTCTAAAGTATGAAACCATATGACTTTATTAAAAAGAGAGATTCTGAAGGATCAAGTATCTGTCTCCACTTCAGAAAGGACGGGAGTCTTTCAACCTTGTCAGTCACAATGCAACTAAAAGACCCAAACCTCGAATTGGATCTGCTAGCTAGACTTCACTGGAACTATGCACAGGGTTGATGGGTTCCCCAGTATAAATCCAGTTACAGGATTGGGACACAGATGTATCATGTGACGCCCTGTGGCCTCAGTTTGTCATTTCTTAAATAATAAACCAACAAACTATGGATTTGTATTACAAAAATATATTCCATTTAAAGTATTACATTGCCTGTATGTGTGTGTTCTCTCTGCAGTAGCTTATACTGAAATTCTTGAATGACAGAACAGATGGAAACCTTATTTAAATTTAGAAAGTATGAATACCACATGCTGAGTTCAATAGAGCAATTCAAGCTAGTTTCCCGTACATGAATTTATTTAATGCTGGATTCAGTTTAGAATTTGTAGAATAGCATAAAAACTTGCTATAAAACATTTGAAGATACCTGTGTTTCTCAGGAATGAACACATAATGCTTCACTTGTGTATAAGCATGAAAATGTGTCCTAAGCAGATCAAATTTCCTAGCTAGCTGTCCAAAAGGACGTTAACACTACATTATTTATTAGAGCCAATATGAAAAAGTCCTGCCATGTCCCCAAAAGAGAGAATCTGTCATGGTTCCCAGGAAAAAGAAGCAAGGATTATCCTTGAAAGCAATCAAAGGAGAGAATAGGGTTGTGGGTGTTTTGTTTTTGTTTTTGTTTGTTTTGGTTTTTTTTTAACCAACTTGTCAATAGAGTTGCCATGGGCACCAACAAGGAGCATAAGGTTTAAACATCAGATTTCCATTCCACTACTGTCCTTTTTACCATTTGTCACTTTCACATTGTTCCGTTATTTTTTCCCCTTTGTTGTTGTTTTTAGAATTTCTCTGAACTCCATTCCCTTTCATTTCTATCTAGTTCCATGTCTCTTTATGCCCGTTCCTAAATACTATCCAAAATGCAGGGAAAGAAATAGCTTTATTTTAAAATATCCATACATCGCCGCACTGTTGTGGTTTTTGTTTTGTTTTTTTGTATTTTTTTTAAATAAGTAGGACATGCAGTTAGTCTTTTGTAGTTGTCAGTGTGTTAATATTTGGCCAGCAAAAACAAACAAACAAAACTCTCTAAAAGAATGACAAGATTAAAAGTGAAACAGAACTCTGCATTTTATTTTGGGTTTTATTTGAGACTTTACTTGAACGTTATTGTGCCTTGTTTTAGGACCTATGGTACATTTCACTATTAACTTACTGAAATATTCCATTTTCAGGGGAGAGGAAATGGGGGTGTGGGTGGGAAATTCTACATCTGTAGTGGTTTCTACAGGGAGGAGTGGAAAAGGCAAATCCTACTATTTCCAGAAGATATTCATTGGATGCCGGCTGGCTAAACTGCACGTCAATTGAATTAATGTATCTGGAATCTAGATAAAAGGTTTGAAAATACTGTGTTTTGTTTCCTTAATTCCACTAAGCTGGCACGGGACATCTGGGTTAGGTTTTGTTTTTGTGTGCTGGGTTTTGTCTTGTGTATCTTCATGGTCAAAACCCAAAACAGAGCCCAGCTGTCTATTTTTAAGCCTTGCATTGTAGTTGGCTTACTTGTTAACATGTAAATGAACACAACCAGGCTATAAAGTGAGCAATTTATGAATAGGTGGGTATGAAATTTTGGGGCTATTGTTTTAGTCTGTCTGGCTGCAGACTTAGTAGGGCAGCAGTACATTCATTTACATAACTGAAGATGATATTTGCAAACAGGGAAGAAACCTTTTTTCTTTTTTAAAGAGAGCCAAATAATTCTGCTCTCATTATGCACATGTAACTCTTGTCCAGTTTCTGTTTGTTTTTGGAGAGCACAGAAAAATTTCTAGTACTAGTGAGGTGTTTTTTAAATCATATTCTGACTCCAGTTCCACCATTTATAGTCATTGCTAAAGAGAATTTGGCCCCTATGTGCCTGAGGATTTGAACTGCTGCTCTGGCTCTTGCACACAACCGCCACATTGCCCTGTCTCTGCTTCCTTCCAAAAATCATTTTAAATATGTCTGAAGTGTGCCTTGAAATATTCATTTGTGAATTATAGGCTGTCTTTACTGATTTGTTAATATTGCATTCAAAACTGTTAATGTGATTTTAATGGTGCATAGTTTGTTTGTTTTTGTTTTGTTTTTTGCCGTATTAACTAATGCTGAATTGAAGATTCCCACAGCATTCTTTTAACTGGTGGCATTGCACGTCATGTTTTGTGGCATAAATTTTTATGGCCTAGACTGTGATATACACAGAAGGGACATCATGACAATGTGGTATAAACCTTTTATCACTTTGCAATGGGGATAATAGAATTACTCATAAGTCAAGAAGTCACTGTACAGAAGCTCAGTGGGATCAGTAAGTATCCTAAAAATATTATTTTATATATAGAGAATGTCAGTTTTAAGGTATGACAGCTTGGTCTTCTAGGGCTAGAAGTAAATCTTTGGGTCCTGCTGGAAATGTCCCTAGACCAGAGAGAGAAGTGATCAAACTGGGAGTGAATTCGCCCTGCCTCCCCTCTGTTCTCACAGATCTTAACCAGCTATTATTATCTCTTCTGCAGAACCTCCCATGGACTGTGGCTGTCCCCTAATGAAATCATGCTAACGGGCAGCCCAGGAGAAGAGGACACTAGCATCCAGAGTCCCTGTGGAGGTATAAGATCTCCTAGCAGATGACCTAGTATTCTGCTGATACCTGAGGATCTGCAGGGATTCAAGTCAGGCCCTTTTCCCTGGTCAAGAATGAGGAGCCAAAGCTCATCTTGGATGAGCTTTTTTTCCTGTAGGTTTTTGTCTTCTCTTGACTCATTAACTTGGAACAAACCCCTTCAAAGATTCAGGACATGAACAGTAAGTATTCTGACCATGATGATGTCTACTGAGGAGCAAGATGTTTGCCAATGAGTGAGAATGACTGGGGCTGTGATGCATCCAAATAGTGTGATATCATTCAAGTATTTCTCTAGAGTAGGGACCAAACTTGCAGGCAGTATCATGGTGTGACATCAGCATGCTGAGTGATAATACTTTTTCCCTAGGTTTAGAAATGATCTTGCCAAGGGGCCTTTATGGTTTGAACAAACTGGGAGAGAGGAAACAGCTTTGAGGAATATTGCATTTCATATACCTAGGTGGTGATGCTGATAATCTTCAATTGTCCATCACCACCAGTTGACCCCATTTCCTAGGTATAATTAGAGTATTTCTAGACACAATTAATATTAATATCCCTTTTTAGCTGAAACAAAATCCTATTGTTAGTTGTATCAACAGCTCCTGAGAAGTCTATGATGATCATGCCAAAGGCCTGTCTACTTTATTCTAAAACCAAAAAATTATTCATGATCCTGACCAATGCAGTCCCAACTCCAAACGAAGGCTGGACTCTAAGTTAATATCAAATAATGCAATAAGCTTCACTGAATGTGTGTAAAAATTATCTATCTTAAAGTTTTATACTGCTACCCATCAACTTCTGAGCTGAGCTCCTTCCATGTAAAATCAATAGCAAAATCCCTTCATGGAATTTCTGGTAATCTCCTTTTTGGGGGGATAAAACCTCTGTTTTGGGTAGGATTTATGCTTTTGGGGTTATTTTTCTCCTTACAAACTATATGACTACTTTTTAGATTTTACTTTTTTTGTTAATTGTAGGTTGGTTTTGATTTATTTTTTGTTTGTTTCAAAAACCTTAGTAACTCTTTTATTTTACAGGATGCTTGAAATCAAACCTTACTTGTGACAGTATTGTTACTAGTCATATTTCATTCTGTTCCCTAAGCCTAAAACAACCTGCTTCCTCCAGTGTGAGATGTATTTTTGCTTTTCTAGTTGAAGTCCCTTCTCTAAATTTTCTAAACTCTAAATTCTCATCACTTTTGGTGAGCTTTTTGCCGCCCCGGCTCTCATAATGTACCACATAATCCCTTAATTTCACTCATTTTGAAATATAATATCACATTGTAATAGAAAAATATTTAAAATATAAATACAAAAAACACTTCTTCCCCTGCCTCCTTTCTCCGCATCTTCTGTAAGTTAGAACTGAATCCTGCACGCACTTACTCGTATATGGTCCCAATGAAATCAATGGTTTAAGCGGGACTTAGATGGCACAAACTTTGCTGGCCCTCTGCATAGTGAGAAATTCAGCCATGATGAGTAAGGAGTACTCAGAGTAAGGGTTTGAAGAATTAGGCCCATAAATTACATGCTGGTTGGGTCATGGACCTTGTCTTTATGTCTGTAAAGTAGCATATATATCTCTGGCTTTGTATATGTGATAGATAATGTTGATAGTTCTGTAAAACCATATTTATTCTTAATATTCAATGAAAAAATATCTGCCTATAAAGTCTTGTTCTTCCCTTCCCATTATCTGCATTTCCCATGCTGCTATCTTGAAAATGCTTTTCAGTGGAACAAATTAAGACACAAGTGTAGCTATCCATTATTTTATGAGCCATGGACTTCAGCCCAGATATGTGCTAAGAATAGAACAGATGGAAATGTTGCAGATGAAATGTGAATTTATCCCAGTTCAAGTCCTGTTGTCCTGTTTTAGCATTTTTATTTTATTTGTAGCTTAATTAATATTCTGATCCACTAATTAAAAGCGACAGGTTGATAGGTGAAATAACTAGCACAGGAACCTCATAAAAGTGAGGATTCCATTAACATCACACTATCCTGGTGCAATGAAGTGGCTGTTGGAAAAATGACTTTTAAAATGAATATGAAGTGGAAAGTGATGTTGAAAGGTCACTTTTTTTTACTGATAAGTTATGCCTTTTTGACAGTTTCCAGTGGGTTATTTATATTACAGTAGCACCTAGAGGTTCTAAGATGGAGGCCCTGTACAAACGCAGAGTAAGTTTAGGACAACCAAAGTGGGGGAGAAGAGAGAAAGAAAGAGACTGCCGATGGGACTTCCCAAGGTGTCAAGGCAGGTCCATGTCAGAGGCAGGAAGACAGCAGAGTTCTCCTAAACCCTAGCCAGCAGCCTAGCCACTAGACCACCCTGCCTCACCCAAGGAGTGTTTTTAATTGACTGGCTTTATTTCAATGTCATGTGCATGTTACTGTGACTTGTGACTCATGAGACGAAGTCTTGCTGAAAGTGGGTCTTGGGCAAATTTTCAAAGGGCCTCATGAGACTTTCCCAGGGTCACATAAGGAGTCTGATGGTTAAAGAAACTGATATATGAATTGTATCAGGTCAGTTGCCAAAGCACAAGTCAGGTATCACAGTAACATGCAAATGCTATTGAAATAAAGCCAGTAAATTAAAAACACTCCTTAGGCTCCTATGGGCCAAATTTTCAAGGCATTTATGTGCCTAAAGATGCAGATAGGTGCCTACTGGGATTTAGAATAGTACTTAAGCAGGTTTAATGGGAGTTAGGCACCTTATCTGTTTAGCTGCTTTGGATCCTGCTAGACATCTTTAGTTGCATAAACAGCTTTGAAAATGTGCCTCTCAGTTCAATTCCCCGTTTGTAAAATGGGGGTGTTAACTCTACTTCCCCAGGTCATTTGTCTATCTTGTCTAACTAGATGGTTACAACCCAGAAGAATTTACAGTCTCTTACTATGCACCAGATGACAATAGATTTACTCATGTTGAATAGTACCTTGACGTTAAAGGGAACTCTCATAGAGTAAACCTTACACCCAGTGAGCAGTGTCCATCACTGTCTGAATCTGTGTTTTGTATAATGCTAAGCACAATGATATCCCCATCTCAGAGGGGATCTATACATACCATAAAGCAAAGAACGAGCTACCATAAAGCAAAGAACGAATAATAAGATTAACCACTATGCTCCTTGGATACATGATGATACGCAGGTTTCAATGGCATGATTGTGGCCTGGACACTATTTGCACAATCATGTATTTGGCTGATATCACATCTTAGGAGTAAGTCATTTTGGATTTTTTTAAAAAAATAAATAACTGTACCAGTAAATCCAAGTTTCCTTAAAGGCCAGGTCCTGAAATTCTGCCTTCTTTCATTGTTTCTCCAAATAAAAACTGGTTAGGCCACACATTATTAACACTTGAGGGTATATACATTATTACAGTCTACTATTTTTGTTACCATAAGGAAAGACACTTTTAAGACTTTGAGCTTGCTACCTTGATGATTTTCCAATTCTTTGTTACTATGCATCTCCCTTGCAATCTTTTTGTGCCACTGAAGTACAGGAAGCCAGGAAGATCAATCTTGCCACCAAAGAATTCCTCCAGCAGAGAGGGAACGCCTAGGTTGTTTAGTGCCTGTGCAGAGAGCAGGGCTGAATAAAAGGAGGCATGTCTACAGGTGTCTCTGTTCTGCCTGTTCCCAGAATAACCTCTGGTTTCCGTAGGCATCAAGATGTATGTCAGAACAGTCCTCAGGGAACCTGAGAATAAGGAAAGCACAAAGGTGGTTCAAAATCATCTTTGCCCCTTCCCAGAGCTCCGCCAAGCACAGTTTGACTGGAATAGAGAAGTGAGTCCAATGTTTCTATAAATCAGTGTCACAAATTTAAAGTCCAAACTCTCCAACCACCAGGGTAGATATAAATGCTTTTATACTATTGGAAGGTGGCTTGGGGAGGCAGCTCTGCTTTATCCCTCTCTTTCTAATCATAGTTATTTGTGAGGTCAGACCTTGGTCTCAATTTTTTTTTCCAGTGTGACTACTAAAAAAGTGATGACTTTTTTTCCCCCACCAGTAACCAATCAATAGCACATATTTTATTAATTTGATGGTTAAATATCTGTTTGCAGGCAGAAATCAGGTACAGTACCATTCATGCAATAGGTATTACATTGGCAACTAATTATGGACATCCCCAATCAAGGTATAGTTTTTGGGAATGCAGCCTTCACCTGCAAAAAGACTTAAAACTCACTGGTACAGGTCTGCATCATCCTTGACCTCAGATTAATGCAATTTTAAATGCAGCTTATCATAAAATGTCACAGTTTGTTATACGGGTGCCCCAAAAGAGACATTCTCACAGAATGGACAGTATAAAAACTTAGCTCAAGTGTAGCGAAAACTAGAATCGGAAGACATTTTAGAACACATGGGGCAACAAGCTCCCATGTCTTATGCTGATGATATTATACATGTACAAAGCACAGAAATCAACGCAGAGACAGGAAACTTAAACTGGGAGGGGAGGAAATACCTTACAAGATTTATTTGTTTGCTTTTCAGATCCATATTTTCTTTCTTGTTGACAAGAAAGCTTGAAAGTAATAAGTGTTGCATGAATTAAATACATCACAGTTGACTGCCTGGATGCTATATACTAGTAGAGCTTCAAGCCAATCTGGGTTTTGTCAATGTGCTGCTATTGATTTTTGTCTTGACAGAGAATAGGTGAAATGATGAAGAGGAAAAAAAATCATACAAACTATTTTCTTATGTTGGCTGTAGCATTTCCCCCATTTAAAGAAATGCCAAACCTGTAAACAAGGTTTTGTACTTATCTATCAATAAAGTTTTTTTTCTGCTTTTGACAAAGAAAGCTACATGTACTTTTCTGTCTCTTATGGATTATTGACAACAAACCAGTAGGCTCATTATTCTTGTCCACCTACAGAATTTCTGTTCCAAAGCATCATCAGCCTTTTTCTGTTCACATGGCTGAAACAGAAAAGCACTTGGTGATTTGTGTCTGTATCAGAAATACAAATTCTAAACTCATTCCACTGAAACAGGATTCTGCAAATATGGTATGTCACCAATCACTATTTATTTCCACAACTTGCCAGGTAATTCCAAGATAACTATTAGCTTTGAAAAGTTCCATAAGGCTTTCCTTTCCTATCCTTACTTTTGTTGTTGCTGCTGTCTTCTCCATTTTGTATTATTAATAAACGTCTGGTCCTGCTTAGTTCTGGGAGGAGAAGTGCAAGCAGGTAGGCCTAGAAGAGGGCTTGAATGGGACACTTAGGGTTCCTAGGAAAAGTTCTATTGAATGGAATAGCAAATATATCATTGAAAATCCATAGAATGTAATACAATATTATATCCCCATTCTAGAATTCTATAGGATAGCTTTTAAAATGTATGAAAGTGTATCATTCTCTAATGGAGAGAGCAGGGCACTGGTTTGGAATGCTGAAATAAGTTCCCAGCTCAACCACATAGCTGCTATGTGACCTTGGGAAAGTGACTTCACTTCTGTTTCCCTTTCCATGTGTGTATTTAGTTTATTAGCTCTCTAGGGCAGAGACCACCTCTTGCTATTTGGCCCTGTTTCCAATTAGAGCCTCTAGATACTACTGTAATACAAATCTATAATACATCTTTACAGGACCCAATTACTTTTATGTAGAAACCCAGTTGAATTCATCCCTATTAATATCTGTAGCAAATTTCTGTAAGAGACAAAGTGCACAATGGGACCTGCTTTGCTGCTCCTCCGAATCAGAGGGGTGTGCAACCTATCCTATACTGCCAGCACTAGACAGCTGGATACTCCCACTGACTAGCAAACTGCACCCCCCTCTGTGACACTTTCCACACACTTACTTAGAGAGAGATGCTAAAAATCCCAGGGTTAGATTCTGCTCCACTTATTGTGGTTGGATGGAGGAGGAAGAAGCTACTTCTTCCTTCTCTCCCAATGTACCATGTAGTGTGAGGTAGGATGTAACCCTCTGTTATATCGTCTTATCAAATACAGATTATTTTAAATTACCCTTTTAGTATTTGATATGTAAATTCCTTAACGTAAACATCTACTATAAAAGCTCACACACAAGTTTTTATTTTCAAAGGTCTGTACAAACTTTAATCTTAACTTCCTTCTGAGAATAGGTAAGAATATTATAACACGGTTATAAGGGAAATGTTTGTCAATGAATAAAGGTTTAAAAATCAGAAAGATTTTGAAATACTTTAGATTGAAGTAAACCACTTTTATTCCAGAATAAGAGCATCCATACACAGAGTTAGTTAGGAGTAGCTATTCTACTCTAAATTCAGACTCTACCTTGATGCAGATTATTTTTTTCATTGTAGACAAGCTCTTAATTACAGTACATTAAATCTCTGTGAAAAATGAATTAAGCTAAACTGAATTAAAGTCACTTTAATTCTGAGTGAGCGTGTCCACAGAGGAATTCAATGTAGTTTAACGAATCAATTTTAATTTGGATTCACTTTCCTGAGTGTCCTTTTCCTAGCAGATACTTCCATGAATGTAACATGATTCACTGGAGGCAGGGGGGGAAATTGGCACATGGGTTTAGAAACAGAATGCTGAATTGCAAACCAGATCATTTCTAGCAGTTTCTAAAAATTCAGGTGGCAGACTGACTTGTTATATGTTTCTGCAGTACTTTAACTGATGTGTTCCCAAACAAAGTCCTTAATTTCTACCAAATGATCCCTGTTGAGTATATCCTCACAAGGAAAGTTTCCTTCCACAATAGAGTGTAACAGTCCTCCAAGATAGCAATGGAATAGAATAGGCAGAGGGTGCAGATCCAGAACAGATTTATCCAAGAGAGCTGCCTCAAACAGAAAACATGACCTACCACTTATCACTCTGGAGAAGCATTTGTCAAGAGGCAGAATAATGCACTTCTCTCCCAATTGCCTCCTTTATAACCTTGGACAGATGGGTCCCAGAAATTGTTTTGGAGAGCTATTCAAGCAGGATTCCAGAATCAGATTCTTAGTCTATCCAGAAATAACCAGGAAGTGGGAGCAGGGAACAATGTGACTTCTAAGTCCACCATTGTAAAATGGTTCAAATGGTGAATTATCAGAAGCTTATAAAATGAAAAACTCCTTTGTTAAAAATCAAAGCTTACTCTCCAAGAGCAATGGAAATCACAAGGGGAACAGAACCTGCATGCTCTACATGGGGGGGAAAAATGTATAGATCAACAACCTGTTTACCCCTCCATACTTTCACTAAGTATTAGAAAGGAGATATGCACGCCTCACCAGGTGCTGTATATAGTACTACTTCAATACCCCTCGTTACTTTGTTCATCTGAAAACATATATGGTTATTTTACATGGTTTAAGTACCTGCTGTCGTGAATATTGCTGCAGCAATACTCACAATTACTCTGTTGGATTCTTTGGGCCTGACCAAGGAAAAAAAACATGTTCTTTTCTGCACACCTTTCTTGGATCAGACAGGTCTACAATTTCAGCCAGGCCTTCAACTTTGCTTCAAGTTTGGAATGTTATGGGCACCTGTATGTCATGATGATGTACTCCAGTCCTTAGTCCCCTTGCTCTGCAATAGAAAGTGCTGTCAATGTGGGTCATCCTTTACTTGAATAGCAGTAAAATTGTAATGTGGATTCTTCTACAGCTCTGGAAATTATTGTACTGGCTGTCTCTTCTCCAGGAGAAGTTGAGCCTGGAGGAGCCAGAGGTAAGAAGTTTGGCTTCAAGGCAACTAAAAGTGATTGAAGACATACTACTAGAATCTGCAGATCCAAGAAAGAACACATGCAGGAGGAACAAAAATGTTTCCATTTACACAAGGATTTGTTTCTAAATGCTTTAATGCCCTAATGACTTCAAATTTTCAACTTCTTCAGTAATGCACATATAAAACATCCCAGTCATCTGCAATGTATTGGTAGGGGACCTTTAACAACAGATGCTCCGTGAGCATTTTTTTTTTAATCCAAAAATACTTATGTCCAAACTATACAGCAGGGAGGACATGTAATGAGACCTAATGTAGCTGTGAGACACGACATCACAGGCAATTTCCTGATGGAGATTTAAGTACTCAGAGCTGCTTCTGGAGCTTCTGCTGAAGCATGTTAGTTTCACCGTCAGAGAGAGAAAGAGAGAGAGATACCTGTTAAGATTGTAAGCAAATTGAATTGCTGCCAACTCTTTGCCCCCAGTCAACAGATGATTCTCATACACCATTTGTTTTATTTCTGTACATTTTGATCTTGTTTTGTGCTATCTTTGTAAAATACAGGGTTCTTTATATTACAAGAGGACCCTTTAAAAATTATTGGTATTAAAGCAACACATACATACCCTGCTTCTCTCCAATATTTCTTTTAACTAATCACCAGAACGTTGTTCAATAAAACCAGGTTAGTTATGATCTCCATGAGTGCTAACAGTTTTGGAGCAGAAAATTAGAATATCTTTGGTCTGTAAAATAAAAATAAACTTGGAGTAGGCAAGGGTTTGTGTATACTGCATGGAATTCATCCAGTATTGCAATTGCAAAATGTCCATTTGGGGGAAGAAACTAAGTGGGGACAAGAGAATAGAGTTCACCTCACTCCCCAGCCCCAAGCTCTAGATAGGTCATGGTTCTCAGCCCATCTCTACAGTGGTAAACAGGTTGTTGATCTCTGTTCCAGGCTTTGTCTCCCATATACTAGTAAAACTAACCCCACTTAGCATCCTTGTTGTCAGTCTCAGCACATAAGCCACTGAATAGTCATGGGGACTGAGCTACCTTCTAACTCATACTGGTGATGAGCCACATTGATACCTGTTGTAATTACAGTGAAATAATTCTCAATCCACAGGAAGGCCATGGGGCTGAAGAGCAGCCCCTCTCAGATCACTGTTCTAGCCTCTCCACTGAGATAGTGGCCACTGCCCTTCAACACCCTCTCCTCAGTCTTCCTTCCATTTCCCTTCTCTGCTGTAGTATCTTAGAATCATAGAACTGGAAGGGACCTCAAGAAGTCATCTAGTCCAGTCCCCTGCACTCAAGGCAGGACTAAGTATTATCTAGACCATCTCTGATGGAGATCCCACAATCTCCCTATGCAATTTATTCCAGTGTTTAACCACTCTGACAGGAAGTTTTTCCTAATGTCCAATTTAAACTGCCCTTGCTGCAATTTAAGCCCATTGCTTCTTGTCCTATCCCTAACAATATCATCCCTGACAGGTATTTGTCCAACCCTCCTCCTTGTAACAACCTTTTATGTACTTGAAAACTATTATGTCTCCTCTCAGTCCCCTTTTTCACACCAAACAAACCCAATTTTTTCAATCTTTCCTCATAGGTCATGTTTTCTAGACCTTTAATCATTTTTATTGCTCTTCTCTGGACTTTCTCCAATTTGTTCACATTTTTCCTGCAATGTAGCACCCAGAACTGGACACAATACTCCAGTTGAGGCCTAATCAGCGTAGAGTAAAGTGGAAGAATTATTACTTGTGTCTTGCTTACAATATGCCTGTTAATACATCCCAGAATGTTAGCTTTTTTTTTTACAACAGCATTACACTGTTGACTCATATTTAGATTGTGATCCACTATGACCCCCAGATCCCTTTCCACAGTACTCCTTCCTAGGCAGTCATTTCTCATTTTCTATGTGTCAACTGATTGATTGTTCTGTCCCAAGTGGAGCACTTTGCATTTTTCCTTATTGAATTTCATCCTATTTACTTCAGACCATTTCTCCAGTTTGTCCAGATCATTTTGAATTTTAATCTTATTCTCCAAAGCACTTGCAAACCCTCCCACCTTGATATCATCCACAAACTTTATAAATGTACTCTCTATGCCATTATCAAAATCATTGATGAAGTTATTGAACAGAACTGGACCCAGAACCGATCCCTGCGGCACCCCACTCGTTATGCCCTTCCAGCATGACTGTGAACCACTAATAACTATTCTCTGGGAATGATTTTCCAACCAGTTATGCACCCACCTTCTAGTAGCTCCATCTAGATTATATTTCCCTTGTTTATTTATGAGAAGATCATGTGAGACAGTATCAAAAGCCTTACTAAAGTCAAGATATACCACATCTACTGTTTCCCCCGCCCCCCATCCACAAGGCTTGTGACCCTGTCAAAGAAAGCCAGCAGATTGGTTTGACGCAATTTGTTCTTGACAAATCCATGCTGACTGTTTATCACCTTATTATCTTCTAGGTGTTTGCAAACTGATTGCTTAATTATTTGCTCCATTATCTTTCTGGGTACAGAAGTTAAGATGACTGGTCTGTAATTCCCTGGGTTGTCCTTATTTCCCTTTTTTATAGATGGGTTCTATATTCACCCTTTTCCAGTCGTCTGGAATGTTACCGACAAGCAGAGGTCAGAGTAGGGTATATCCTATTATTAATGTACAGAAATGAGGTAACAAACTTCCTACTGCTCTGTGTGGCTACAGACTTCTACTACTCATTCCTGGGCGTCTTTGTTTCTGCCCCAGCAGAAAGTGACCCAGAAAACCAAAGACTGCATCTAGAGAGTACAGTAAGTGTGGCATCTCCACAACTCCTGAAGGACTTACTCTACAGCACAACTTTCCTTTTTGAGATCCCTTTTTTAAATTTCCTGACTGAACTAAAACATTAAGTTAAACTATTATGAATACCATAACTGATAACTATTCAGTTTGCTTTAACACAAGCCTGATATGCCTTAAGAGACTGATTGAGACATTTCAGCAATCTTCATGTTCTGTTGTATTGCAACCTCCCTTCCAGCAAATCTGCCTGTACCAGACAGTTCAGGGTCAGTCTGTGAATTGTTTTCAACTTGTATGTCCATTCTCACTTCACTTGTCTCAGCCAAGTTGTCCGGTATCTTGAGCAGGTGCTTGCAATTCCTTTGTAAGATTTTGCCTAACTTGTGATCACTGAGTATAAGTGAGGTGACTCTTCCTGGATTACTGTAGCTTTGATTAGCCATGGCCCCTCTTGCCAAATCCTCACCAAGTCTTTGTTCTTTAGCTGCGGAAGAGTGTTTGCTCCTTTATTGCAATATTTTGTCTGATTGTATTTTCCCAGTCTTTTTTCCTCACTATCACAGACTCCATAGTCAGCCTTTGTTTTTTGTCTCTCATCTGGTAATTACATATTTATATGTCTGTTGTAGAGGAATGGTGGTGGCTTTACTCGTGGCGGTCCCAAGTTATCAGAGATACAAGGTGGGTGAGGTAATATTTTTTATTGGATCAACCTTTGTTGGCAAGAAAGACAAGCTTTTGAGCTACACAGAGCTCTTCCTCAGGTCTTGGAAAGGTACTTGGTGTGTCTCAGCTAAATACAAGGTTCAACAGATAGTTTAGCATAAGTAGTTGGCACAAATTCTAAGGGACCTATCATACTATTATTAATAGGCCACTTCACCTTGAAAGGTCTCTTAAAATTTGTCATGGGACAAAAATGGGGGTTAGTGGGTTACAGTTTGTTGTAGTAAGCCATGAATCTGTATGTATATCTGTAACCCACTAATCACTCTTTTTGTTCGATGACTACTGGGGTGTTAATGGGTCCCTTCACTTGAATGGTGCCTTAGTTTAGCACATTCTCTCTCTTCAACCTTGTATTTGCTAGAGGAGGTCAGCAGGTGACTTTCTACCCTACAGTAATGCAGCTCTATAGTTGAGTAGTGTTAAATGGATCTTCTCTTGCATCCTTTGGTTTGTTTGAACAATTTCTTCACTATGTATACTCCAATTCTAGACTGTTTTGATCATATATGGGATTAGATGTCTTACAAAAGTCATACATTTTAGCCAAATCTAGCAATTTCCTATTCCTGAACAGTGGGCTGTTTGTCAGTTATTACTGTTCTTGGAATTCCATGATATGCAAATATAGATCTAATGTACCTGGCAACCTCTTGCTGCTGTGGTACCTTCAAGTATTATTATTTCTGGGAAATTGGTAAAGTCCATTATAACCAGGTGAACATATCAATTCTACCTTTGTCCTATGGAATTGTGAGTTCTTTGTGTGGTATCATTGGTTCTGTCTGCTCGGAATCTCTGTACTCTGACATGTTGCACACCTGTTCACCATTACTTCAGTGACAGGTTTCAGAGTAGCAGCCGTTTTAGTCTGTATCCTCAAAAAGAAAAGGAGTACTTGTGGCACCTTAGAGACTAACAAATTTATTTGAGAGCTTTCTTGAGCTACAGCTCACTTCATCCAATGCATTCAGTGGAAAATACAGTGGGGAGATTTATATACACAGAGAACATGAAACAATGGGTGTTACCATACACACTGTAATGCGAGTGATCAGGTAAGGTGAGCTATTACCAGCAGGAGTGGGGGGGAAAAAACCTTTTGTAGTGATAATCAAGGTGGGCCATTTCCAGCAGTTGACAAGAACGTGTGAGAAACAGTGGGGGGAGGGGGAATAAACATGAGGAAATAGTTTTACTTTGTGTAATGACCCATCCCCTCCCAGTCTTTATTCAAGCCTAAGTTAATTGTATCCAGTTTGCAAATTAATTCCAATTCAGCAGTCTCTTGTTGGAGTCCGTTTTTCAAGTTTTTTTGTTGAAGAATTGCCACTTTTAGGTCTGTAATCGAGTGACCAAAGGGATTGAAGTATTCTCCGACTGGTTTTTGAATGTTATAATTCTTGACATCTGATTTGTGTCCATTTATTCTTTTACGTAGAGACTATCCAGTTTGGCCAATGTACATGGCAGAGGGGCACTGCTGGCACATGATGGCACATATCACATTGGTAGATGTGCAGGTGAACGAGTCTCTGATAGTGTGGCTGATGTGATTAGGCCCTATGATGGTGTCCCCTGAATAGATATGTGGACACAGTTGACAACAGGCTTCGTTGCAAGGATAGGGTCCTGGGTTAGTGGTTCTGTTTTGTGGTGTGTGGTTGCCGGTGAGTATTTGCTTCAGGGGGGCTGTCTGTAAGCAAGGACTGGCTTGTCTCCCAAGATCTGTGAGAGTGATGGGTTGTCCTTCAGGGTAGTTTGTAGATCCTTGATGATGCATTGGAGTGGTTTTAGTTGGGGGCTGAAGGTGATGGCTAGTGGCCTTGTGTTATTTTCTTTGTTGGGCCTGTCCTGTAGTAGGTAACTTCTGGGTACTCTTCTAACTCTGTCAATCTGTTTCTTCACTTCAGCAGTTGGGTATTGTAGTTGTAAGAATGCTTGATAGAGATCTTGTAGGTATCTGTCTGAAGGGTTGGAGCAAATGCGGTTGTATTGTAGAGCTTAGCTGTAAACAATGGATCACATGGTGTGGTCTGGATGAAAGCTGGAGGCATGTAGGTAGGCATAGCGGTCAGTAGGTTTCTGGGATACGGTGGTATTTATGTGACCATCGCTTATTAGCACCATAGTGTTCAGGAAGTGGATCTCTTGTGTGGACTGGTCCAGGCTGAGGTTGATGATGGGATGGAAATTGTTGAAATCATGGTAGAATTCCTCAAAGGCTTCTTTTCCATGGGTCCAGATGATGATGTCATCAATGTAGCGCAAGTAGAGTAGGGGCATTAGGGGACAAGAGCTGAAGCTCGTTCACCTGCACATCTACCAATGTGATATATGCCAGCATGTGCCAGCAATGCTCCCTGCCATGTACATTGGCCAAACTGGACAGTCTCTACGTAAAAGAATAAATGGACACAAATCAGATGTCAAGAATTATAAGATTCAAAAACCAGTCGGAGAATACTTCAATCCCTTTGGTCACTCGATTACAGACCTAAAAGTGGCAATTCTTCAACAAAAAAACTTGAAAAACAGACTCCAACGAGAGACTGCTGAACTGGAATTAATTTGCAGACTGGATACAATTAACTTAGGCTTGAATAAAGACTGGGAGTGGATGGGTCATTACACAAAGTAAAACTATTTCCTCATGTTTATTCCCCCCTCCCAAACTGTTCCTCAGACATTCTTGTCAACTGCTGGAAATGGCCCACCTTGATTATCACTACAAAAGGTTTTTTCCCCCCGCTCCTGCTGGTAATAGCGCACCTTACCTGATCACTCTCGTTACAGTGTGTATGGTGACACCCATTGTTTCATGTTCTTTGTGTATATAAATCTCCCCACTATATTTTCCATTGAATGAACAGGATGAAGTGAGCTGTAGCTCATGAAAGCTTATGCTCAAATAAATTTGTTAGTCTCTAAGGTGCCACAAGTACTCCTTTTCTCATTACTTCAATGTCACTAGTAGTCTGGCCACAGATGAAAATGTCTCCATCTCTCCCTTTTTGGTTTGGTCATTCCCAGCAGCCCTTTGTATATTTGTTCCAATATTTTTCTTCTTATCACTGTGGAAACCCTGATCTGGGTTCCCTTCAAGAGTACTCCTGAGATCACTAAAATCTTATAGTGAGAATAGTGGGAAGTGTTGATTTTTTTCCCCTTCTTTCACTTATTATTTGTATCACTGTTTGGTTGTTTGCAACATTTCATCTTCAGCTGTTTGTCTCTGATTTATCCCATGTGTCTGGAAACACAGCATGTGACACTTTTATCATGTTCACATGTAAGTTTACTGTTTTTTTTCCAGATTGTCAAGCTGTGCATTGTCAGATAGAACAGATGCTCTTGAGTGTGTCTGCCATTATTAAGTGGTGTCCAGGCTGGAACTCCAAGATCACATCACACTTCTGTATTTTCAAAAGTAGTCACTGTAACTGTGGTGGTGTTTCTCCAAGTCTCTTTTGTGTATTGCATGCCGTGGTTTGAAATCAGTTTCTGCTGTTAAGCTATGACCACACAGAAAGTCATGAAATATTACACATCCATACACCAGACCTAGTGTCTCTTTTTCAATTGTTACATACATCTTTTCTGCAGCTGTCATAGCCCTAGATGCGTATGAGACTCACAATCAGTTCCATGACCCTGTAATAGTACTGCTCCCAGCCTTCCTTCTGAGGCATCTGTGGAGAATTTGATGTCTTTCAGTGGGTCAAAAAATTGCACCACTGGAGCTGATGTCAGGATATGCCTTAAATCATTGAACTCTCTCTTTTATGCCCTGGTATCCAAGCACATTTGGTGACCTTCTGGAGGAGATGTCTTAGGGTGTGCAAGCTGTATACAGTAAAAGCTGTTTTATCCGGCATGTTGGGAGAATGGGGGATGCCAGTAAGTGAAAAATGCTGGTTAACTAAGATAGAAGGAGTTTGGGTGCAGGAAGTGGTAGAGGGCTGGGGTTTGAGGCATGGGAGGAGGTGTGGGGCACAGGCTTGGACCAGCAGGTTGGGATGCAAGAGGGGATTGGGGCACAGGAGGGGGTGTGGGGTGCCAGATCTGGGGGGCGCACACCTCAGGCAGCTCCCCACAAGTGGGGACCTGTCCCGGCTGCTCCTAGGCAGAGGTGCAGCAGGCATCTCCACGTGCTGCCCCCCGCCCCGCCCCGCCCGCCCCGCCCCAAGCACTAGCTCCGCAGTTCCTGACCCCCTATGTAATAACATCCGTGCTAGGCACTCTAGCATCTGGCTCACTCCAGGGTATTCTGAAAGGAAGACTTAGGAAGCAGTATCTCCCAAATGTTGTGTTCAAAGTGAAAATCCTAGAGCTCTCAGTGTCCAAGGGGTCTGCCAAAATCCTACCAATGCATCTTTGACAGGTTTGTTGGCGACAGCACTCTGGTCACTGCGGCAACTCTAATTAATTATTCTAGAGTAGATCTTATTAAAAAGAGTTATGTCTAATTGAAAGGCTGAGGAGAACTGAAAGCCTAATTAGTCCATTAGAAGATGATATAAAAAGCACAGAGAGAAAGTGAGAAAGGGGGAAGCAGAGAGCAATTGATCGACCGACTGACCGATCTCCCCCTACCTGCCTCAGGAGCTGTGGGCTCCCTAGGACTGTAGGTGTAAGGCTATATAATGAATAATAGTGGTGGAAACAAACATTGTAAATAAACTGCCTGGGGTGTTTTGCGAGCAAATGTCTCTGAGCCATTTGAAGGCTTGAACAGAGGCAGGAGGAAGCTGGCACTGCCACAGCATCTGATTTGCTGAAGAATTTGGATTCTGCTATCTCAAGACAACAGTTTGCTTCTTGTGAGCAAGTGGGAGTGTTATTTTTTTTTGTTTTTGTTCAGTTCCTTCAGATCCATAGTCCCACCCTCCCACTTTTTCCCCCCCTCTCCAATTACTAAGGAGTGAACTCAATCTGTTAGTGGTTCTAATCTCCAAGTGATACCATTTGCTGTCACATTTTGCACCTGTTGTTCTATCTTCTTTCTTAAGGCTTGTGAAACTTTTCATGTAGTATGAACCACAGGTTCTGCATCTTCTCTTAACCATATCTTGTATGTTACTGGGAGGCACCCATTTCCTGTGAATACATCTTCATATGAATCTATTCATTTTTTCATATCTGGTTCTATACTGGCTTTGTGTGTCTATGGCAGGGGTAGTCAATTGAGGGACCGCAGGTCAAATCCGGACTGCCAGAGGCTTTTGGCTGGACCCCAAAACTCTAGGGGGCCAGGGCCAGTTACTGCGGGAGGTCTACCATGGATAGAGGAGTGACTGGCTGTGTGCTGGCAGGCTTGGGGGAGCTAGCACCTGAGGCTGATTTGTAATGGGGGGAGCTGTCTCCCCATCCTCTCTTTATGGAGCCCTGCCAGGCATACTGGGGCTTCTGCCCCCACCAGTGCTTGGGGGCTCCCAACCCTGCCAGACATGATAGGGCTTAGGGTTCCATTTAGGGAAGGTGGGTGGACACCTGCCCCCCACCCAAGTTATGAGTCAGCCCCAGGCACATGCTGGGGTTCCAACTGTCAGCTTTGGGGATGGGGCTCCATTTAGGGAGAGCAAGGGGGGGCACCTACCTCTCTGAGTCATGTGTCAGCCCTGGGCACCAGCACATGGCCAGTCACTCTTCTACCTGCACTAACCCCACCCCACAGCCCCTCAGAGTTTTGTGATCCAGTCAAAAACCTTTGGTGGTCTGGATTTGGTCCATGGTCCACCTACTGACTACCCCTGCAATAGGCCCCGGGTATATTACACGGCGTTGAACAGGGGTACTTGCAGTGTGAAAAATATTTCTCTAGAATCTGGACTTTGACTATAGCTTGGCCAAGAAATTTGGACTTGACAAAATATAATTGACTATCCCTGCCCTATTGTATAGATTCTCTTAATGAGACTTAGCATCTCACATGTGTGTAAGCCCAAGACTAGTTGTTTGCCCCTGTGTATCAGCACAAACTCTACTTGTATTGTTTTTCCCTTTGTTTTAAGCATCAGTGTGCATTCTTCCAACACTGGAATTGTTCCTCCATTATAATTTTTCACAGACACTTTGACTCTGCCACTTTTATGTGCTTCATACATCTCTCTATTCTATTTTCAGTTATTGCATTTCTGTTATTGCATCTCTCTATTCTACTTTCTGTTAGTGCCCCAGTGTCTCTCCTGCATGTACACAAGTGCCATTCATGCACATTTTAATTGGACAATTTTTGGAGTGCTTAACTGCTCTTCCTTGAGGAATCCCTTCCTGCCCTTAATACATGCACTTTCCTACTTTCTCTGCACATTTTAGCATAATGGTTGGGTTTATTACACTTCCTACATATTTGCCTGAATGCTGGGCATTTCCTATACTCATGCTGGTTGCCACATCACTGGCATGGTTTCCAGCTTTCCATGCTTCTGTCCTTAGCCAATTTAATTTCTGTGAATTTTTCCCTTGCTGTTTTAGCTATAATACTCATTTTCATGTAGTCTGTTCCTTTCCCTAGACTTTTTAATTTGTTTGTTCTATTGTTTGGCATATACATAGTGCCCTTGGTAGTGTCAGATCCATCTCCCTTAGTAACTGAAGCAGCCTTTTTTATTGTTACACTCCAGGACAATCTGGTCTTCAATTAGTCTTTTAATATTCCATATTTGCAGGACTGACTTTTCAGTTTTAAGTCTGACTCACTCCTCTATTGTTTCCCCTTAATTCTGTGTTCTCGTCCTGAACATATATCTTTCAAAAAAAAAATTTTCTAGGACACAATGATCCTCCAACATTTTGATTATTTCTGCAACGCTTTCCTCCCTCTCCCCACTACCATCTGTATGGAATGCATTGTGGGCTTACGTGCCTGTCACTGTTGAAAGCAGACTAATCTTTTGCTCATTCTTCAGTTTGTTTGCCCCCATGGCTTTCATATACAGCTCAGATTGTTTGAAACTTTTCCGGACACAATCAGCATGTCCCCTAATTCTAAGGAGTGGTGGGTGAGATGCAGTTGCGCAAATTCTGTTGCAATGATTGCGATGTTACCTCCCTCACTGGGTCTTACAGCACGCTGTGCCTTCCACTTCTGGAACCATGTATTATTGGGCAGATTAACAAACCAGTTTCAAGATAAACCCTTTATGAACAGAACTATGTACAGAAATGTGATAACAAATTTCCTACCATTCTGTGTAGCTGCATTGTGCAAATGTCCTGCTCCAGGCTTTTGTTTCCGCCCCAGTATGAAGTGTCCCAAAGTGTACAGGAAATGTAGCATCTCTACACTTTGTGGACAACTTACCCATATCTGCATAAAACTCTCCTCTGTGTTGTGTAGCAAGTGCAGAAGCCCCAGTGCACAACCCCTCTTGCCTGTTCCACTTCAAGGGCTATGGCTGCTCAGATACCATGGATATGAGCACAGTACAAAAACTTGGATAAAGTGGTATTTCTGTGGTATGAAGACTCCTGTACAGGTCCTCTGTGGGGAAATGAATTGCACCCTTAAGGAATAAGGGTCAAATCATGCACTGAGTTATGCCAATTAAACCTACTGATATCAGTTGGTGTGCCTGTGCCCTTTATGTGGAGTTTTAGTGGGTTGCACAGGTTGTAACTTAGGGCTGAATTCCCAACTAGGAAAGAAGAGAGAGATAGAAAGGAGAATGTGGTCCCAATTGTGTTAGGGAAAGTGGGGAGGAAAATGACACCACTGTCCCATCTTGGCTGTGATTGTTTTTGAATGTGATCCGATAATATGGGGATGGTATCATGAGGTAGAAAGACAGAATTACCCTTCAAAAAAGGAATCTATTCTGGCCCCCTTGTTTTTTTTTTTTTATTAGATTGTAAGCTCTTTGGGAATGGCTCCCATGTACTCCTTGTATACGGTACTAAACATTTTGTCAGTGTTCATTAAATTATTATTTATTATAGAAGAGAGAAAACTTACACTGTATACCACAAGGTTTATATTTTATGCCTCCAATTTCTTTGCTGTCTTTTCACAGTTAATTTAAGTTTTTGCAAGAATACTGAATATTTTTCATAAAGGATATCTTTATACATAAGCAATAAAACACAACCCGGTGCGTGACATAGCCATCCTGGTAGTAGACACTTTATCCTAGGAGTGCCATGATATGGTAAGGCAGGTTTTCCAGAACCTGCCAGTGGTTCAAAACCTCTCCTTGTATAGTAAAAATTATAAGAGAGACTATCCTCTTACTACAGGGGCTGCAGAAGAACCTACCCATAGAAGACACATGGCTGAGCAAAACTATACTAATAACTCCATGAGGGGAAAGAACTAGCAATTTTGAGAAAGATGTGCAATCTCTGAGTATGAATTAATCCAGAGAACAACCCACCCTGGGGGGAAAAGGACAAAGAGTTTGTGTGAGATTCCCCTGCCTGACTCCACCTCCCGAAAGATTTCTTTCCTCTATATTTTGTCAGTAAACATTAGCCAGCTGTTTTCTGAAATTCCCAAAAGTGGGCCAGCCACGCTATCTTAGATGACCTGAGAGGCTGTGCCTTTTCTTACTACTATTGTAATTGCTGTGGGTAAAAATAGATACTATTGTATAGAGAGAAAAATCAAAATATGTTCTGTTACTTCCCAAATTCCAATTCATTTGGACTTCATCACAGATGGTGAGAGAGGCAGCCATTTCAGTTCTCGCTGCTGCTACCAGAGGTACAGTGGGCCTGAATTCCTACTGCTTATGCCTTGTGAAGTCATTTACAGCTGTGTTAAGTGGATCTAAATCTCTACCATTCTGATTTTATGCTTGCTTTGCATAGGTGTACGTGATTACATCAGGGACAAGGCAGAGAAGCATCAGACCTTGTGTTGAACTATTACTGTCATTACCTCTACTCTCTAGTTCAGCCCTCCTAAAAGTGGTGTAAGGGTTTTCATTTCTTAGGTTATGTCTACACTATCACTTATGTTGGTATAACTTATGTCGCTTAGGGGATGTGAATAAGCTACACCCCCTATGCAATGTAAGTTACAGACCTAAGTGCTGGTGCTGACAGCGCTAGGTCAGCGGGAGAGCTTCTCCCAACGCCATAGCTACCGTCACTCCTTGTGGGTGGAATAATTAAGTCAAGGGGAGAGCAACAATGCAGCTGTGCCACTGGAAGCTCTCTCGTGAAGCCATACCCTTAGCATTTAGAGTGCTTGATTCTGTAATGACAAGATAGAGAGCACGTTCTTTCATCTTACGTGGGCCCTTTCTCAATAAAGAGTCAGAAGTCAATTTCAAGTGTGAAACTGGCATGAAGCAGGATGGAACTGAAATCTAAACTAACAGAAGCAACATAAATGTGTTTCAGGTATCTATTATGGTTGCATTCAATTTATCTCTTATTTTTTATTGTTTCATAAGTCAAATGCCACTAAAGCATTTGATCTCTTGGCCATGTCTTTATTCTAATAATCTAGAACTGATGGGAGCTGGCACAGTGTTCCAAAGCTGTGGTCTTTGCAGGACTCCCATTTCTTATGCTCCAGATCCATAAAGCTGTTACCCATTTTCTGCATGTTTTTATTTCTTGGGTTTGACTGCTGATGTGCCTAGAGCTCCCCCTGATTATCTTGAGTTGGTATGAGGCTGAAGATGGTGAAACCATTGTATATCACTAAATAGAGTTAAAAACACCAACAGTTTAGAAGATGGGCTCCAATACAGCATCTCTTTTTTAAAAAAAAAATCTCATACCTTCCTGAAGACAGTGTCCCAAGGATAATCTTCCATCTTTCATGACTATGCTATGGATATAGATACATTGGTGACCAGAACAAATTATGCACTGATCATCATGGTGCAATGTGCTTTCCTTACACTAGGATTTCACAAACAATGGAGTTATAATAATTCTTCTATAGGAAAGAATGGCTTATGTTTTCAAGTATTCTCACTGAGCTACACTCATAGCTCTGGCTTGTCCAATAGCTGTGCCATTGCCACATGTCTCCAGTGCAGCAGAAGATGAGTGAAAAGTCTTTTAGAGGAAAAATTAGAAAGTTGGTATTTACCCAGGACTATATGCATAGCCATGGGCATCTGCTCACACTGTTGTGTATGTTTTTATATCAGTGAATTAGTATCTGAGCACCTTACACAAATCATCACACCAAAATGTACATATCTCCCTGTGGCCTAGTCTGGTTCCCTCTCTACTTCCCCACAGGTAAATGGAGAGCAGGTTTTCTTCCTTATTCATCTTTCCTCCATGCCTGCCTCTCCCCACCTCTTTCTCTTGAAAATAATAACATCACATTATATTAACACACTGTACAACTCCTGTCTGTATCTCCTCATTGAAACTAGTTAGGCTCCTTTTGACAATCCCAACCAAAATGTCTATTTGTGGCATTTCGCTTTAAAATAATATCCATCATCCTATTCATCCACCTTCCTTTTCAGGTATGAGAGATTACTGCAATAGCAGAGCTTTTAAGAGAATGAAACAGTCACCAACCAAGAATCATAGGGCCAAATCCTGAGAGGGGCCTAGGGACCTGTGATCTTTGTTCAGGTAATTGAAAATTAGTGCTAATTACTGTCAACATGTCTGAAAATCAGTGTTATGATCCTGTATTAGTTTTGCATGACCTGAGATTGAAGGCTCATGAAGTGACTGCTACACTAGATGGTGAACCATGATGCTGTAGTAGAGAGTCTTGGCCAGGTTCAGCTTTCATTTATACTGGCAAGGGCCAGGAGTGGAGGAGGCAGGGGAGGTAAATAGATTCCTTTGGAAAAATAGCTGCACACTTGGACAAAATTTGGCACACTGCCTTAAATTTAGCAATGGTGATTGGATTCTGTGTCTATGTAAGCTTTATAGGTATTAATGGTACCTAGAGTCATTTTCCCTATTGCTAAATAAAGATGCTTGACTTCTTCTTTACTGAAACAAATGGCCTGCCATTGAGCACAATAAAGCATGGCAAGCAGTAAACATCCTGCAAGCAACTCTGTCTTACCTAATGCCGTGTGAGTCAGAAGATTAAAATAAATAGAGTAAAGTTTTTCCCCTAGCAATGCATTGTGAATGGCATCACTGGTTTCAGTGTAACGTGGCTGGAATGGGTAAGCAAATGTGACTGTGTGGTGATGGCCTTATAGGAAGCTTGAAGACCAGCTTTTCCAAAAAGCACAGCAGCTCCTATTTAGATACCTAAGTTTAGTGGCCAGATTTTCAGAAATGCTCATCAATAGGAGTTGCTGGATGTCAAAACTTTAAAAAAAAATCTGGCCACTTCATTTAGTTGCCTAAATGGGAGATAACTGCTGTTTAAAATACGTCCCCAATTGTGGATACTGAGCACTTTTAAAAACCTACCTGTAGGAATTTAAATGTGGGAATTTGAGGTGAGAATTGGAATGTCGATTGCAATAAAATATTAGTGATATTGGGCAGTCTGTTATTTCATGTGATTTTATTACAGTGGCTTTTGTAACCATGTCGTTTTCAGGCCCAATTCAATGTCTACAGAAATCAATGATTTGGATCAGGCCCTCTAACTATTGTCAGGACATCCATAATATCTGGATGGAAGTTTTTTTATGTTTTGTTTACAACCTGAAGTTAAATAAATAATTAATGATTTTACCAGAGATGTATTTTCTTCATACACTACTTTCACAGTATCATTAACTTAACACAATTTAGAGTAAAATGTGAACAAAACCCTTATTTAGTACATCAAAAGCAAGTTACCATTGGACCCAAAAAAATATATTAAAGCTTTTTCTCTAAATAATCTGTAAAATGAGTTCAGTAAAATAAAATCAGCCCAAATTTGTCTTGAAGGTTTAAATTAAACCAAGCCATTGCTGAAATATAAACATGTAGCTACATCCAAATCTAGTACAATTAACAGAGGAAAAGAAGTTCCATACCGTTCAAGGTAAGGTTGCTACTATGCAAAAATACCAATGAATAAATCAGCATAGCTCTACTAAAGCTATTGGAGCTATAATGATTTACACCAGCTGAGTGTCTGGCCCTTGGAAATAAGCAGGTAAGGGAAAATAGGAAAATATACACACAGCTCATACAATCACTTAAATGTCCATATGATAAATATCACATTGTAATTATGAGGTGGCAATATTTCTAATAAATTATGAGATATCCAGCACAAGGGGTAAATCTGGACTAATAGTGCAAAAACATTTCCACATTTTTGAAGTTTGCAAATTATCTTTAAGTGTTCACACCTCCTTTGTGTTTGCTCCCCATGAGTATTTTAGTGAATAAGTTTACTGAATGACAGAAATGGCAAATGTTATACATTATAGGGCTAGTAGCTGAAAACAAATTTTGAATTAATAAATGAGTACTGTGCTTATATGAAAAATCAGATTCTAATCCACTGAGGGAATGGGAACATACCACATGACAAGTATTTTCAATCAAAACTAACCTACATAATACAAATCTCAAACACTCAGACCTAAATAAATGCCTTGATTTTCAGAGATGCTGAGTGCTCACCACCCCAAGAAGCTCTGAAAAGCAGTTCAGGTGGGTATTTAAATATGCATTTAAGTCCCAAATTTTAGGCAACTCTGTTTGAAAATGTGGGCTTTAACCTGTCAGCCTCAGTGTTTCCAGTTGTATAATGGAGATAATAATGTTCTCCTTTCTTACAGAGATGTTTTGAGGAATTATTCTTTTCACAGTGCTTTGAGCTGCAAAAGTGCTATGGGTTATGTGATCATTTCAGACAGCTCTAATGTTATCCTATTGCTTGTTAGAAGCAAGTAAATGGGTAATTGGGTTCCTCTTTGCTTTCATTAGATAAGAGATTTCTCACTTAAAACTATCAATAGAAAGATTAAGAGTCCTTGTTCCTTCAAGAAAATAAAAATGTATAGAACAAGAAAAGTGAATAATAGGTAATGTAAAGCTGTCATTGTAAACTAATAAATCTGTTAAACATAGATAGTTCAAACAGCATAATACTCGCTTTTATAATCATACTTCCAGCTCAACACACAGTAACACATTACATTATATCACCAAATGTAGTAAAAAACTGACCCATTAATTGTCTACCTGTAAATTTCTGATACTTCAGGTTTTCACAACTATCATTACTACTTACAAGACTCTCTGCTATGAGTGAGAGTAGTCTGTGGAAAGTCTAGCCTGACTCCCAGTGCCTTGTATTGTTAATGCTTGCCTATGTGAATCCTACTGCTCTCATTGAAATATTTATTATCTGTGTTTGACATATCAGTTCTTGCTTTGGCATGTGCAGGGCCAAATGCTTCAGTTGCAGTAAATACTGAAAAATTCAGAGCCATCCACAGAAATTAGAGCTGTTCCCTCTTTGCATTTATAAATTATAGCAATGCTGTAATGAAAGAGAAGTGCCAGCCATTCTCAGATCCCTTCCCTGCTGCATTGGCATGCCTAATAGTTATCCTTACTTTGAGCCTCCTCATCCTTGGTTAAGGAAGTGACTATGTGTTTAGATTCACAATAATGCCAACAGCATGCTGTTAAGTTCCAGTCCAATGTAGGTAGGAGCTTCTTATGAGGCTGTAGTTTCAGTAGTTCGTCCTACTGTTGGCTTTGATCAGGGTCATTTGGCCATTGTAGTGAGGCTTCTGTATTGGCTTCTAAGATCTGGGAAGAACAAACTCTTTCTGGACATTCAGCTCAGTCCATCTTCTCCCCGCCCCCCCCCCCCAGTTATTTACAAGTGGGGAGGGGGAATGTTTTCTCCATTATAATAATTTCAGTCTATCTGTTTTACTTGAATAGTACCATGGATATGAAGTACTTGTCCGGAGAACTTAGTTGTAAATAGCATGTATTTATTATAAATTCACATTAATTGACATAAGATGGCATATAATCAGGGCCTCAAAAATTCTGCAGCCAATAGTGAATTCACAGAACATGGCCTGTGGGTCACACACAGTGCTAGTGAGCAAATAAAACTAGAATCGTAGGACTGGAAGGGACTTCGAGAAGTCATATAGTCCAGTCCCCTGCACTCAGGGCATGGCTTAGTATTCTCTAGATTCATAGATACTAAGGTCAGAAGGGACCATTATGATCATCTAGTCCGACCTCCTGCACTACACAGGCCACAGAATCTCACCCACCCACTCCTGCAAAAAACCTCTCACCTATGTCTGAGCTATTGAAGTCCTCAAATCGTGGTTTAAAGACTTCAGGGAGCAGAGAATCCTCCAGCAAGTGCCCCATGCCCCATGCTACAGAGGAAGGCGAAAAACCTCCAGGGCCTCTTCCGATCAGCGCTGGAGGAAAATTCCTTCCCGACCCCAAATATGGGGATCAAACTCTGAGCATATGGGAAAGATTCACCAGCCAGATACTACAGAAAATTCTTGCCTGGGTAACTCAGATCCCACACCATCTAACAGGTGTTTGTCTAACCTGCTCTTAAAAATCTCCAGTGATGGAGATTCCACAACCTCCCTAGGAAATGTATTCCAGTGCTTAACCACCCTGACAGTTAAGAAGTTTTTCCTAATGTCCAACCTACATTGCCCTTGTTGCAATTTAAGCCCATTGCTTCTTATCCTCTCCTCCAGAGGTTAAGGAGAATAATGTTTTTCTCCCTCTTTCTTGTGCCTACTGCTACAGGTTCAGTAAAACCCTTCTGCAGGAGTCTCATCTTAGCAATGGAGTGCCTGGCTATCTGATGCTATAAGTAGAGATCTTTGAATTCAGTTGTGCCTTTTCTGAGGGCTGTGTAAGGGAGTCAAGATGACACAATCAGCCTTCCTCCATCATACTTTTTCTGTATGGTCTAGGGACCAGGCATAATTGCAGTCCTTGCACTCATGGAGAGCAAGAAACATGAAAATCTAATGTTATTGTTACTGCAGCATTCAGTTTTCCAGAAGAACTAGAAAGGGGACAGGCCTACAGCCCCATCCCTTTGTTATCTCCACCATCCACTAGATTTAAATCAAACTCTACTTAGATAGGAGGTGCTCCAGGCAGAATTATACCTGTGTTATGTACAATGCCTTCAGCAGCTCCTACTGGAACATCTTCACATCTCCCCATTTTACCACCTATATCTTTTTAAATGCACAGTTTAGCCTTTTATGTACTTTTAATATGTATTTTGCAGTAACTTCATTGCATTGTGTATGAATTTAGAAATAAATTATTTCAGTCTCTGGAGTTCAGATGAACTATTTTTTCATGGCACCTCAGTAAACCTTTAAATAACTAGTACATTCTACTGCTAATGAGCAAGCAGGGATGCTGGAACAATTTTTATAGTAGGGGTGCTGAGAGCCATTGAACTAAATTGTAAATCCTGCATATAATAGAAACCACTTCAAGCCAGGGGATGCTCTAGCACTCCCTGCATCCTTAGTTCCAGCATCTATGAGCAAAGAAAGCATTTATACAGAGCAGAGCATTTGCCAATCTTAATTTTTTCCCCTTTTATTAGAAATTTCATCTTATTGCAATATTTGAAATTATTTTAGATGAATATGTTCAATAAAAAGTTGATAGGTTAGATAGTGCTTACATATGTATCACAAAGAAAAAGTGTTGCAAGTGGGTCATGCTACGTCAGGAACAACAGAATAAATGGCAGTATAACATGATGGTATAAAGCACGTAATTCTGACATGATCAGTTTAGTATTTGAATCAGCAGGGTAGAGAAAAATTAGTTCGATTATAAAATATTTGCTACCATTCTCCTTGAAATCATCAGAAAAAGCACGGCAGATGATCAATTTTGCTTCATAGCTGAAAGGCTTCAGACCCTTTTCCACAGGGCAGCAAGTCCTCCCCCAAGCCAGAACCAAATGGGTTCCTCCTTGTATTTTTGTCAAGAGAGGACCAAAGGAAACTTCTGTTTTATACCTGTGGTTTCCATAAAATCATCTGGACTGGATCCTTGGCTGGCATCAATGGGCATTCAGTACTTAAGTGGAATTGGGCCCCATTGACACAAGTTGTGGCTCTGGCCCAGTCAATGTTTTCAAGGCTTAGAGGATGGCAGTACACTGCCATTTTTTCAGTAGTAACCTCTTCAAATTTGTGATCCAATCTGTAAAAGAGATAAATGAGGTGTTTTTCCAATTAGACAGAATGACTTCTTTAACTTGTTACTAGGATATCTATCATTTTGTGAAAGGATGGAAAAAGGATCTTCATTTGTTTTTAAAAAATGCTTCATTTGGGGTGTAGGGGAGATCTTGTTAATAAAATTTTCAAATGATACTGAATTGGGAAATTACCTTAAGCGATCACTCTCCTTACAGTGTGTATGATAAACCCATTGTTTCATGTTCTCTGTGTGTGTATATCAATCTCCCCTCTGTTTTTTCCACCAAATGCATCCGATGAAGTGAGCTGTAGCTCACGAAAGCTTATGCTCTAATAAATTTGTTAGTCTCTAAGGTGCCACAAGTACTCCTTTTCTTTTTGCGAACACAGACTAACACGGCTGCTACTCTGAAACCTGTCATTATGCAAGGCACTGAATTTAGCCGTATAGAGTGGAAATCTGTCAACTTCATGAAAAAACTCATACAGATACAGACAGACATCATCTTCCTCTCCAAATGCAAACAGATGGACATCATACCGAAAGGACTGAAGGTAAAAAATCCATTACAATCTACATACCACACAGACTATGCTGACAGCTTGTGCCACACACTCTCAAAGAAACTGCGGAAACACCTGATCAACATCCTCTACAGCAAACAGGGAAAGATTAAGAATGAGCTCTCAAAACTGGATACTCTCATAAAGAACCAACCTTCCACACAAACTTCCTTGTGGCTGGACTTTACAAAAACTAGATAAGCCATTTACAACACACAATTTGCTTCTCTACAAAAGAAAAAGGACACTAAGCTATCTAAACTACTACATGCCACAAGGGGCCACAACAGTGGTTCCCATAACCCACCCAGCAATATTGTTAATCTATCCAACTATACTCTTAGCCCAGCAGAAGAATCTGTCCTATCTTGGGGCCTCTCCTTTTGCCCCTCCACCCCCACGAACATGATACAGTTCTGTGGTGACCTAGAATCCTATTTTCGACGTCTCCGACTCAAGGAATATTTCCAACACACCTCTGACCAACATATTAACCCACAGAGACCTTCCTACCAACACTACAAAAAGAAGGATTCTGGGTGGACTCCTCCTGAAGGTCGAAACAGCAGCCTGGACTTCTACATAGAGTGCTTCCGCCGACGTGCACGAGCTGAAATTGTGGAAAAGCAGCATCGCTTGCCCCATAACCTCAGCCATGCAGAACACAGTGCCATCCACAGCCTCAGAAACAACTCTGACATCATAATCAAAAAGGCTGACAAAGGAGGTGCTGTCGTCATCACGAATAGGTCGGAGTATGAACAAGAGGCTACTAGGCAGCTCTCCAACACCACTTTCTACAAGCCATTACCCTCTGATCCCACTGAGAGTTACCAAAAGAAACTACAGCATTTGCTCAAGAAATTCCCTGAAAAAGCACAAGAACAAATCCGCACAGACACACCCCTAGAACCCCGACCTGGGGTATTCTATCTGCTACCCAAGATCCATAAACCTGGAAATCCTGGAAGCCCCATCATCTCAGGCATTGACACCCTGACAGCAGGATTGTCTGGCTATGTAGACTCCCTCCTCAGGCCCTACGTTACCAGCACTCCCAGCTATCTTCGAGACACCACTGACTTCCTGAGGAAACTACAGTCCATTGGTGATCTTCCTAAAAACACCATCCTAGCCACTATGGATGTAGAAGCCCTCTACACCAACATTCCACACAAAGATGGGCTACAAGCCGTCAGGAACAGTATCCCCGATAATGTCACGGCTAACCTGGTGGCTGAACTTTATGACTTTGTCCTCACCCATAACTATTTCACATTTGGGGACAATGTATACCTTCAAATCAGCGGCACTGCGATGGGTACCCGCATGGCCCCACAGTATGCCAACATTTTTATGGCTGACTTAGAACAACGCTTCCTCAGCTCTCGTCTCCTAATGCCCCTACTCTACTTGCGCTACATTGATGACATCATCATCATCTGGACCCATGGAAAAGAAGCCCTTGAGGAATTCCACCATGATTTCAACAATTTCCATCCCACCATCAACCTCAGCCTGGACCAGTCCACACGAGAGATCCACTTCCTGGACACTACGGTGCTAATAAGCGATGGTCACATAAACACCACCCTATATCGGAAACCTACTGACCGCTATTCCTACCTACATGCCTCTAGCTTTCATCCAGATCATACCACACGATCCATTGTCTACAGCCAAGCTCTACGATATAACTGCATTTGCTCCAACCCCTCAGATAGAGACAAACACCTACAAGATCTCTATCATGCATTCCTACAACTACAATACCCACCTGCTGAAGTGAAGAAACAGATTGACAGAGCCAGAAGAGTACCCAGAAGTCACCTACTACAGGACAGGCCCAACAAAGAAAATAACAGAACGCTACTAGCCATCACCTTCAGCCCCCAACTAAAATCTCTCCAACGCATCATCAATGATCTACAACCTATCCTGAAGGACGACCCATCACTCTCACAGATCTTGGGAGACAGGCCAGTCCTTGCTTACAGACAGCCCCCCAATCTGAAGCAAATACTCACCAGCAACCACACATCACACAACAGAACCACCAACCCAGGAACCTATCCTTGCAACAAAGCCCGTTGCCAACTCTGTCCACATATCTATTCAGGGGACACCATCATAGGGCCTAATCACATCAGCCACACTATCAGAGGCTCGTTCACCTGCGCATCTACCAATGTGATATATGCCATCATGTGCCAGCAATGACCCTCTGCCATGTACATTGGTCAAACTGGACAGTCTCTACGTAAAAGAATGAATGGACACAAATCAGACGTCAAGAATTATAACATTCAAAACCCAGTTGGAGAACACTTCAATCTCTCTGGTCACTCGATTACAGACCTAAGGGTGGCTATCCTTCAACAAAAAAGCTTCAAAAACAGACTCCAATGAAAGACTGCTCAATTGGAATTAATTTGCAAACTGGATACAATTAACTTAGGCTTGAATAGAGACTGGGAATGGATGAGTCATTACACAAAGTAAAACTATTTCCCCATGTTATTTCTCCCCCCCACCCCCCACTGTTCCTCAGATATTCTTGTTAACTGCTGGAAATAGCCTACCTTGCTTGTCACCATGAAAGGTTTTCCTCCTTTCCCCCCCCTGCTGTGGGTGATGGCTTATCTTAAGTGATCACTCTCCTTACAGTGTGTATGATAAACCCATTGTTTCATGTTCTCTGTGTGTGTATATCAATCTCCCCTCTGTTTTTTCCACCAACTGTATACGATGAAGTGAGCTGTAGCTCACGAAAGCTTATGCTCTAATAAATTTGTTAGTCTCTAAGGTGCCACAAGTACTCCTTTTCTTTTTGCGAATACAAACTAACACGGCTGCTACTCTGAAAAGAGAAATAAGAGGAAATAATATCTAAAGAGGTTAGAAACATGGATGAGAAATGCAAAATTAGAATTAAGCACACCTCTTGGGGAAAATAATTCTGGACATACACACTCAATGAGAGACAGAAAACTGAGACATGGTAATGATGAAAGAAACCCTGAGGTGATGCTGGACAACAAATTAGATATGAATTAGCAACAGGATATAGATACAAAAATAGCCATGCAGAACAGGGAGATTCGACTGTAAAATTCATCCCCTGTTCAGAGAGCTAGCAGAAGGCCTATGACTACATCAGTGTGACTTAACACTTCAAAACAAAGTTTATCTGGGACTTATGTAGTGCATAAACCCTGTGCTAGCTCTCTGCAGAGGGGATGAATCTCATTGAGTGATTGATGAGAAAAGACATTAATATCCTGTGTTGTGACAAACAGCAGCAATTTTCCTAATTATTGCATTCAATTCTCCCATTGTGGTTTTTCTATGAGTAGAGAAATAATTAAGAAAAATAGTGGCCTAAAGCACTGTGCTGTTTTTAAATGTATTCTGTTCATACTTTATTCTGAGACAAGAGCAATCGTTTCTCTTTGTACTCTGAGAAAGCTCCTTTTTCCCCACCCCCATCCCAACTCTTGCAATCTTTAGAAAAGAAATTTTAGCATGCTAATCTGGATGTCATCTCAGCATTAGAGTAATGAAATCACAGATGTAAACTCATCGTAGAAACCACATTGGGGCAGACATCCACTTATTTCAATGGGAAGACTTGGATGTGCAATGAATGCAGGATTTGTCTCCTAATACTAATTTATTCTCTGATTCGTAGTTTTAAAAAAAACCCCACAATTTGAGTTAAAGGAGAACACAATGTGATCTCTACACATTGTTGTCTTTACTGTATTTGTGAAAAATTAAGGAACAGATTGTGAAATCTTTACATTTACTGGTGAGCACTCAGTGCTTTATCCAAAACCCACTGAAATAAATAGGAGTCTTTCCAGTGCCTTTAATGGGCTTTGGATCAGGCCCCAAGGCCCAGTTCAAAAAAGCACTTGAGCACATGCTTAACTTTAAACACAAGCTTAAGTCACATTGAACATTCTTAAGTACTTTTTTGAATTACAATGATCTCTGAATTGGGGCCTTATTCACACAAGTTTCCCCATTAAGGTCAGTGGTAAGTACTGGTTCACAATGAGTAGTCCCAATGTAAAAGAGAAGGGCTAGCGTGCAATTAAAAAAATTAAGCATGCAAAATATAAAGTGAGCATTGTACACTTTGTATTCTGTGTTGTAATAGAAATCAATATATTTGAAAATGTTGAAAAGCATCTGAAAATATTCAATAAATTTCAATTGGTATTCTATTTTTTAGCAGTGCGATTAATCCCTAATAAAGAGTTCACAATCCAGCCCCATAAAAAGCTGCCCCATACTTTGGAAAATATGTCCAAAAAGAGTTCATTCATATGAAAATATGACTAGAGATTGGCAAACTGGTGCAGACAAAATAAGTAACCCAATCTTTGCCCAAACCAAGCGCTTTCTGAGGTTTACAGATAATGTGTTTAAATAAATAATATAAATTTTCCGTTTTTGCTAATCTCTACCCTTAAGGCTCTGATAGCCTAAATATCAGGGAGCCTGTTCTAGTGAGCTTTCCAAGCAATTTAGCAGAGTCAAGAAATTCAGATAAAGTGTAGATATGCATTCTTTTGGTGCTTATCTGCGCAACACTGAAAGGCTGAAGTTTTAGATATTTGCCTATCACTAAATTTGACCCACTTAATGGTCTGTGTTTCATAAGAGCCTCTGTCAATCTTTAACTTATCCACCTATTTTTTCTCTGATATTCTTTTAAAAACTGGACCAAATTTTGGCCCCAATTACACCAATGTAAATCTAGAGTAACACCACTAAAATTAATGAAGTTACTTTCGATTTACATTTGTTTAACAAAGCAGAATTTAGACCAATATGTTTCTTTGTCTCATGCATCAATTTGGATTTATACTTCCCCAACATTTTCCTCTCTTACATACACATGCACAATTAATTTCTTTATTCTTAGGATGCTCGGAATAAGAGTGTCAATTTTACATAATCTGGATGAGAGACATACTGCTTAATGCTAATTTAAATGAGGTGATTCAGTACTTGGAAAAATCATGAGCCTTGGAGCATAAGTAAAAGCCTTTGCTCTTGAAATGAGTTTTGATTGCTTTGCATAAGGGCATAGTCTTTGCAAGTGCTGTACAGTATGTACATTATATAATTGCAATAAAATATAGTTCCTTGTTTTTATGTTACTTTCTCGGCAAGCATATCCCTTGTAGTCATCGTAAGTATACAGAAGCTTTAGCGCATAAGAAAATGTGGGATTAGAGACCAGTTTAATTGGCTTTCTCACATGTTTAAACCATAAAGCCTACATGTTCAAGTGTATTTCATGTGCACAAGAGCCAACTTTGGGTTCAGGACTAAATCATCTTCTTCAATGCTTAGCCAAATGATTGTTCGCATTTGGTCTGTTCCTGTGCAACTGCAAGGGCTTGACAGGCCATGAGTCCAATGTCAGAACAGACTTGATGCACTCATATAATTGAGGGGTCTTGCCTCAGGGCTATCTCCACCCCTCTATTGGTGGAATTTTATCCTGGATATTACAAGCCACTCAGAAAACGGTGTTCGCCAGAACATCTTGTGGCATTCTGGTGACATGACCAAAAGGTGTAAGATGCCATCTGCGGACAACGGCCCCTGTAGTCTGTAGACCAGAGCAACCATAAATGTCTGTGTTATGAATGAAGTCATTCTGCATTATATAACACCTTTATAAAATCCTGCAGGACTAAATGCAGGATTTTATACAGGTATAATAAATGTGTGAATTAAAGTCTTGATTGCAGCAGGCAGTAAGATGTACAGTTTGGATGAAATCCAGACCACTAGAGGGTATATTTTTATGCCCTGTACAGAAGGCCAGTACAAAGCATACTCAAGTTTAAACCACATTGTGAGGGTCTCGTATGCTTTGTGCTGACCCGCTGCACAGGAGGGTGAATTCCACCGATACTCTGTTCTTTTTATACCTGCCCCATTACTGTCATTTCTGAGCACTAAATAGTAAGGTACAGCAGCTTGATGAATATGGGAAAGAGCTGTTATGTTCTGTTCCAAGTGTAATAAACTTGGTTGCAGATTCTGTGATGTAAAAATTCTCTTCAGTATTAACAACAGGGGAGCCTAATTTAACTGTAAGTGGATTCTGGACAAATGCCACAAAGCCCTACATTTGGGCTATGGAAAACAGTATATAGTTTCTTACCACAGGTTTCAGAAACTCAGGTACAAGATCATTCCTCTGATCTCCCTTAAGGTAATAATACAGGGCTACATTCTGCTCTCACTTACATTGGTGTAAGTTAGAACAGAACTGGGTACACTGTCTCTTTCACATAAGCTTTCCACTCTGGTAGTCTGTTTTAGCCATTGGAGAGATTCCTTGGGGGCTTGATTCTATTGCTGAAGGGCACAGAGAAGTCCCTTACAGTAGGAGAATCAGATACCTAGTGAATTAACACTATTCAAACTTTCTAAAGCACTCACTCTCACTAGTTCTCTCTAGCAGCTCCTCCTGTCTTTCATTGTGACAGCACTCACCTAGGAAATTTCTCTTGCTCACAGCCTTTTATCCTCCTTATCTCTACTCTATGCAGATTTGAGTATGAACAAAAATTCTACTACTGTTTAGTATCCTCTTCCTGTGATACAGGAAGACTAGGGAGTAGTGTTCGAAGGGAAATATATAAGCCCAAAGCTAATTAAGGTGTGGTTCCCTGTAGACTAGGGAGAGTGGCTACAGGTTAATTGGAGCACCTGGCAATCAATTAAGCCCCTTTCAGGAACCTAATAAAACCCCCCTGCTTCAGACAGAGAGAGGACTGGAGCTTGGAGATGTGCTATAAGACCAGAAAACTGAAGTAAGGGAGACCTAGTCCTAGTGTCTAATGACCAGAGGTACCCCATCCAAGGGGGAAGAGGGTAAGAACTGGCTGGGGCTCAGAGTAAGGAGCAACCCTAGACCCTTCCCCCATTTCTCTCCTTTACCATCCTCCTGGGCCACTAGCAGGGCCCTTGATGCCCCAAGAGTGAGGTAAGGGGTAGCATCTTAGTCCCCTGCTAAGAAAAGCACAGGACCTACCATACTAACATCAGCCATTTTGTCACCTCCTAGTTTTACAACTTTCTTCAAATGCAGAGCCTTGGAGATTAAACAATTGCAATGCTAACAAACAGAGCTCAACAGCAGTACTTACAGTAAGCTATGTGGTGCATAAGGGATGGTATCAAGTTGTTAGTATGAGAGTGACAATGCTAATACTTGTGTTCTGCCTCTGAACTTATCCAGTGTGATTAGTCTGATAAAAGTCCCTTAAGGTCAAGGGGAAACCCCCTATTAACTTCAGAGGGTTTTGGATTTAGCTCTAGGGGCCTGATTTTCAGAGGTGTTGAGCACTCACAGCTCCCAGAGACTTCAGCTAGAATTGCAGCTGGTCAATGCTTTTGAAAATCAGGCCCTATATTCTCAGAAGCCTGAGCAAATTTATGCCCTGATCCTGCAAATGCTTACACATGTGAGTAATTTTACTCACATGAGTGGTTTAAGTAGATTCAGTGGGACTACTCTGTGAGTCAACTTAATCACATGAATAAGTGTTTGCAGGACTAGGCCCTTAGTGAGACTTGAATGTTCAGTTAATAAGTGAGCAAAGCCTTTTCTTCTACCTACCTGCTTCCTGAGTGCTGACTAAACATTACCTGAATTATAGATTTAAAATTAGCAATATTGGAAGAGGTCAAACACATTTTCAGTGCTCTAAACTCGTAACTGTTACAGATATTGCTACATTGTGTTTTTATTGCACATTAGTATTAAGATTATTGGTTTGTGAGTATTTTCTCACAGCCTACTACAATGTATTTTTATTGCATCACAGTTTTGATATGATTTTATTTTTTTGTAAATACTTTTCCCAGTCTTCCCTTTATATTTTGTATATACTAGTATGTGTGCATGTTAGGATTCCTTGACTGTTAAAATCAAGGTTAAAGTTACTACAGTAGGGTTTTGCAAAATGAATGGTAATTCAAAATACATCTGAGGTGTTGCTCTTGATATTCTATAAATGCTGGATATTCTTAGTTTCATATATCACTTATTCTTTAATCTCATTTTCCTTTAGAACACTAATACAGAGATGGACCAAAACCATTTATCTAACATCCTTCTCCCACCCCACACACTCACTCTTTTTGAGTGTTTAGACAAGGTGGTTCCTAGCTCTATACCAGTTCTGATATTTGTTTTAGTTTTGCAGAGCAACACCTGCAATTGATAAAGTTGTGCTAAAACGTCATTTTTTCTTTGAAATATAGGGGCCCAAACTGGATGAATGTATCCAGATTTTAACAAATCTTTGTAGCCTTATGCAATATCGGACTTGGAGTCAATGTACCCATGTTTTTGGCTTTGTAAAACAATGACCTATTGTTTTGTTAAATTAAAATCACCCTCAAGTTTCCCCAGGCCTATTATAATATAATTTTCTACAAATCCTGTTCCTGCCGCTTCTATTCCCTTCCTCCTTCCCACTCTTTTTCCCCTTTTGAACAGCACTACATCTAACACTCCCCTCCGCTTCCATGTTGCTGTCATCTCTCATCCATCCAGCTCCTCCCCATCACCCTTCCTCTCCAATTTCAACTCCTGATTCATTCTCCTAATTTTCCATGATGACTTCAGCTTGACCCACCTGATCCTTTAGCAGCACATCTCCTCACACTCCCTATCTCATCTGACCTGCAATCCTGGTTCAAATCACCTACAGAGCTGTTCACTTGACTCAGTTTTCACTAAGCAATTCTTGCTGATCTCTCTATTGCTGGGTTCCCTCTCTATAACTATCCATATTCTCTTCTGATATCCCCATCTGTCCCCCTCCCTCTCATGTAAGGGTTTGGTGGCACATGACTTCCAGTCCCTCAATGCTGATGTCTCTTCTGCTGTCAATCCTCTCCTCCAGGCCCTTTCATCCATTTATAGTCATAGATTTTAAGGACAGAAGGGGCCACTAGATTATCTAGTGAGAACTCCTGTTTTATGCAAGCCAATAAATTTTTACCAAGCTACCTTTGTATTGAGCCCAGTAACTTGTGTGTCGACTGCATATCTTCCAGAAAGACATCCAGTCTCCGCTTGAAGAACTCAAGCTATGGCAAATCCATCAGTACCTTAGGTAGGTTGTTCCAGTGGTTAATCATCCTCACTATTAAAAAAGTTGAGCCTTAATTCTAATTTGAAAGTGTCTGGCTCCAACTTCCATCTGCTGATTCTTGTTATGCGTTTCAGTGCTAGATTGAAGAGCCCTTTACTATCTGGTATTTTTTCCCCATGAAGGTACTTGTACACTATAATCAAGTCACTTCTCAGACTTTTTTTTTTATTAAACTAAATGGATACAGATCTTTAAATCTCTCCCTTTAAGGCAGTTTTTCCAGTCCTTGAATTTTTTTTGTGACTCTTAGCTGCACAGTCTCCAATCTTTGAACATCATTTTTTAAAATGTGGACACCACAACTATGTGCAGAACCAATCTCACCAGTACTGAATACAGAAGTAAATTGTCTCTCTACGCATACTCGCTATTCTCCTGTTTATACATCCATTCGAAGTAACTCTTTTTGCCACAGCATCATGCTGAGAGCTAATGTTGAGGGTTGTTTGGTCTACTATGTTCTCTAAATTATTTTCCAAGTCGATACTTTCCAGGATGTAGCCTGTACTGCTGTAGGTATGGCCTGAACTTTGTTTATAGATGTATGAATTTGCATTTGGCTGTATTAAAATATATTTTGTTTTAATGGGCCCTTTTCGCAAGTAGTCCAAACAGTTCTGTATGCCTGCCCCGTCCTCATCGTTATTTACCACTCTGCCAACATCTGCAAATGTTATCTGCTGTGACTTTATATTTAATTTCAGATTATTGATAAAAATGTTGAATAGCATTATTCTAGTCCCTAGTACTTGTAGAAACACCCTCATTGATGCCAATTCCCCATTGACAGCTATTTTTTGGGGGGCCTGTCACAATTGGCCAGTTCTTAATCCATTTAACATTAGCTTTATTGGTATTGCAATGAGAACTTTTTAATAAGTCAAAAGCCTTACATAATACTAAGGACATGACATGTACGCAGTTACCTTTTTCAACAAAACTAGTAATCTCATCAAATAATGAAATCGTGTTTGTTAAGACCTATTTTCCATAAAACTATGTTGGACTGGCATTAATTATATTCCCATCCTTCACTACTTTATTAATGGGCTCCAGTATCAGCTTTTTAGTTATTTTGCCTGGGATTGATGTTGGGCTAATCTCCTATAATTACCTGAGTCATTCCACTTGACTTTTTTTTAAATACTGGCACATGAGCACACTTCCAGTCTTTTGGAATTTTCCTTGTATTTCAAGATTTATTAAAAATTAACAATAGCTGACTAAAGATCTCATCCAACTTTTTTGGGGATCATGGTGGGTACAAGTTATCCATGCCTCCTGATTTAAAAATATGTACCCCTACTATTTAACATTATTTCAGTCAATAATGGACTGAAAAGTACTTCATCATCCATATGTAATAGCACCCTGCTTCTTTCCGAGTACAGAATACAAATATTTATTGAATTTTTGTGTCATTAACAATTTTACTATTTCATTGTTGGGATTTTTTTGTTCCTAAGATACTTAGCCCTGCCAGCCATGTTTTTTTTTTTCTGATGTTTTTAGCTCCCCTTATCAATTTCCTACATGTCATAACTTGTCATTTATGCAGATTGAATTTAAAAAAAAAAGTAGATAGCATTCTATTTCTAATTGCTGCCCCACTCCCATCACCTCCCTTTCCCTTCTTACCCTTTCTTCTCTGGTTCTTTCCTCTCATGACCAATGATATCCTGGTCTGGACTCAGGCTCTTAAGCACTACCACAATACAAATAAATAGTAATAATAATCAGCTCCTTATTGGTTATTTTAAAACTTAGATGCTTTGTAGGTTTGATCCTTTAGCTACTTAAAGGGTTGTTTGACAAACTGTTTGGGGCAGGGACTGCATCTTTAAAGCATCTAAAATAGTAATATGTATAGCATGCACAAACCTGTGCCTTCCATTGAAGACAGTGGGGAAAACTGCCACTGACTTGAATTGTACAGTATTGGACTCTAGTCATTTTGTGGTAAGGCCACATATTGCTTTAAATAATTCTTTATTTGCCTGAGGACCTTTATTTAAAAAAAAAATCCTGCATAACAAATGATTTTATATTTAATTTTTTTTTCTTCTTGATCTGACTTGACTGGGCGTAGCTCTGCAATTCTGTGAGAAATAATGACAGGTTTCAGAGTAGCAGCCGTGTTAGTGAAGTGAGCTGTAGCTCACGAAAGCTTATGCTCTAATAAATTTGTTAGTCTCTAAGGTGCCACAAGTACTCCTTTTCTTTTTGTGAGAAATAATGTCATTGTTCTCTTCTCTTGCCTAGATAGAGAAGCATGCTGATCTAATTCAATAAGCCTCTTGTGTACATTTCTTCTGATCTGTGAAAGCTAATTTAATTCCAAATTAACTGCTCCCATAAATATTATGCTTACTTTTTAACACTACAAGGGTACAACTAGCACTAATCCTATTTTCAAGGGGAACAATTGCAGGAAAGCAATATATGAATGTCACTGCATGTCAGTGTTGGGCTTCCTTTGATAAAGTCAATTCTTCCATCTGATTTTTAGTTTCATTCTGTGTGAATTAGTTATTCAAATTATTTATATTAGGTCCAATAAGATGTTCAGCCTCATGCAAATGAAAGTTCTTATAAAAGTAACAGTTACATGAGCTGGATATCTGAAATAACTACAAATGAGTAAGCACTTTTAACACAAAGTATTTGAAGTTATAAAATATCCTATTTACCCAGATGCTTTGGAGTGGATGTTTCTTATGTTGGGTGTGAACATAGTGCTTGTGCATTGTATTATGCTAACAGCTCTGAAGACTAAAAGTTGCATTCCTGGTAGTCAGCTGATGAGATGGGACCTGTACAAAAGGTGCTAGTGAAGAGGTTCCAAGTGCTCTTTCCTACCCTCCTCCCATACTATGCACCTGCACAGTGGCTGGCCAAAACCTAGTTGTATTATCAGAATAGTAGAAATATGAATACAGTAAGATTTAATATCTACCACTGCCTATCATGCTGGCTAATATTGCCTCATTGTTTCTGTGTACTCCTCCTGCCCCCCATCCCATCTTGTATCCATCTGTCTTTTTGTAAGCTTTTTAGGGCTTGTACCATATTTTTGTTCTGTTTGTACAGCACCTTCCACAATGGGATCCTGGTTCATGACTGGGGGTCCTGGGCATTATGTTAATACTATTAATTATCAAAACAAACTTTTGGGTGTTAAAACCTTTCCACACCAAAAAGCTTTGTTAATGCTTATTTGAAGTTGAGTTTAAACACAGGGTTTGCAGCAAATTGTTATTTAGGGGCAATTTGCCATTGACTTCAATGAGATTAGGGTCAGCCCCCTTAAAATGTCCACACACAAGCCTTCAGTCTGATGGACACTTCTCCCTTTTGTTACAATATCCTTAACACTCTTCTCCTTGTTCTCCCAACACACACCCCCAAGATGGAGACTTTCTCTAGCTATCTCCCCTCTGGATAAAAGTGACTATTCCCAACTGTCACCAAACTCCCACATCTACCCAATGAGTAAAGGCTACAGCTTTCTTCCAATTTTTCACAGGTTTGTTAGACACTCCCATCTTATCCTAAACCATCCTTCCTCTGTATCCTTCCAATGCAAGTGAGAGACTCCCACTCCACCTATACACATGTAACCCCATCCCAACATTCTAAACAAGTCAGGGAGGGCAGGATGATCTTGTACTATAGAACAAAGAAATATTGTAATGCCTAAAACATAAGGGGCAGAGTCGCATATATTGTGGCAATGCAGAAGTGTCTCCATACACTGAGTGGGCATGGGAACAATGAGCAGAATTAAAGTTGGTAATTGAGAATTTCCTGGCACTTTTCATATTTAAATTGTTGACTTTAACTCACAATTATTTTTATGTATAAAAGTTTGTGCATATTTATCTATCCTAGATTTCTATAGTGTCCATTACTGCAGTATCTACCTAATCCTACAATTATATCTGCATGTAAATCACAAAAACAATCAGCCTGAACAGCTTTCCATCCTGCCAATAAGTTGATCATTACATCTGCACTCTTTTTTGTTGGAAAAAGTAGATTATTGACAGAACCAAAGCTATTTCAGAGGTACTGCAATGCTAGTTCTGTAAATATAAGTTACTTCAGTGCATATTTTCCCCAAAATGGAATGAACTGAAATAATTTTAAGGAGAATGTGTATGCATGAATACAAGCAATGATTTTTGGTTCTTTTACTCTTTACAACTGAGAGTTATAAATGCCCCCCCCCACTGTTCCTCAGACGTTCTTGTCAACTGCTGGAAATGGCCCACCTTGATTATCACTACAAAAAGTTCCCCCCCTCTCCTGCTGGTAATACTCACCTTAAGTGATCACTCTCCTTACAGTGTGTATGGTAATACCCATTGTTTCATGTTCTCTATGTATCTAAATCTCCCCACTGTATTTTTCCATTGGATGAAGTAAGCTGTAGCTCACAAAAGCTTATGCTCAAATTTGTTAGTCTCTAAGGTGCCACAAGTACTCCTTTTCTTTTTGCAAATAATGCCATGATACTCTTGTATCTTTTTCACTTTTTTCACCCGGGGCTATTTTTCTTGAATATAGGTCAAATATCAACAAGAGGGTAGGTGGGGAAATTATCTATTTCAAACTGTATAAATAGAAAAGGGTGAGTGCATAAAAATATATCTGCATTTGTTTTCAGAGAACTGAGCCAAAAATGTTAACCTTAGATAGAAATAAAAATTGATGCTAGATCTCAACACCCACTTTCAAAGCAATTAAGGATAGGATTTAAGTTTTTTTTTTTTCTTTCCTGGATGTAATTCAATGTGACTGCTTTGGTATATGGTGATTTGAAACTGAAAAAAGTTTCATTAGCATCAGGACATCTACTTTTGCTTAAGTTCCATAACTCTCTCTGATCTGGCAGAAGAAAATGACATGCTCCTTCACAAGGATAGAAGACTAATTGAGTTTTCTTTGAAAATGACTGCAAGCTTCTGAGATTAGATTTTTTTCTAACTCTTTGAATTATTTCCAGTTCCAATGTGGCCTCAGAGTTACAGACCAAGAAAACTGAACCAAGTAGAGCAGAACGTTCCCATAAGAACATCTACTGTGCCCCAGAGAATTTGTTTGTATATCAGATTGTAACACATTTCATACTGATTCAGGGCTCAGTGCCACATGCTTTTCATAAAGCAAACCAAATTGTGAAATTCAAAAATTGCCAAGGTTGGCTAGTATTGCAACTCAGCACAATATACAGTCGCACCTGAGAGGCTATATTACTAATTTAGACTGGTGCTCTGAAAGCAAAGTATCTAATTAGAAAGAATGGCTTTTATTTTTTTAATTAGATAAAATGTCAGCAATGCCTCTCCCTACTGCAGCATTCACAACTTCCCCTAACAATTTGGCCCATCCCATAGAGCAGTCTCAGGTTTACACCAGAAACCATAAGACACATCCTGCTGCTATGAAATCTCCCCTCCCTAGTTAAAAGCAGGGCGGTGCGTCCCAGCTGTAACTCTGTGCCCCTCCACGTCCTCCTGCCACCATTTCTGAGTAGGAAAGAGAATAAGCTCCCATTTCCACTGCTTGGGGAAACCCTGCAAGGGAATCAGTGTCGTCTCATAAAGCTGCACATTGTAAAACTCTTGTTTGACCTCTCCTCCTGGAGAGCCCCATAAAGATCCAGTAAACCCAGGACTCCTGCCAAAAGCCGGTGCACTGCTTCCTTTTTTACGTACTTTTATTTTGAAAAAGTAAGTAAAAAAAGGAAGCAGTGCACGTGTGACATTTCAGATCATTTATGACTCTGAACATCAGAAGACAACTGCTTACTTCTGAAACCTTACTGCTTTTGGTCAACGTTGAAGGAATGAGTCAAACAATAGGCAGTATAATTGATGACTATCATGCCAGAGACCAACTTTTGAACTATAAAGAGACCTTTTTTTCAGGTTTGGGAAAGGTATTGAGTATCGCTGCTTTTTTTTTAATTTAAAAAAAAAAGCTAAAAAGCTCCTCTCCAACAGAAGATGGTCCAGTAAAAGATACTACCTCCCCTGCCTTATCTCTCTAACAGTCTGGGACCAACACAGCTGCACTTTTTGCCCAAGAACAGTTGAATATGGTGTGTCAAGAGGGTTAATGTGTTCAAACTTCTCCCAATTCTCCTATAAGATTCCTACTGAAGCACTCAATTTAATGCAGAAGTATTTTATTTTTTTGGTCCCATAAAAGTTTTAAAGAAAAATCTCTAGGTAATTGCCTGATTCCAAAACATAAAACCAATGTAGTGTATTTGTTAACAGCAAAGATATAAAAAATTTGCATTGGTAGATGTTATGCAAAGTTGGATTTTTGCTCATACAAGATGCACTGTAAATTATAAATCTAATTCCAGAAAGAAAGAAGGAAAGAGAAGCTTATACAGACAACAATGTGACTAGGCACATGTTTCAAAATTCAAGTAAGGCCAAAAGAAAAAATGTTGCACAAGGGGCCTCTAGTACAACAGATGGGGGAAAATTTTCAGGACAATGTATGGTATGTGAGACATGATGCAACTTCCATTAAGGATGCCAGAGTTGCCATCACTCTTTAGAACATATTGAAAATGTACCCCCTTGATTTTGTGGGGAAATTTTTTTTAATGACCAGCAAACCCCCCCTGCACCTCTCGCTCCTCCCCCAAAAAAAATTTGGTTCATTTAAAGGACTGAGGTAACTGGATGCCTCAAGAGATTAGTAATTGGGCACAGAACTTCTAACTTTTGGATCAGATTTTTCGATCTGGCCTATGTCTATAGTGACGGTCATTACTGTGTGAGACCCAGGCTTACATTCCTTGGTGCACAAAACACCCACTGAAGTCCATAGTAGTTTTGGGTGCCCTGAGAAGTCACAGTAAGCCTCTTAATTACTATTCAGTGGCTTTTGTGAAGTGAAAGTTCTCGGTTCAATTCCTATGGTTGTGGAGGCAAAATAAACAGCAGCATCATAGCTACTACTGGACCTTTGTTTGGTGTCTCAGCAGAGAGGCAAGCTGAATGGGACCTACTACTCATCTCTTCACATCAGGGGAGTACATGTTGGCAAGGTGATATGAGGAAGCTTGCCCTTCCATTGTCTGTTCCTGTATCTGTTCTATGGAGTAACTGAAGTGTTTGTGTGATGTCAATTCTGGCATCTTTTATTAATACTAGATTGAAACTACTGAACTAAATGAAATTAGAACAAAAGATCCTACTATTAAAACCTTTTAAAAGGTGTTTTGGGCTGAAATACATGTATATGGGGCATGGAAAAATCATGAGATTTTTCAGGAACTTCCATCATTAAAAAAATATCAAAGCTAGACAGGAACCAAAGATCTTAACTAATCACACTGGGTCCTAACCCTCAGGGCATAGTGTGGCCATGAGACTCCTGTCCAGTCCAGCTCTATCAGTTTTTAAGATGTCTTCACTTTTCTCATTTGATTTCATGCACACTGATGCCATTATAGTGCAATACTAAGAGCAGCTGTACGCTATTTGGAGTGTTGCTGCACTGTTAGAGGAGCTGTGCTTTGGAAGCTATGATAAATGAGAATCCCTTATCTCTTTAATAAAACAGTTTCTTTTGTCCAAGGCTGTGAGAGCTAAAGTCTAACATATTGTGACAAAGGGATAAATTCTACCTTTGGATATGTGGGTGCATCCCCCCCCCAGTGAAATCAGTGGAAGGTACACCAGAGGGCCAGATAATCGGGAGGTGTAAATCAGCTTATCTCCACTGAAGTCAATGGAGACGCACCAATCTACACCAGCCCAGGATCTGGCTCTAAGTAATTTACCTAGAAAACATGGCACTACATCCAATCCTCTTGTTATGGTTCTTTAAATATCCATAAGATAGCTTACGAAGAAAAGGCATTATACAAAACAAAATGCTATTCTATTTTAGTTTTTCTTCAAGGATGGATAGTTTGTGGTTATGGAATAAGAGGCAGCCAGAAGATCTGGGTTCAGTTCCTGTACTCTGCTGCTGACTTCCTATGTGCCTGCAGCAAGTGACTTACCTTTGCAGTGCCTTACTTTATCCATCTGTACAATAGAGAATTCTTTCATGCAACCTAGCTTGTGACTTTGAAGTGAAATGCAGAGGATAACCCAGAAGACTGAAATATTAAAATAGAGAGATCATGGTTTAATTCCCCTCCTGATATTTCCTCCTAGTGCAAGATAAGAGGCTGAGCCCAAAATCTCACCACCACTGCAAGATGCATCTGTTTAAAACTGTGCTAAAAACATCAAATACTTGTTGCTCAGGTTTCAGAGTAGCAGCTGTGTTAGTCTGTATTCGCAAAAAGAAAAGGAGTACTTGTGGCACCTTAGAGACTAACAAATTTATTAGAGCATAAGCTTAAATGAGCTGTAGCTCACGAAAGTTTATGCTCTAATAAATTTGTTAGTCTCTAAGGTGCCACAAGTATTCCTTTTCTTTTTGTTGCTCAGGATAACTGACAGTCTTGTTTCTTGGGAAATCACTGGATAGCCCACTCTGCTATTCTTCTCTGACCTCCCAATACCCTTACTCTGAAGCATACAAGGCTAGTGTGTATCTAGAGTGGCTGGCTGAGCACTTTCATTATGAATGTGCTTGTTCACACTAATAGGTCTATTTGCTTCTCCCAAGTCATCATGAGAACAAAAACCAGTCACACTAATGTGCATAGAAAAATTAGCAAAGGAAATATGAAAAGTGTGAATCTCAGCTAGGATTTAGAGAACGTTTTCCCACTGTTGGTTCTAGTGGACAGTGTTATAGAAATGTCTATACCTGATTGATTTGATCAGAAACTGATGTTCAGCTGGTCTAGGATGAAACTCTGAAAAATATTACTGTTGGAAAAGGAAACTTGAAAACCTGAGGCCTCTCACTTCTGTTCTGTATTTGCATTAGACACACTGTGATAGGGCATGATCCTGCAATAGCTGAACCAGGTGTGCCCAATCAACTAATTAGGCTGCAAACAAGGGGGGGGGGGGCTTTAGATTGAAGTCAGTTAAAGAGAAGCTCATCTGCAAGGGACGAGTAAGGCTTCTACAAAAGACAAGAAATTGGAAGCAGAGGGGGTAGTAGGAAGAAGTCTGCGGTTACCCCCTGCAGTTGCAGAGATGAGTTGCTTAAAGTTAATTCTTTGGGTGAGGGAGTAAAGAGATTGGCAAATCTAGAGGAATGGGGAGGGCTAGAAGGTATGGAAGCAGCTCAGGGAAAGGCAGCAAGGTGTAGGGAATGGACCTTGGATGCTGTGCAAAGTCCCTGGAACCTGGAGTATAGGGTGGCCCTAGGTTCCCCTATCTGCTACTGTGAGGTAGTGAAGTGGAAGACTGCTTCATATGCCCATCCCTTTCCCTTCCCTCCCCTCCCCTGGAAGAAGAAACCACAATAGTGATGTGGACAGAGGGCTGATCAGGAAGAGGATACTGTGGTTCCTGAAGCAAGAGAAGGGCTGCAGAGAGAAACTGAAAGGTGGTAACTGCTAGAAGGGGTGTCAGCCTGACTGAGCTAATCCTCAACACTGCCAAGAGGCAGTGCTGTCCAGCAGTGAGTAGAGCAATCTCAACACACATGTACAGTATAAAAAGATGGATGAAATTGTGTACTGTAAGCTTGACCACTTTAATAATGAAAGCTCCCTACCAGAAAAATAATAACTTAGCTGCTGTTCTGCTAATCCATTGCTTTGTGGGTTTGAGCTGTATTTGGTATATCCCAGTTTTATATGCAAAATGGTACAGGAAAGGCTGGACTTTCCTTTAAATATCTATATTTTGTGAATTCCTGTAGATCATTCCTGGAGGTGTGGCCAGTAATTGTTTAGAATGGTCAGGTGGTGCAACTTTCAGGTCATTTTGGTCATAAAGACAAGATCTGAAGATATGAATTCCCTGAACCCTTTGGCTCTCAGCTGTGTATGTAACAACAAATGCTACAGGGACCTCCTAAATTCCCTTAGAATAGCCCTCTGATGGGATTTATAGAACTCAGAGCATAACTTAATGGTGTTCAAAACATGGAGTTATAGAGAATCTGTTAGTGGCTATACGGTATATTAGATATAACTGTGCAACCACTTTCACCCTCCCCATAGCTATTCCACTCCCTTCAGCATCACCAATAGAGAAAAGCTTAGTGGCTTTTTTCAGTCTGATCCAGTTATCACTGATATCTGTGGGAGCATTTCTATTGACTTGAGTAGGGACTGGATTGAACCCTTTGTGATTAAATATCAGCAATAATTATATTTCAGTACTTTGTATACTGAAAAAAGCACCAGTTTCATATTATAGCTCTATTTATGACTTCTTACAAGATAAAAACTCCAGCCTTCTGTAAAATATCTATAGGGCTAAACCTGTTCTCTGTATTAAATCTACTGACTTTAGTGGAAAATTACTCCAAAGGTATAGAATGTAATAAATATAATGAAATGAAGAGAAAATTAGGGGAGGGAGAGCATGTATTTCAGGAAAAATGTGTTCTTAAACATCAGCCACATCTAGCAGAAACTGGAAAATGACATTTATCATAGGACATTCCAGCAGAAATTGCTTGTAAATAAGTAATATAAAGCGAGCTGTATCTTGCAGCTATTGCATTCTGCTAGCAATGGAACTCATCCCAGAACTCCTCCAGGGCCACGTATACTGTGCATCACATAGCAAAGATCACAGAGTGGAAAAATAGCAATAGTACGCTAGAACACGCTGGCGGAGGACATGAGACTGAGCACTAGATATCTATGAAGATGGATTTTTTGGAATAATGTGTCCCTGTCTAGTACAGTAATCCTTCTTCATCTAATAAGATATAGAACACAGTCAAGTGTGCATAAATCATTTTGTGTGTTCCATTTGTACTATATGTGGCTGGGATTGGAGTACTTTGAACACTGTTTATGTCAAAGAAGTATTACAGTCTTAAGATAAAGAAAGAGAATAGTCTTGTTCTACAGGCACAACATTCAAGTCCACCAATCTACAATCAGAAACAAGCTCCAAATGGCTAATGAGGTCTTGAAGATACTGCATTTAGCAAACTTATGCAAAGGAAATGCCATGTGCTAAAATTCAGCTCACCACAGTGAAATAAATTTTCAAAAACCATACCAAACAATATTGCCAAACAGATTATTTTTATTCAGATGAATTATCCTGACATAAGTGAATTGAAGTGGAAGTGTTCTGGCCAGCAGATATCTGGAGTAATTAGGAGTGGGAGTTGGGGAGCTCTGTTCCTGAGTCTGCCACTTGCTCACCGTGTGAACTTGGGCACTTAACCTCGCTGTTCATCAGCCTTTCCATCTGCCATCTGAGATCGTTAACAGTTAACTAATTCAAAGTAATGTTACTAGACTAACAATATTAATACTGAGTACTTTGAAACGCTGGAGTACATATGAAATATTATTAGAGGTGGGGAATTTGTAGAATTATTTGAAAAATGAGCATGTTGCACATTATTTCAAAATGTTCTCTTCAAAGTGTTCAAAATGAAACCACTATAATTTTTAAAGGTTACTGACATTTTTAATTTATCAAAAATCTAGTTTGATAAACAAGAAAAAAATAATTTACAGAAAAAGGGTTTTGGAAAATGAGAATTTAAGAACAATTTCAAGAATGTTGAATTTTTTTCTCAAAATTCAATGAAATTGTTTTCAACAAAAGTTGTGATTTTTTTTTAATGTTTTTTGCAAATCTTATTTTTGTTTTCCAAAAGGCCATATTTGGATCATGATCTTGAAAGATGTTGACCTGTTGTACTAAAGTAGTCTAGAAATCCATGATCCCATCATAATCCAACAAAAATACTAGTGCTAATTATAAATATTCTATTACAAACCTGCTCTTGGTTTTGTTTGGCTGGCTTTTACTTTGGTGGTGGTCTCTTCATTTGGCAATTTTCTCTCCTTTCAGGGCCTTGACACGCAACCTGAGAATAATATAAAAATGCCTGGAGTTGGGGCACTACTGCTAACCAATGGTCTAATCTGCAATTGGATTGCCTCCCCCTAGGTGCTACGTACCCTGCATTTCCATGAGGTTAAGCTGGAATTGTTGGTTCTGAGCATCTCTCAGGCGGTGCTCAGAACCTTGAAGGTTTGGTCCCAACATGCTGCTATTTTAAAGAGGGCATTGGAAGAATGAACACATCCCTCTCAAATGTTATGTAGCTTTTACTAAATCTGTTTTCCCCTTTCCCCCCACAGTTTCTTTGTTGCTTTGCATTTTTGCTCACTGAGGACAATATTCATTTTTTGCCTTCCATGAGCAACGGGGAGCCATAACTGTTGGAATATGGCCAGGGACATAGAAGAGAAGGAGAGCTAGTTCTGTATTTCTGTCCAGTTGAGGTTCATGGGATTAAGACCCTGTATTTAGAAGTAAGGGCTATAAAATAGTGCTGCTGCTCTCAGTGGTATCTTTCCCTCCACACTGTACGCCAGCAGTCCCCCAACTTTTTTTTACTTCATGCTTACCCTGTCTGCCCTTTGCGTGCAAAGAGTATTCCATACTAAAGGTAGGGATGAGGATTTGGAACCATCGGTGCTTGTAATACCTTATTCAGTAATTCCACTCAATTAATCTCTTCAGATGTAAAATTCTCTTAAAAGTGCTCTTCAATCATTTCAGTTTCATTTTGGTGCTCTATCTTCAGAATCATACCCTTTGTGGAATAAAAGATGGCTGCTAGGGATGGTAAGATTATTATAGGTTTTCTGTTTGCAGTGCTACAGTTTAGATTGTCATCTCCATTATAAAACTTTTTTTTCTTTAGAGTTTTATAACTTGGCTCTAGAAGTTCATTGTGGGCTGAAACTTTGCATAAAATCTTAGCAAAGCAGTAAACTTATTGTTTGGAATTTGCCAATAAAATGGTTTTGGTTAAGTGCAGAAAATAGAATTTCATAGATTTCAGGTTGCTTTTGTCCTACGAACTCACAAGTAAGTTTGGTTTAAGACTGTTAACAGAGCAAAATCAGTTTATGCCATGCAGTTTTTTATTTTTTAAAGTGCTTCCTCAAAACTCAAGAGGGGGGGAAAAACTTTATGTATACATACAAATTGCCCATCAGCCCAACGGTCACAAACCTTTCCCACCAGACCAATATTTACCTCTCAAACCACCCACTTATTCAAATTGATTGCTCAAAAAGAGCCTGGGCAAAATAGGCCTTGCAACATGCCCTGAAAGCCAACAAATTCTGGCACCATCAGGGCAAAGACCCTGTGACTGTTGATGGGCCTTTCATTGAGACTGGTCTACCTGCAGCTTCCATATAAGCTCCTCACTGGTTTCAGTTACCACAATTTCATGAGAGGTGTCTGAGATATACCATTTAAGGGTTTTATAACTAAAAATCAACACCTTGAATTTCACTCAGATAAAATGGAAGCCAGTATAGGCTACACAGCAAGATATTCCACTAAACTAGCAGGCAGCCACAATCTGCAAAAGCTTCAGTTTTGAACCAAATTCCCTGATCACATAACGTGGGGCTGGCCAGCCCCACATCTGTTTCTCAGCACAAACTAGAGCAGCCTTCACGTTGTTCTAACTTAAACCTGGTTTCTCACAATGCTAAGTGGCCATTACAATAGGTGGTGGTAGTTGCAGCACAGTCATTCTGGCTCTGCCACTTTCCTGCTGTAATCTACACCTACTTTAAGGCCTCCTTACACTGCTAGAGTAGTGTTATGCTGAAAACTAAGATCTGACTCTAACAGTGTGCTGCTGTTAATACCCAAAAACTTTCACTTGTTTTTTTTTTTCAGCTGGAAGATTCCAAACTTGATTTTCTTTACACTGTAACACATGGAAGACATCAAACTGCTATTTCCAGATTTTGAAACCCAGAACACATTAAAACACTCAAGATGTAGAAAATAGCACAAAACATCCTCCATATATTCTTACTAATATAAGATACATAAAATAGTTCAAATCTGAACAATATAGGAATAAGAAACATTCTTAATGTAGTGTGTGAGATTTCAGGATGTACACAGCATCCAGTTATTTACTCTTTATTTTCAAATTATATATGCATTTGCAAACTAAAGGCAATGGGTAGGGAGATATTAGGTGTCTCTGATTTAAAGAAATTGTAAGACTTTTATGCCTGAACTATAAAGACAATATGCTTTTTTTTTAAAAAAAAAAAAAAAAAAAAAAAAACACACACTCACACAACAAACATCTCATTACATTCAGATGCGTCAAAATGCAATCTCCCTGATAACATCCAAAGTGGAGCATTTTCTAGTCAGACAGTTTGGCTCTTTCAACAGAGCCTAGCAACAGCTGAATTTATGCTTTTACAAATTGCCATGCAAAGGTTGACAATGGTTCTAACGGAGAATGTACTGCCTGCTTTTCAAGACATGTATATTAAGGACCAAATTCTATCCTCAGTTTTGCTACTATAGCCCTGCTGATTTCAACAGCAGTGCATAAGCGTAATTGATGGAGGTTGATTTAAAATATAGGGATAGATTTTTGGCAGGTCTTCATGCAGCTGAGGAGGGGGAAGAATGCAAAGAGCTGCCTCCTTAAACATTCTATGGAAGAGCCTGTCACACTTGCAGTCCCTTGCTCAAGGAAGTATAAGCATTGCACTCTGTGCAGTCTGGGGAGGGTGAAAGGTCCCTAAAGAGGTGGTGGGGCAGCCATAGTCTTGCTTCCTTGTTGCTCCAGTCCACTCCCCCTACAGCCCAGGCTGCTAGGGGAGAGATTGTGCTTCCTGCACACACAATTCACTGCTGAGCTCTCATTAGGGCCTTGGGCCTTTGAACAGCCCCCTACTCAGGAGTAAATACCACAATTTGGCTCACAAATTATGTGCATTTCCCAGGAGCACTTCATACAGCAATGTGATCTATTCCTTCTAAAGCATCTCTCGACTAGAAGAGCCTTAGAGTTAATCAAAACTTTCACATTGATGGGAAAGTAATAATAGCTTATGAAATGACATTTGTAAATTGCTTAACATTTTCTTGTGACTTTCTTCATTTCATAGTTTCCCTACATGTTTAGAGTTTTTCTCCCTCATGACTAAGTTCAGCCAAAAGTTCAATCCCCTAAATGCAAAGAAGCATGTAGGAAATTAGGCCCCAGCCCAGCAGAACACAAGCGTAACTTCAGTGGGACTATTCAAATTCTTAAATATATAATTGTTTTGTTGGATTGGGACCTTAGAGACTGCAATTTCAGTAGCCACAAATCGGGCTCCTTAAATTGGGCTGTCATTCTCTAAAGATGTTTTTCCTCTCCCCTTTTCTGTTCAGGATTTTTCCTGATTGATAGAAAGGGCTCAGCACCCTCCAACAGGAACATAGTATTGCAGAATCCCACCCATGTTACACTTTAATACTGATGCTGAATTATGCCCCTCCCCCTGAACTGTAGGACTATGGCAGTATAATATCATTTCCTGTATTGTCCTAAATGTGCATGGCACTTTGCAGGCAAATAAAACATGAGTCAGATCATTAGCTGGTGCAAGTCAGCCTAGATGCACAACATTCATGCTGATTTATACCACCTGAAGATCTGTCTCAATGTTCCTCCCCTGATCAGGTTAGGATCTGAGATGGGACATGATCCCTGAGCAATATGGACAAATACTGACTAGATACAACTAAAAGTTGTCTGACATTCTGGGCTCAGTTGAGCCATAATTGTGTAAACAAGACTCCTGGTAAACGTCCTGTGGAAGTTCATATAAATTCCAGTTGAATGAAATGGCCACCAGATGCTAACTCGGGCCCCCTACTATTTCTTCTACACAATAACATGATCTAAGAATTAAACTGTTTAGGCGGGCACCATCTTTTTGTTATGTTTGTGCAGTGCTTAGCACAATGAGGCTGGGACCTCTAGATGCTCCTGCAATAGAAATAATACATTTCAGACTTTAATTTTAATCTTATCTTTTCTGGATTGTCAAATACCCATAACTTTTAACTTTCTATATTTAATTACAATCTCTAGATCCTTCAGAAGACCTTGAACTGTTTTCTCATGAGTTTTCAGATTGGAATAAAAATAGTTCTATTGGCTTCTAATCTTTTTTAAACTCCTCTGCTGTAAATATAGAATTATTATAGTATGTGATGTCCTGGAAAATATGTGCTATCATGAAATTCTCGCCCCAAACAACAGGAGAACTAAGATCCCTAGGCATAATATATGATTGCATATGAGCAACATATTAATGGAATCTGTTTAAGATGAAATTAAAACAATATATGATAATGCCTCTACCAGAGTGCCTGATTTTTAATCTACTGTGTATAGCACCAGAATTGAAAAATTAATAAGCAGAAATATCAAGAATGCTGATTAATTCTAGAATAAATTATTTTGCCTTTTTTCTCCTTCTTGACTGCTAGGACACGTTGGCAACCAAGACATTATCCTCCAGGGAAACATATGTTCCAGAATCCAAACTTTCATTTAAAGAATACTTTTAGGATTATGTTCACATTCATGTGAATAGAATTCAAGAAATATTGTTTGCCTGAGTCTGCATACAGCCTAAAGCAACAGTTCTGAAGTGTGAATTGTTTTCTTTATCTCAATGTATGTTTCTGAGTCCTAACAATGAAAATTTTAATAACATGGTTAGTGCAACATTTGAGAGAATATCACCATTTAATTTTTAATCAGCCCTGGTTAAATTTTGTAGTCAGACCCTACACTGGTTCCTTTTTCCCCCTTCTATGTCCAATGTCTTGATTTTTTTAGATATAAAATTTGAATGCTTGGTGGAAATAACCAAAAAAGTGTTACTGAAAAGGAAAGCCCTATAATATGCGGAGGATTAGTGATGGGGATACAGTATATATTTTTTGTTTTGCAAATTATCAGATTATTTTTAAACTTTTCTTTCTATACAGTTGAAAAGATGGGGGGGGTTTACAAGTTTTTACAGAAGTTGTGTCCTATTTTGTTACACTTCCTGAAATCCTTTTTTATTTTCCAAATTGTTTTGACAGAAGTATTTTAATTAAATACTACTTTTTTCAAAAGAATAAGGCTGAGTTAGTCTGATTGTGCTCACAGCATCTTTCTCTTTAATCCTCCCCCACCCCCACGTCTACTTTTCTCTAACCAGTTTCAATATTACCAAGGACCTTTCAATCAAACTGACATATATTCAAAACAGCTAACTAAAATTAATACATTCTGAATTTATCCTGTGATTTGAATTGAATATTAACTAACACAACCCCTTGAAACCTAGCGACCTGATATAATGGGAAGGAAAATCTTTTTCTCTCCTTCCAAAAGCAAATATTCTGGTAAATTGTCCTATAGATTGACAGAAAATGTTCAGTTCTCTTTGCTAATGAATCCATCTTGCATGGCATGCAGCTTGATCAGTAAATGATGTTTTAATGTAGCAGCTTGGAACTGAGAAATACCTTAATGAATTTTTGGAGCCTTATAAATTCAAGAGCTGGCCATATGAAGGTTCATGTGAGTTGTTTTACAAAGATGGTAATTATTTGGATCCCCTGATTAAAATGGAACAAAACATAGTTATTACAACAGTTTATAGTAAACCCACAGATGATGAAACATTTTTACTGCCAAGAAGTCATCACCAAAGGCATGTAATCAGCAACTTGCCTTCAATTGGCTTGAAAGATACTACTACAATGCATGCAAATGGTAGGACTTTTCAGGATAAGGTACTGAAAATGAAACACATTACTGAAGAGAAACTATAATTATGTTCTCCAAGTATGGCTGCTTTCCCACACTATTTGCTGCAAAATAATCCTTACATCTTCAAAAATGAAGTACAGTGTAGTAAAATAGAGAACATGTTTAATGTAACAAGATTATAGGGCTTGACCGGTTTTCTTCCCTGCCAGCTTCTTAACTGATTAATTTTTAACTGCCTGAGTGTCTGTCTGAATGCCTAAAATCACATTCTCTTCTTAGTTACTTGCATTTAACTCAGTTGAAATCAATGAGGTTGCGAGTGTACTGAAGAAGAGAATCTGGCCCTTAGTCTCTTAGTGTGCAACTGCATCTATTACAATAGGAAGTGATGAGTTCTGGTGATCTGAGCCCATCACTGGAAGGCAAGGTCTAATTGGAAGCCAGACAGTGAGTCCCTCTGACTTCTGGCAGATCACAGGTTAATCTTTGTCTCGCTTCTCTCCTCCTCTTCTCTTCTCTTCTCCCTTCCCCCATGTAAAAAAGGACAATAATACCCATGTCACAAGGGTATTTTAAGGATTCATTAGTTAATATTTATATAGTGCTTAACAATGCTTAGTATATTCATTTTCTAACATTTTGTATTTTTAAGGTTTTTTTTAAATATAATCTGGATTCTGATTAGCTATAGTAAATTTGTATTATGCCTGGTAAATCAGGCAGTAGTGTTTTGGTTTTTTGTTGTCTTTTTTTAAAAAGACTAGGCAACTGATTACTTCCCAGATGTTCCATGTTTTCAATAATCTAAATGACTGACTGTCACATTCCTCCCCAGTAAAATTTACACAAATGAGATTGTATTTGATAAAAAGATGTAATAAAACAACAAGGTATTTGACTTTACTTAGCCTGGCAAAGCTACAAAAAGTTGTGTGGTTTATGGAATGACATCTAACTGAGAAACAAATCATTTAAATGAAAAGTTAGAACAACGTGGAAGGTTTAATCTTATAACAAATTTATTGTAACACAGAAATTTGTCATGCTTATAACTAGAGGTGGGCCAAGGAAGCATTGTACAGATTATAATCCAAAATTGTTTTAATGAGGTTTGAAGTATAGGTACAAGTTAAAGGACAGCAAAGGTACATTTCAGATCAGTGGTGCTGAAAACTTGTGAGCTGTTCTTCAAAGACTTCATCCCCAAATCTCTCATATAGAACTGATTTTCTGGGATTTCCACTGTTTTCTGGATCTGGTCCAAAACAGAAGTCTCCTGGGTTTAGAATTGACACAGGCTGTACTACAAAGGGTATGTTTTTATGGGAGGATTTTAATCAGACTTCCCTTTGCCTCCATTAAATTTGATAATGGGGGAAGAAGGAACAGGATTCTGAGGTTACAATTTGAGACTTTTATAACTTAACTAGATGATAAATATATTCTTCTGGAAAGAATAATTTTCACATTCTTCTCTGAGAATTTTCCTTGAGTAAAAACAGCAGAATTGTACATGGGGTGGGGGATGATTCATAAGCACTACTCAGTGCAGTGCTGCTGCATCAACCTTGCCCCTGACTCTTATCATTGCATTTCAAGTCTTATTCATGTATGAGTGAACGAAGAACCAAATCTTGCTCCTCTCATTCATGCTACCAGTCCTACTGAAATCAATGGGACTAATGGCATGAGAAAAGTGAACAAGATATGGCCCAAAATATTTCTCAATATCAACAGTATGGACGCACTGTACTAGGTACTCTACAAACTGAACAAAATTACAGTCCCTACCCATTTATTTGTGTTGTTTGTACAGTACCAGTGGTGTCCACAGCTTTTTTGTTTGTGTATTTCATGATAATACAAATAATGCAATGAAGTGTATGACAAAATATATTTCTCATACTTATTTGTATTGTAACGAGAGCACTCTTGTCATCTATGACCCCATATTTGGCTTTGGTATGCCCAAAACATATGAAGTAGGGGTGTGTGTATATACACATAAACATTAATTATCTGTACTTCTATAGTGCTTTTTAATCCCCAAATTTCAGGATGCTTTATAAATACTAATTACTGAGGCGGTAAATACTATTGCACTTAGTTTAAAACGTGTAAACTGAGGGCTTATGTGAGTTGCTCACTATCAGATAATGAGTTTGGAATTGAATGTAGGTATTCTGGCTGCGAGGCCCCACTCTATGTTCCGGTCCGCAACAGGTTCGCCGCTACATGCTGTGTACAGACACACCCTCGAGATTAGTTTGTCATGTTCTGGGATTTAGTTACTATGTCAAACTAAGGGTGGACAGAGGCAAAAAATACAATCCTAATTCTTTACTGAACAGACAACTTGAAGATAGTGGATGAATGAGGGGGCTGGCACCTGAAATAAACTGGAGCAGGTCACTCCTTGCACAGATCCAGTGCATCGACACTAGGGGTCTCCTCCAGTGCATGAAGGCATCGGTGCAATCACAAACCTCCAGGGCGCTATGCTGGACTAGCTACACAACTAGAGAGGAAGGCCCTGTAAGTATCTAGCTAGGCAGAGTGGGGAGAGGCGACTGGATGCAACACGTAGGCGTGAGGGGCCTGGAGGGCATCTCTGGGTGGAAATATCGTTTAATAATACACCGTTTGGTACACTACGGAGGAGGCCAGAAAGTTCAGTGCCAGAGACAGCAGGCACTACCCACCCTGGCCTCGGGGACGAGGAAGCACCCTGCCCTGCTACGCCTCCCCGCTGCTCTGTGCAGCTGGGCCGGCCGCGGCGAGCGGGTGACGGGGGGTGCGGTAGCTTCGCGGCCGAGGCGGCCCCATCCCCCGCGTGGCGGCAGAGCACGGTCTAGAAGCCGCCGCGGCCACGCCCCCACCCCTTGCGCAAGCCTCCCCCCGCAGGAGGCGGCTGGGAAAGGGCGGAGCCTCCGCCGGCCAATGGCGGAGGCGCCGGAGTCCCCCCGCTCGCGGCTCTCGCCGCCTCTGCGAGTGCGGGAGGCACGAAGCAGCGCAGCGTCCAGCTCGCTAGAGCGAGAGGCGGCGGGCTCTGGCTGGCCCGGGCTCCGCCGCAGCGCAGCCCCTCACCTCTCGCGGCGGCCGCTAAAAGCTTTGCTGGGCTCATTCTTCTCCCGGCCGCTTGGGTCGCGCCGGCTGCTGCCTAGAGTCGCCTCCAGCTCCCCCTGCTTGGGGGTGAGGGAGGCTCCGGGGGCTGTACCGCCTGCCTCCTCCTGGTGCTTCGGTGGCGGCTTTGCAGACCGGCTTGAGAGGGCAGCGGAGAGAGGGGGGAGCCTGGCACCGGCCACTCGTCCCGTCCCAGGAGCAGCTGCATGCAGCAGGTCTAGGGGAAGTGGAGGCAGCGCCGGCATGTCCCTGGAGTGCACCTGGAGGTAATAATTGGGGCAGGGCTGGGCTCACATTTTGTGCTTTAAACCTAGACAGAAAAGTCTCCAAACGCTTATTATCTCCTCCCACCCGGCCGGCCACCCCCCCCCCCTCCCCGCAACAAACTTCTGCGGGACATGCTTCCTGGTGACGGTGCAACTTGTAGTGTGTGCGGACCTTTTCCCTCCCTCATTTTAATCAGGTCTGTTCAGACCTACAGCTCTCGGGCGGCTCCGCTGGTGTGAATGGTCTGGAGAGAGATGCAGCGATTATTTGCGGGGATGCTTATATTTATCAGCGTCGTTTATTAAGCCTTCAACGGGTAAGATAGGGCTTCGTTTCTGAAAATAGCCTTTAACGACACATCCCAAGTTTCGTATATCGCATTTGGGAGAGTTCTTATTTATTAGCTCAGTTAGCATCTGTCTTCCTGATCTGGTACCCAAACCAGCCCTGCCGTTAATAGGTTTTTCTGTGTGACACTGTTGCCCTCTAGTGTTTTTGGACACTTAGAGCCGCTTGATTGCTGTGTTAGTAAAAAATAAAACATAACAATACAGTCAGAGCCCATTAACTGTTAACATCTGAAATCATCCCAAACCCATGCAGAATTTGGCATGTGCTAATGTTTATTTTAGATATTATGCATATAACTGAGAAGTTCTATCAGCCTTTTGAAATTTTATTTTCAATTTTACTTAAACACAATTAGTTGACTCTTCAGGCCTGCCAGATAACTTTTTTGGAAATAGGAGGCCTTTTGACCAAACAATAGAAGTAGTTGGTTTTTTTTTATCCAGTTTTTCACCCTAAGTTGTTCAGCATTAATGAAATACCTGCATTTAATCTTTTTGACAAGCATCAGTCAGGAATATGTTGGAAATAGCATAGTTTTATGATGAAGGTACCTGGGAGACAGAAGAACTGAGTTGCCCACAGACTACCTTTTTGACCTGGGGCAAATCACTTAACTGCTGTATGATTGAGTTTCTGCCTCAGTAAAAAATGGAGATAGTAATGCTTATTTCACAGAAATATTGTATAAGTAAACTTAGTGATATTTGTAAAGCTGTTTGAGATCCTTGGCTAGAAAGTATGAAGGAAGGTCACATAGTAATGTTGAAAACAAAAAAATATTTTTTAGCAAATTAAGCTCTTTCAACCTTTTTTTCTTAAATAATCCAACAGTTTTCTAAACACTGTTTCATTAATTTTAAAAACTCCTTTACTAACAGATCATTATGCAGTCATCCCCTCCGTATAGGGCAATATTTCCTACTGGTGTCACTCTGTGTAAAACAACACATCAAAAAGCTGAAGGTACAGAGATTTAATAACAAAATTAATAATACTTGCCAGAAAGATTTGGACAGAGTGTTGATTTCCTGATTTCTATGCTTTTAAAGAATCTTTAGTCCATCTAATCCATCCCACCTGTCAGTTGGTACATTTAGAAATGTTAAGTCCCCAGATAGTCATCTGTTCCAGCCCTGAAATTGTGATACTTACAGCTTTCAGTTACTTTCCTTGACGTGTCAAATATCAATATCCTTTTCAGTTAAAAATCTCTTCCAAACATATAGACTAAATATCAGCTTTCTTATTTTGTATTTTCCTGAGTATTCAGTGCTTGACTTTTATGGCATACAGAGATTGGTACCAAGTACTTGGAAGCAGTATGTATTTTTATTGTGGATCCAAAATATGCATGCTATCATATGTACCACTATTGCTTGCCAATAGACATTGTTCCTTGTGCCTTATCATTCATTAATTCACAAAGGTTTGCCTGTTTAGCAATATTAATATAATAATTTCAAAATAACTTCCTAATTAGGTCAACACTTTATTTTCTCCGGCATATTTCATGATTTTGTCTAAAAATGGCATTTTTGTTTAGTCTAGTTAAATAATGCACCAGTCATAATAATTTTTAATGCTACACAATGGAAAATATTTGTATTGTTTCTGGTTTTCATTTAAAACCAGTTTTTCATATTGCACTTGAACGTATTGCAGCCGTGCAGGCAGTGGTCAGTGTACAAAGGAACAGAGCTAGAATGTTATTTTAATGTGTTGTTAGGTTAGGAGAGAGAGACAAAGATTTGTGCAGCTATATGTAACTGCAGAAATATCATTTACAGTAAATAATATTTGATGGGTAACTAGGGAGGCCTGACTTCACATCATTTTTGTTTGTTCTTTGTAAATCAGAGGTGTTTTCAGAATGCAAATGTCAAGAAGAATTTATGTATACCAGAAGATAGAAGGAGCTGAATGTAGCATAATTGTACTGTTCCCACACAGGGATCAGGGTATACAATATGTGGCTGAGGTAAACCTTAAGTTGAACTAAATTATCTTGCTTCAAATTGGAAACTATTTTTATAGGCTTTATTTTCTCTTTTGGTTTTGGATATTTTCAGTTTTTTCATTAATTATGCAGATGAAAATAGATTTGTAATATAGTTGAGTTAAAGAAAACCTCTTCTGGTGGGTTAAAAGACTTGCTGACACACACTAACACAATTTTAACAGACTAGAATTTGTATGAGGGGGGTAGGGTGACCAGATGTCCTGATTTTATAGGGACTGTCCCGATTTTTTTGGTCTTTTTCTTATATAGGTTCCCATTATCCCCCACCCCCTGTCCGATTTTTCACACTTGCTGTGTGGTCACCCTAGGAGTGGGATTCCATTTGGATGTACATTTTTTGAGTAATTTACCCCAAATATACAGGGATGGATTAACCTAGAATTGATGTCATTTCTAAAAACACAAATACTAATTATGTCACTGAATGGCCAAGAGTATAACTTTCTCCAATTATCTTTTACATCCTGCACACAGAAAAAATGTATTTCCATTGTATAAAGGACCATTGCACGCTAGTGGAGAACCCATGCAAGGGGACTACATGCTTCCCCGTGCACCATGAGACTCTCTCTGGCAGATTTTTGCTCTACCATACAGAGGGGGGCAAATTGTCATGCTGGGGATGTGGCCACTATGTTCACACACAGCCCAAGTCTACAAGGGATGCGTACCACAAAGGAGGCTGCAAGCCAGCTACATGAATTTGAATGTCCTGATCCATAGGCTTAAGTAGAGAGAGCTTTTTGCGAAGGTAATGTACACATTTTTAATGTTTTGATATGTGTATGCTTTAGAAACCAGTAGGGCATATGCATGATCTACACATATGTGACCTCCAGCCTCAATTACTACAACCTATCATGTGCCCGATCCTCAGCTGGTAAATCAGCATAGGTCCATTAAAGTCAACTTAGCTACACTGATTTACACTGAGGATTTGTTCATTATATCCAGGAATAAAACCACATACCCAGAAAAAGCTGCAAGTGATACAAAGCACAGCAGTTTGTTCGCAAAGTAACACTGGTTCTTTGAGCACCTCATGCATCGTGCTGTTCTCAGCATTGGCTTACCATTGAACATAGGCCAATTGAAGATTCCTGACCTAATATTCAAAGCCATTTATGGGGATTGGCCCTAGCTACCTGGGCAGTTACCCCTTCTATACGTATGACCTCCCACTGCAGCTGCGTTCTGCTGGAACGATGAAACTGTCAACTAATTGGATGAGAACTAGTGGGTATAGGAGACAGAATTTTCCCAGGAGCTGGACTATGGAAGTTGCTCCCATAGGAGGGAGGAATGACCATGGTACTCCTTGCATTCAAAACTTAATGCAAAGCTCATTTCCTTGACTTAAATTTCCTTTAGTAGGTTTGTTGTATGTGAGAAGAACCTATTTGTCTATGTAGCAAAACATTTCTACCTATTCAAATTTATATATGGGGAAGACAAAAAAAGATTTTATTTTAATCTTTGGGAGGCCTTGTGAGAGAACATGTTAGGAGCAATGCTGTAGTACAGGGGTCGACAGCCTTTCAGAAGTGGTGTGCTGTCTTCATTTATTCACTCTAATTTAAGGTTTTGTGTGCCAGTAATACATTTTAATGTTTTTAGAAGGTCTCTTTTTGTAAGTCTATAATATATAATTAAACTATTGTTGTATGTAAAGTAAATAAGGTTTTTAAAATGTTTAAGAAGCTTCAGTTAAAATAAAATTAAAAAGCAGAGCCCCCGGACCGGTGGCCGGGACCCGGGCAGTGTGAGTGCCACTGAAAATCAGCTCGCATGCCAAAGGTTGCCTACCCCTGCTAGTGTAGTACTTAGATTAATAGATTCTGGTCTCAATCTGCAGGTGGATACTTAATTAATTTAAAAGTCTTAAGGATCAATTTAGGAATTCTCAGACAGGGACTGAGGTGCAGTGTTGAAGAAATACAGGGGTAGCTTGCACTGCTGCAGACTGAGTGGCACATTCTCCTTCAAAGGTCATTGTATAGTATTGTACAATAATGGTACAAGGACCTATAATAGTGGGAGTGTAATGTTTGGGGCTCTTTTTGGATTCTGTGGTGGTATTTTACATATGAGGCAAGATCCTCATCTGGTGTAAATCATCATGGTTCAATGAAGTGAATGAGCTATGTTGGTTATACTAGTTGAGGAACGGTCCCAAGTTTTTTGAAGATACCACACCAAAACAATACCAACAGACTCATAACTCTTCTCAAATCTCAGACGTTCCAGAAACCTTTTTGATTTCTTATGTGCTGCTGCTTATGCTTGGAACTCTTTCTTTTGTTTTATTAATCAGATAACCACAATTCTTCATTCGGATCACTTCATAAAATTGCTTTCAGGAAGTATTTCAGTGGTAGTCCAAAATAATAATAATAATAAGTGTTCTTAGAAACCAAACAAAAAAATCCACAAACATTCTACAAATTGTGTCCACAAATGAGAAGCCTGCCTGAAAACAACCTCTTAATCTTGCCTCAATCATTCAAGATCAAGCTTTCTCTTTGTTACCTTACTTCCAATCAGATCAATCATCTCTTTATTGCTCGCTAGGCTGATAGTCCCTCTGACAATAATAACCTAAGCATGTAACAGTGCTTACTATTCAAAAGTATTCTGTTGATCCTTGTAACACATGCAGGTTGTCATTTAGTCTTTATTTTTAATAAAATTTGCAAATTCTCTTTTCAGACAGCTGTCTCTACTTTCTAGAGCCAGGGTTCTTCCCCCCCCCCCCCCCCCCGCACCCCCAATCCTGAACAATTCACATTTATGCTTTGGGGCTTTGAACACAGTGTGCAACAGGGAGTGCAAGTTTGTTGTGCTCCAGTGCAAATGTGAGTGACTGTTATGTCCAGTTGTGAGTAAAGATAAGAGCTAGGTGTAAGCCTTTCCACTGTGTGTGCTAAGTCTTAATACATCTGTGCACTTTTCCTTTACCCTCAAGAATACAGGGTAAAAAAGGGAAAGATATGGGCAGAGAATGAATTTGTCTAGCAGAACATGGGCTTAAATGTAATCCCCATCATATGAGAAACATAGCTATGCTTTTACAGCTTTTTCCTAGTCCTGTTAAGCAGGAAAAACTTGAGTGCCATGTTCTAAAGCTACTGTTAAAGCAAGATTGGGTTCCCCTCAGCTCACTTTCTTACTCGCTACTTTTTACCTTGTGTTTATACTCCTTACTTTCACTGTGCAGGATCAACCCCCTGGAATGTAGTTAAAGTTGAGAAAGTTAAAAGGACATTGAGTTTTTAGTAACACTCCCAATCAGAAATTTGAAAATAAAAGGCCTGCTCCAATCCTGATTTAAATTGGGAATTAAGTTTGGAGTTTTGCTATTGACTGTATTAGATGCAGGAAAGAGCCCAAATTTCTTTCACTACTAATCTTCTCCTTCAGCCATTTGTAAATATTAGTTTGTTTTCCTGCATTTCTTGTGGTGCACAAACTTATTCTGTCTTGTTCAGTTATTTTCTCAAATAAATATTACCAAAGTGCCAGGAATAGGAATTCCTAGCAAAATAGCTTGATAACTTGGCAGAAGCATAACGCAAAGTGTTGTGGGCCAAAGACCTCTTAAAAACATGCACAATTGTATATTTTGCATAATGGGTATATGGCAGGCATCATCTGCCAGTTTGTATACAAATTGCAGGGTTTTGTGGTTACAAATGGATTTACCCACTATTGTGAGTGAGATCCATTACAATTTAACCCTGTAGATTTTACATATATAAGCAATGGCTTTTGGCTTTAAATTTTGTGGCTTCTTCATTGTTAGATTTTTTTTAAAAAAAATCATTTAACTCTTTCTGTTGCATTAAAAATACATTAAGAGGATATGTGGTTAAGCACTCAAAAGTCAGGAAAAGACGAAGCTAAATGTTGCAAACACAAACTTGATATTAACCCCTGTTTGTATTATATGTGATACATTGATGTGTTCTGTTTCCTAAATAATACTATATAATACGCAATTTTTGTTGCAGCCTTAGTTAGCTGTCTTGCAGTACTTGCTTTATTCTTTTATATTTAATTTGATTGTCATATTTTTAAATAGGTGTATAATTTTGTCAGTAGCTATTATCTCTTTAGTCAGCACCACAGTTTTCTTTAGGTACAGCTCAGAGCATAAGTTGCAAACTTAGGTGGCTCATGTGCCAGTACGTTTCTATTATTACCCTGTTTTATACTTAATCTGGCGTGTGTTATATTATACATGGCCTACGTAAGCATGGTTTATTGTATACTTTTAGTATAAAATACTTAATATATACAGAATAGTACACTGTAGAACACATATGCATCTAACACAGTAGAAAAGATTGTAACTTATATTGTATTATCTGAGAAATAGTTTGTGACAATGTAATGAAAGAATCTCATCATGTACACTCACAACAGGGCAGAGTTAAGGATATGCATGCAACTTTAACTTCTCAAGAGAAATCTTCATGCAAGAGTGAGTGCAATTAAGCAGGTTTCAGAGTAGCAGCCGTGTTAGTCTGTATTCGCAAAAAGAAAAGGAGTACTTGTGGCACCTTAGAGACTAACAAATTTATTAGAGCATAAGCTTTCGTGAGCTACAGCTCACTTCATCGGATGCATCCGATGAAGTGAGCTGTAGCTCACGAAAGCTTATGCTCTAATAAATTTGTTAGTCTCTAAGGTGCTGCAATTAAGCAGCCAACCTTAACCTCTCTTAACTTGTTTTTTTTAATCTGATTATGAAATCTCCTATGTGTGGAAGGTGGGGAGAGGCAGGGTGTGCTTGCTTGCTTTTTTTTTAGGAAAATGACAGGAAAAGAAATTATATATAACGTGAAAATATTTGGCTGGATGCCACTGGAATGCCCTGTGTCCTACACTTTGAGTTCCACGGGAGGACCTCCTCTCTTGCCAATTTTAGGTGTGCTACTTTGTATTTTACAAGTGTTTAGTGCGGGCAAAATCCCTGTCTTCTTTTGTGTACTGGTAGCAGAATTGATACAGTTTCCTGTGCAAGTGGGGGCAGTATGTGGGAGTTGGGCAGGGGATATGCATACTTGTGTGGAATGGACCTCAGTCTGCAGAAGTTCTCTGCCAGTGTGACTCTCTTCAATGTAATGTAACATGTCCCTCTCTCTGCTTGATCCACAGAAGAGGTGATCTCTTACAGCTGCCAGCTATGGGATCTAGGGCCAGATTTTAAAAGGTGTTTAGGTGCCTAAAGATGCAGATTGGCACTTTTGAAAATCCCACTAGGTGCCTAACTGTCTAACTCCGATTAAAACCCCCTTTAAAAATCTGGGCCTTGATCTTTTTACTCAAGATGTAGAGTCTCTTAGCTCTTGATATCCTGTGCCCAGTTCCTGATGACAACCAAAGTGATGCTTGTTACACAAGCATACTGAAAGTAGCTGGGGCTAGACTACAGGTGGGGTGGAGTATCTCTCTGACTCCCATCCTGTAGAATTAGGAAGTGTAAAGGTGAAAATTGTGAGTTATAGAATATGAATATAATAAATAATGGAGGGGGGGAATTAACAGAACTGGTTCAAACGTTACAAAAGAAACTACCTAAGTACTGAATTAATTTCTGAGCCTATCTTAGCAATGGTTTGCATGCTACCAGCTAATTGAAATGCAATAATTTATGGATGCATTAAACTTATACTTTTCTTTTTGTTTTAGACTATACCTTTTCTAAAGCTTGCTGAAGATAGACATATGTGCTGCAATGGTGACATAAATTATTAAGCAGGACTGGAACAAGTTGTTGAAAAGTTGTGGTTTTTTTTAATGCTGCTGCTGTTGGAAGCAATCTAAGGCAAGTATACAACATGAGTTTTATCATGAAACTTCACAGACATTTTCAAAGAACAGTTATCTTGCTTGCCACTTTTTGTATGGTGAGCATTGTTATTTCTGCTTACTATTTGTATAATGGCTACAAACAGGAAAATGAACTTTCTGAGATCTCTTCAGAAGTGGAATGTGGTGATCTTCAGTTGTTGCCATACAAGTTAATGGAACTGAAGACAGTGAAGCCCATTGATCCCATGAGGACTGATCCCGTAGCGCTGGTGTTTGTGGAAAGCCAATACTCAACACTCGGTCAAGATATAATAACAATTCTAGAATCCAGCAGATTTCAGTATCACATAGAGATTGCTCCTGTGAAAGGTGATCTTCCAGTGCTTGTAGACAAAAATAAAGGCAAATATGTTCTCATTGTATATGAAAATATTTTAAAGTATGTGAATATGGACTCATGGAACAAAGGCCTTCTAGATAAATACTGTATTGAATATGGTGTGGGTGTCATTGGATTCCATAAGGGCAGCGAGAACAGCTTGCAGAGTATTCAGTTTAAGGGCTTTCCTTTCCATGTTCATGGCAATCTGGGTGTTAAGGACTGTTGTGTTAACCCTCATTCCCCATTGCTTCATGTAACTAAATCCTCTAAGCTTGATAAAGGTCCCTTGCCTGGAAATGACTGGACAGTTTTCCAGATTAATCATTCAGCCTATCAGCCAGTGATATTTGCAAAAATAAAGACTACAGAAAACCTGCCACTACCCATCACTAAAAATGCTCTCCATGCCACAGTAGTTCATGACTTGGGGCTTCATGATGGGATTCAGAGAGTTCTCTTCGGCAGCAACTTGAACTTTTGGCTGCACAAGCTGATCTTTATAGATGCCGTCTCTTTCCTGTCTGGGAAAAAGCTCACATTGTCCTTGGATAGGTACATTCTTGTTGACATAGATGACATCTTTGTTGGGAAAGAAGGAACAAGGATGAATGTCAATGATGTGCAGGTACAGTATGTGCAAAAACCACTATTCTGCTACCGCAAAAGCTTCCGCATGAATTCTTATTTTTTAAACTGAAATTAATATTTGAAATTTACCAAAGATGCAACTCTATCTTGCTGCACCAATCCCAAGTATATGTGTTTTGGCACAGGAAAAATCCTTTGGGCTTTGGGGAGACAGAATCCTTCTCCCTTGCAGGCTACAAAGTTCCTTTGTGGCACCTGCTGCAACCTCGGAGCTGGAATAGTCTATAGCCTATTAACTTGCCTCTCGCAAAGGCTGGGAGAGGCTGGTGGATCATAATGACAGATCCTCTGGTCAATTCAGGTACTCACTGAAGTGACAGAGAAGGAGCGGCTGCTGAACTTTGTGCTGAAGGTGTGTGCTCCTGTTTGAAATCTTGGGATTCTGCTTTCCTGCCCACATGAAAACTGGTTCTGCTGTATCCAGAGCCCTCTGCATATATGAAAGGGAATAAAGAGGATAGGGTTTCCCATTAATAGCAGCCAAACTTATAAAAAGTTAAGAAATTGCAAAGGATCTGATCCTGCAAAGTGCTAAGCACTTCATGGGAGATACTTCACTGGGAATTGAGGATACTCTCACTTTCCAGGAGGTCTCCAGCACCTCTCAGGATTGGAGCTAGATCCTTAATATGTAATACATGCATGATCATAGGAGCTAGATCATTAGTATGTAATGCATGTTGACATCAGGCAGTCTTACAAAGCAGAAGGCGAATGAGTTGATCTGATAAATGTCAACATAAATTTTAAAGAAGACCATATTGGATTATTAATCATTTTGAAGTGTCAGAAGTTAGTCACAGCATTTCACCCTTCTTATTTCCATATTTTGTGCTCTTGCATGCAATGAAGCTAGTGTTTATACATGTCTGAAATAATTACTCATTGAGTTTTCCACTATTTCTAGTTATAAATACCTGCAGGGTCCTTTTTCACTCTGTTGCTCCACCATTCAAGTACAGTGGTGGGTTATGGGTGCATGAGGATGACCTTTGAAGCACATTATCTTTATGCTTTACACCTGTTCTTTTTTCAGAAGAATCTAGTAGGAAAACAGATGACCAGAAAACACCTTGAAAAAACCGAGGTCTTTGTTCTAGAAGCTAAAAATTGGACAAACGATGAAGAGATTTGTTACACTGCCAACACTTCTAGCTAGGTTAAGAGCTGTAAGACAACTCGGAGGGGGGAAATTGGGTAACATTTTGCTAATTTCAGGTGTTTTTTTAAAACTGTACTTAATTGATGAAGAGGATCTCATTAAATTAGCACTAAATTTATTGAGCTACACAACCCTCTAAATGTATTGGCTCATTCCACAAGTGTTGATGGATTGACAACTTCACACAGTTTTTCTTCAAAATTATAATTGACACATTCTATCAATTTTTCCAGAAATGTAAAACAATAACCTTAAAGTGTATTAAAATTTTTATATTTCTGATATAAAACTGTTGGAGGCTACCCAAAAATGCTTTCAACACATATATTCTGTAAGGATCTACACTTCTTGGATGCCTAAGCAGTTTCATACAAATATAAGTACACAAGAAAAAAGGCACAATAACCTCTATTTGTATGTGACCTGTGGTTGCAGGATTTCATTTTGGTGTTTGAGAACCTCTTGCATATGAAGTTGAATTACAGGGAAGATTTAGAGCCTGCTTCTGCTCCCAATCCAGTCATTGTGACAAAGCTGCTTTGAAGGACTGGACTAATGAAATGCATAAATAAAACCTGAATGAAGAAATAATACAGGTTCTCCACTATAATAAACTATTTCTGATCCTCATAGTATCTTTCCCCTTGGGTTCTCCCCCCCCCCTGCCCCCCCCCATGAAGTGAACCTCAGAATAACATTTTGGGTTCTGTTAGAAGAATAATTCACTGAAGTTAGTTATCAAAAAGCAATAAACTATACAGACAAATTTAAAAGACATTCATTGAGAATAAAACATCTTTAATTCTTAAAGAAAATGCAAAAGCAGTGAACTTTGTTACTATTTTGTGAGGCTAGTTTATAGTGTTTACAAAGCACTTACTGCCACATGGAAAAAAAAATGAAATTATATAGAAAATAGGACAGTCAATTGCAGTTAACTCACGTGATTAACTCAAAAATTAATCGCGCTTTAAAAAATTGCTTGCAATTAACAGTGCAATTAAAACTGCAATTAAACAATAGACTACCAATTGACATTTATTAAATATTTTGGATATTTTTCTACATTTTTCAAATATATTGATTTCAATTACAACAGAATACAAAGTGTTCACTGCTCACTTTATATTTATTTACAAATATTTTCACTGTAAGAATGATAAAATAAATAGTATTTTCAGTTCACCTTGTACAAGTACTGTAGTGCAATCTCTTTATCATGAAAATGCGACTTACAAATGTAGATTTTTTTTTTGTTACATAACTGCACTCAAAAACAAAACCATGTAAAACCTTAGTCCCTACAAGTCCATTCAATCCTATTTCTTGGTCAGACAATTGCTAAGACAAACAAGTTTGTTTACATTTATGGGACATAATGCTGCCCGCTTCTTGTTTACAATGTCACCTGAAAGTGAGAACAGGCATTCGGATGGCACTTTTGTAGCCAGCATTACAAGGTATTTCTGTGCCAGATATGCTAAACATTCATATGCCCCTTCATGCTTCAGGTGCCATTCCAGAAGACATGCTTCTTCTGATGATGCTCGTTAAATTTAATGCATTTTTTTTTTGTGACTGAACTCCTTGGGGGAGAATTGTATGTCTCCTCTGTTTTACCCACGTTCTGCCATATATTTCATGTTATAGTAGTCTCAATGATGACTCAGCACATGTTTATTTTTAAGAACACTTTCGCTGCAAATTTAAAAAAACTCGAACGTACCAATGTGAGATTTCTAAAAATAGAGCACTCGATCCAAGGTTTAAGTATTTGAAGTGCCTTCAATTATTTTTTGCACATAATTCTACATTTGTAAGTTCAACTTCATGATAAATAGATTGCACTACAATACTTGTATTAGGTGAATTGAAAAATACTATTTTTTTTTACAGTGCAAACAATTGTAATTAAATATAAAGTGAGCACTGTACACTTTGTATTCGGTGTTGTAATTTAAATCAATATATTTGAAAATGTAGAAAACATCCAAAAATATTTAAATAAATGGGATTCTGTTGTTTAACAGTGCAATTAATTGTGATTAATCACAATACTTTTTAATTGTTTCACAGCCCTAATGGAAAATAATATCAAAGCAGAGGTAATTTCTGAGTCAGTACAACAGATGCAACCATTTAAATAGTGTTTTGAAACAGGGGCATCTGAAAAAAGTATTCACTTCAGATCCTTAATCTACTTAAAGCTAATGTAGTCTGTTAAACATGTTGTTAGCACTGTCAGATGCAATGTATCTCCATTACTATTAATATCAAAGGAGTTATCCTCTGCAAAACAATGACATGCTGAATGAATGAGAGAGAATTAATTTGAAGAAGCTGAATATCTGTTATTGAAAACCATATTTGTATATAAATGCCATCACATTAGGTATGAGGGATAGTGTTTTACTGAGTTCTGCTGCACTGCCTATAACACAGAGAATTGTGTGCCTCAAGTATGAAAATAGACTGCCTAATAGGGATGTTGTTTATATTCAGCATCCATGATTAACTCATTTTAGCTAAGCTAACAGCATTTAAATTCTAACCATGTACTATTGGAACTGATGTTTTTCTACGTATTTCAGTTTCATCTCAAAATTACAGAGCTGTTTGACATAATAACTTCTTTCCTATTAAATTTATTATTAGAAATTTCTGGCCCTATTCATTCCTAATATAACTCTATTGAAGTCACACAGTGGTTCCCTGAAACACTAATGGAGCCTTTATTGTTGGTCTGTAGAACTGACCATTTTAGTTCAATTTATGGTTGAACCCACACAAATGCTTTGGAGAAGCTGAGAGTACAGACAGCTCTTCCCCACCCCAGAGATCCCACACAGTGCAAAGTTAATAAGTCATTTCATTATGCTGAGGAACATAAGATGGGTAAAACATCTATTGCTGCCACCAGGAGACCTTGAAAGAAAGTGCTCTGGGTGGGTTTGGGTGAGCTTAAACTGTACTTTTTCCATAGTGTAATGATTATCACTGTCCTGAATGCTCCTCAGAGGTTTTGTGAGTTCAAAAGACATTATAGCCTAATTCTAGTTACTAACCTGTTAAGAATAAACAGAATGGTTGACAGGGCAAATTAATGTTCTTTCACAAATAATAAAAGAGAGAGTGAGAGATACAAAGGCAATGCAGCATAGTTGAGGCAGGATGAGTTGCGAGTTACAGTAAAGGTACATATAGACTCAGATTTTCAAAAGAACTCAAAGTTCAGTAACTCCATTTAGGCACCTATATAAGTCACCAGAACAACAGGTACTACTGAATACTAAGCACTTTTATAAATGGGCACTTCATTGAGGTGTCTAAATGGGAGCTGAGTACTTTTGAAAATAGTTATTATATTGATTATCAGCTCACTGCTCATAAATCTATAGTTACTCCTTTGAATTTAGGGGGAGCTGAGTGTCCTCAGCATCTGAAAATCAGTCAGAAGACATCTCAGCTTCAGCACCCAGGCTTTAGGCACACAAAATTAGTGGACACTTCTGAGAAATCTGATGGTATGGGATTGTTTTTGCCTGAAGTTCATCAATACAAAAACTAATGATGGGCAATCAGGCCTTGCTGTTTTTGTTTATCCACATTCTAACTACTAACTTATTAAACAGTAAGGTAGATTCAACTGTAACCATAATGGGGAGGCCACCCCACTGTAATTTTAGCTGTAAAAAACTCCCAAAATTGGTTTAGATTGGGATTACCTGATCAGTACTGATGTGGCTGTCACTGTATGAAATTTAAGCCAATAACAATATTGTTTTTTCAGTATGGTACAGTGAGTAGCTGTCACTCTGCATCAGCAATGTCCATCCATCTCAGTTTATTTACTTTGTCACATCTGATATAATAGAAATAATGTCAGTGGAAGAAAATGTTATTGCAGCCTAATTGCCTTCCACTGAAAATAAATTTGGTAACATCACCTCTGTGTTCATTTTCAATAAATTGTTTCTCTTTCTCTCTCAGTATTTATCTATCAGGAAGAGGCTATTATCCAGTGACAATGTTATATTCCATTTACTTTATCTGTTTCTTTTAGTAGCCTAAAAGCCTGTGCAGTGCAAATAATTCATTTAAATAGACATATAAAGAAAATCCATCTGGATGTTCCCAGAGTAAGTTTATCTTGGTAGCCCATGGTTATCTCAGTAGGCAGTCTATTCATTTATTATATTAAATCATTTTCATTATAATCACTCTATTGTAATGTTTCTCAAATGTGAAACACTGAGCTTTTCTAAGGGAGATGCAAGCAAGAGTTGGGGAGACGTATTTTTTTGCAGCGGCAGCTGATGTCCAAAAGTGGTTATGGGACTGCAAGTAGCAAGCTGCTGTCCCTGGTTCCACCCCTGCACACATACCCTCTATCCTGAAGTTTGATCACATTTTCAGAATGAAAACTAGAACATTGTGAAGTGGTGGCAGGATGGTGGGAAGAAAAAGTTGCATTCTCTCCTCTGTCTTCTCTCATCTCCTTTCCCTTTCAGAATTATAAATTAAGGCATTTTACAAAAAAGGTGAGACAGGATGGTAGAAAACTGTATTTATCTCTCTGTCATCCTTCACTGTTTTCTGGTTGTCCCAATCTCCCTCTCGCAAATCTAATTCCTACCTTACCATAGCCTCTAGCGACCATGCACCCTGGCTTTTTTGCATGTTGATTTTCACATTAGACTCTGCTCAAGTAGAACTATCTGGTATTTTTCATGTCGAACGTTGTATGGACAATACATCTTCTCTTGATGGAGGAATAGTAAAAGATTAACATGACCTTCCTGTCTATGAGCCTGGTTGATCGTGTGTGTGTGTGTGTGTGTGTGTAAGAAAGTAGTTACACATCTACTGGTAGCAAAGAGAGAAAGATAATTAATGCCTCCTTATGCTACTGTCACGAGCAAGGTGAAAGGGAATAAAAGAAAGCAGTATCTGCGTGTTTGTCACGTCTTTTATGTGGTAGGGTGTGCAGGTTTTGGAAAGAAGAGATGGTCATCAAGGTGAAGCTCATCTATCATATGGTGCCTTCTAGAAGTGAGTGAGTAAAAAATGAGCAATTTTATGCTATTCTCATACATGAAAATGTAGCTGTTGGGCAGTCACTTTTTTTCATGGAAAACAATGTACAGTTGCCAGTTTCATAGTGACCATATCCAACTTGTTTGCTTGTGACATATGTCATTCTGGGTCCTGTTTTATTTAGTGAGTGTTGGGGCACTCTGTCCACTATAGACTTTTATCAAAAGGGGAAATATAAACCCGATCCTTCAAGCCTTGTGCATCCAAGCAGTATTTATTCATATAAGTAGTTCTTTTGAATACAATGGAACTACTCACAGGAGTAAGGATTACTCAGGTGAGTAAGGGTTGCAGGCTCAGACCCAAAGTCTGTTATGTGTCTTTCTTCCTTTTGCTTTTAGTGATGTTTGTATTCTATATATAGCAGAACCTCAGAGTTACAAACAAATTTACAAACTGACCAGTCAACCACACCCCTCATTTGCAACTGGAAGTATGCAATCAGGCAGCAGTAGCAGAGACAAAAAAAAAAGCAAATACAGTACAATAATGTGTTAAATGTAAACTACAAAAAAAAAGGAATGTTTTTTTTAAAAATTGACAAGGTAAGGAAACTGTTCCTGTGCTTGTTTTGTTTAAATTAAGATGGTTAAAAGCAGCATTTTTCTTCTACGTAGTAAAGTTTTAAAGCTGTACTAAGTCAATGTTGAGTTGTAAATTTTTGAAAGAACAACCATAATGCTTTGTTCAGAGTTACAAACACTTGCCAACTCTGCACTGAAGTAGAGTCCAGTGGTGAAATAGAGTCCAGTGGCAGCTGCTCTAAGTCAGGATTAGGGCCATGGATAACTATCAGGGTGCTCTAACCAGTACCTTAATATCCCCCTCATCCTATCATCTGCACTGAGCAGTGCTCTTGCAAAGGAGAGAATTTAGCCCATGAGAATTAATTCCTAGTATCCCAGAGTCTTCATAAGAATGTCTGTACAGAGTCAGATCAATGGTCCATCTAACCCATTATCTTGTCTTCTGATATTGACCAATGCCAGGTGCTTCAGATGGAATGAACAGAACAGGCAATCAGCAATTGATCCATCCTATCGTCTATTCCCAGCTTCTAGCAATCAGAGGTTAGGGACACCCAGAGCATGGGGTTGCATCCCTGACCATCTTAGCTAATAGCCAATGATGGACCTATCCTTCATGAATTTATAAAGTTTTTTTTTCATTTGAACCTTGTTATAGTTTTGGCCTTCACAGCATCCCCTGGCAATGAATTCCACAGGTTGACTGTGTGTTGTGTGATGACGTACTTGCTTTTGATTGTTTTAAACCAGCTACCTATTAATTTCCTGGGGTGACCCCTTGTTCTTGTGCTATGTCAAGGAGTAATAACACTTCCTTATTCACTTTCTCCACACCAGTCACAATTTTGTACACCTCTATCATATGCCCTGTTAGTCATCTCTTTTCCATGCTGAAAAGGTCCAGTCTTTTTAATCTCTCTTCATATGGAAGCTGTTCCATACCATTAATCATTTTTGTCCTGCTTCTCTATGTTTTCCAATTCTAATGTATCTTTTTTTGAGATGGGGTGACCAGAACTGCATGCAGTATTCAAAGTGTGGGTGGACCATGGATTTATATAGTGGTATTATGGTATTTTCTGTCTTTTATTGTCTATCCCTTACCAAATAGCTCCTAACATTGTTAGTTTTTTTGACTGCCACTGCAAACTGAGCAAATGTTTTCAGAGAACTATCCAGAATTACTCCATCTCTTTTTCTTAAATAGTAGCAGCTAATTTAGACCCCATCATTTTTAAGTATAGTTGGGATTATGTTTTCCAATGTGCATTACTTTGTATGTATCAACATTGAATTTCATCTGCCATATTGTCGCCTGGTCACCTAGTTTTGTGAGATCCTTTTGTAACTCTTTGCAGTCTGCTTTAGACTTAATTATCTTGAGTAATTTTGTATCATCTGCAAATTTTGCCACTTCACTTTTTGCCCATTTTTTCTGATAATTTATGAAAATGTTGAACAGCAGTGATCCCAGTACAGACCGCTAGGGGACACCACTTTAACCAGTTACTGAGAGGACCCTTCTCTCTTATTCTATGACTGCTTACTTTGCTTAAGAGCCTTTGGTGAAGCCTTCAAAGGCTTTCTGAATGTCCAGTTACACTATATCCACTGGATCATCCTTTTCCACATCTTTGATGACCCCTTCCAAGAATTCTAATAGATTGGTGAGATATGATTTCCCTTTGCAATAGCCAAGTTGACTCGTCCCCAATAAAATCATGTTCATCTATGTGTCTGGTTATTCTATTCTTTACGATAGTGTCAACCAATTTGCCTGGTAGTGGTTAGGCTTACTGGCTTATAATTGACAGGGTCGTCTCTAGAGCCATTTTTAAAAATTGATGTTATATTAGTTATCCTCCAGCATCCGGCACAGAAGCTGATTTAAATGATAGGTTACATACCACAGTTAGTAGTACCGCAATTTCATATTTTATTTCCTCCAGAACTCTTGGGTAAATACCATCTGGTCCTGATGATTTATTACTGTTTAATTTATCAATTTTTTCCAAAACCACCTCTATTGACACCTCAATCTGGAACAGTTCCTCAGATTTGTCACCTAAAAAGAATGGCTCAGGTGTGGGAATCTCTCTCTCTCTCATTCTTTGCAGTCAAGATTGATCCAACGAATTCAGCTTCTCCGCAATGACTTTATCTTCCTTGAGTGCACCTTGATTGTCCAGTGGCCCCACTGATTGTTTGGCAGGCTTCCTGCTTCTATTTACTACATGCATTCCTGAGCTGATATTGCCTGTTGAGTTCAATATCTCTTTGCTTACTCTAACAGATTTCTTACACCAGAGCCAACTGTTATGATTTCGTGCAATCTGCCATGTTTTAGATATGCAGAAGTTATAAATGTGCAGATGCTTTTATTGAGCTTAGGTGAACGAGCTCTATTCCTTATTTGAAACTTTCCTGCTCATAGAAACAGAATGAAATTCTTGCTTCTTTTTTTTTTTTTAAATTACAAATGTGCCTAGATTTGGTGGGACTTTTCAGGGTATATTTTATGCTGCCCTGTTAACAGTTTTTTGAAGTATAGTTCCATCCAATATGCTAAATTTTTACATGAAAGGATGGCCCTCACATGTTTAATATACACCACTGAAATGATTTTTTAAAAAAAAATTGGGAAAGGACTTTCTTGAACATTCCTTTTCAATTATTTGTACATTGGAGGGGCCTAAATATTTACATCAGGGGGAGGTTTGAATATTTTTTGTGAGTCTTAGAGGAGGATGATGTCAGAAACCTTGTGTGACTTAGAGGAGGAAAAGGTGTCAGAAACCTTGAACTACTGAGAGAATAAACCAGACTGTTTACCAACACCTTTCAGAGAGAAAGCTCTAAAAATATCTTCAAACACCTTTTGGATTTTAAAGGGGAATTCTTTCCTTATTTATGTTACTATTTTGATTTAGTTTTTAAATAAAACGATTATTTGTAAATAAGTGATACCTCATCGAAAGAGTCTGTTACACAATTACAACGAAAAGGAATTCTATATGAGAGGCTGAATTATATTTCTTACATCGTTACATTGAGCTTCAGATCTCTTCTATAAGAAATGTCTTGTGAATGCAAAATATTCAGACATTTCTTTTTAAGTTCCTTTATAAATACAGCTGTGTGATTAATTAACTATTTGCAACTTCCTCTTGTTTTTAAGGTTCTTTTTATCTTCCTAATTTATTAGACAGGTTATCTTTACAGCTTTTTTAATTGCATTTATTATAAATGTATATATGTTCCATCTTTACAGTTCATGCAGGGCTTTCATGGTGTTTTACAGTGACTTGTGTGGAATAATAAGTAAAAGGTACAAGACATCAAGAAGAAAAAAAAAAGAAAGACAGGAAATGTTATTAACTGTGTAGGTTCCATTGTATCTTATGTGGTAGGGAGATTGATTTAAGTGATGGAGCATATTATTTCATATACAACAATTATGGAAAGTTATGCATCATGAAGCAATAGACAGATATTATACTAATTAGATCTTAAAATTATAACTTTAAACTAATCTATGAAAACTATTCAGTAGATTTTTATGCCTACTACTCTTGTAAAGAACATTGTGCCAATCAGTTTTATTAACATTTAATATGTCAAAGCAGAAGATGTTGGCAAGTTGGCTCACACACAATACTGCTGTGAATTTGAGTGTAGGGGGATTGTTTAATATTTCTGCCTTTTAACACAAAAGCAGATTTTGCCTTAGAAGCAGTATAGTGGTGACTAGGAGCAAGAATATGGTGTGAAAACCACTGCCCACGGAGTGGGACTTCAGGAACGCTGCCAAATGGGGGGTCCATTGTATCTGCCTCAGGCACTGTGCCTCTAGGATTGCCAGAGAGACAGGATGGGGAGGTAATATCTTTTACTAGAGAAACTTCTGTTGGTGAAAGAGACAAGCTTTTGAGCTACAGAAAGCTGCTCTTCAGGTCTGGGAAAGGTACTCCATAGGCCAGGCCTATAGTAAAAAATTTAGTGGGCTTAACTAAACTGACCTAATACATGATGTAGACAGTGCTAGAATTCTTCTGTCAACCTAAGTAATGCCTCTCCAGGAGGTGAATTAACTACGCTGACAGGGGAACCCCTCCTTGCACAGTAGGTAGTGTCTACACTGAAGCACTAAACTATCTGTGCTGCTCTGGTGTTTTAAATGTAGATATACCCCGTGTCACAGCTAAATACATAAGTATTAGCATAAGTATTTAACACATGTTGTAAGAGATTATTCAAAGTGAAGTAGACTGTTAACACCTTTGCAGTCTTAGGACAATAAAAGAGGGTTTATTGGGTTACAGATTGTTGTAATAGGCCATAGTCTTTACTAAGACCATGATTTTTAGTGTCTAACAAAGCTATAAATTTTAACTCTTGGGCTTTGGAAGGTGTTGTGCAGGTTTCCTTTGAGGATGAAAACTGAGAGGTCAGATGTGGAATGACTGTTTTGTGAAAACTGTTCACACACAGGTGATATGATGCTTTTGTCTTTTATCATTTTTCTGAGTGAGTTCATTCAAGACGTAGTGATTGTCTGGTTTCACCCACATAAATGTTTTTGTTGTGGCATTTAGTGTACTGCCTGAGGAACACCACGTGTTGTGATAGGCATGAGTAGAACCTTTGGATCTTTAAAGGTGTATTCTGGGGGTATTGACATATCTCCACTACCATGATTATCAACAGGTTTCACATCTGTTGTTATGGTAGAGTCTAGTGCTGCTTTGAGTTGAACTGAGTCCTGGTCTGTTGGGAGTTTGCTTCTGATACTGAGTTTGGTGAGGATGGGGGATTGTTTGAAGTCCGGAAGAGGGGGTTGAGGAAAAATTGGCTGTGGTCCCTATCAAGTCTGGGTTGTAATTGTTTAATTATACCCTTCCAGTGTGGGGAGATAGGTGACAACTTGGGGGAGGGGGCGGGTGCAGTCAGAGAGTTTTTTTTTCCCAATATTGAAGCAGGTTCTCTTGGGGTATTTGGGTAGCCTGTTCTGTGATGCAATCTACTTCTCTGGTGGAGTGTCCTTGTTTGGTGAAAGCAGTTTTAAGTGTGTTAAGATGTCCTAAGCTTTGTCCTTGGAAAATATTCCGTGGTATCTGAGTACCTGGCGGTAGATAGCAGATTTCTTGGTGTGTTTGGTGATTATTGGATCTGTGAAGTTAAGTTCAGTGATCTGTGGGTTTCTCGTATATAGGTGTTTGTACGGTTCCATTGTTGAAGCTGACTGTGGTGTCCAGGAAGTTGATGCTGGGGTGGGAGTGTTCCAGAGTATTTAATGGACGGGCTCGTAATTGTTGGAATTTGTCGTGGAAATGTATGTGGGAATTTGTCTTCTGTCCATAGGATGAAAATATCAACGTATCTCAGGTACATTTTTGGTTTCATGGTACATTTGTCCAGAAATAATTCTTCGAGTTGGCCCATGAAGTGGTTGGCATATTGGGGAACCATCCTAGTACCCAGGACTGTTCTCATGGATGGGACAAAATGTTTGTTGTTGAATATAAAGTTGTTACGGGTGAGGATGAAATGGTTGAGTATGGTGATGTGCTTAGGGTGGAGTACTGTCCATTGTCTTGTCTTGTAGATATTTGAGGCAGGCAGTGGTGCTGTCATTGTGAGGGATGTTGGTGTATAGGGAGGTAACATCCATAATGGCAAAGATGGCTAGCTTTGCCAGGGAGTATGAAACACAGTGGGCTTTTTAAAAGGGTTCATTATGAACAACCCTCTCACTAAATATGGAAATGGTTGTATGACCTTGACCCCAGCTTGGTCCCTTCCCCACCCACTTGGAGAGGCCTTGTGTGATCCTTGCTCTCAGAAAATACAAGAGTTGGGTTTGTGATGTGCAGAGCTGTAAGGTGGGGATGCTTTTTGTACCCTCTCTTCCCCTTGTACACCTGTGTAGTTAGTAACAAGCAAGACTGTTGTATCTATCTCATGAAATATTTAATATTTAAAAGGTGTTGTTTATGCAGATTATGCACTGTACCATAGAATCAACAGAGTTGCATTGTTAAACTAGATGATGATCATAATAGCCCTTCTAGGTTGACCCTGTATGGATGGATACAAAGAAAAGGAGACCACAGTTTTCTATGACAGACCTGCCCAAACGATGGCTAGAATCCCACTGGGGTGCATCGACCTTGCTTTATGCTAGCATGCCTGGGGTGACAGCTGTCTAAAAGAGGGTGGGGAGGATTGGGATGAGGGTAGTGCCATGGCCTCTAACCCTTTTTTCCTTGAACCAGTGGAGATTGTACTACTGAATATGAAGCAGGGATATGCAGCCAGTGTTTTAGCTGAACACCAATACAGTTTTTATATAAATTGTTTATATGTCCTGTGAACAGAAGCATTAATAAAGGTGTATGGAAGGAAAATCCGCTTTCAAATAAAGATGATCTGTTAAGTGCTGGAATAACTTCTGCAGGCTCATGGCCAGGGAGAGAGATGACCAACACCAGACAGAAAGGAATGGAGCATGGAACGCAGGAAGCTCATTATATTAATTACCTTAAGCAGTGCCTCATTTATCTGCCACCAAACATTATTTTTCCCTTTTTTCCTGGATGGACTGTTCCATCATGGATCAGTATACTCGGCTTGTACACCATGTCATTTATTTTTAATAGAAGCCTTTACTTAATAAGGTTAGAGAGATGGAGAGAAAGGAAGTTGCTGATTATGTGCAACACCACCTCCACAAACACATGCACACTACTATTAAAATGTAATATATAGTGACTAAGAGCTGACATACAGATGTATTATAGAAAAGAAATACGATTCCCTTTTTATATCTATATGAAAATGAACTCTGAGAGGATCACCACGTATTACATGTAACACGAGGCATTTGTTACATGCATAGTAGTTTGTTGCCATCCTGTAGATATATTCATATTCAGAGGAGAAAATTGTTATGGTCTCATTATTTCCCCCCCCCCCCCGGGCTAAACCACTCTAATTAAATTTAAGGGGGGGAAATAATGCCCTCCCTATCTGTGTCCTCGTTAAGTGACTGCTGCTTTGCTTACCTATGCTCTGAGTGTTACATTTTAACTGGATTATTCAGCAGAGCAATTTACTGTCCTCGCCTGTTATGAATGATGAAAGTTGCATAAAGTTACAAGACTGGCTTCCTGAGTACACAGCTACTGATGGAACCCGTGTAGAAAGATGCAGCTTTTGTGAATCTCTTGCCAATTCTAATTTTTCAAGCTCTAACAAAGCATATAAATTATGTTCAGCACAGTAAACCTGTGCAGTGAAAGCTTTTTTTTTACAGTCCTTTATATTTATTAGTTTCTACTAAATTACAGCAATATGTTTCTTTTTTATTTTTTAATTTCCATCATTTCTCCCAGTGCCATTCTGTAGCTTGCTATCTTTAGGCTGGAAGAACTCTTTCACTGTTGTGTTTTTGCAAGTTTCATCCTCACCCCAGTTCCTTTTGGAATTTTATGATTTAAGGACTATGCTCTTCCAAACTTCAGTAATCATATGTTTCCTCCAGGATAGGCTGGGCAAACTCTCAACACAACCTCCTTTTCATTGGTATTGGTTTGTTTATGTGGAGGAGGCCTTATGCCTATGTAGAACATCACAGGCCTCACTTATGGAGGGAACCCACACACATGCACACATCCACCCACTAGCCAGAATGCAATCCTCAATTCACCATCCGTGGTCCAATGCCAGATAGCTATGTTAGAGACCAAATCCCTTAATTGCCCTTCCCTTCTCAGAAAGTTCTGCTTTAGGGATTGCAGTGAATGTACATAGGTATAAGGATCTGTTCATAGGTAAGGTGAACACTGGTGTGGCCCTGAATATGTTGCTTTGTGTATCTTCTCACAAAATCTATGTCCTGCCCTGGTTTGGTGTATCTATGTGGTCATGAGATTACAACATGTCACTCCAAAATTTATGAAGAAAATTTATTTTAAAAATAAAATTAATTAGATGTAGGCCAAAATATACTGAAACCCTACTCTTCTACATTGCAGTTGCATATGTACAGAGGAATCCTTAAGAATCTCTTTCAGAGTTTCAGGAATAGTATTTTAAAAACCACTGATTCTCATACTATGAATAAAAATTTATGTTCAGCCAGCAAAAGAAAGGAAATTAAGAGTTACGGTGCAACTCAGTTTGATGTACCTAGGCAATACACTAGATCTAAAGCACGAGTCTAACCTTCTTTCTATGTGTTGTATTCATTGCTTTATAGCTCAGAGATGTGCACTAATAAAGCAATATATTCTACACATAGAACCACAGTAGTCCACAGAACTGGATGCATCATCCCTCCACAAGTCCATGCTACAAGCTCTGGACTCCTTCAAAATGACAAGTCTACTGCCAAATTCCTGCTGCTATAGTACAGTGGAATAAAAATACTGCACAAAAAGCAAATATAATTAAACTCCAAACACACGTAAAAATGAAAGCAATTAACAGCTAAACATAAAGGCAAATAAAGTCAACATAGTGACTGCCTCCTTCCCACTCTTAAGCCTACATCAAGAATCAGGATCATAGCATGACAAAATGACAGAGCAAATCAGAAAAGAAAAAAAAAAGTCTGTCTTATTAGTCCTTCCTCGGTAGACTGCTTTTGAAAATGTTCTTTCATTTTAACAGTTCGGCCTGGGAAAAGTCTCTGTAACAACATGACTGATTTTTGAAGATTACCCTTACAAAACAAAGCCACAGGAAAGAGAGCATAGCCAATGCCTCTGAGGATTCCAGTACACAGTCTTGCCAGTTCCAGCCTCTTTTCTCTGCAGACTTCAAAGTGATCTCTCTTTTTTTATTTTATTTTTTTCTTGTAAAGATAAAAGTATTATCACCCATTCCAAAACCAAATGTTCTGCACACAGTCAATAGACTTATGAGCCATTTTCCTAAAATACCATTTAGTCATCAGAGGTGTCCTTCTGATACTTTAACACCAATTCACATGCAAGTTTAGCAACCCTTAGAATGGAAGAGAATCTTAAATTAGTAAAATTTTGTATAGCAAAATTTGTTGCAAAAGAGTATTCACCTTCTGTGTCTTGCCTTCAGTATTTTCCAGTAGTAATGATAGAAGTGATGTCCCTCGTACTTTTGCCATTCCAACTCAAGTGTAGTGATTCAAATGCTTTAAGTGAGGCTGGGTGCCACTGATCCTAGGTAGCTGTTAAGTTTGGCAGTTGAGGATCAGGACCTCTATAATTTCTGCAAACTAGAAAGCTGCTGAATTAAGAATTTTATTAGGTGATTCACCTTGGTTCTCCCTAGGACTCCAATTATATTGCAGTTTTTAATCTTCATCTCATTAACGCTTCAAGGAAACATCTTATCTTTAATAAGGTTGCTGAGGTTATGTTCTGTTGCATAGATGCTGTATTTTTCATGCCAGTCCCTATCTTATATATGCATCTTACAGATGCAGAGAGCATGACATCTGTTACCTTCAAGGAAAGGAATTAGAAAAATAACCTTTTCTCTTTTGACATCTTCTACAGTAAAAATAAGCCTCAACTCCTCTGCTCCCCCCAATCCAAAAGTGGGCACCAGTGCTAAGGAAAGAATTAAATAATCACATACACATTTAAATTCTTCTGATTTTGTGAATCCTTTCACTTCCTTGTGTAAAGTTGTGCACTTAAATCCATATTTAGGCACCAAAGGAAGTGGCCTGAATTTTAGAGATGCTGAATATGAGCAGCTCCTGCTGTAGTCAATGGGAGCTTCACATATTCAGCTCCTCTAAACAGTCTGCTGCTTTAGGATTTATATACATGTAAGAATTTTGGGCACCTAATTTTGAAAATTTTCATCCTTGACTCTACTCCATAACTTAATCTATGTACCAGTTATTCCACAGCCTAATCTATATGCATTGCAGTCTGGGTTTTAAATCCACATTTGCAAATTACGAACCTTTGTAAAAATGTGGGAATAAAAAGAATAAATAGGTGAAAACTTAAATAATGCAGTAGGCCTTGAGTAGAGGTGAACTGGAGGTGTTGTATGAGTGACACTTTGCCACCTCGCCCCCCCCCCATCAGTGTTATGATGCGTTCACTTTTATTAAGTTACTATTAAGAAAATACAGGATTGATTTGTCAAAATGTTTATTGGTAATGAGAAACAGAAACTGAGCTCTTTAAGGGTCTATCAGGTGAAAATGGCTCAAGATCTTGAGACTGAGAAGGCCCCTTTGTGTTGTTCCAGATAGATTTGGCCCTCGGGAATATCCCATGCATAATGATGATGCTAGTCACCTCAATTTTGAGGCCATCAACAGTCATCATTTGTACTAATGAGTCTTTGCCCCAAAACCCCCTCCCAGTACACACACCCCTCTCCAGTGCCCCCCAAATACTCCTTCCCAGTAAACATACCCTCTGGCACCCCTCCAGATACCCTCTCCAGCTCCCCTTCTGTGCCCCCCCCATACTGTCCTCTTTTTGGGAATCTGAAATATGGTAACCCTAGATCATCAGATATAGATCAGGAATTCATCAGCACATCCACTCCACAGCACCCACAGCGTGCGATGAGGTAGCAGTGACTGGCAGGAGCAGAGCATACAGCCACCGCTGCACTGATCCCGCAGACAGATGGAGGTGATGTGACATGATCCCCAGGGGGTTGAGGTTTTTCCAGACCCAACTTGACCCAAACCTGATACTTGTAGTCAGGTCCCATTGGGTTTGGGATGGATTGCAAGACTCTAGTGTGGATGTTGCTGCATGGCAATCATACTGCCACCTGAGTCCAAGCCCACCTAACCTTCTGAGTTCACGTAGCTAGCCTGAGCTGCCACTCGTGTAACAGTATCCATGTTGTTGTTTTTAGCATGCTAGCTTGAGCTGAGTTAGTACAAATCTGTCTATCCTTGCTGGGAATCAGACTTCCCAGCTGCAGTATAAACATACCCTTCGTGCACAGCAAGCTGGGGTGTAAATTTATAGTTGTCAAGGTTCCTTCCCCACTCTGAACTCTAGGGTACAGATATGGGGACCTGCATGAAAGACCCCCTAAGCTTATTCTTACCAGCTTAGGTTAAAAACTTCCTCAAGGTACAAACTTTGCCTTGTCGTTAAAGCCTATGCTGCTACCACCAAACGTGTTAAACAAAGAACAGGGAAAGAGCCCACTTGGAGACTCTTCCCCACAAAAATATCCCCCCCAAGCCCTATACCCCCTTTCCTGAGGAAAGCTTGATAAAAATCCTCACTAATTTGCATAGGTGAACACAGACCAAAATCCTTGGATCTTAAGAACAATGAAAAAGCAATCAGGTTCTTTAAAGAAGACTTTTAATTAAAGAAAAGGTAAAAGAATCACCTCTGTAAAATCAGGATGGTAAATACCTTACAGAGTAATCAGATTGAAAACATAGAGAATCCCTCTAGGCAAAACCTTAAATTACAAAAAGACACAAAAACAGGAATATACATTCCATTCAGCACAGCTATTTTACCAGCCATTAAACAAAAGAAATCTAACACATTTCTAGCTAGATTACTTAGAAACTTTTTACAGGAGTTCTGAGCTGCATTCCTGATCTGTTCCTAGCAAAAGCATCAGACACACGCAGACAGACAGACCCTTTGTTCCCCTGCTCCAAATTTGAAAGTATCTTGTCTCCTCGTTGGTCATTTGGTCAGGTGCCAGCAAGGTTATCTTAGCTTCTTACCCTTTACAGGTGAAAGGGTTTTGCTTCTGGCCAGGAGGGATTTTATAGTTCTGTATACAGAAAGGTGGTTACCTTCCCTTTATAATTATGACAATAGAGCTCTAGCCTGCCACATATTAACTGGCTGTGTGGTCCCTGCTCCTGTGCATTAAAAGTTCCGTAGTGAAATGTGTTGTTACAGCTGGAACTTGTAGCGTGTGGTAGCAAGGTCCACACAGCCAGTTAGTGCATGGCAAGCTAAAGCACTGTACATTCATTCCCAGTGGTACTATATGGATTTTGACTAGCTGAGGATCAGGGCCTAGGATTCTTCTTGACCATGGTTGCTGTTAGATCATGCCATAAAAGCATCATACCTGCTCTTTTTTCTCTCTTCCTGAATCCCATATACCACTGTTCATATACCTCCAGCTATGAGGCCTATGCTGAGTTAGCTGTGGATACTCAGTTAAGGGAATTCAGAACAGCTGAAAATGGGAGAACTATTCACTTGTTACTCCCTTGTGTATACCCCACACAAGGTTACTGTGGGCTTAAAGGGGCAATTAACATACCAGGCAGCCCTTGCAAGAGGGAAGGCTAAGCTTAACTGATGATGAAGCCAAACTGGGGAGGGGTTGATGGTGATTATGAAGTCATGAAGAGTGTAGCAGAAAGAAGCTGTAGGAAGGGAGTCTGCAATCATTATCTGGGGTAGAGAAGAAGTAGGAAGTAGTGCAGGGAGAGACCAAGGAGTCTGAGGCATTAGACTTTGGCTGCTGGCTCCAGGGTCCCTAGGCTGGAACCTAGAGTAGAATGAGGACCTAGGTTACCCTACCAGCCACTGAAGAAGGTGGGGGTAAAACCCCCTGAGGTAAGGGGTTTAAGGACCACAGAGCCTAAAAAGCAACAGAAGACCTGCTGTAAGGTCATTGGACTATAGCTTGGTTGGACTCTGTTAACCTGGAAGGGGTGGACTAAAGCGTGACCTGGCCAGGAAAGCCAAGTTGCTGGAAGAGAGATCACTGTAGTGACAGAGTGACCATCAGCTGGGGGAACCATACAGGGAAACAGCCACTATGCCAGGAGTGGGCAAACTTTTTGGCCCGAGGGCCACATTGGCATTGTGAAACTGTATGGAGGGACAGGTAGAGAAGGCTGTGCCTCCCCAAACAGCCTGGTCCCCACCTCCTATCTGCCCCCCCCACTAACCTCCCTCAAAATCCCCATCCAACCCCACCTGCTTCTTGTCCCCTGACCACATCCTTCTGGGACCCCCTGGCCCTAACCGCCCCCTAGAACTCCACCTCCATCCAACCCCCTGTCCCCTGAGTGCCCCAACCCCTATCCACACCCCCACCCCCTGACAGGCCACCAGGGACTCCCATACCTATCCAACCACTCTCTGTCCCCTAACTGCCCTCCCAGGACCCTCTGCCCCTTATTCAACCCCCCTTCCCCATATCATGCAGTTCAGAGCAGTAGCAGCTTGCAGCCTGGCTGGAGCGCATGGCGGTGTTGTTGTGGGGGAGAGGGGACAGCAGGGGAGGGCCCAGGGGATAGCCTCCCTGACCAGGAGCTCAAAGGCCAGGCAGGACGGTCCCGCGGGCCGTAGTTTGCCCACCTCTGCACTATGCCATGCCTGGCTACAAGAAGATGCACCTATGGTGAGTGGAGCCCTTTACACCCCAGCTGACCATCATAAACAAAGATTCCCAGATGTCAATTCTGACATAGAGCAGTCAGGGAGAAAAGATGGGTGTGAGTGAGGGTCTGTGGCCTGTAATTTGCAGGGGGTCAGATTAGGTGATTATGATGGTTCCTTCTGGTGGCCCATCTGCCCCTTGACCAAAGATTCGCTTTGGCAATTAAGAGGGAGGGTGAAAGAGGACTTCCCTCAGGGGTGTTCCCAGTTCTCCAAGATAAAGGGCACAATACTCATCTCTTCTTTTCTGGTTTCAGTAACTCAAGCCATAAGACAGGATCATGAGTTTATTAGTGGTCAAGATGAGGAGTACATTTATACCCATGGAGTATGAGTGGATCATACCATCTCCATCTCTTTGTGCTCCGGGACAACCCTGCCCTGGGCCAGCTTGCCCTTGGCTTGACCAGTTTATTCAACCATACAGTGATAATTATGCCCCTTACACTTGTGTGAACCAGATTCAAGGTTTTGCCACTGAGATTTTGTCTAAACACAAGGGACCATGTTTTCTTTTGTTTGTACACTGAGCTCCCTAATAACTAAAACCAAGCATTAATGGTGGCATACTGTGTTTGTTTATTAGCCTTTGTCTCACTGAGAAAAATAAAAAAGAACAACCCAAAACTGGTTTTCCTGGATGTTTAGTAAAGCCACAATGTTTAGTGACTGCTATTCCTTTTAAGCTGTCTAAATTGAAACTTGTTATACCTTACAATATAGACTTGAATTTCTCTAGGAGTATGTAATAGCTTTTTATCATAGTTGTTTTTCAATGGTATCTCTGAACTATGAAAAAAATTGACAATTCAAATGCCTGAAATATTTTATGCCCTAGAAAATAGGTGAGCAAGTAGTATCCATTATCAAGCTCTTATCTTGTGTAAAGATGCAAACAAACAGAATCTGTAAGACATGATTTATTTTAAATTCTCTGCAGTTGGAAGCACTAGCTTTTATGGTTATGGGGACAGTTAAGTCTCAGTGTATCTGGTTTCAGGCAGTAAAGAGCCATAGAGAAAAAGAATGACCGTTGGGCACAGATTTCAGACCAAAGTCTGTTCAAAAAGGTGCATCCAGAACTGTGTGCACTCAATAGATATGCTTTTAAACCCACATTTATTTATTTCTTCCTTTCTTTTTTTCCACAGAGCATGGTAGAAAATGCGAGTCTGTAAATCTAGTATTAAATCTTTTAAAACCTTAGACTTTGGACAAGGTGATCTACTAGGAGGTCAGCAAAGAACCTATCAGATTGCTGCACAGTGGCTGCACAAATGCCACAACCCATAGCAGCTAATAGAACCTGGGGCCCCTGCATGCCCCTGTGCCAGGAGTTTAGGCCTGTGGATCCAAAAAAGTATTGAATTTTCTAGTCCTTCACAGAGCTCTCGCACGCTTCTAAGGAAACGGGCCCCATGCAGCACAGCACAGCTCAACAATACACTGCCGGTGTGGAGTATCAACTTCATAGACTGCTTCCAAAGCAGTGGATCCCATAGCAACTCCATTGCATCAAGCGCCTTCCATGCCTGTGGGGTGCAGAAAGCAGCATTTGTCCCCAAATACTGAAAATTTTGAATAATTCCTCTGCAATTGGTTCTGATGCAAGGTAAAACTGGAGGTGTATTTAGAGATGCATTAAATAGAAAGTAAACATTCTGTTAGAGACTGAGTAATATTGGGGACTTTGGTTGCATTCTGTGTTGTTTCTGAACTGGGTGGCAATACAGCTCATATGTTACAGTGGACTTAGTAGCACTAACTTTTTTTATTTTTTTTATTTTTGCAAGTAGTATGTACCTTGGTGAACAATATGAGGGACAGTTAGAATGTCAGATCTCACATGAGAGAAGCAGTGAGATGTAGATCCTTCACACCTACGTATCTCTTTGAGTCTGGATTAGTAAGGACCAAAACTTGTTATAATTGGTTGTTCAATGACCCATGAAGACTGAATTATTTGTTTGTCTGTTTCCTAATGAACATTGGTTTCTGGAGCATGCTGAACAGACCACACTTATAGTTTATCTGTTGCTTATATAAGATATAATCAACACAAGCAAGATCAAATAGTCACAGCAAAGTGGCCAAGGAGTGAACTTGCATAGAATCTGAACTATATCACTGCAAGACATGGCTCATGACTGAGGCAGCTCAGGGGCTAGGGGAATTTGCAGTGCAGCTGCCTGAGATGTTCTTGTTCCAGGGCTAATACGTTTTCAGTTTTGAGCTCTCAGTTGACCTTTCACAAGAACTAAAACTAATGGATGTACAATAGCTTTTTAAATGCAAGTTAAAGATGAGAAGTTACTTGGTTTTATTTACAGTTTTATTCAGCTTTGAGAGTTCACCTATGCCTTCCTACTATGTTTTAAGCAATTGAAGGTTTAGAAAAAAATAAGAGAATCAGTGTATCCTTTATTGAACTTAAAATGCTACATAATCAAACTCCAGAGAAAAAATATGATATGCTCCAGCAGGGAGTTTATTAGTTCTGATATTTTAATGGGCCTGAGTTTTTGATCTTTAATTAAAAGAAATGGAGGGGTTTTCTTTCTATTAACAGCAGAATGATGAAAACATTTAAGATGGGCTAGTAATACTCATCCCTTCCATCAAACCACAGTTTAATCAAGAACTAATAATGAAGAATTCCACATAGAATCCTGAAAACAGCTCTGATAATTGCATTACTTTATTAAATATAATTGGTGCCAGGTACTTAAAACCTTCCACCTATCTTTCCATAATTAGCTTACTTCCTCTAGCTTTCCCAGTTAGCCCCCAAGAAGAAAGAGGTGATGCAAGAGGTTAAAGTCAGAAATGTTATGTTTTTGGTTTGTGCAGATGATTCACTGAGATGAAAGTGCACAATCTCCCAATAGTGTGCAATCACTTCATCATCAAAATAATTTACTGCATTGATATAAATGAGGATGCCAATGTATTTTGAAGATCTCAATGGAGGATGTCAGTGTATTTTGCTGAAAAATTAGAGGAGCACTTCCAGTCTTCGGATCATATTTTAACATCATTTTAACAACTAGAATCTTAAAAAGGTAACACTGAAATCTAGTGAATTATTCTTCAAATTTGCAAATCTTTTCTCCCTAAATTTTGCATAATAATCAGAAATATTTGGGTAGCTACTGCCTCACTCTTTGATCCTGGGTACGTCATTTGGTTCAACATTTTCAAAATTGGCCACTATTTTTTCTGGTGCTGCCTTTTTTGGGGACCTCAAATTGAGGCACCTTGGTTTTGATTTTTTCAAAGGTGCTGACACCCCTGTCACCACTTTCATTGTCTTAAATTAAAGTTGTGGTTGCTGAGCCCTTCTGAAAAATCAGGACAACCACATCTCAAGTTAGACGCTGAAAAACGGAGGCACACAAAATCAGGCCTTAATGAAGATTATAGCATTAACCTCTCTGTCTCTCATTCTACAGGGGTGTTGTGATGCCTAATTAGAACATGATCCATTACTTATTGAAATGAATGAAAAGACTCTCACTGACTTCAGTGAGCCGTGCATCAGGCTCTTGATGCTTAGGAAATGCTTGAAGTCCTCAGATTCATAGACCTGATCAATTGGTCCAGGTTATACCAAAATCCCAATCAATTGGAGTTTTGTATATGCTGCAACTTCAGGACTGGGCCCCTGAGTATGGCCATTAAAAGATTTAAAAAGCACACTTGCTACAGTTCCAAAAAGAATATCACTGGCTGAGAGCAACACCAGTTCTTGAATGGCTGGCACTAGATATTCGGTTCCTTTTCCCCAGGAGCTTGTGCCATGGCATTTTTTGTTTTAAATTAGCTGCTACATACTTGACCAACTGTAATTACACATTCTGCTAGCATACAGTACTTTTAAACTATACATATGAAAAGTGACTTTGCAGACTTAACACCCATATCTGCTTTTTATTTGAAAGCAGGATTTGGAACTATGTTTCCTGAAGCTACTCTATCTTAAGGAACTGTATTCTACTCCTTTTGTCTGAAGAATATTCAGAATGTTTTTTTAAAATAATTCTTTTTATTGTATACACTATGTACTTATGGTAATGGTATCTGTAACGGGGTCCCTGAAGGGCCCTCCTGGCTTCTGCCCCCGCTCGGCTGAGAAAGTCACACAGAGACCTTGGTGCAGTGCTCACCTAGTGCTTTTATTTACAGGCTGTGCCCCCACCACCTTTCACCATACACATAGTCCCCTTCTTACAGTCCACCAGCAGGAGAGAGGGGGCATACTGGCTCTGTCTGCTTCTCCTCACTAGCTTCCCTCTTTCCAGCTCCTTCCCCTGGGGCTTTTATCCAGCCCCAGCCTGATGAGGCAGCAGCTGTTCCAGCTTTCCCAATCAGGGCCAGGTGATCTCAAAGGGTTGGCTACCAGTTTTCTGCTTAGCACCCTGTCACAAAGAATCTTGGAAATCCAGAAAGAATATACATTGAATTTTAATGAAGTTCCACAAATACATAATTTATCATGAGGGAAACAACTCTGATCATAAGCAAAATCTATGATAGTATATTCAAGTATATCATAAAACATATATGAAAAGGTACAAACAACAGAATGTTAAGACTATTAAAGGGGTACTGTCAAGGGTCCATCAGAAATGTGATTTGCCAAATTTGCTGCACATCACAGGTGCATGCTCAGATGTAATATAATTTACGTATATAATATTTTCAACTCCTCTCTCCTGTTCTTATCTCTGTAGCTTTTGTGAGCAGGTAGTGTAGCAACATTCATGGAACTTGGAGAGGAACACAGGTTGCAGGAGCAAAGAATTTGGAGGAGGCACTAGGACAGCAGTCTGTGTGCACATGGCTAGAATGCTAGCTGCAGTTGCAGCATCTCTGTAAATAGTTTTCTTGGAACTTGTCTGTATGTCACCCAGGAAAGTTAAAACAAATTAACTAAAGGTAATTAAAGTGTATTAAATCCCTATGTGGATGCTCTCATTCAGAAGTAAAATGGCCTTAGTTTGGTTTAGTTTAATCCCCTCTGAAGGTGGGTTCAAAGTATTTTTTTTAAATGCTATTCAGCAGCTTGAACATGGAGGAGGAGCCAGTGTCCATGTGACCAGCCAGCTCTCCAAGAACCATCAGCAAGTGCTCCCATATTTTGGAACCACTGCTCTTGGGAGCTCAGTTTGCTTGAAAATTACTTAGGCTATTATTTTAGGAGTCTGCTTGTAAATGGCCATGGCAGTTTATCAGACAGGAGATGACAATGACCAAAATATAGTTGTAGACCCAATAAAATGTTAGTTATGGCCTTAAAGGCCTACATTTCCTGTGATTTAAACTCAAATGAAAGTGGAGTAGCTCCAATGACTTCCGTAGAGTTAAACTGATTTTTACTAGCTGAGAATCTGTCCCTATATATTTGTTTTGTATATCTATGGATTTTTTAATATCAGAATATTGTACCTATATTCCAGATATAAGAATTAAAAGAAGCAGTGTATTATAATCAGAACCATTTTCATCCCTCTCCTAGGTTATGTTGCCTTCTCAAGGATTATTTTGGGATGATGGCTGATGGAGATTTGGTCAGCTGTTTAACAGTCTTCCTTTCTCTCTCCTCAAGGAAGAGAGTCTTGCATTATAGGATGAATGCTTCCACCTGAGCTCAAGAATCTTTTAGCAATGTCCACAGCTTAAGGTCCTAGCTAGAAGAAGTGGCAAAGAAATAAAATTATTTATATTTTAACCATGTATGTAATAGTAGGACAGCCAACTGTTTCTGATAATGCATAACAAATGCAATGATAGCAATAGATAAAATAATAATTTCTAAATATATAGAGATTTTAATGAACAGGTTATAAAATACACTAGTACTGAATATTGTATTGTATTTGTGTAACTCAGCTAATGCAGATAGCCAGAGTACTGCTAATAAAAGCAATCATAATATACAAAACCCCCATCAGATTATCTTGAATACATGAAACAGCATTTAAAAATTAAACTTCAGATGCTATCCTCCTCCCTCCCCCCTCGCATTCTCTCTCTTTCTCTCAGACACACACAGTAATAGTCCCTGCCATCTGTGGCTATATATTTTTCAAAAGTTTAGCATTTTGTTTTTAGAACCAAAACGATGAGTAAAATGTCAAGTCACCCAGAAAATAATCGTAGGCATGACAACTAAATGTTAGCTCAGCTTGTCTGTCTAGAACATAGTTCACAGTAGAGCTGCACTCACCTGTTTTGGAGACAGCACAAGTAGAGTGCAGATAGGCAGAGGTACTGTGGGCATTAGTTGGTAAATCTTCAAAGAGCTATACAAGATTTTAGCAACATGACTCCTGTTGGTTCTAATCAATCAATTATTGATCAAGAATCAATTATTTACATTAATGACTTGGATAATGAAGTGGAGAGTATGCTTATAAAATTTGTGGCTGATCCTAGGCTGGGAGGAGTTGCTAGAACTTTGGAGGACAGGACTAGAATTCAAAATGACCTTCACAAATTGGAGAATTGGTCTGAAATCAACAAGATGAAATTCAATAAAGACAAGTGGCAAAGTACAACACTTGGGAAAGAAAAATCAAATGAACAACTACAAAATAAGGATTAACTGGCTAGGCAGAAACACTGCTGAAAAGGATCTGAAGTTTACTGTGGATCACAAATTGAATATGAGCCAACAATATGATGTAGCTGAGAAAAAGGTTAATATTCTGAGGTGTCTTAACAAGAGCGTTGTATGTAACATATGGGAGATAGTTGTCCCGCTTTATTCAGCACTGGTGAGGCCTCTGCTGGAATACTGTGTCCAGTTCTGAGCACCACACATTAGGAAAGATGTGGATAAATTAGGGAGGAGAGCAACAAAAATAATAGTTTTAGTAAACCTGACCTATGAGGAAAGGTTTGTTTAATCTTGAGAAAAGAAGATTTGAGGGGGTGGACCAACCTAATAACAGTCTTCAAATCTATAAAGGACTGTTATAAATAGAAAAGGAGTACTTGTGGCACCTTAGAGACTAACAAATTTTTATAAATAGGACCATGATCAATTGTTCATCATGTGCTCTGCAATTAGAGGAAGAAATTAACAGCAGCAAGAGAGGTTTAGGATAAAAATTAGGGGAAACTTTTTAATTATTAGAGAAATTAAGTTCTGAAATAGGCTTCCAAGGGAGGTTGTGGAATCCCCATCACAGGAGATTTTTAAGACTAGATTAGACAAACACCTTGGTTCTGCCACAGCTTCGGGGGCTGAATGAGATGACCGCTTCAGGTCCTTTCCAACTCTACATTTCTGTGATTCTATGTGACTACACAAAATCTTTCAAAGTTTACTCTAAAAAATAAAGTTCAGATTACTTTTGGAGATTAGTGCATGTTATTTATGACAGGAAACAATTATGTAGGTTCAACAGCAAAGCACATCTTGTCATGATTTCTGGCCTATGTGAAATTCAGCTAAAAGGACTGTTGCCATCATTGATGCATGAGGGTAATAACTATAACTGAAAAACTGATTCTCTTATTTCTTCAATAAAAATTAAAAACCGGAATCAGGTTATCATAGAGATGACAATGTGTGTGTGTATCTCTCCCACTTTTCCCATTTTCAAATAATTTAAATGGTCATATCAATTATGTAACATTTCTGTAATGTTAGAAATGTGCAATCAAGAATTTCTACAAAGCTATATTTCTCTAGCATTTCCACAATTTCTTTCTTCATTTTTTCCTTCTGTTCTTCCATCATTTAGATACTATGTTGAAAATGATAGGAAGGTAGATAGACAATTGCTCAGTAGGATGCAAGATAAAGCCTTTAGCTACGATATCTAATCTTACAATTCAGAAACAGACTCATAGCAAAGAACGTAACCTAAAGAAGTTGAATATAACCTGGCCAGAGACTATTGTCCACAGAAAATGTTGTAGGTGGACTCAGGAAAGAACATTTGAAATTGAAGTCATCTTTAGTAAGAATTGTAAAAGTTACATTAGCATTCTGAGCTGTTCATTTGGAATTCAGGCTTCACTTTAACCCAGCTTTCTCGGGCAGAATCCTTATCTCACCGAGTATGAGTTTTGCCCTAAATTTTTCTTTCCTTTATGCTGCAAAAAAGAATGTAGGTATCCTATCTATCTTATTTCTGATGTGCCTATTTCATTAGTATTCAAGCACCTCAATATCACATTTTCTGGAAGGCTTTTAAAGTTTATGTAAGACCTTTTCTTCTGGCCTGGGCAGCTGGATGTAATCCAGAAATAATAGGAGCTTATGTCCTTATATGTAAATTTTTTCTGTCAGGCTGAACTCAACAACCTCTCTTTCAAAGGTATACATTATTATCATAATAAGGGTACTACCAGTTTGCTTGCCCCCTGTGTCTTTCCATCTGCGTATCCAGTAACATCTGTTTGCAAAGATCAATTCTTTCACTGAGTCAAATCTCACCAGCTCAGAGATGATTTTAATAACAAACCCCATGGAGTCTCTACTTTCAACCAGAGTAGGAATCCCCACACTTTAATATCCTTTGCCTTTATTGGTCATTGATTATCTTTAAACTCTTTTCAGCCTGCACTAGAGTTCATGCTGCACAGGCTCTGAAGAGATTGTTCTTTTTGTGTTCTTCCTGAAAACTCTCAACCTGCTCTCAACTATGTTTAATTTTCGATCCACTCCTCTCATTCTCTTTTCCTTTATTCAGAGGACACTGTTCCAGCTTTCCCTTCCAGTGAAGAAGGAGTGATCTTTACCGTACCCATTTTGTTTATTAAAAGCTTCTAACAGCTCTTTGATGGCAGTGTTGCTAGTGCTACTGTGACAAAAAAGGGGGTGCTGGGCAGGGGGAAAACAATATGATACCCTTTCAGCTCCAGGTCAAGTTGGACAGCGTGGAACAAAAAAGTGATGTTTTTCAATGGTTTCAGTTTTGTGTCTGTCTTGCAGCAAAATCTGTGCCCTTAGCTGTGTACCATAAGCAATTAGTCTCATAATTAGCAATTAGTAACATAAGCATTAGTCTCAACAATTGAGGAACATATTCAGGATATGTCTGACTGTATTCACTGGTCATCAGAACTTTTGAACAAATGTTCTTTGGGTCAAATTCATCCCTTATTTAAGCAAGCACAGTTGCACTGAAGATAGAAGGCTTCTTATGGCCATGGGTTTCCACTGTTGTTGTTTTGAGGGTTTGTCAATATTATTTTCTTCTGCTATATTTTATGTATTGTGACAAAGCTCTGTCCTTGCCTCCGTGGGTCCCGCATTTCCTGGCGGATTTCGCTAGCCTCAGAGGCTCACTGTGACCCTCCACATAACCCTTCTTTCTCTAGGGACAAGGGTCACAGTCTACTGAGCCATTTGCATCATAAGCCAGTGAGGGAGGTGAGGAGAAGTTATCCTTCCTTGCACAGTCTCTGTTGTCTCCCAGTCTCAGTGATTAAACAGGGGGCAAAGGTGGCAGGGGGAGCCCAGGCCCACCCTCTACTCCGGGCTCCAGCCCAGGGACCCTAATAGTATCAGCTATGGTAGCTGACCTTATAGAAACATGACATACAATTCCCTGGGCTACTTCTCCTCACTTTCACAAGCTCCACTTCACCCTTACTACTCAGCCTCTCCAACCGCGCAACTTCTTCCCACAGCTCCTGACATGCACACCCACCTGACTGACTGGGAGGCTTTTAACCAGTTTCAGCCAGCCCTGATTGGCTTCAGGTGTCCCAATCAACATAGCCTTCTCCCTGCCTTCTGGAAAGTTCTTAATTGGCCCCAGGTGTCTTAATTGACCTGGAGCAGCTTCCATTTCACTTAATCTGGTCCTTTTGGGATTTGTTTAGACTGGAGCTAATATATCTATCTATCTCCCACTACTTTTCTATAGCCATCTGGCCTTGCCCTGTCACAGTATATATTTATAAACAATTCTCACTTCTTTTTTACTTTATAAACAAGGAGATCCTTACCAAATGCTTCGATGCTCACATTCTGATGTCTTAAGTGTTTTACTTTTAAATAACTTAATTGTTTTTGCAATTAAGAAATTAATAACTAGAAACAGATATTAAGGAAGGCATGTATATTTAAAATTACAAAGAAGAATGGTAATTAAAATTATTGGGGGACATTTTCAAAGGCAAAAATGGGAGTCAGGGTGTTGAATTTCAAGGAAAATTGGGTGCCTAACTCCCTCTGTCCCCTTGAAAATCTCCCCCAATAATTTTAATTATTCTCTTGTGTGATTTAAAATATATGCACCTTAACATACTTTTCTAATTAAAACTGAATATAACAAGGAGTTACCATGCCAGTATTTCCCTTTTAGAGACTGCATCACTGCTTCGGAGACGTCTCCTGAAATAATGTGTAACTCTTGGAATCACAATACCTGAAGTTAGTCTAGGTATTTGAAGAATGAAGATGTCTCTGATGGAATAAGAAGAAGCCATTTCTTTCAGCATGGTAGCTTTTGTTTGTACTAATTTTGTGCAAGTACGTTTATGGTGACAGCCAGTATGCTAACTGTCTGAGGAATAAGTGAGTCAGACATTGTGGACTAGATTCCAGTTATTTGATGCAGAATAGGCTTCAATGTTCATCTCACTTTTTCTCCTCTTAGTCTTTTTTTGCCAATAATTTCTAAGCTACAGTAAAATGTTCTGTGTATGTACTCTAATCAACGCTTAAGGGAGCCAATGTTTCCTTGGGAATATGGCACTGGACTGGGACTCAGGAGACCTGGGTTCAGTTTTGGGCTCTGGCACTGCCCTGCTGAATGAACATCATCAAATCTCTTCCCCTCCCTGTGCCCCAGTTTCCCCATCTCTAAAATGGTATTAATGATAATGACTTCCTTTGTAAAGTGTTTTGAGAGCTACAGATGAAAAGCACTGTATAAGAGAGAGGTATTATTATTAGGAGGAGGATTCTGGTTATAAATTACGCACCACTGATCTCCATGAAGATGCATGCAGTGCACTTCAGAATTAAATTTGGTCTTTGGTTTTTAAGAGGTAAAGAAATTATATTTTTGTCATGGTCTTTATACGGGGGCGGAAAGAAAGATCATGTGCCTGATGAATTTTTTTATGTATATTTATTTCAGGCCCTGCTTGATACGCAGAATCTTTTGAGAGCTCAGATTACAAATTTTACTTTCAACCTGGGATTTTCAGGGAAATTTTACCACACAGGTAAGAATGAAAATCTAAAATCACTTTCATTTTGATTGGAAGTATCTTTGTAGTGTAGGGGAAGTAGAAATGACATTGATTATGCCGCTTTGGTATTAAATTAAATGGGATAATGGGGAACTGCACTCAGGTTCTGAGTAGAGAGGAAAGCTTCCTTCACAAGAATATAACAAATAGAACAGATTGCCTCAGAGCATATAACATAATTGTGTGACTTGCTGGGTCAAACTGTTCCTGAAGGATGGTTTACATTGACCAACCCTTGTGGTGAAGCAGTATTCTCCATAAGAATAGTGTCCGAGATATATAAATACTTTCTTCCAGTTTTCCTATATTTTATTAAACCAACTAGATCCCCTGATATTCTATGACACACACCTGTATAAATTATTCTGCATATATTTATACAGTGTCTTGGTAGATTAGACACAAAGTGATACTTTTTAAAACCTCTTAAGAATGTATTATGAGTGAAAGCTGAACAGACCCTTAACTTCAATTTACATGTAGGAAATTCAGGCATGCATATAGGTCAGATCTAGTGCGTACCTCCAAAAAATTATACCTAAATACTCATATCTTCTATTAAAAATGTTAATTTCCATTCACAACCAAGTAAAGAATATCTTCAAAACATGGCCTTACATTTAAACTAGTTTGGCAAAGTAAGGGCTGGTTCTCTGAACTATTCATCAAGGATAAAGTTTGCAGATGACAAGAAGATTGTGGGATTGGTAAGTAATGAATACAACAGGTCACTGACACAGAATGGTCTCAATTGCACAATAAACTGGATGCAAGCAAACAATATGCATTTTAATGTGGCCAAATGTAAAGTTATACATCTAGGAACAAAGAATGTAAGACACACATACAGCATGAGGGATTCTATCCTGGAAGCAGTTACCTGAAAAAGATTTGTGGGTTGTGGTGGATAATCAGCTGAACATGAACTCCCAGTGTGATGCTGTGGCCAAAAGTCCTAATGCAATCCTTGGATGTATAAACAGGGAAATAAGGAGCATACAGGTTATTTTACCCCTTTATTTGGCATTGGTCTGTCTGCTGCTGTCAGTTTCTGATGTCCACAATTTAAGATGGATGTTGGTAAACTGGAGAGGATTCAGAGAAGGGCCATAATAATTATTAAAGGGTTGGAAAACATGCCTTATAGTGATAAACTCAAGGAGCTCATTCTGTTTATCTTAAAGAGGTTAGGCTGATTTAATCACAGTTTTGAAAAACCTACATAGGGAACAAATATTTGATAATGGATTCCTCAGTTTATCAGAGAAATGTATAACAAGGATCCAACACCTGAAAGTTGAAGCTTGACAAATTCAGATTCGAAGTAAAGCATACATTTTTAGCAGCCAGGGTAGTTAACCATTGGAGCAGCTTACAGGAGTTGTGGTGTTTATCCATCACTGCAAATTTTAAATCAAATCTGGAAGTTTTTCACTAAGACATGATGTGGTTCAAACAGGAATTATTTTGAAAGAAGTTATAAGGTCTGTGTTGAGCAGGAGGTTGTACGAGATGATCAGAGTCGACCCTCCTGGCCTTAGAAGCTGTGAATCTGTGAATGCTCATGTTGGTGGCTACTCCAGAATAAGGGCCACAAGAGAAGTACTAAGTACCTTGAATGAGAAGTCAAGTGTCTTCAATGCTGTCTGCCTCCAAGGAATTCAGTACCTCTCCTGATCAAGTCCTAAGGTCCCAGTCCTGTAAAGGGATTTGCAAGAGCAGACCCTATTCCCACACAGTCCCTTTGACATCTTTCCGTGATCAGAGCATGTTACTAAAGGCAGCGTAAAGAAGACGCCATTAAAAAGTAAACATTTACAAAGTAAACATTTGAGAGCTATTAACACAGAGTTGTCACGTATATTTCCTATTCTAGATATAAGGAAAAACTGTGGTAATCTCTGACTTTTAATGTCTGCCACTTTATTCACTATATTCATATTTCGTAATTATTTCTAGATTCTAGAAGACTCAAATTTCTTCCTGTGATCAGCTGATATGCCCTACAGCCTTTAAAAGGCAAACTGTTTGTAAAACAGGTAGTAAACTGGTATATATTCACCATCACTCAATTTTCAAAATCCAACATTGCCAACACATATACCATTTCAGAAAAGTTTCCCAGGAGGATTTACATCATTATTAAGAAAGTAAATGGTGACTGTTTTCTTGACCAGTATGTAAAATATTGGTCTTAGAGTAGACTCAACGTGAACTGATGTGTAGAGCATCAGGTTTCAACCATTAATCTTTTCTATTTCTCGTTTTAGAGTAGCGGCCGTGTTAGTGGGCATCCGCAAAAAGAAAAGGAGGACTTGTGGCGCCTTAGAGACTTAACAACTTTATTTGAGCATAAGCTTTCGTAAGGTGTAGCTCACGAAAGCTTATGCTCAAATAAATTTGTTAGTCTCTAAGATGCCACAAGTCCTCCTTTTCTTTCTGTTTCTTTTGTGTAACACAGTTAACAAAATTCCAGTGTGTTTGTCTTTCAAAAAGATATATGGGGAAAAACAAAGAAAAACTTAATCTCTTATAATGTTCATGTTATTAAATTACTGCTGTTTGGGTGCTTACTTTCTGAAACCTTGCTCTAATAAAGTAAATTTGAAAATAATTTCTAAGGTTAAGATTATTGAAAATTAGTTTCTATATTTAGTTACCTAAACACATATTTAGACACCTAAACAAGTAGCCTGGTTTTCAAAACTGTTGAGTACTCAGCAAAAAGAGTCAGCAGCAGTTGTTGGGTGTTCAGCACTTGTGAAAATCATGCCACCTATTTAAGTGCCTGGGCCTACATGCCAAATTTTAGGCACTCATCTGTGAAAATCTCAGTTTGTTTTTAATCCTTCTTTTATATAAGAAATAAAAATGTAAATGTTAATGACTGGAACTCTTTGCTTTTGGTGGAACTCTCAAATTTGCCAGGTTTGACTGTGTAGTGTTCCAGGAAAGTGCTGGAAGCCTCCTGAAATATTTTAAACTTGATTGGACAAAACTCTTAGAATATACTGTCTGGCACAAACCGGCAATGACAGAGGAAGATGGATAATATGGCCTCTTCCATCTTAAATTTCCATGATTTCCAGGAGATAGTGTATTATAACTTACAGTGTCTTCTGTTTATTTGTCATCATGGCACATGTAGTTCTGTGTGGAAAAAGCAGTAATAACTTATGACCAAATCTGAGGTCCTTAATCAAGCAAAATTTCCCACTGACTTCAATGAGAGCTTTGTTTGATTAAAGACCACAGATTTTAGCCCCTCATATAACTTACCAATTCAGAAGTTTGAATCATCAGATAGGTTGTAAACAACCAAAACAAACAAACAAAAAAAAACCCTTTTATGCAAGCATAATAGAGCAGCTGTAGAAATAGAAAGAAGGGATAAGGCATTAAGTAGGCAGAAAGGCAATGTGTTAGACATGGAAGCAGATGTTCTATACTGCCAGAACAAAGAAACAATCATGCATGCAAAGTAAGACCACATCAGGGACAGAGAGAGACAAAAGACAACACAAGATAATGTCAAAGTTGAAGGACATTAGTTTGAAATCAAGGAAGTGAGGTGATATGTAGAAATGAGACTGACAAATGCAAAATGATTGATTCAAAGCTAAAGTAGAACATACAGGGTTAGATTGTGTCTGACTCTTGTGGTGATTACAAGGGAAAGGGATGGGAGGAGAACACTTGTCTTTATTCTTTCTTGCATGCATTGGTCCCTTCTAGCATTCCCTGAGGCTCTAGCCACAGCAAGAGGAGGGAGGCAGGAGAGGGAGTCTGAGAAGATGTGGCCCCCACCCAGTCGCTCCATGTCACAGAAGGGAGCAGATACTTTCTTTTCCTGAGGCTGCACAATCCCTCCCAGAACTTCTGGGATAGCACAGATCTACATGCAGATGTATAGTACAAGCTGAGCCATACTGTAAAATAGTAAATAAGTAGATTACTATGGAACTGGCTCAACATTGGAACATCCCTGAAATGACCTTATTGTTAAAATCAGAAAGCCAGTTTAAAGATCGCAGACAGGTTGATGCATCATTACATCTGATTGCCCCCGTTTTTCCTTTCTAACATGAGTCTCTAATTCAGTTTCCACAGATGGAGATAGAGATAAAATCATGGAAAAAGCAAAGGAATAAGTCATACATGGTTCACTGAAAGAAAGAGAAAAATATGAAGGGGAGTTAGAGATAGATAGTACAATGTGATTGGTGCAGAAAACAGAGTAGCTGAATGTTTTGTTTGTTTTTGTTTGAGAGAGAAGTCAGATTAGTGAAGTAAAAGAATAAGTAAATAAAATGAGTAATCACATTTAATGTGAAATGATAATGGCAACATGATGCTTAGAGAAGCTGAAACAAGATTTTAAATAGGCGTGGTTTATGGGAAGAAGCAATATACAACTGGATAAGCAGGAAATTGACATGTCATGAGATCATGAACAAGATAAGAATTAGAAGGGAAGAAAAAGGAATAGAGTGGCATAGGATAATTTGAAGACGCTGGCAGGAGAATACTTTAGAAAAGCACATGTAATGAAAAAGGGAAGGCAGAATTGATTACAATGGTAGTTTTGTCTGAATAAATTACACTGAATAAGACTTGTTAACCCTGTCATTTATCCTCTTCAATACCCTATCTTTTTACAGGTCTGTTTGTATTAGTTTCTAATGTTACTTGTGCAGTATACAAATGAGACGACAGTGCTTTTTGCATTTTGAGGGTTGTTCAATCTTTTAGAGAGGAAGGTGTGCTTTTCCAAACTAATTATATGGGCGGAGGCGGGGTTATGTGTTCAAGAGCTTTTAAAATCCCTATTTAACATCACTGTAATATCGAATTTCTGTAAAATATTTTTGGTGTCAAACATTACATTACTAATGTTCCTCTTGTTTTTCCTAATGATATTAAAAACATAACAAACCTGAAGAGTTTGTTTTTGGGGAATATATTTGCAGGAACTGAAGAGGAGGATGAAGGCGATGACCTGTTGTTGGGGTCTGTGGATGAGTTCTGGTGGTTTCCCCATATGTGGAGTCACATGCAGCCTCATCTCTTCCATAATGAGTCGTCACTGGTGGAACAGATGATTCTCAACAAAAAATTTGCCTTAGTAAGTAACATCTTTGCACGGTATACTTAATAGAGCTATATGAGAATCAGAATTGGTTTTTCAGGAAATGCTGCAATTGCGAATTTTATTTTTATTCTGAATTTTTCAATCAAAAATTTTCAAAAAAATCATTTTGGGTCAACTAAAAACTTCAATTTTGATAAAATTTAAAACTTTTTTTTCCTATTTTGACTTTTTTATTTTACATTATAATTTATAATATAATATAAAATCAAATACATTTTGAAACAAAAAGTTGTTTTTAAATGAAAAATCAAAACATTCCATTCCATTAAGGTTGAAATGCTTCATTTTGATTCAGTTTTCTGAACAGAATTTTGTCAACATCAGCACATTCCCTCAGAAAGTCTCAAATTTGGTGAAGTGGCATTTTCCAATGAAAAAATGTTCTGGTGGAAAATTTTCAGCCAGCTCTAGTACTGAACTGCAATGTTTGCATAATGAAATATAGTCCAAGTTTATCATTCAGAACTTTCAAAGCCCTATCTTTGCTCTGAAATCTAGTAAAATCTCTCAGGATTATTAACGTATATTACAATTACCCATTTGATCAGTTTATGTATAAAAATAGCTGTTCTGAAAAGCATTGACTTTGCTAAGTAATTATATTTTTACAGCAAGGTACTGAAAAAAAATATTTCAATGAGAACCTGAAAGAAAAACAAAATGAGACATACAGATATAAGAAAATTAAGGAAAGAAAAATGTACTTGGTTTGATTTTGCCATTCAGTTTCATGTAACAAAGAAACCCCAGAAGTCTCACACATGTGTACATTATACTATACTACTAGTTTACAGATGTGAATGCTGCTAATTTTGAAATATAGTACTCTGGTGTAAAATACATTTTACTGTTTAAAATCATATTCATTTTCACTATTTAAGAATTCACTGTGGGCTAAATTATGCTTTCCCCTGTGTGGGAGCACTGGATGAGGGGTTGGAGAGAAAGCATAGGGAGTGTTTCTCCCCTAGCACATTCATACATGAGCTAGTCATAATTTGGTTCCCAGTGCTGGAGGATGTAAGGAGAGTCAGATGAAATTAGCTCTGGGGGTACTAGCCCCAGAGAGGCTGTTTCTTGGTGGCCTAAAAATAGGCCCAAGGCTCAGGAATGACAGTACACATGTTAAATAGGTGTAGCAAAGAGCTACACCTCCCCTTGGGTTTCTAGAACTATTGGGCCTAATTCTGCTTTCACTTATACTATTGTAAACCAGGAGTAACTCCATTTGAAATCAGTGGAATTGCACTGGTAATGTGAAAGGAGAATTCGGTACATTATGCTATTATCAATTTGGACACTATTTATCTTTACTCCTTCAAAAAGAAAATTTGAGCATTTAATTATATTATCTTAGTTGGGACAAGGGTTGCCAAATGTCTAATCGCACAAACCCAAACATCCTTGCCCCGTCCCCTGTCCTGCCCCTTCTCAGAGGCCCCGGCCCCGCTCACTCCATCCCCCCTCCCTCCCATTTTTGCTCGCTCTCTCCCACCCTCACTCACTTTCACCAGTCTGGGGCAGGGGGTTGGAGTGCAGGAGTGGATGCAGGCTCTTGGTTGGGGGGTGGGACCAAGGGGTTCAGAGTGTGGGAAGGGGCTCCGGGCTGAGCCTGGTACAGGAGCGGGTGTGTGGTGTGGGCTCTGGGAGGGAGTTTGGGTGTGGGAGGGCGCTCAGGGTGCAGGCTCTGGGAGGAAGTTTGGATGTAGGAGGGGGCTCGGAGTGGGGCGAAGGGGTGTGGAGTGTGGGAGTGGGTTCGGGGATGGGGCAAGGGGTTCGGAGTGCAGGCTCCGGCTGGGCAGCGCTTACCTCGGGCTGTTCCTGGAAGCAGCTGGAATGTCTGGCTCCTAGGCTCAGGGGCAGCCAGAGGGCTCTATGCATTTCCCCGCCTGCCCCTGCAACTCCCATTGGCTGCACTTCCCAGCCCATGTGAGCTGCGGAGTCGGCACTCAAGGCCAGGACAGTGCGCAGAGACCCCCTGGCCGTACCTGTGCCTAGGAGCCAGAGAGATGTGCCAGTTGCTTCCAGGAGCCGCATGGAGTCGGGGCAGGTAGGGAGCCTGCCTTAGGTCCGCTGTGTCACCGACCAGACTTTCAGTGGCCTATTAAAATCTCCAAGATTCGTTTCAGCCACCGGGAGATTAATTCCTGGTCAATCCGGGAGTGTTGGCAACACTAGTTGGAAAACTCATTAATTTATGATTAATTTTTAATGCAAAGAGTAACTAAAACACACAAAAAATTACTCCAGCGATAGACCATTGTTCTAATTTTTTTGGAGATAACTAAGTTGCAGGTGATATTAAGCTAAATACTTTCAAAAGGTATGGAATAGTAATATTTTACCTTATAGCTTTGTATTTGAGACATAATTAGCAAGTATATTTATACACACTCATGAGTGCGCACATCCCCACACACACGCAGGCTGCATGAATCAGAACAAAAATACGTTTTCCATTTTTTCCTTTCATTTCATTTGACCACACTTTTAAATAAAACCTTCTTTTTCCCCTTTAAAAGGGTTCATCTTGACATCTGAAAATGTGTAACTGGATTTATAATTTATGATTTCACAAAAAGAAAATAATTAATACTGCAGAAGAACCAGGTAGCATATTTTAGAATTTAATTCAATAATTATATGTAGAATCTGGGATTTCAAGTGCATATTGTCATGTGGTTTTACAGCTAAGCATTGCTGCTACCTATGCACAAAAGACAGTATTACATCACACAGTAGTATTTGAAAGCTGTATTAAAGGTTCTCAAGAGTGACAAATAAGTAGCTCCTTAAACTTGTATTTGTAACAGAGAACATCCCATTCTTTCACAAAATGAGCCACAAGTAGACTTTCAAGTGTTGTGGTGACACTGACTAGCCCTGCCACTAACAGTCAAAGATGACAAGGATTTCATAGCCGAGATTAGAACTAACTAAACAACCACTGGAATGTACAAATCACCCAGTTTTCACAAAACAAGGCTGAATAAGTAAGGTTGTATTCTGTTTATATGGCATGTTTAGCCAACAAAAACTATATTAAAAGTATGTTAAGGACTGACACACAACTATAAAAATAAGTAAATTAAATATATAACTGTGTTGCAACACTTAGGACACAGTCCATCAAGAAGGTATTTGAAGGTGCACAAGTGTTCAAAACTACCCCCTAACTGTGAATACTTTAGCTTTATTGTTTTGTATTACAACTTTAATATTATGATGATGCAGTTTCTCTTAAGTAAATGTGTTTATTGGTTTTCTAGTGATTATTTTTAAATAATCATAATGGACCAAATATATCTCTAATGAAACTCCATTAACTTCACCGGATAGAATTTGATCCATTGCTTTGTCTTGCATAGGTACAAATATTCCTTCTGTTGCATATAGGATTTCTATCAAGTGTATTTAGTTTTTAAATATTTTTCTCAAAGTGCTAACTTAGAGAACTACCAGCTATGTAAGGAAACGGGATTTTGCTGGTCCAGCTCTTCAGCAAACAAAAAAAGGATTGTTTTATTGTTGGTGAAAATTTTTTTCTTTAATACATATTTTGGGTCAAATTTATCCCTGGTGTAACTCTTGACACATTTTAGTTACTCTTTGCACTAAAAGTTAACTAACAAAATATAGTTTCCAGCAAAAATATCATTATATAAATCAATGGTAGACTTTGCCTGGAATACTGTTTTCAGATCTGGTCACCCCATCTCAAAGAGAATATTGCAGAAATATAAGGGGTTCAAGACCAGAACTATTAGAAGCACATGGAAAGAGACTGAAAAGATAGAGACTTTTCTTTAGAGCAGAAGTGAATAAGAGAGGATGTGATGAAAGTTAACAAGAATATCCCGGTTATCCTTTAAGTGCTTGTTGCAGATTTTCTTGCATCTTCCTCAGAAGTAGCTGGTATGGCTAGTATTAGAGACAGGATACTGAAAGAGATGGACCACTGCTCTGATCCATTTTTGCAATTCTTCTTTCCAAAGTCAGTTGGAAGACAGATTGAGATATATGAAGGACAGTTGTAGTTTACAGATGGTAAATATTGAGATTCATTTAGGTTGTTCTAAATCCAATCTGTTGTGAAATTTTCAGAAAATGAAGAAAAATGTGACATGAAAAAAGAAAAGATTTTACTCTGTGTTTTTATACAGATACATCAATTAAATGCAGTTATGGGGTCCCCCCCAACTGATTAGAAAGCAGTTTGCTCAGAAACTGAGCATTGAATCTGGGTGGATTTGATTTATATCAAATTGATTTAAATCATGATTTAAATCGCTAGTTAGGAAGACTCGATTTAATTATGGATTTCTACATAAAAGTGCATTCTTGTTGGTTGTTATAACCTTAATGCATATTCTTCAAAACTCAGAGATAGGTGTAGGTTTCATTTTTAGAAGGCACAGACTATAAGTTTTTAAAGTGATTTATTTTGAAAACTTTTCAGATTCGTTTTACAGCTATATCAGAAAATGAATGATTGTTTGGTTATTTCACCTACCAAAGGTAATTGAAGCAAATATTTATGAAGTCACTGGGAGTTGAACAGGTTAATCATGAATATTTGGAGGATTTTCTTGCCCTGCTGTATTAGGAGGAGAACATCACCAGACAGACATTTAAATTCTTCTATTTAACTAAAATAACAACATTATGTATTCTAGATTTTTTCAGCAAGCATATAATACTTTAACAAGTAAGCGTATGAATTTTTGAATTTAGTTAAACATTCAAGTTATTTAAAATCAGGTTTATTCTTGTTAAAATTGTTTTTAACTAAAATAGTTAAATGAAATATTTTTAAATAAACAAAAATTAAATCGACTATGTCAGCCAGGTCAACATGAGAAACTTAAAATATCAGTCATCTTCACCTTCATTTCCTGTTTGTTCATAATCTGGAAAAGAAAAACAAGCTTTCCTGCTTTTTCAGGTCCCAAACGATTTCTCAGTTTGGAACGAATTAGTCCAAAGGAAGAAAATATTCTTTCTACACTGGCAGAAGAAGCTACTGCTGTTAAAAGTGAGATTATCACTTCAACGGTCTTGGAATCTAAGTGCCTAAGTGACTTCCAACAGTTCACTTGTGAGACTTTCTTTAAAACATCATGAGCAAACATTTATTTCTTGAATGGTTCACCCTGAGCTCTGAAGTATATTATAGTTAGCCTTATGGAGGGATGATTGCTAGATGTCTATGTCATAGCCAACTCCTCTTCTTCAGCAGTTAAGGTTTGACCCTGGTCCCAAGTATTGAGAATATTTGCAAGAAAATGAGCTGGAGATCGAGCTTGTCCCATTCATTTTTTTAATACTTGTAATTTAACTCTGTCATTGCATATTTCTCTTTCTAAGATCTATCTCAGTTCCTTCCAGATTCAACAGCGTCAGCAACAAAACAGCTATTTCCCTGCATTTTGTTCAAGGCTACTCAGCATGTGTTCACATTTCTCTTAAGGCAATGTTGAGAACTTTGGCTGACAGTGCCATCTATTTTTTCATGATTTTCTTCACAGACTGTCATCAGATTAGGCCAGTTCTTGGTACAGTGCTCAAAACAGTCCACTACTGAGTTCCATGGCATATCTGGTGGGAGAGTTAGCTTGGTTCCTCCCACTTTTTTTCAGAGTAATTTCTGCAAAGTGGTTGTTACAGAAGTATTTTGCAATTTCCACATTAGCCTTTATTTCTGGAACACTGAAATCTTTGGCTAGGAGATGCATCAAATGAGCACAGCAACCATATGTTATTAGCTTGGGACTCTCTTCTAAATTTCTTCTCATCTTGGATACATTTGCAGCATTGTCTGTTACCAAGCTGTGTACTAGACTTTTGAATTTTTTCCCCACAGTTTGTTATAGCTTTTACTGCTACTTGTTGTAAGTATTCTGCTGTGTGCATTTCCTGATGTATCAATTGTTTCTGTAATGAAGACATTCCCTTCTTCTGTTATCACACAAGCACATACAACAGGATCATTGTGGACATTGCTCCAGCCAGGTTAACAATTTCACCCTCTAGACCTTTTGCACACAGCTCAATTTCTCTTTCATACACTTTATCCAGCAATTTGCCTGTGATGTCTGCTCTCTTGGGTGGACTGTATCCTGGTCTTAATGACTGAACCATGTTAATGAAGTGTGGGTTCTCAATCATATGGAAAGGAGAGTTTGCTACATAAACAAACCGGGCAATTTTTTTATCAATTACCTCTTTTTGTAATCTGCTGTTTTTCTTATCACAAAGTTATCTACGGTTGTTTCTGAATGATGGAAAAAAATTTTTTCTTTTTGCTATAGGTGATATACTGTGGCTATGTGACCTAAGTGATGTGACTGAAACACTATCATTAGCAGATAACTCTGAAACTATAGAAAATGATGGTGAGCTTGAAGGTGGATAGTCTTCAGAATCCTGTATGTTGAGGATGGATTCTCCCAAACAAAATGAGTCAATGCAGTTATTTAATTATTATTATCATACTGCTCATTTAGTATTACTCATTGCATTCACTGACCCTCAGTACTACTTTAAAGGTGAAATTGTAAAAGGAAGATCTGCCTATTTCAGCTATTTATTTTTTTTAACACAACTGCATCTAAAACGATAGTACCATAGAATAACAACTAAACAAAATTGTCAGACATATAGATGAACATAATTTGTTGGGGAAGAGTCAACATGGATTTTGTAAAGGGAAATCATGCCTCATAAATCTCCTAGAATTCTTTAAGGGGGTCAACAAGCACGTGGACAAGGCAGATCCAGTGGATATAGTATACTTAGATTTTCACAGGTTTCAGAGTAGCAGCCGTGTTAGTCTGTTGCAACAAAGCCCGTTGCCAACTCTGTCCACATATCTATTCAGGGGATACCATCATAGGGCCTAATCACATCAGCCACACTATCAGAGGCTCGTTCACCTGCGCATCTACCAATGTGATATATGCCATCATGTGCCAGCAATGCCCCTCTGCCATGTACATTGGCCAAACTGGACAGTCTCTATGTAAAAGAATGGACACAAATCAGACGTCAAGAATTATAACATTCAAAAACCAGTTGGAGAACACTTCAATCTCTCTGGTCACTCGATCACAGACCTAAGAGTGGCTATACTTCAACAAAAAAGCTTCAAAAACAGACTCCAAGGAGAGACTGCTGAATTGGAATTAATTTGCAAACTGGATACAATTAACTTAGGCTTGAATAGAGACTGGGAATGGATGAGTCATTACACAAAGTAAAACTATTTCCCCATGGTATTCTCCCCCCCCCACCCCCCACTGTTCCTCTGATATTCTTGTTAACTGCTGGAATTAGCCTACCTTGCTTGTCACCATGAAAGGTTTTCCTCCTTTCCCCCCCTGCTGCTGGTGATGGCTTATCTTAAGTGATCACTCTCCTTACAGTGTGTATGATAAACCCATTGTTTCATGTTCTCTGTGTGTGTGTATAAATCTCTCCTCTGTTTTTTCCACCAAATGCATCCGATGAAGTGAGCTGTAGCTCACGAAAGCTTATGCTCTAATAAATTTGTTAGTCTCTAAGGTGCCACAAGTACTCCTTTTCTTTTTTAGATTTTCAGAAAGCCTTTGACAAGGTCCCTCACCAAAGGCTCTTAAACAAAGTAAGCTGTCATGGGATAAGAGGGAAGGTCCTCTCATGGATCAGTAACTGGTTAAAATTGGAAAATGTCCAGCGGAGGGCAACAAAAATGATTAGGGGACTGGAACACATGACTTACGAGGAGAAGCAGAAGGAACTGGGATTGTTTAGTATGCGGAAGAGAAGAATGAGGGGGGGGATTTGATAGCTGCTTTCAACTACCTGAAAGGGAGTTCCAAAGAGGATGGATCTAGACTGTTCTCAGTAGTAGCAGATGACAGAACGAGGACTAATGGTCTCAAGTTGCAGTGGGGGAGGTTTAGGTTGGATATTAGGAAAAACTTTTTCACTAGGAGGGTGGTGAAACACTGGAATGCGTTACCTAGGGAGGTGGTGGAATCTCCTTCCTTTGAAGTTTTTAAGGTCAGGCTTGACAAAGCCTGGCTGGGATGATTTAGTTGGGGATTGGTCCGGCTTTGAGCGGGGGTTGGACTAGATGACCTCTGAGGTCCCTTCCAACCCTGATATTCTATGATCTCCAGACTTCTTCTCTTTGTCCAGATCTATTCCACACCCAACAAACTTCTATTCACTGAACTCTTTGAAACTTTGCACTTTTAGAGAGAGGTACGGGATTGACTCTGTGTACACACATTTGCAGAGGGACAATAGGGTTGAGGTCTGTTATTTCTCATCTCTATATATTTATTTATTTTAAAATATTTTTGCTGTTGACAAGCATGTTATCTCTGGAGACACAAATCCACAGTTTGAGAACTGCAAAACTAAGCATCTCTGGTAGCATCTTCTAGACGAAGCACTGAGTCCCATTGGGTAGATAGAAAGATTAACCTAAATAATCTATACAGAAGCCCCTGGAACCCATAAGATTCTGAACTATGAACTATTGGAACTCATTTACAAAACTTTTCTTAAACATTACATGAATATATTGTCTCATACTATAGAATTAGAATTTATAATCCCTATTCCATGATGAGTTCTCTTTGAGCTATAATGTATCTTTATCTTTAGATAGGTTATTTCCTCAAAAAGTATTTTATCAAAAAAATCAAATTTTTTTTTAAAAAAATCATTGATTTTTATTCACCCTGGAATTGATGCATCATGTTTAGGGCCCTACCACAGTCCAGTCACAGTCCATTCTAGTCAATTTCCATTCAAAGGCCATTCTAGTCAATTTCACAGTCATAGGATTTTAAAAATCAAATATTTCCCAATTTTAGCTATTTAAATCTGAAATTTCACAGTGTTTGATTGTAGGGATCCTGACCCAAAAACGAGTTGGGGGAGGTGGGTTGTGAGGTTATTGTAGGGAGGGTTGCGGTACTGCTACCCCTACTTCTGCTCTGCTGCTGGCGTCGGCACTGGGCAGCTGGAGAGCCATGGCTGCTGGCCGGGAGCCCAACTTTGAAGGCAGAGCTGCCACCAGCAGCAGCACAGAAGTAAAGATGGCATGGTATGGTATTGCCACCCTTACTTCTGTGCTTCTGCCTGCAGAGCTGAGCGCTCAGTCAGCAGCCACCACTCTGGGTGCCCATGGTATGGTATTGCCACTCTTATTTCTGTATGAAATTCAGTAAAACTCCTTACTTCCTTATGAAATAGTATAAGAATAAAAATATTTGAAAAATACTGAAGAAGATACTATTACATGGAAAAAGATATGCTCATAATTAGTATGAAAGATTTTAATTAAATTACATATTTTTAGTGAATATTGGTGTAAGATTAAGAAACCCCTTAATTCAGACTTTTGTTTAGAGTTGAATGAAGAAGATTAAACAGGACATTAGAGAATACAGTCTCTTACATGTTTTATAAAAATTATTCTTTTTGATGCTTGTGCATGCTCAAGTGAAGTAGAAAAGATTAAGATAGGAGAAAGGGAAATTGAAACTTCTGTACTGGAATTAAGTAGTTTAAAGCTAAATAACCGATTGTAGTCAAATCAATGGGCCAAGTCCTATAGTCTTTTTACTCAGACCCACTTAGTATTGAAGTGAATGTACATTACACACTCTGAACCCACAGTAGAGAACCAACCATATATATAAGGAATAATTGACAGTGTGATATATAGGCCTTATCAAGCATAACTTTTGGATGGCTGCATTACTACCAAGTGAGGAAGCTCAGCCTGAATAGTTCACTTTATCTCAAATGCATGGTAATAAAACCATATGCCATAGCATGGCATCATACATTCTGTGTTTGCCATGAATTAAAAAAAAAATTTACAAATGTTTTAGATTATTTTTTTTAAATTATTGGGATTTGAAAAAAATCCTCTACCTAATAACCCAAGTATGGTTTTTAGAAGTCCCACTGTACCAGGTCCAGAAGTGGCCCTAAACCCCTAAAATGAGGGAAAATAACTTGTCTTTACCTACAAACATTACAACTTTAATGTCTGTTTTTTCAGATTCTTCCTGGACTAGAAGGAAATACTGTGTATTACACTGACAACATTATATTCCCAATGGGATGAAACTCCTTTTCTAGCCTTTCTGCATCGTGATCAAACAGATTTTGTAGCCATGATACTTCATTTGTAGAAAACTTGTCAGTGGTCTAGGACTAAATCTTGACTCTCCTGAACTTGGGGCAAATGTCTCACACACACACACACACACACGTTTGTATCTATACATATGAATGGGTACATGGTACATATGAATGGGTACATGGAATGCAATTTGCATCCTCTACACCTCTGAGGGCACTTGTGCCCAAGGAGGTTTCATACCTAGAGGAAAAGAAAGCATTAATTCTGATACCACATTCCTTCCATAGGTTCTGCAAGGTAAAGGCAACTACAGGTTCCCATTGTTTGGAGACTGGATGCCTCAAGGGAGTAGTAATCTCTTGATCACAAATTAGAATCCACCCCAAGTCCGATACGACCAAAAAGTAGTTACTCTTATATGGCTGTTCATAGGCATGTGAATAAGTTAGTGGTCTAGGCCCAACTCCTAGTGGGCAAGTGTCCACAAAAATCTCCATACCAATTGGCAGCCTTGATGGCAGTCTCAGGAGAGGGGCCAGAGTTTGATGATTATGGAAAATGAATTACCCTTTCACCTTAAGAGTTTGTCATGGTTCCAGCAACTTAGCAAAGCAGTGACAGGAAGTATGCTTTGCTATTGCCCATTCTGCATCTGCTTTGGAGATAAAGAGATGGTTTCATTCTTCAGGGATGCCTGTGCAGTAGAACCTCAGAGTTACGAATACCAGAGTTGCGAATTGACCAGTCAAACACACCTCATTGGAACAGGAAGTACACAATCAGGCGACAGCAAAGATAAAAAAATGGAAACACAGTACAGTACTGTGTTAAATGTAAACTACTAAAAAAAGAAAAAGCAGCATTTTTCTTCAGCATAGTAAAGTTCCAAAGGTTTCTTAAGTCAATGTTCAGTTGTAAACTTTTGAAAGAACAACCATAATGTTTTGTTCAGAATTAGTTACTGACAACCTCCATTCCCAACATGTTCATAACTCTGAGGTTCTACTGTATGTCAGTTTCTACAAGCACTTAATTAACCACAAAAGAAAAAAATGATATTTTTTTACACGCAAGCAAGAAGAGTGACAGCATCACAATATAAACTGTGCTGTGGAAGAAAAAGTGAGGTTATGCTTTTGTTATGCAGTTGATAAAGCTATTCTATATAAATTCTAAAGTATTAAAAATATGCTTTTCTCCCATTGGTATAGGGTTGTGTGATGTTTTAAATGTTATCAATCTAGTTTCCCTCCCTGTGCAGTATATGTGTATATGGGGGGTATGATCCCAGTAAACCTGAGTAAAAATCCAAAAAGTAGTAAATAAGGGGAAATTCTCCATTCTCTTGGCTTGGGTATCAGCTTATGATTGTTTTCTTTACCTACAAGTTGTAGTTTCAGAAATCACTAGGTTCACCCAGAATAATTTAAGAATTTAGCTTTAACACAGAATTTAGTAAATTATAGTAGAGATAACCAAGTGAAATCCATAATTGAATTCGGTAAAATAAGAGAGAGAGATTTAAAATTACAGAGGAGTCCTCATTTTAAGGCATAGAAAAAGAACAACAGGAATCTTGAGGAAATATGATTAGGGATGTGGCTATCCATTTAAGATTTTAAAGTGAACCAGGCAAGATTATTAAAATCAGCAAGAAACTCACTTAGGGTCATTTACATGCCAGCAGACGCATACTGTATCTAGATAATGAGTAGCAGTATATGAAAATGACTACAAAAGGGAGTTCTAGTTGGTAGTAACTGTGAAATTTAGTCAAATTTTAAGACAATCAAATCTTCAATTGGAAATCTGAAAAAAATGGAGCTGGAAAGCGATAACAAATATGTGGTAAGACGATTCTGCACAAAACATCTTAGACAAAGATTACACTGTGCTGATCAACAGAGCATGAGGGTAGTGCTGAGTGGGTCTGGGACAGGAGAGGAGTGCCTCTGTACTAGTTTAGAGCCAAGTCAGTACTCTGGCTTAAGCACTATGACTAAGCAGTTACCTTTTGTGTTTGTTATTTTAAAGAGGTAGCCAGACAAATCCTGAATTTGTGTATTGTTAACTGTTTAACAATGATGTATTCATGGCACCAGTGTTCTGCTCCTGCTCAGCTGACACAGGAAGGACAAAATACTAGGAGAACATCTGATCTTACAACTTTTCCTTAGGGGAAATTTTACCCCTGCGCACTTGGGATTTAAGTGGTATATAGGTCTTGTAATGGTCCTCTGCATGGAAAGTTAATTTTATCAGCAGAGTGGCAATAGGCTCTGGCCCTAAGTACTACACAAGTAAAACTTATTGAAGTCAGCAAGAGTATTGCCCGAGTATGAGCTTGCTATTTAAAGGCTCACAGTGAGTGGGGTCACATATTTTTGTGAGTGGGGACTTTTTAACAGCAGAATACAGGCCCTTTTACTGATTAGCATGCTTCATGAATTCTCAGTCTGTGAGAAATTTTTTCTCAAAATCTTGCAAAGATATGTCCCCCTTTTTGAGGTATTGGTATAAGAACATAAAATAATTTTTCTTACATTTCTATCATTCTTCTCTTCTTATTCCTAAAACTTCATTATAGGTTTGTGTATTCAAACCTTTGCATATCTCGCTGTTTCCCTTTTATAACCAGCATGCATCTTCAAATCATTCCTAACTGCATTTTAGACCCATCTATGCTGTCTCCCAGAAAAGATGTTTTCAAGCTACACAAGCATTAACTTACTTTAATTTTCTAAATCAATCATTTTTTCTGATATTTTTCAGGAACATGGCATTCCAACTGACATGGGCTATGCGGTAGCTCCGCACCACTCCGGGGTTTACCCTGTACATGTTCAGCTTTATGAGGCCTGGAAAAAGGTCTGGAATATCAAAATCACCAGCACAGAAGAGTATCCACATCTAAAACCAGCACGGTACAGACGGGGCTTCATCCACAAAAATATCATGGTGAGCTGCTTTTATGATTTTTATATTCAAACTTACTGCTTCAGCTTTTCATGATTCATTTTAACAAACAAAACAAAAAAAGTGTAAAAGCACAGCATCCTGAAAGTTAACATTGTGAGAAGCACATATTGCTATGTAGAAATAGTAAGTTATAGTTGACATTAACCTGCTAATTAAAATCAGCATGTCTAAGCCTCTTGTTGGCGTTCATCGTCCTGCTGATGAAAGCAGCATCATTTATGACGTTGGGGCCTATCTGTTACTGCTTTTGATAGTGGCTTAAAAAGCTGAAGGAAAATGTCGGTGTAACAAAGTAATTCACAACCAGCTGGATGTCTCACCAGTAATACTTTGGTGAGTGTTATTGGTGAGATTTTCATCTAGCTGTAAATTGGCATCGCTCCACTGACTGCAAAGGAGCTATGCCAACATACACCAATTGAGAATCTGGCCTTTCATCTTTAAACAGTAAAGTGCTGCTTCAATTTTATGAAATGGCTCTCACCTTACAACCTTCTCACACATTCTGCCAGTGTGCTTCTTACTATGGCTCAAACCCAAAGCTAAGCTCTTGGCCCAAGTAGCAAGGTTTTGATGCTGGGAAGATGCCCAGAGGGCTGGAGGGAAGAAAGCCTCCTCTCAAGCTGTGGAATTGTTCCATGGAGGCAACTCTAGTCCAAAACACCCAATTCTCCCATTGTACTCCCTATAATTCATATTGACGGACACTGACTGCACCACTTGCCTTACAGTGGCTTTTCATTACTGACACAAAATTCTCTGTTAACACTGTAGGTCATTTAGGCAATAATAATTAAGGCATAGAGTATTTGCTGTCTCTTCAGTGTTTGCGAAACCCTGTGCATTATTGTCAGTGAAATGATTTAAAACAACTTTCAAGAAATACTTTAGGGTAACTTTTGCATCTTTCTTCTCAGTGTGTACGTGAGAGAGATCATCAATATTTGCTCCACATCATACTTTGGGCTGTTTTGGGTGCAGTTAGAGGACTATGCCTGGTCCATTAGCTCCAGCTAATACTTCTATTTAGCTTATACAGTAATTTTGGTATTGTCCTAAAGAGTTACCATGAATAGCATTATTCGGACAAATTAATACTCCAAAATTTAATGTGTGAATCTAGGTTTGGGAGAAGCCTGTTAAAATGGTCTGCAGTTATTAAAAATAAAAAAAATTAAAAATCACACCAGGCTAAAGCTTAGCTGTAAGCGTAATAATAGATTTGTAGGTACCCTCAGCGGTGGGTAAAGCATCTGAATACAGTTGATTGATTCTGAGAACTCTCCAAATAATTCTGTTAATAAATTTTGTTAAAAACATGCAATTTTGAAGGCACATATTGAATAAGATTTAACATAAGCTTTGAGAAACAGGACAGCAAGGCCAAAAATCAATTTACCAAGAATAATCAGCATAAGACCACCTTCTCTCAGAAATCTCAGACTTTCTGTTCTTCAGAGCAAATGCATTAGTTTTCTGCATCTGCAGGCTGATGGTGATAACACATACCATAATAAAGACATTATATAAGATTTACCAGAAGCATTTCCCCTCCTGCTCAACTTATCTCCGTACCTTTGTACCCATTGCCCTGGCATTTCATCAGGGAAACCAGAAGAATTTAAAAAGCATTTGGAGGATTATAACAAATAAGTTAGTTCCATATATTTCATAATTATGTGTGATTTATGGTCTATAGCAGGGGTGAGCAAACTACTTCCCATGGGCCAGATCCGGCCCTCAAGTTCCCGCTGGGGAGCAGGGTCTGAGCCTTGCCCAGCTCCGGCACTCCATCCGGGGAGCAGGGTTGGGGGCCACTCCATCCTGCTCCCCGAAGCAGCAGCCTGGCCCCACTCTGGCACTCCAGCTGGGGAGCAGGGTCAGGGACCACTCCACGCAGCTCCTGGAAGCAGCGGCATGGCCCCCTTCCAGCTCCTATGCGAAGGGGCAGCCATGGGACTCTGCTCCTCACACTCTGGAACCACAGCCAACGGGAGCTGCAGGGGTGGTGCCTGCAGAGAGCTGCCTGGCTGCACCTCCGTGTAGGAGCCAGAGAAGGGACATGCCATTGCTTCTGGGAGCCGCTTGAGATAAGCGCCACCCAAAGCCTGCACCCCTGGCCTCCTTCTGCAGCCCAACTTCCTGCCCCAGCCCTGATTCCCCTCCTGCTCTCTGAACCCCTCAATCCCAGCCCTGACCACCCTCCTACATCCCAGAGCCCGCATCCCCAGCCAGAGCCGTCACCCCTGCATCCCAGTCAGAGCTCCCTCCTGCACCCGGAACTCCTCATTTCTGGCCCCACCATGGAGCCCGCACCCCCAACCAGAGCACTCACCCCCTCCCATACCCCAACCTCAATATTGTGAGCATTCATGGCCTGCCATACAATTTCTATTCCTAGATGTGGCTCTCAGGCCAAAAGGTTTGCCCACCCCTGGTCTATGGTCATTGTAGAATGTAAAATTCTATAGAATGTTGAAAAAATTACCAGAGAAAAGAATGATTCATATACTAGCATAATTTCTTCCAAGTAAGGAATTTCCATAGTAGGTGTCAGGTTTAAAAAGTCTGAGCCTTTATTCCAGCAAACACTGAATTTGCCAAACTGCTGTTTGATAACCACTGTGATCTGAGATTTAGACCTATATTTTTAAAGGTATTTAAAAATCTGGTCCTTAGATGTTCAGCCTTAAAATGGATGGGTTTCAATCATATATATATGATTGAAACCCATCCATTTTCCAAGTTGGGGTTACAAGAAAACATTTCAAAGGTGGTTCTATTGTAAAAAGCAAATTCATGAAATAGCAGCACCTTACTCAAAGGAGCTATTCCCTGTGTATGTTTAGAGTCATACATGCTTATTTTAGTCATTAAAAAAAATAAGTTTGTACTACTTTTTACTACCATTATTCTTACAGAGCTGGCACAGCTGAGAGAGTGAGCAGGATTCTATTGTAACTTATGCATCATCAACAAAAATAATTACATTTGAATACAGAATCATTATTGTCAATGATGCATGAGCAAGAAAGAACCAATTTGAATCTTGCAGGAGGTTTAAATTTTGCATTGAATTTTCAGGACTGGCACAAAAGAGAGCCTACTTTTTAAGTGGAAACTGAACAGATTTGAATAACAATCAATAAATACAGAACACACAAAGCTATTTTTATAAAATCACATTTCAGATTATGACCTCACTTTATGAACTAAAAAAGTTTTGGTAACCAGCCTTAAAATACAGTTAGATTAGATATCAAGTACATAAAGAGGTTTTTTTGGAGACTCTGAATTACATCTGGCTTTTTTCAGAGTAGCAGCCGTGTTAGTCTTGTATTCGCAAAAAAGAAAAGGAGTACTTGTGACACATTAGCGACTAACAAATTTATTAGAGCATAAGCTTTCATGAACTACAGCATAAGCTTTCACTTCATTGGCTTTTTGATAGTAGTCACTGCGTTTTCAAAAAAAAATTATTTATGGGAAAAAATGACTTGTGGTTGGTCACTCTTTTTTTGTTTGTTTGTTTATTCAAAAATGTATATATATGTCAGTAAGTTAGCTTACCCAGGCCGTGGATTAATTGTCAGTCTAACTACTGACTTCAGTTAACAGTGCAATGCTAAATCTACATAACAGTTTACTAACAGAAAGTAAATGGTAAAGTTACAAAAGTTCATTTGTATTCAATTTATTAGTTTACAAAAGGAATGAAAGTCATTTTGTTTTGAGATATTTTTCTTTATCATCCTGTTTTTACTCAGGTCCTTCCTCGGCAAACCTGTGGTCTGTTCACTCATACAATTTTCTATAAGGAGTATCCTGGGGGTCCAAAAGAACTAGACAAGAGTATCCAGGGAGGGGAGTTGTTTTTCACAGTTGTTCTCAATCCAGTAAGTACTACAACCTGCTTTTGAAATGATTAACAAAAAATGATTAAAGAGCAATTTGCTGATGAACTATATCTCCCAAGGAATATTGATTTGTCACAGATCAAAGCAGTTTCCCGTTCCTTATCTAATATGTTTGAGCTCTAATACTGTGCAGATATACTATAAGATTTAATAATTTTATGCTAGCTTCTATTTTATCTGGCTTATAGTTAATGTGAGGTTTCAGAGTAGCAGCCGTGTTAGTCTGTATCCGTAAAAAGAAAAGGAGTACTTGTGACACCTTAGCGACTAACAAATTTATTAGAGCATAAGCTTTCGTGAGCTACAGCTCACTTCATACTGTTCTTGTAAAGTGCTGGAAGTGGCCCACCTTGATTATCACTACAAAAGGTTCCCCCCCACCCCCGCCCCGCTCTTCTGCTGGTTATAGCTCACCATTCCTGATCACTCTTATTACAGTCTGTATGGTAACACCCATTGTTCCATGTTCTCTGTGTATATAAAATCTCCCTACTATATTTTCCACTGTATGCATCCGATGAAGTGAGCTGTAGCTCACAAAAGCTTATGCTCTAAATTTGTTAGTCTCTAAGGTGCCACAAGTTCTCCTTTTCTTTTTATAGTTAATGTGGTGTCTGAAGTCAAGCCTCTCTTTTTTTGTTTTGCTTTTCTTTGATTTTTTAGATTCAGCAATAATTAGGATTTAATTTCTAAAAGTATTAAAGTATTGAGAATTCTTATTGCTAAAGCTGCAACAAATACCTTAGGTGAAGTCCCTAAGAACTTATATTCAGTTAAATGGACCACACAGTCAGTCTATTTACCATCTTATTTATCCCTGGTGGAGAAAGAATGGAACAGTCAGGCTATTAAACTGTGGAATATTGAAGGTTAGCATAATATAGCACAATATGTTTGAAATTGGCTTGGATTAGGAAGGATTTATCAAGAATTGACATGAGACTCCTATCTTGTAAATCTTAGGTAAGTTTTGGCCTCAAGGTCAAGGTGAATTTAAGTTGAAAGGCAAAGTATTGATAAAAGCTAGGTTGCATTTGCAGCATGTAAATAAGATTTGGTATGATGAGTTTACACTGACACTTAACCACTAAACTGGGATTTTCAAAGGTGCTTAAGGGAATGGGACATCTATTTCTTTTCAGATGCTTTGAGTAGCTCAACCTAAATATTACTGTGCCCTCATTTAATACATACAACATAAGTGAGATTTCAGAGGAAAGAAGCTGTCTGTAAGCAACGCTGGAGAATTTGACTCACAATTGGCAAGCAATTCTTTTTCAAGGCTTAAATTGTTTTACACTTTAGTTTTAATTGGATGGGGGGTTGGGTTTTTTGTGGTTTTTGTAATGTTTAGAGGTTACGCAGTGAATTTAAGAAAGAAAAAACACACATCCTCCACAAAGCTGCAGTCTCCCTAGTTCAGGATACCTGCAGGAGTCACTCTAATCTTCAGGTGAGGCAATGGCATCACGTACAAATAGAAAATTATCCCTTTTCAGGTCAGATACATTAATAGTGTGAGATTGGGGCAGCACTTTGGGTGGGAGGCTTCAGTCAAAAGCTGGGAGCTTTAGGAAGTTGTTGCAACTCTTCTAAAGGGCTTAGGGAGGCTCAAGCACCACTCTGCTGTGTCAGAATATTGAACAAAGCTCCTCAAGGGTAGTGTGCTAGCTCAAGAAATGGAACTGGAAGAAGATACAGCACCAAAAAACTGGAGTCAGGTGGTAAACTACACTCCAGGATTAGAAAGAGGTATGGACTCAACTTAGGTGACAGCAGTGTGGTAGCAAAGCTTACCATGGGGCTGGTTGCTTGAATAATAAACCCAGCCAAAAGCAAGCGAGGTGCGTGAGGAGGGTTTGTTACTTCTGAGTTTAAGAGGGTGACATGGCTAAGTCTGAAGTAGCACTTTCTGACAGGCACTCAAGGAAAGGAGCATTCATCTTCCCCACCATGAGATATTTTCCTGTGAGCATCCTGATTTTTACAGTGTCATAAATATAAAGGGAAGGGGTTAAGAAGCTTTCATACAGTACTATAAAATCCTCTTACCTGTAAAGGGTTAAGAAGCTCAAGTAACCTGGCTGGCACCTGACCAAAATGACCAATAAGGGGACAAGATACTTTCAAATCTGGCGGAGGAGGGGGAAGGCTTTGTCTGTCTGTGTGATGCTTCTGCCAGGGACAGATCAAGAAAGAAAGCAATTCAACTCCTGTAGAGTCAGTAAGTAATCTAGCTAGAAAATGCGTTAGATTTTCTTTTGTTTTTGGTTTGTGAAATTCGCTGTGCTGGAAGGAATGTGTATCCCTGTTTTTGTGTCTCTTTGTAACTTAAGGTTTTGCATAGAGGGATCTCTATGTTTTGAATCTGACTGCCTGTGAGATTATCTTCCATTCTAATCTTGCAGAGTTGTTCTTTTATCTTTGTTTTGTTCTTCTAATAAAGTTCTGTTTTTTAAGAATCTGATCGGGTTTTTAGGGTCCTAAAAACCCAAGGCTGGTCTGTGCTCATCTTGTTTATTCTCAAGCCTCCCCAGAAAGGGGGTGTAAGGCTTGGGGGGATATTTTGGGAGAAGACGTCTCCAAGTGGTCTCTTCCCTGATTCTTTGTTAAATCACTTAGTGGTGGCAGCATACTGAATCCAGATATGAGGAATTTTTTGTCTTGGCGGAAGTTTTAACCTAAGCTGGTAGAAATAAACTTAGGGGATCTTTCATGCGGGTCCCCACATCTGTACCCCAGAGTTCAGAGTAGCGAAGGAACCCTGACACAGGCATGACACTTGTTGCAATGGTGCCATGTTGTTCATTTTGGCACAGGAATTCATGCCCTAGAACAAGAATTTATATACATTTTTGGGTTGGAAAAAATATCATGGATTATTTTGGTTTGTCTTTCGAACTCTTAGGTTTGGCAGTCTTAACATTAGCCAGTTAGGAGGAATTACTTGACCTAGCCAATTCTTCTGCTTTGCTTCTCTAGACCTTTCCCTACCAGCCTGTCAGTGGGCTGATGCAATCAGCATTCACCTACTGGAAAATCTGCAGTTGGTATCCACTCTACTTCTACTGTCTGCTATTTATAAGCCCTTCACTGCTCCCATCTAAGTAAGCACACAGCTGCATGTGCACAGCTGGGGGGTATCTGATTTAAAAAACAAAATCTGGCTTTTGTATACATTACTTGACATCTTGACTAGCACTAATACTCTGCAATGTTGCATAGGACCTTTTAATCCTAATCCTGCCAGATCATTCCCTGTGATTTAAATTAATACAACAACACCATGCCAGCATTTGCTGTATATTTATCAGATCTCTTAAACAAAACAAGGTTGATACTATACTATATTTGGATGTGACACTTTTGAGGAAATAGACCATAAAATATGTGTAACACTATAGCTGCTATTCCATTGTAAATAGAACCTCTTTCTGCAATTCTGGCTGCATCTCTCCTGCTTTTTGTTACTGTATGAATATTATTTCCCTTTTTTCCAATTGTCTCTAAAGAAATTACTGAATATAAAAAACGAGTAATATTGAGGATTACGTTTTAAAGCTGAGACTTTAATTGTACAATATTCAAGAAATTCAAATTAAGATTTCCTTCCACCCTGAACAGTTCCTCCTTTTGGGTTTTATTGTTTTTTATTTTTTATTTGAATTATTGTAGCATCTGGAGACCCCAATTGGAGATCAGGGCCCCCTTGAGTGAGGTACTGTATGCGCATATAATAAAAATTTAGTCCTTGTCCCAAAGAGCTTACAATCTCTATATATTGTAACACAACAGCTGATGTATAAAATGAATAAACAGGGAGGAAAGACAACATAAACAGTGGTTTATTAGTGTAATACAAAGATGTTTCAGCATACCTGCCTAGCAGTTGTTGATTGAAAGTACAATAGTGTCTTTGTATGAGTTAAAATATAGTCTTTCATTGCATGATCACACAGTGTAACATTAAGCAATGTAACATATTATTGAGCATACAATACAATATAAAATAATGGGAGTTAAATGCACTCTTTTTTGTAATTGCATATACACACAAATAGCATGCCAAAATTTTGCCATGACAAATTGCAGGTATAGATTTAGGGGCTGCCTTTGAAAAGAAGACCATAAGTTTTAAACACTTTTTTAAAAATTGTTCCTGAAGCTGTTTGCCTTTGGGCTGATGGACAGATAATTTTAAAAAGCAGGTTTGCCATACACATTTTTTAAAAGTGTTAAATGTATTTATATCATAAATGGCAAGTCTAGCAAAAATGTTTTATTTGTGCAAATAGTAGACATTTCAAAAGGTAAAGTACATATTTTCATATATTTCAGTGATCATGACATGTTTTATTTCACAAACTTTCATGTACTTACCATAAAGTAGTTTGGGTTTATTTTTGAGGAAATAATCGTATATTCAGCCTATTACAGGAAACAAAACTTCCATTGGGAGGAATTCTCTTTAAATCACTTGGCCATAGATACAAAAAACATTAAGAGGAGCCATTACAAAGGAACCATTACATTATCAAGTAAATAATATTCTCTTCCAAAAAAAGTTAAAGAAATACTTATACAGTTCACAGACATTTTTTGATAAGGTGAATTTAAAATTAAATGTAAGCCCTCACTATGATTTCACTTACGTCGGTTTAGCTTAACGTTATGTGAATATAGGGTTTTTTCGGTGGTTTAAGTTATTAACCTGGTTCTGTAGGAAATGCATAACTGTACTTCACATTCAAGTCAATCCCCATAAAAATCTGCCCCAAAATGTTCTTTGTAGTCTGGTCATACAATGGTAGCTTTTCGCAGAGTGGTTTTCTTCCTGTAATAGTCTGGAAACAACCACAAGTACAGAATGAACCACAAAAAACAGTACCATATGTGAATCTGTAAGCTTTTGACATATGAGAACCTGTGTTGGTGCCATTTTCCCAGGGCATTCTCAATTCACTAGCCCTGCAGGTAAGAAAAGCATCTGTCAACACAGGAAATCCTGCTCTGCAAACGATCTCTGCTACTTATATTTTATGTGGGACATAAGAGCTAATGTACCAAAGAAGCTGATCTTGTGGTCTGCAAACCTCTATTTATTTTGTATGGATTTATATCTAGACTGCTGGTTGAATTGTGATCTGATAGTGACTGTAGAAAGACCTTGGCAGCAATGCCCATTATGTTTATAAAGCATTGAGTGCTTAAGTGCTACCTAACTGTGAAAGGAGACTGAATAGTTTTATAACTCATTGTCTACTTTTTAATAATACTTTAAATTTCTACTGTTGAAGATCTCAAAGGGCTAGATTTTCATTAATGTCAATGGACTTGGGCCAGTTTACAGCAGCTGAGGATCTAGCATAGTGTTTCATAAAAAGTAATGAATCAAGCCTCACAACAGTCCTGTATTATTAGTATACAAATATTATTTTTCTCATTTGCCAATCAGAAAACTGAGGCACACAGAGATTATGTGACTTGCCCCAAGCCACATGGCAGAACTAGGAAGAGACCTCAGATCTTATGGCTCTTATTCTTACTTATATGTAAGACAAATGTGGTGTCAGATGTCATTAGTCATCTATCCAGCTGGATACTCTCTTTAGTCATTGGTCTCTTGTTTCTGAGGATTACTCCTATTTCCTCTCCTTTTTCTCCTTTTATGTAGCAGTGGCCCAAGTGGAGCCACATAGATTGGATCCTTCTCTTTGTATTCAGCTGCTTCAATAGGTTTACAACCCCTTCCTTACAAAAAATTCTGTGGAAACAGATGGGAACAGGAGGAGATGCAAGCACCATATGACCTGCAAGTAATCAGTCCACAAAGCACAGTATGAGAACCACTAGTATAAGGAAATGTGAACCTACTGAAGATATCAAAAGGAAGGACTGAATTCAAGTGCTGTTCGCCCTCTACCTCGGTTTAAGCGGCCAGAGAATGAACATTTAAGGGTCCATCCTTAACCATTTGCACCTCACAAAGTAAGGTAATAATCACCATGAAAGTGGCAAAATGTGGCCCTAAGAAAATTTTAGGGAAGAACATGTTATTGTTCTTTTAAAAAAATATTTATTAATTTGCATTAATTTAACCAAAAATGTTTTTAAAATCCCAAATGATTTCATAAAAACTAAAAAAACTAGTGCAATTTCTTGGCATACTGTATCTGTAATGGCATCAAAAATATTTCTCAAGTATCTGTGTCTGATAAAATCGTTAGACCCTTTATGAAAGCCTGATTCATCCATCTTTGTCTGCAGTATTAAATGAATATTCTGCATTAGTAGGAACAGGTTTCTATTCATTGTTTCAAAGCATGAAATGATACCAATCTCCTAAGGATATCTTATGAAGGATGAAAAAAAGTGAGCATTTAGGTTTTGAATTATATATAACCATCAGGTAGATATAGTATACTGCCATAAGCAGTATCATTTTTTGTAGGATTTACTAATAAAACATGACAAGAAGACTCTATTATAAGCCATGGGTCAGTTTGAGAGTAATTAGATCCAAGGGCCAAGCAGAATTGAACATACAAACACACCTTTGATATAAATCTATGTGAACGTTTCTCTATCTCCTGCTGTTTTTCTCTTGCTCACATACAAAACATACATCCATACTTGTCATAAATATAAAGGGAAGGCTAACCACCTTTAAATCCCTCCTGGCCAGAGGAAAAAACCCTTTCATCTGTAAAGGGTTAAGAAGCTAAAGATAACCTTGCTGGCACTTAACCAAAATGACCAAAGAGGAGACAAGATACTTTCAAAGCTGGAAGGGGTGGCGGGGAAACAAATGGTTCTCTCTGTCTGTGTGTTGCTTTGGCCGGGACCAGAGCAGGAATGCAGGTCAGAACTCCTATAAAGGGCTAATAAGCAATCTAGTTAGATATACGTTAGATTCTGTTTTGTTTAAGTGGCTGATAAAATAAGTTGTGCTGAATGGAATGTATATTCCTGTTTTTGTATCTTTTTGTAACTTAAGGTTTTGCCTAGAGGGATTCTCTATGATTTGAATCTGATTACCCTGTAAGGTATTTACCATCCTGATTTTACAGAGGTGATTCTTTTACTTTTTCTTCAATTAAAATGTTTCTTCTAAGAACCTGATTGCTCTTTCATTGTTCTTAAGATCCAAGGGTTTGGGTCTGTGTTCACCTATGCAAATTGGTGAGGATTTTTATCAAGCCTTCCCCAGAAAAGGGGGTGTAGGGTTTGGGAGGATTTTTTGGGGAAAGACATTTCCAAGCGGGCTCTTTCCCTGTTATATATTTGTTAGACGCTTGGTGGTAGCAGCAATAAATTCCAGGGGCAAAAAGTAAAATAGTTTGTACCTTGGGGAAGTTTTAACCTAAGCTGGTAAAAATAAGCTGAGAGGGTTTTTCATGCAGGTCCCCACTTCTGTACCCTAGTGTTCAGAGTGGGGAAGGAACCTTGACAATACTACTAACCTATGTCCGTCATAGTCAGTGCTTTTATTACCAAGTGTAGTGGAGCACGTGTGACAAGACTGTTTGTATATGTAAGTAGAGGAGTTTAAATTGAGAGAGCACCTGCTGTAGATTTCCAGGATCAAACATAATGAATTCCTCAAAACCTATGCAGAGGCTGTATTACAGGCCAAGAGAACATTCCTATCAGCCTCCATTGAAGCTGCCAAATCCTGCTCAAGGAGCTATTCAGAGTGATAATGTACTTCATCAATCCTGAATGCCTACAACCTGCATCAGAACAGAGCACCAAGCACTGTGAAGAACTGTCATCCTGCTTTGCTGAAAAGATCTCAAGCAGCTTGGATCCGCTCCACTAATAGCCACCAACTGAAAGCCCACCTGCATTCTTAGAGTTCAGTGCAGCCACTGATCAAATCATTCTGGAACCCTAAAGGAGTCTTGACCCAAGACTGTGAATCTGACCCATGCCTGTCCTGGCTAGTGAAAGAGAGACATGAACCACAGGTGCCACTTCTGATTAAAATAAACCAGGTCTCATTCAGCGAAAGAATCTTCCCTTCCTTCTTCAAACACACAATAGTCTGACTAACAGTGAAGAAACCCAGCCAGAATATATTGGTTCTAGCCAACTAACACCAAGCGTCAAACCTCCCATTGCTGAGCAAGCTTGCAGAGAAGCTAGCCAAAGACCGACTACAAGCTAATTTAACTGAAGCTAAAATCTACACCTAGCACAATCAAGATTCAGGCAAGGACATGGGACTGAAACCACCTCAGTGGCAATGATGGATGATCCCCCGGTGTCCCTAGAGGTAGGGCAGACAGCTAGTCTTCTCCTCCTGGACTTCTCTGTAGCATTTGACACTGTTGACTCTGCAATACTTCTGTCTTGCCTGACAGAGGTGGCGGGAGTTAAGGGTAATGAGCTAAAATGGTTTGAGTCCTTCCTGGAGAGATGTGCCTAACGAGTAGTAATGGGAAACTGCATTTCCACTATTAGACCCCTCACTTATAGAGTCTCATGAGGATCAATTCTCTTTCCAGTCTTTTTCAACATCTACAAGCAACTACACTAGCTGTATTGGTCAGATGACATGGACTCACATGCCAGCAATGTGCAGATGACACATAATTCTACCTTCACCACATATGACCAGACCGCTACCACCAAGATGCCCCAGTGCTTGGGCAAGATCAGCTCATGCATGAAGAAAAGCTACCTGAAGCTGAACCGAAGCAGGACAGAGGTTAGGCAGAGGAAAGCATTTTGAAGGGTTTGCAGCCATGGTGCAGTTTCCTTGAGGGTACACACCCACAATTGGTCAAGTCAGTCTGTAGATTAGGAGCACTTCTGGATTCCTTACTCGTAATAAGCTCTCACATTACAGCCTGTACAAATAAAGCTTTCTGTCATCTCCCATTGGCAAAGAGACTCCATCCTATCCTATTGGATGGTGACGTGTCTCAGTTATTCATGGCTTTGTCACTTCTCATCTGAATTACAGCAATGTGATATATCTGGGCCTTCAGAGTTTAGGAAACTCCAAATGGTACAGAACTCAGCAGCACATCCTCTCAGTAAAACAGGCTACTATGAGTGCATCAAACCTGTCCTTTACTCTCTATGCTGGCTTCCCATAGAATATCAATTCAAGTTCAAGGTCTCAATCATTATCTTCAAGACACCAATGGACTGGGTTTAGGATAGCTGAAAGACAACCTAAAGCTCTGGAATGAAAACAGTTGTCAATAACTTCGATTCTCTGGCACAATGGCGCTCTCTACAATAAGAATAAAGTTAGTCTGTGCAGGAGAACTTCTCAAAGGCCGGTCCAAGACTGTGGAATGAACTGCCACAAGAACCAAGGACCATTACAGACCTCTCCACTTTCTATTTCAATTGCAAGGCATATTTCTTTGACTTTGCCTTCTCTGACATAAATATGTAGCAACATGTACATTAAAAAAAAATCCCTAAACCTAAACAAGATAGTCCACTTCTCCCCTTGGGGAGAAGATAAGAGAACAAACAACACAGGAAGGATGTGTATTCACATTGCTTAATGAACTACTGGAAGATGTTCAGATACTATAGTAATGAGCATAGTATAAGAACCTTTTAAGAACATTATAGAGGAGTTGTATTTTCTGTAATAAATATATGGTCTTCTGTGCTGCCTAAAGCAACTGTTGTCTGGTTAAGTCCCCAAATTAATGCAGAGCCCCAATGAGCAATACAGCACTTACTTGTATAAAGAGACTTCTGGTGACTACAGAGTGGCAGAGAAATGTATTCCATAGCGCTCATTTGTGTCTGGGCCTGCAATGCCATCAGCTTCCCTGCTTGATTTCATGATGTAACTGAGTGTTAGCTCCCCCATGCATAGTGGCCAGGAGTATCAGTTCAGTGATTTGTAAAATAAATCATGGTTTATTTGGATTAATTTGATTCCAAAGTAGCTATTATGGACTTCTGTTTGTATCCCAGTAATGAGAGGGTATGGTAGCAGAGATGTTTCAAAGTGTTTAGTACACATTAGTAAGTTTATACATTAGGATGTGCGGTGGAATGTACTCATCCAAACAGATAAATTGACTGTGGGTCTAATTTTGCCCTATTGAAGTCAATGAGAGTTTTGTCATTGTCTTCAGTAGAGCTGGAACATATGTGCATATTCATTATGCTTTAAGATATTGGGATGCCTAAGGAACAGACTGCAGAATAATACTGAAAATATTGTAATTACATTATATAAGCAATAGTATAGCCTAATCTGGAATACTGTTTGCCATACATGTCACTCTATCTCAAAAAAGGATGTTGCACAATTAGAAGCAGATAAGAGAATGGTGACAAGAATGACCGTGGTCATGGAAAGAATCTAATTTGAAGAGAGATTGGAATGTTTGGGCTGTTTATCTAAGAAAGGAGATGAATAAAAGGGAACCTGATAAAAGTATATAAAATAATGAATTGTCTAAAAAGGTAGATCAGAAGGTTCTGTTTTCCCTGTCTCATGACATAAGAACAAGGGGCTATTCAATTAAATTAAAAGGTGGAAAATTCAAAAATGATAAAAGGAAATAAACATTCTAAAATACAAGTAATTTATTAGGCCCAAAAGTTCTTAATATAAAACTATACAGCTCAACAAGGACAAAATCCAGCAAAGTAGTGAATGTTCTCATTTCTCATTGATATCAGTGATAGTTGAGGGTTCTCAGTGCTTTCCAGAAAGCATTCTGCACCTGGCAGGATTGACACTAAAATAACTACTTACACAGTAATTCAAACTGTTGTGGCTAGATACCACATAGGAGGTTTGTCATCCCACAAGATGTCCATCAGCCCTTACTGAGGAAATCATGGCTCAGGAAATCCTTTTAAATCCCGCCCCTACCTTACCCTCAAAAAAGTGTAATACATGCACTAATGTGCACTTCATCAAAAGACATTAAATGTCTCTGGATCTAAGGGAGGAAGGAAAATCCACCATGGAAAGGCACCCCAGTGAAAGCACTGAAGTGGTAACATCCCTACATTGAAAATAATATATTGCATATATGGGTTCTGTCTGTGGTTACATCACAACTGACGCAAGAAGCGAGATTGTCAATGGTTTAAGCCCCACATCTGATTCACTCTAAAATAACTATAATTTGCTGTGCACTGAACTCTTAAGTATTATTTTCCTTCATTGTCCACTTTTACCATGTTATAGTAAGTAGAACTATTATTAAGCTAATTGACTTACAACCAGGGAGAAATTACAATCTTTAGCACAGAAAATGAGAATGTGTATTAGAGCCAGTGGATCCGCTATTTCTTAATGTGGGCCTTGTGAATAGTTAGACTTTGGAACTACTGAAGCAGATATAAAAGTAAAGGCACTCAGGGTCAGATCCTCCAGTCCATTAACTGCTTTGTGCAATACGTGTAAGCTAGAATTTACCTATTACGCACAGCCAACATTGCCCCAGAAGGATCATTGAGATGCAGGTGCTTTCCAGAGCTCTCTGACGTGCATGGGGCAGTACACTTCCTTCTACACCCCTTTATGGAACACAGTCTGCTCTCTGCATGTTGATTCTACTCTACATGCTAGTCCCGCTCCACAGGGTGGTGTGGAGGAAGGCTGGGCTATAGCCTCACCTCTTCCCCATCCCTTCCTGCCCATTTTGGAATCCCTTGTGCTTCCAATAATGCTTATGGCAGCATTTCTGAGCTCCCATGAGTTTAGGAACAGAAATTCTTCTTGGACCCAAACTGGGAAACTGCAACAGAGGAGTGAAGTGACTTACCCAAGGTCACAGAAGTAATATATGATAAAGCTCAATATAAAACTCAGATTTCCTGACTCTGAGTCCAGTTCTTCATCCACTAGACCAGATACGTAATTGTATTATTTTAATAAATGTTCCAGGATTCTAGCAGGTTTTGTGGAGAAAATACATTCTACTGTGTACGTTAAATTAAACCAATTGGATCTATATCTTTACAAATAGACAAGTCTATGGCAGTTGTGAGACAATGCTGTACTACTTTTGCCACACAGCTCAAAAAGGAATGCCTCTTAACCAATTTAAAAATATATATATTCAAGTGTAGACTGCAATCTAATTCATTATTCTGTCATTTTGTGAGTCTAATAAAGCAAGAACAGCTGTTAGAGTCTCTGAGTACCTGAAACTGAACTCTTCTGAGAAATATGGAGACAATATCAGAACTGAAAACACAGTGTACACAATGCAAAATTAATTGGAAAATAGGTGGTCTGAGAGTTAGACGTATACTTGTGGCCTGTAAATATTTGTTCAATAGCTAAAATAACAGCAATATATTAAACGTGTACTGCATCTGCTTCTAGTACCTAACAGAGATAGACTAATTAATCATCAATCATATTTTTTGAAGTGCTGAATTTACTGTATTGAATTATAAACCCTTAATTCTGTCCTGGTATATTGGTGCACAACATATTACATGAATTTGAGGGCAAAATTGTGCCCATGACAAAAATATGTAAGTGAATGGTTTAACAATAAGAAAATGAGTCAATTAAAGTTGAATTGCTCAGTTAGTTTGCCTTAGTAAGTTTTAATATGACAGCAGTGCCTAATCCAGGAGAAATGTGTATCTATCAGCCTTTTCTCTTATGGCTAATCTGGTCCCATGTCCAAAATGTAAAAACAGTGACAACTTTGTTATACAGTTTTCTTGCTCTTTATTCCTGTGTTATTGCCACATCCAACAGTCCTGTGTGTAAGTAACTCCCACTGAAGTCAATGGGAGTTATTTGTGCATACATATTGCAGGAAGAATAGTGGGGCCTAAACTAGACCTATGCAAAATATTTATATCAAAATTTGAATATGCTCAAATTGAGATTGAGATTTGGTATGTTTTACAGTCCTGAGAGGAGGATGTTTGCACAGTAGGAAAATCCACAAACTCCACTCCAATATCCCTACACAAGCCAGCCAGACTCTCTCCTTCTCTCCCTATCAGTTATTCACAATAATTGAACAAGGCCCAGGACCCACCCTACTTATCATAGTAAACTTCTCCTCTATTCCAGTGTTCCTTGGTGTGGTCCCCTCTTCTTTCTGAAGGGAGAGGATGATTGAGGCAAGAAAATGGAAACAGGGAACAGAAGGATAAGGGCGTGCTCATACATACATCCTTAAAAACAACAACAGTGAGGGGTCCCCAAGGTTTGTTGAATGGAAAGCAGAATGCCATGTAGAAAGGGAACTCCTTTACTTTCTCAGAAAAACTCCTGCCTGTATGAATGTTGTGGAATCTCAACTAAGAATTTCCTCACTTTCTCATTGTTTATAGGTACAACAATTTTGTTTTTTATTGATATTTATTAAAATGTCTACTTTTTACTTTTTCTGGACGCATGGTATTTTTAGTGTTTTCATTTTATGTAAATTATTTGTCAAATATATATTGTTCTTGGCACATAAATTAGATCATTTCAGTTCATCTTTTTCTTGCATATGTCATTTAATAGTTGAGACCCAATCACAAGCTAAATGATCATTATTGACCTACAAGCTGTTGCACCCAGCTGGGAAGAACTGTTGTAACAAAGTCATTTCCATCACAATAAGCAATGCAGAAATGCATTCAAAAAAGATAAAAGCTATTATCTTTGGGATGCTTGTCCTATTTCCCTTCATTTCTTCAGCACCAACCAGAAGCCAAAAGGAACTTCTGATCAGGTATCTCGAGGGTTTGGAGGGAGAGAAGAACGGAGAGAGCACTTTTGCCACTCTTATTCTGTGGAGGAAAGAAAAGGAAGATGCTGACAAGAAGCTGAAAGGAGCTGATTATACAGCTACCCAGAGAGCTCTGTGAGGAAATAGAACAGAGGAGGGCACCTTTGCCACTGTGATTCAGAGAGGGATGGGAGCAAGAAAGGAGTTGCTGCGCAGAGGCCAGGTTTAGTCCAAAACTATCATTTTAAAGATTGTCTCTATTCAGTTTCAGTCCCCTTATGAAGGATATGAAATCCCATGGAGAGTGTGCAGTGAAGTGCAACCAAGATGATAGTTTCTTTATAATGCTAAGAAGGGTGAACCTGCTTGTATTGAAATACAGACAATGCTGAGATGCCATAAGAGTGCTTGAAGATAGAATAGACTAAAACGGAATATTTTCACTGCAGGACACAGACTAAAATGCAGGCAGGTTAGAGTAAAGAGGAATTCATTCAGAGCTGGTTCACTTTAAAGAAGGGGATGGAGAAATATATGAAGCTTCATTTATATTTCATGGGATTGCTCATAGGTACAAGAGTATTGGGGCAGGATAATAGCACAAATTATGTGAGTTGCTGGATTTAGCCTCCCTAAAACTCACATGCATTGCAGTTACGTCTCCCAGTTAGTGGTGTGGCTTTTTGAGAGAATAGATTTTATAACAACATATTTGCTAACAACACAGTAATTATTACCTAGGATGGAAAAATAAAGCATTCCTTTTTGTTAAAACTTGCTACAGTAGAGTTTGGGGCATTGTGGTAATGGGAAAAAATAATTCAACAGAATAAAACTCAACAAGAAAGAAAAAAAAAATAATCTGTGCCCAGGCATGAGACTGCATGCCCAGGAATAGAAGTCGGGGGCATAAGAAGCCTCCTTTGCCTTGGTTCTCCACATTGCCAGCGCCTTGCACAGATGTGTGGGAAGGCAGGAGTGGGAAATAGGCAGAGTCTTGGCTCTGCTCTGCAACGCGCCAGCCTGTGCAGTTGAGCCAGCTGAAGGGAAATGTAAGCTACCGAAAGGGCTGGTGTATATCGGGGGGGAGCAGGGACCAGATTGTGACTCTCAAAGTGGCCACAAGAGTGCTGTAGATCACCCTCGGAGAATTATTCCAATGTAGAAGAAAGTTCCCTGGCAGGTATAGAGTTGGCATTTCTGGCTCTAGTTCTCCTCTCCTCTCCTAGAACCCTCTGGTGCATGATGCAGATCAGGTTTATTCCCAGGGAAATGAGTGTTGCCAGAACACCGCTACACTCCAGCTATTCATGGTTGCCAGAATGGCCTACAGGGGCCTTTTGTAGATGGACATAGATTCAGTCTACCCACATGCTGATCTGACTTGTGCAGGGGGCTGCACTGACACTTAGCAAGCTCCAATGTAGGGGAGGGGCAATTGCCACCCCTTACTTCCAGTTCGGTGCAGCACTCAGGTCAGATAGATCTTTAGCCGTAGGTCACTAATTTTTCAATGTAGCACACAAGATGGAGTCATTATTTTACATTTTCACAAATACTTACGGGTAGGGCCCTACCAAATTCAATCATTTTGGTCAATTGCACGGTCAGAGGATTTAAAAAATCATAAATTTCATGATTTCAGTTATTTAAATCTGAAATTTCACCGCGTTGTAACTGTAGGGGTCCTGACCAGTGGTGAGCTGGAGCCGGTTCACACTGGTTCACGTGAACCGGTTATTAAATTTTGAAGCCGGTTTAGAACCAGTTGTTAAAGGGGTGGGCAAACGGTGGCCCGCGGGCCACATACAGCCAGCAGGACTGTCCTTTCTGAGCTCTCGGCTGGGGAAGCTCCCCTGAGAATTTTTACTCACCCAGCAGCACTCCAGGCCTTCAGCCGCGCTTCGGCAGCGGGTCCTTCACTCAGATTTCGCAGGGGGGAGAGCAGATTTGGTGGTCTATGACGCGTTTTTCATGGCTGTGAATTTGGTACGGCCCTACTTATGGGCCTTATTCAACAGTCAGTGGGACTGGCAATGACTTTAATAGCTGCTTGCATGAAGAATATCTATAAATGTGGAGGAAACTACTGTTTAAATTTTCCCTGACAGAAAATATCAGGTAATTTGTAATATGTTGGATTTAGTATAGAAGTAAAGAAGACACCTTCTGTCATATAAAGATGTCGTATACATCATGTATTTGGTAACAATAAATATGGCTTTCTGTTTTAGTTATCTGACTTTTAAACTTGTATTTGATCATCTCTCTTTTGTTGTAAATATTTACTCTCAAAGTTTATAGTGTAAGAATGGCAGCAAAACTCAAATTGACATCGCTATTGACATTTTTCCCCCTCATTGACAGTGCTTCATATATTGAAGATGATTTATTATGATCTATTCAGCCCATTTTTTTAACCTCCAGTCTATAACATTCTTAAAATTATAGTGATATTCCCTTCAGGGAAAGAATAATACATATTTTCCCTGAACTAGTAACCTTTTCAAGTTCTCTTCCTTTTTTCTGCCAGTGCATTGCTAAAGTTGTTGACAGGTAAGGAATTGCCAGGAGATGAACTGACATTATAAATGTCAGAGGTCAGTACAGGTGTAGGAAAGAAAGAAGCTGCCAAGAAAGCAAGCAGTATTTTTGTGGAAACATTCCAATTATATCTTTGTTGAGTACACCAGTCCTGTTTTTGGTCTGCTCATGCTTTCAGAACTAAAAATAATAAAGGACATTTGAAAAGGTTACACATTTGGCAAAACTATGTATTATGCCTTGCCTAAGGGAATATTGCCATCTATTTCAAAATGTTACTGTCCTAGCTTAAAAAGGAAATTGTATGCTAATAAATTATCTCTCAGTGTATCTCCTTATCCTTCTGAAGTAGCACAAAATGAAACCCCAGGCTTGAGTCATAAGGCAAGAGGTGTCACCAAGTGACACTTATTAAACAAATGTTCTGTGAAACAATACTTTCAATTATTGCAAATGTTGCATAATGTTCAGGTAGAATTACAAAACTAGAAATGCTAAGCTTTAAAAATGTTGTGTATCTGACAAAGCCACAGTACTTGAAAATACTTCGAGACCAAAACAATACAAAGTCAGCTTCTTACACTGTAGACCTCAAATTATCTCCCTCCTCCTCCCCTTTTGTTTCTTTAAGATTTGAATTCCTTCACACAAAGCAATAACATTAGTTTCTGAAGTGGTTTTTAAGTCATTCACAGGAAATGTCTTTTGTTAAAAGGAGGGCTAGTTGCAAGTTTCATTGTCAATAGAACAGAAATTAATCTACAAGCAGAATTAGAAGAGTTTTTGAAACACTTAAATTTCTCATAGAAGCAAGGCAGTAGAATGTGGCTTTGCACTGGTTTCTCAAAAAATAATGGGTGAGAATTTCACTCTTCTAAGGGGCATGGAATTAAAAGTTATTCTGTGAGTACAAGGCAGAATCAGTGAAAAATGATTTTTCATATTGTGAAAATGAAATATTTTGCAAATTGAGTTCTGATTTTGCATCCCTTACATGAATACTCCTAGCCCTAGCCTTTGTATGTCTGTATATTTATATTGTGCTCATCAACATGGTATTTGGGCTCTCAGTATTGTACCTCCTATTCATGAGTGCAACTCCTGTAGGCCTCAGTTGAGGAACTGCATCTGTGTATGGGCCTGATCTTGTCACCCTTTACCCACATGAGTAGTCTTTACTCAGACAGTCCCACAGGGGTGTCTCCTAAGGATGTGATCCTATAAGATGATGGGTGCTTTCTATGATAAATTCCTGTAGAATCTTGTGGACTAGAGCACCCTCTGTTCCTTCTGGGCTCTGAGAACACTACTGAGTCTAATGACCTCAGCTCAGAATACTCATCTGAGTAACAGCTGCATGATCAAGCCTTTGGAAAGCAAAATACAAGCAAATTCATCAGCTCTTAGGAAATCGAGCACAATTTTTCATTGCAAATATTTCATACAAAATTATTTTAAAATGTTTTTATTTTCTGCAAATTTTCTGATTCTCCCCTCCTCCCTCCCCATTTCAAATTTGACAGTGTGCTCATTGTTTGAGGAAATATCTCTAATAAGCAGTTGGACATTGTCAAAGGATTTACTACATTGAATAATTGTTTTTGAGAATTTAGCCCAGTTAATTAGGCTGTCTGCCCTCAAAGAGCTCACAATTTCCAAAACTATCGATCTCTTATTTTTACATAACACCATTGATATGGTAGGATGCTTTACAGGAACATAGGAAGATGAGTTCTCTACCTTAATAATGTACAGCTTAAATAATAACATTTGGATCACAGTATTTATAACACTAGAGGTCTGATATCCTGTTGTTCTCTAAGTACACTCTCTTCCTTTAAAATAGCATCCAGATTTTTTGTTTTTTTCTGGCCCCTGCTGCATGTATATTTCACATTAAGAAGAACATGTGTGTGCTATTTTTGCAATGCCGCTCCTGTGCCCATCTGCACTGCTATAATAAAGATGCTGTGAATATTATACCATTTAGTAAAAGTATGGACCACATTCTCATAGTGAGTAGTGCCATACTCCATAAATAATCCCTTTGATTTCAGTAAGTCCACCTGAGGAGAAAAATTCTGTTTAGTGAGACTGGTGGTAGACTCTCTTCCTATGTGAACAAAACCACTGGCAGTTCTAAATAGAAGTAGTGTTCAGAAACAAACTTCCTTTGGCTGCACTGCCATCTAGTAACACTGTCATAAATATAAAGGGAAGGGTAAACACCTTTAAAATCCCTCCTGGCCAGAGGAAAGATCCTTTCACCTGTAAAGGGTTAAGAAGCTTGGATAACCTCACTGGCATCTGACCACAATGACCAATGAGGAGACAAGATACTTTCAAAGCTGGAGGGGGGGAGAAACAAAGGATCTGGGTCTGTCTGGATGATGCTTTTTGCTGGGGACAGAACAGGAATGGAGTCTTAGAACTTAGTAAATAATCTAGCTAGATATGCGTTAGATTATGATTTCTTTAAATGGCTGAGAAAATAAGCTGTGCTGAATGGAATGAATATTCCTGTTTTTGTGTCTTTTTATAACTTAAGGTTTTGCCTAGAGGGATTCTCTATGTTTTGAATCTAATTACCCTGTAAGGTATTTACCATCCTGATTTTACAGAGGTGATTCTTTTTACTTCTTCTTCTGTTAAAATTCTTCTTTTAAGAAACTGAATGCTTTTTTCATTGTTCTTAAGATCCAAGGGTTTGGGTCTGTGGTCACCTATGCAAATTGGTGAGGATTTTTATCAAACCTTCCCCAGAAAAAGGGGGGTAAGATTTGGGAGGATTTTGGGGGCAAAGACATTTCCAAATGAACTCTTTCCCAGTAACCGGTGTTAGACGTTTGGTGGTGGCAGCTAAAGTCCAAGGGCAAAGGGTAAAATAGTTTGTACCTTGGGGAAGTTTTAACCTAAGCCGGTAAAAATAAGCTTAGGAGGTTTTCATGCAGGTCCCCACATCTGTACCCTAGCGTTCAGAGTGGGGAAGGAACCTTGACAGACACAATAAGAAAACATGTTTCAGAGTAGCAGCCATGTTAGTCTGTATCCGCAAAAAGAACAGGAGTACTTGTGGCACCTTAGAGACTAACAAATTTATTAGAGCATAAGCTTTCGTGGGCTACAGCCCACTTCATCGGATGCATAGCAAACGTACTTCATTTTATTTTATTTTTAAAGATCAGCATCTTCATGACCCATTTGTCCAACTATGGGAATGATCGCCTGGGGTTGTATACCTTTGTGAATCTAGCCAACTTTGTTCAGAGCTGGACCAACCTGAAACTGCAAACTCTGCCTCCAGTCCAGCTGGCTCACAAGTACTTTGAGCTCTTTCCTGAGCAGAAGGACCCTCTCTGGCAGGTAGGATTGTAAAAGAAGAGATGAACAGAGAATATTTTTGCCTTATTTGTTTGTGAAGAATTTTGTTTTAACTTCCCATCAAACAAAATGGTGATACTTAATAATTTCATAAATCACCTTATCTTAAAGATTAAGGTAATTGTTTTCTCCTGTCATTAACAGATTGTCTGAATGTGCATCTAAAAAGAGAGGACAATTTAAATACGTTAGGAATTTGTTTCTCATTTTATTGCTGACTGCACCTGATATTTACAAATTAAGTAAAGACTTTATTGTGTAATTCCTCCCATATCTTGGATTATTTTGTAACTAACAGGAATGAAGCCATTTAAACATAGTTTAAAAATAATTGATATTTTGCCATTATGAAAATTGTATCTCTTGCCATGTGCAGTAGCAGAGGAGTGTATCCTACTAACTGGAGAGAGGATTAATGCTCACTGGTGCCTAGACATTAATATGACTGGCATACTAGAAATAGATTAAAAAGTAATTCACAAAAAGGGTGGGAACTGGCCAAGGAAGAAATTTACCAATACTGGGCCTAATTTATTGATGGAATCAACTCCATTGATTTAATTATTCTTTACTTAAAAGTGAGCAAACTGAAAATATCAGGATGTGACTACCAGCTTATGCTGCAGTCTGCGTTGACCCTGGAACGGACACATATTCAGTGAATCACCTAATCGTTACACCACGGTCACTGAAGATACACAGAAACAACTGATGAAACTAGTGAACATGGCAGCACTGCTTGTACACAAAATCAGTGACAGTTCAGTTCTTCCAGTGGAATATTTTTCTTTAGTGTTGAACTAATCTTAAACTGCCCAAATATTGTCGAAAATTGTCTCTGAATATTCATTCTGACAAAAAAAAATTCACTTTCAGTGTGATCCTGCCCCTTTTTGGTTGGCTTACACAAATATTCCTCAGGACAAGCTTTATGAAAGCAACTATCCTCAAAAAGCACAATTTAAACTTAAACACGCAAATGTTTTCCAATAGCAGATTTTGAATTATATGCCTAATCATTAATTGTGAGTGTCAAATTTAAAATTTAATACTTTAATACACAGCTTGAAATTCACACTGCTGTTATTTAGTTAAATAAAACATCTAATCAGAGAAGAAAAACAATGCCTTGTGACTTATGTAACAACTGAGCATGAATTTCAAAAATTTGCAATGTACTGTACCTGAATGACCTGCAGATTTAGAATTATTTACTGAAAAAATCGCAAATAATTTTGAATAAAAGGTACTGACAGTGTTGCAGTTTGTTTGCATGCAATTCTTATGAATATAACTAAGTTTCTTACTTCTGCTTTAAAACATTTACACTAAATTGTAGCTGCCAGTATATACAGTGTTCCTATTCATTTTACAACAAATTATAATACCAGCATATTTGTTAGTTTTGCTGGCGTAATCAAGAAGATTCTTTTGTTTGTTTGCTTTTTAAAGCTGATTTCCCCTTCTTATCCGGTATATATTGCTAAGCCACAGAACTAAGACCGATCTACATACGCAAGCAGTATTGGGACTTCTCCTTTATTTAGTGACAGCATTAGGTGCCACCTCATGCCCATATATGAAACTGGTAGCAAAATGAACCCTGGAATGAAAGTCTTTTTGCATGCTATTACACACTTGCACATTTTTTTTACTTTGAAGAGTGTGATACGCTGAGCATGCACTCTTCATGCCAGTTGGAGATGCACAGAAAAGTCTGGATACCTACTTGTGAATGCAGAGGATCAAAACAAAGTTTTAAAGCTGTAATCAGCCACTCATTCATTTTAAAAACTGCAGCCTGTCTTAGGGTCGTAGCTGTTATATAAGAGTAAAAGAGAATGCATTGGCAATTAGAGAACCTCATTAGTGATTTAAGTACAATTCTATTTTTATGCAAGTGATCAAATTGCTCATTCTGAATGATTCTTACATCTAAAGTACAATGGATCAGATTCACCTTGGGCATAATTCCACTGAATTCAAGTACCAGGAATGATTTGTCTGTTTGTTTTGAAGCTTGGATGGATATATTCATAGAAGGAGATTACAGTGAAAACACTCTTTTGAATACAGTTGCTTGAACGTTCCCCTTTACACAGAGATGAATTCAGAGCACTGGTCTCTGGTACATTGTAGATCTGGAGTAAATCCATTTACACCACTGTAAGCGAGATCAGAATTTGTCACATAGCATATTAGTATCTATAATAAAGAAGCAGATAACATTTCCTACTACGATTTCTTATGAACCGATAGTTCCTGGAGATTTATGTATGTAGGGCAAAAACTGAACAAATATAATTACAAATAAAATTCTCAGATATTGCTTTTGTCCCACTTAGAATCCCTGTGATGACAAACGGCACAGAGATATCTGGTCTAAAGAAAAAACCTGTGATCGATTACCAAAATTCCTGGTTATAGGACCTCAGAAAACTGGTGAGAGTTTATTGCATTTTAATGAATCTGGTGATATGCAAATTCAAATTATTACAATAGAGAATTAGTTTTAATCGCTCAGAGCTTTGTATAAACCTTGATTATCTGATAGCACTTTTTATTTTCGGACATATCCAAGTTTAGTAAAATAATGTAAATGATAAAAGTAGATGTAGTGGAGAGTGTTAGATTTTTCATAGGGTTTAACTGAGAAATGATGTGATTAACACAGATAAACAGATCAAGTGGTGACTGAATGATTCACACGATTTTATCAGAGCTGAGGGAGGAAAGGACAGTAATTTTTCAAAACATATATACAGTCCCATGGCCCCCAAGCTTCAACCTGTCCTACAGGAAAAGTGTGTCAGCTCAGTGTTATTCAATGGAATTTACGCTGCAAGTCAGGAAATCCCTACAGGACAGGTAGAATTGTAAGGCTGCAGGACTTTATTCATTAAATTTATAGTTGCTTCTCTTTGTGATAAGAAAATGGAACATTTTTTATCTACTCCCTTCCATATGCCACCAACCACCTACTGTTAATATATCTAACGAGAGGGCTGGAATTTAAGTCAATCTTTTTTGTGACAACCTCAGCACAGATAGAATAATTTTTAAAAACATTAATAGGTGTATCATCAAAGTGATGCATCCTGTATTCAGTATTAATTGTACACATTTCTTTAAATGTTTTTGGTTAAGAATTATAGGACCAGGATTTCAGCTGGTGTAAATCAGCATAGAATCATTAAATTTAATGGAGCGATGCTGGTTTACACCAGGTGAGGATCTGACCCACAGAATATGTATGCTTTGTTAACCTATGGACTTTCATCCCATTTTCAGGTACCACAGCTTTGTATTTGTTCCTGATTATGCATCCTTCCATCATTAGTAACTCCCCCAGCCCAAAAACCTTTGAGGAGGTACAGTTCTTTAATAGAAATAACTACCACAGGGGGATTGATTGGTAAGATGGGTTATTAGTATAAATATAAAAGTTTATGTACTGTGTACAATACAAAAATGGCATTACACTTTGTAATGTGTGTCTACACATTTTGAAAATGACTACTACTGCAAAATGATATTTAAATGCACATAAATTATGGTAACCTCAGTCAAAAACACAGTAAATGCTTAAGATGTTTACTCTCTCTCTAATGCAGCATATAAAGAGATATCTGTTCTCAACTTGAGGCAATACTAAGTAATCTTAATGAAAATTACATGTATGTCTCAGGATTTTAATATACTTAGAATGTGCAAATAAGAGAAAAAGGAAAGCAATGTTTGTTTCTTAATTATATATCTCTTTAGGGGTGAGATTCTCGTACATTTCTCAGGCAGGTACTCTGTTTCCTATTTACACATGTTTTTGAAGCTATGACAATAAAAGTAATATTGTAAATTGAGTATAAGGTAGCATGATTAATATTTCAGGTTGAATACTAATTTCTAAAATACTGAAAAGAGAAATCTAATTAAAATTTCAGCTACAGGCAGTTTGTTCTTGGCTTTAAATGGAAAATAGAAATTTGTCAGTCAATTGGAGGGGAGAAATGCTTTTTAAAAGTATTTTCAAGGATCAGATAACGAGGAAAATGTTCAGCAGTAAGTAAGGTAGTAAATGGGGATAAGTGAAGAGAAAAGGCTCATCATCACTACCCTATTCCCCATGGTTTACCCAAGAAGTTACCAAAGTTCTTGACAAAGATACATTTGGTTGGTCTTGCTTTCAGAAAGTGCTTCAGAGTAAAATGTTCAAAGACCAGTAATACAGCTCATTAAGCAGGGAGCACCAATAAAAGATTCTTGATACTTAGTCTTCTTTCTTTACTCTCTGGTATCAGGGAAAAGTTATTGCATTAGACTTTGTATTCATCCATAAAATTAGTAGTGCAAAGACTGTTACATGTTCCAAGTGGAGAAAATGCACATACTATTTCTTTTAAGGTGTATGGTTTTCATAGAGTTATAATTGTTGCTGCAGATTCTTATTACAAAGTTCAGTGGGTCAGCATTCATTACTGACTGTGAGAAGTCAGTCTGATGGGTGGGAAATAGCTAACAGCTAACTGATAACATCTGCTGACTATCCACCAATCACACAGACTCTTAGCTATTTTTATGAAACGGCTTTTTATATTTATGTTAGGTGAAATTCACCCCCTTGCAGAGGGCCAACACAAGATCTGTGCAAAGGGGTAAATTTTAACCGTTACAGACAATCCACTCTAAAGAGGTTACTATATATAGTACTTTATATTGTTAACACAACAAGAGGTAAAAAGAAAAACACAAAGACCCAAATTTGTCAATTCTCTTTCCCCCCCAAAAAACCAGTAAAAACTGGTATGTTGGTTGTGGATAGTCAAGTCTAATGATAATATGACAGGTTGTTGGCAACTAACTAGAACCACATAACTGGGGGGGGGGAGGGAAGCTCAGAACTAAACAAACTAAAAAACAGCCTGCTTTGTTTCCACAAATCTGTGATACATAGAACAGTAATTCAGAGGTGCCTTCACCACTTGGAGGACTCTTGCCTGAAGAGGTAGTAAGATTTTCTTGCTAAGTTTTTAAGTAACATCTTCATGTTAACAAACTCTTGCCAGATTTGATAACAGGAACCCTGATTCTGAATATTATTTTCTTATGATATTCTGCTATGGTGTAACTGAAATGCCATCCTGTGCTGTAATAATAGGAATAATAAAGCAATTTTTTTATAAATAGCAGAGGGCCAAATTCAGAAGTTTTTATTTTTACTTTTACTTTACTATTGACTTTGAGAGTTTTGCCTGAGTAAGAAATGAGTGACTACTTCTGGAACTGGCCCACTAATTTAAAGAGGATAAATTATTTATTATACCTATAACACTTTCTTCTCACTACAAAAAACAAGGCCTTTTATTTTTGAATGTTTTTACTTGACAGTGACTGTGTCTGTTGTTTTTATGGATTATTCTCTAATATATTTAACATATGCACCCACCTTTCTTGCTTTAGTGTATCCAGGACTTTTGAGTAATTCTGAGGACAGTGTTCCTTTTCTAGGTATATGGATTTCTTCCCTGTACCATCCAATGTCACCACCGACTTTCTCTTTGAAAAAAGTGCCAACTACTTCCATTCTGAGGAAGCTCCCAAACGAGCAGCTTCCCTGATCCCTAAGGCCAAGATCATCACCATTCTCATCGACCCATCAGACCGGGCATACTCCTGGTATCAGGTAGGGACTTTGAAAAATACAGGCAGGTTCTAGTTGAATATGTATAAAACAGTTTTATCTGGGATCTTCTCAATATATTGTGATCAAATATACTGAAAACCAAAGGGGTTTGATCAGGTAAGCATTTATTTAAAAACCCGTTCATCACCCAACAATTACCTATGAGTACAGAAAAACCTTCCTGTACATATAAACTTGATAATCCACTCTTTTAAAATATATAAACACTGAAAGCCATATTTTTCAGAACTCTGGCTGTAATATATGATGCAAAAAAGTGCTTGCATAAATAATTGCATGTAAAGAACGTGCATTTACACAATTAATTGTGCATCTGAGTGCCAGGCATGTGAACAGTTGCCCAATTTGTGCTTCCAAATAAGAGGTATGTACATGCAATTACTCATGATCTCAGTTTTTTGCAGAATAAGGCCTGAATTTTGAGTAAGGTTAACTTTTTAAACATTTGTTAAACTGACCGTAGTGAAGAAATATATGTTGGGCCCTACCAAATTCACAGTCCATTTTGGTCAATTTCACTGTCATAGGATTTTGAAAATCATAAATTTCATGATTTCAGCTATTTAAATCTGAAGTTTCATGGTGTTTTAATTGAAAGAATCCTGATCCAAAAAGGAGTTGTGGGGAGGTCACAAGGCTATTGTATGGGAGGTTGCAGTACTGCTACCCTTATTTCTGCGCTGCTGGTGGTGGCAGCGCTGCCTTCAGAGCTAGGCAGCTGGAGAGCGGTGACTGCTGGCCGGAAGACCAGCTCTGAAGACAGAACTGCTGCCAGCAGCAGCGCAGAAAATAAGGAGGGCATGGCATGGTGCTGCCACCCTTACTTCTGTGCTGCTGCCTGCAGAGCTGAGCTCTCAGTCAGCAACCGCTACTCTCTGGCCTCACAGCTCTGAAGGCAGCAGAAGAGAAGTAAGGGTGGCATGGTATGGTATTGCCACCTTTCCTTCTGTGCTGCTGCTGGTGGGGTGCTGCCTTCAAAGCTGGGCACCTGGCCAACAGCTTCCATGCTCCAACTGCCCAGCTCTAAAGGCAGCGCAGAAGTAAGGGTGGCAATACCGTGACCCCCCTAAAATAACCTTGTGACCCCCCTGCAATTCACTTTTGGGTCAGGACCCCCAATTTTATAAATGTTGGTCTCTCCCATGAAATCTGTATAGTATAAGGCAGTGTTTCCCAAACTTGGGCGCGGGCCGAGGGACTTACTGGCCGCCACTTCCCGCAGCCCCCGTTGGCCGGGCACAGTGAACTGCGGCCAGTGGGAACCACGATCAGCCGAACCTGCAGATGCAACAGGTAAACAAACCAGGCTGGCCCACCAGGGGCTTTTCCTGCACAAGCAGCGTCCCAAGTTTGGGAAACACTGGTATAAGGTAAAACACACAAACGATCAGATTTCATGCTCCGTGATGCATTTTTCATGGCCATGAATTTGGTAGGGCCCTAAACACGTGGTAACAAATGGGCGTACATTGTAGCCAAATTGATATACTCATCAGGCTTGAATGCATAACAGTTGTACATCTCAGACCAATAAAGAAATTAAAACACAAACAGACTCAGAACCATTTCATCATCCACTGGAAAAAATTACTTAAGTAGCAGTTGAAATAAAACTTGCAACTTAAATCCAATATCAGTACCAAATATTTCTTTTAGTTACACACAATAAAGCTTAGTACTGTATTTTACCTCAGAGTTCAGTCAATACTACTGAAGTACCATTCTTGCTACCATTCTCTTTGGCATCATAACAAACAAGCAAGCCAGGTTAATGTTGAAGGGGAACTTTGAATATCTTAAATTCAAATAAAGAAAAGGAGTACTTGTGGCACCTTAGAGACTAACAAATTTATTTGAGCATAAGCTTTCATGAGCTATAGCTCACTTCATCGGATGCATTCAGTGGAAAATACAGTGGGGAGATTTATATACATAGAGAACATGAAACAATGGGTGTTACCATACACACTGTAACGAGAGTGATCAGGTAAGGTGAACTATTACCAGCAGGAGAGCGGGGGGGGAGGGGGGGAACCTTCTGTAGTGATAATCAAGGTGTGCTATTTCCAGCAGTTGACAAGAACATCTGAGGAACAGTGGGGGGTGGGGAGGGGAAATAAACATGGGGAAATAGTTTTACTTTGTGTAATGACACATCCACTCCCAGTCTTTATTCAAGCCTAAATTAATTGTATCCAGTTTGCAAATTAATTCCAATTCAGCAGTCTCTCATTGGAGTCTGTTTCTGAAGTTTTTTTGTTGAAGAATAGCCACTCTCCGGTCTGTAATCGAGTGACCAAAGAGATTGAAGTGTTCTCCGAATGGTTTTTGAATGTTATAATTCTTGACGTCTGATTGACTCTTGACTCTTGATGTGTCCATATATTCTTTTACGTAGAGACTGTCCAGTTTGACCAATGTACATGGCAGTGGGGCATTGCTGGCACATGATGGTATATATCACATTGGTAGATGTGCAGGTGAACGAGCCTCTGATAGTGTGGCTGATATGATTAGGCCCTATGATGGTGTCCCCTGAATAGATATGTGGACACAGTTGGCAATGGGCTTTGTTGCAAGGATGGGTTCGTGGTTCTGTTGTGTGGTGTTTGGTTGTTGGTGAGTATTTGCTTCAGGTTGGGAGGCTGTCTTTAAGCAAGGATTGGCCTGTCTCCCACTGTGAGAGTGATGGGCTTGCTTTACTAATAATAATAACAGTAGCACCCTATGGACAAAATTTCTTTCTTAGTAAAACACAACATCTTGTTGTAAGTTATTCAGCAACTACTACTTGCATATTCCATCATGCAAGTTTGTACCTCATTTTTTGATCCATGAAATAGTAAATACAATTATTTTATATGTCTTTTATCTATAAGTATTTCTATAATGCCTATCACTATGCCATCTAGTTACATACATGGGGTATTTGAAACAGTGGGATCTGTCCAGAATGGACCAACACCTGTCCACCCTCTTCTTAATTGTTGGCTCTTATTTCAAAAAGTCCCTTTCTTCTGGTCTTCTGACTACAATAGGAATTTGACAAAACAAGGAATAAGTAGAAACTGAATAAGGACCTCAGGATCTATATTATATATAATATTTTATTTTATGGATTTTTTGTTGTTCCTATAAGTAGAAGTTATCTATCTGATCACCATCAGTGAGAGCTTTGCTGGAGTAAGGTCTGAATGTAAACCATGTAAGGACTTCAAGATTTGGCCACATAAGTAGAGGTTTACCATATTTGAGTTTGTTATCCTGGGTTTGTTTGTACATAAGCTGCCATTTCATTAAATGAAAATGTGTTCTAGTTTGCTATTGCTAATACTAGTCAGATCTTTTGATAGTTAATAGTGGTGTTATTCTGACCTTCTTAGCAATTTATCTAATATAGACCAAGGCTTCTTAACTGAAATTCACTTCTAATGTAATTTAATCAGTCAACAGGTCCTTAGATCATTGCCCACATATATTCTGTCCCATTTCTGTGACTCTGAACTCCGGTGTCCATGATGTTCTTTTAACTTACCTTTCTTTTACAGCATCAGAGATCTCATGAAGACCCTGCAGCTCTAAAATTTAGCTTCTATCAGGTGATCACAGCTGGACCTCGAGCCCCATCAGAGCTTAGAGCTCTACAGAAGAGATGTCTAGTACCTGGATGGTATGCCACCCATATAGAAAGATGGCTAACTTATTTCCCAACTTACCAGGTGAATACAGTGTAACATTGTGTCTTATTTCATATGTATTTGATATCTTAGATTATTCACTTTTTCTGAAGTCTTCATTACTGATTATTACTATTCATGAATATATGTGTGTGTGTGTGTGTGTGTGTGTGGTTTGGGGCACTGATTATCCAAAACCATGTTCTGATTGGTTGGTGGGGCCTTCTGGTGATGTCACAGCCATGCACTAACTCCTGGTATTGCACAACTGGGACTTCACCAACAAAAAGCAACAGGAACAGCAACTGAGGAAACTTCAGCACTGCTGCTCCTTGCACCTCTCTTGCACATTGAACTGCCTTTAACACTGAGTTGTTTTCTTGTTTTTTGTTTTAATCTTGTCACTTTCTGGGACTCTACTGGCTGTATTGGTGAATCTGTCAGAAAGCACAATAGGAAACCCAGTGCTTCAGAGTGCATCAGGCATCAGCCATGTGATACCCCATCAAGGCTTCCAGCAAAAAGCATTGATGGGAAATCTAGTATATCATGATAAATTGCTGGGATGTGCTGTGTAATGCTCCTGCACTGTGCAGCATCATAGCCTTGGCCAGCGTTGTGAAATATCAATGCATTACCCACTCCTGATGGGAGCGGAGGAGATTTAGTGCACTGAACGCTGTGAAGACTTGATGATATAGAGGCTTGAGTGTCTGGAACTGGGTATGATACTGTCATAAATATAAAGGGAAGGGTAAACACTTTTAAAATCCCTCCTGGCCAGAGGAATAACCCTTTCACCTGTAAAGGGTTAAGAAGCTAAGATAACCTTGCTGGCACCTGACCACAATGACCAATGAGGAGACAAGATACTTTCAAAGCTGGAGGGGAGAAGAAACAATAAGGATCTGGGTCTGTCTGGGTGATGCTTTTTGCCGGGGACAGAACAGGAATAGAGTCTTAGAACTTAGTAAGTAATCTAGCTAGATATGCGTTAGATTATGATTTCTTTAAATGGCTGAGAAAATAGGCTGTGCTGAATGGAATGGATATTCCTGTTTTTGTGTCTTTTTGTAACTTAAGGTTTTGCCTAGAGGGATTCTCTGTGTTTTGAATCTAATTACCCTGTAAGGTATTTACCATCCTGATTTTACAGAGGTGATTCTTTTTACTTTTTTTTTCTATTAAAATTCTTCTTTTAAGAAACTGAATGCTTTTTCATTGTTCTTAAGGTAATTGGTGAGGATTTTTATCAAACCTTCCCCAGGAAAGGGGGTGTAAGATTTGGGAGGATTTTGGGGGCAAAGACGTTTCCAAACGGACTCGTTCCCAGTAACCGGTGTTAGACATTTGGTGGTGGCAGCGAAAGTCCAAGGGCAAAAGGTAAAATAGTTTGTACCTTGGGGAAGTTTTAACCTAAGTAGGTAAAAGTAAGTTTAGGAGGTTTTCATGCAGGTCCCCACATCTGTACCCTAGAGTTCAGAGTGGGGTAGGAACCTTGACATGAACAAACTATTTTACCTTTTGCCCAAGGGTAGGGGCAAAGGCTAAACTGGGACAAGGAGCCAAAGGTGAGAAACTAGGATAAGAAACTGAATGGGGGGACCAGGATGGGTCATGGAGGAACTGGGGTGGGAGACTGTGGCAGACTGGAGGGGCAAGCCACAGAAGAGTTCAGGCATGCAGAAAACCGGCAGAAAATGTTGCTAGTAGAGTATACTTCCCTCAGAATCTGGTATAGAATATAGGACTCCTGGTTGCCTGTCTGTACAAACACTTTGCGTGCAGCAAGCTGGGTTTTAAATCTTACCCCACATTAGCCTGCCATGCACTGTGTGTCCATGTGGACCTTGCTGCCTCTCACTTAAAGTCTCCTAGTGCACTGTGATCTCCTGTTTCAAAACAGGGTAGAACAAATTGCACTAGGGAACTTCTAGTACCCAGCAGCAAGGTCCACATGGACATTTAGTGTGCAGCTGGCTAATGCACGAGGTAAATTTACAGCCCAGCTTGCAGTAAGTTAAGTTTTTGTTTAGAGAAGCCCCAAGGCTTAGCATTCCTCAGCTGTCCGCATATAGCTTTGAAACCCACTCACAAAATGTGTGCCTCTTATCCTTTTAGAGATGCCCATGTGGAGGATGTAGCACAACCTGCTACTACTATCAGTGTTAGCTCAAGTGGCAGAGGTCTGTGATGTGGATCTTAAGGTTCTAACCATACTGATGAAGCCTGTGGGAGTCAGTATGGTTCTACATTGTGGAATTTCTGTTTTTCAGTTTGCTTTTTTAAAAATCTAGGAAATTATATACAAAAATACTACAATAAAAGAACCTTAGGGTTGCAAGTCTAGCACTCACAAGTTAGGAAATGCCAGAATTAAATTTGACCATGCAACTAATTCAGTACCCTGTGCATAGGAATTACGATACAATCTTTAATTATATGAACACATGCTATTTTTTCCACAGAACCGCTGCCTCACTCAGTCCATTCACTCACCAGTCATCCACCCCTAAACCACTCCCTAGTCCCAGTTCATTCAGCCATTTCCACTAAATCTAAAAGCAAGTTATGATCAGAAGTAGAGAGCAGCAGGAAGGTAGGAGAAACCTGCTTTATGTGCAACAAGCTCTACTTCACACATGATGGCAACCTCTGATGGGGGAAAAACGGTCTCAGAAGAGTTGTTAGTGAACCAGCTCTGCGGTCACAAAAAGCAGCTTTTCCACGGGGAAAACAGCTGGTTGTCCAACAGCCAATCTGGACTTTAAGATTAGGCATCTCCTATCCACTGTGCACTATAGCGGCCTCAGCTCCCACTGTTCAGTCATGATGGATCTTGGGCACAAGAAGAAACTAGTGTGTGGGAAAGGATCAGAGAGCTGAGTGCTTTCTTCAGCAGTGACAATAACTTTCAAGGAATTGGTTGATACTCTGAAAAAAGAGCACACATATGTCTCAGAATATCTTCCTCTCATTTTATATGTGAGGGTGGCCAGGGTGTTGCAGCTTATTTTTTCCAGATATATTAGCTTGCAGTTTGCCAGGATGAATCTCATTTAATTTCCTGCCGATATTTGTAATCTCACTAAGTCCTTCAGCATTATTTCGCTGTCCTCGATGGTGCTCACAACAGTTTCCAATCTCATTTAATTTTAGAATTAATTAGTGTGCCATTTACCCTTCTCCCAGATCATTAATGACAATGATAAATAAGACCGGACCTGTTACCATTCCCTGGGGCATCTCTTTTCCTCTTAATGAATGAGCATGACATAGGTGAAAGTTTTAGTTTGAAGCTTGAAATATGATGAATTTTAAATACAGTATTATTTTATTTTTGCAGTTGCTAATTATTGATGGACAGCAGCTGAGAACTGACCCAGCTACTGTGATGGATGAAGTGCAGAAGTTTCTGGGAGTCTTGCCTCATTATAATTACTCTGAAGCTCTAACGTGAGTTATTCATAATTAATGTCATGGAATATTAGCCATGGAGAGATTTTAAAAGGAAATAATTGTGCAACTGTAGTTTTGTATAGAATCTGAAAAGAATGGGTTGCAATATTCCTTGTAAATTATAATTTGCTGTTATTCATTGAATTTTTGCACTTTAAATGTATATGTGTGTGAATGCGCGCTCAGAACTTCTGAGACAAACCTCAGCACCTTGCAAGATTAGGTTGATGAGACATTTGTTGGCTGTAACAAAATGGGGTTGGTTCTATAAGCAAAATCAATACAAATTAATAGCTACTAATATTCCTCTGAGTAGTTTTGCATGCAAGCCGTATCACTAATGCTAGTATGGGCAACAATATGTATTTTTCAATGTCTTTACCCTCTTTAATTTCCATGGAAAAATCTGGACTTGTTTATGTGCTGATTAGACATAAAAAGTAATTTTTTCTTTCTTGCACGCTTTCAAACTGCTGTCCAAGTAATCGTTAACAACATGTGGAAAGAATGCAACTCAGAAGGATTATATTTTCTGTGAATTATGAATTGAGCCAGGCATTAAATATGGTGTTTAAATATTACAGAGATGGACACCTGACATATAAAACAAGTAGTGGTTTGTGAAAATTGTGTTTGGATTTTGGATAGATGAAAGAGAGAGACGCCTTTGCATCTTTTTCCTTGGCAGCAAAAGATTCACCATGCGTAAACAGAATGGACAGAAACTGGTTTTCCTTTACATTCAATTGCAGGAGACTCAACAATATCAGTGTCAGGAATGTAAAATCCACTCTCTGTATAATGTACACAAATCCTTTGGATTCAGACATATAGATTTACTTTGCCCTTAAAATAAGATTGAGAACCTTAGGCTGTTCTTTCGAATGTGAGCCCATTGTCTGTTTTTATAAGAAGCTCTCAGAAAAAAAATCCTTTCCTTTCCTAGACATTTCTCTATTTAACGCTTTGAGACAGTTGTGCTCTATTCCTTTTTGTGGAGTATATAGCAAAACAGATTTTATCTTTCATGAGATAAAGTCAAGTGTATTGTAAAGACATAATGGACCCAATTCATCCCTGGAAGTACTCTATTGAAAGCTCCGTTTCTTTGTACACCAAAGGTCTTGGCCTGGATGCTCTGAATTATTATTCTGCATCTAATTCTGCAGCAGGCTTTTCCTTCTTGTCTACCCTTGAACACAGATAATGTTCATTTAGCATAACGTAGATTCAGGCAACTTTTTCCATTACTTTGACCCCTGGTATAGCTCTATTCATCCTGGTATAGCTCTATTTAAATCTAAATCAGTTTAGTTATACCAGTAATGAATTTGGCCCTCTGTGTCATTTGGTAATTGATAAATATGGTAGAAAATTCCCATCTACTTGTACCTGCAAAATTGCAGTAGTGTAATATGAAATAAAAATATAGGTTCTTTATCCAATGAACTCAAAGCATTTTACATTCTTTAATTAATCTTCACAGATCCATTTGAGGTTGGTAAATATTATGGTGCCCAGTTTATAGAGGGTTAGATGGAAGCACTTAGAATTGAATGGTCGACTAGTAATTGTACTCTGTCGTAATGGGCATTGTATAAAAATCTGTATTAAAAACAAACATTTGCCTAATGGCACACAGTCAGTGACAAAGCCAGAAGAAGAACCCAGGAGTGCTGGTTGCCAGTCTCCTGCTCCATCCATTAGATCACACTAGCATATATTTTCTAGCTGTAGTTTGAGGTTGATGAATTTATCCTTAAAACAAGCTGGCTGGCAATATTGGTATTTCTATCAAACAATTCAATGTCTTGAGCATACTGCACCATTGATACTTCTACAAATGCTGTCCCACAGATTAAGTTACAAATGTCTCTATTCTTTAGGGTAGACCCAACTTACGATTTCCCCACACCGGGCAGCTCCACATCCCATGATTGTGGATAGTGGGTTCCTTCCATCCATATGCACTGAACTGACCATCTCCAGGAACAGTCAAGGTGGTGCACAGCCATTTTATGCAGCAATTGAAGGCAACTGTACCCCTTACGGATACATAAACTGAGCCAAAGATTTGTCCCTAAGTCTTAAAATGAGGGGGGGTTTTTGTTGGCAGACTGTAGTTTTAACTGTGCAGATTTTTAACTGTGCAGATATACTCTGGTTTCTGCGTGGTCAAATGGAAATTTAACAAAAAAGATTTCATAAAATGAATAATACTTCAGTAATCCACATACCTTGGATAATTTAAAGGCACTTTGTGTCATGATGTACATGGGATCCACAATAATTGCTCACTTCTGGAAATTTGACTCCGATGAATCTTTGTCAATACTTATTGCATATAGTTTCTTATGCAATCAAAACAGGTGTTACCTGTGTCCATGCTACTGCCAAAGCTGTGCCCTTGATCAGTCATGTACAACTCCCATTGACATCAAATAAATGGATTGAAGGCATGATATGGCCCTTGAAATGTGCTCTAAAATACATAACCAGTTCAACCTTGTCCAGATACAGCTCCATTGACATTATTTATTAGTATTGTTTGATTTGATCTATAAAAGACAGAAAGCACCTATCCAGATCTCTAGCTCAAACGTAGTTCATGTCTGTATACAAACATGTATATTTTGTTCTGGCTTGGTGAATATACTGGCTGGCTGCATAGAGAAGTCATGTCAAAATAAGCATGTGCATATAATGGTGATGCAAAGAGCTCTTAAGATGTGCTTATCTATGCTGTGAATCACTCATGATGCTGGTAAAGAGGAGAGAGGAGTCTAAGAAACCCGTTCTGCTCCCAGTGGGAGTTTTGACGCTGACATTGATGGAAGCAAGATAAAGTCCATATACCTTGTGAATTAAAAATAAGGCCTTTTAATGTTAACATTACTGTACAGACAAAGCCCCTGATAATGTCATTGTGGAATACCACTTGTGAAGTACATCATCACACCTTTAATCCATTGCTAGACTGACACTGGTGTAATTTCAAAAGCCTGAGAAAATATACTGTGGCGGGGGGTGAGAACCATAGAGAGACTTTGTTTATCTCTCTGAGGTTCCAGTAGGTAAGGGAGAAGCCCAGCTAGAGTCGCCCACCTGCAGGTCTGAGCAGGGGCAGACACCATCTCTTGGACTCCAGGCTCTAAGTCCCCATGTGTGGGCTGGGGGAGGAAGAGCAGGACTTCCAAGGGAGATCCAGGCCTCAGGAGGAGAATCTCTTCGCCACAACAATAATCATCACACCCCCCTGAACCCAATTGTTTGTCATCATCAGATTCTGTTTTCTTCAGGTTAAACAATGGCCATTCATCCTCTCCACTGTTTGGTTGTTTACTCCATTTTTCTCACACAACTGCATTACTGCCAGCCTCATTCTTTCTGTCTTCCATGCTCCTCAACAGCCTTTTCTCCCACCTCACTCCTTTCTTCTTCCTATCTCCCTTTTCCCTAGTCCATGCACAGTCTCGCCCATCCTTTCCTTTTTCTGCTGCCTTGCTCCTATTAACTTACCCCATCCTGTCCTCCCTTTTACCCCACTCCTGTTTACCATAATATAGTCAAAGAAAACAAACTTTGGAATTGCTGTGACATTCTCACTTTGGGCCTGACTTTGCCACCCTTATTTCAGGTTTGATTCACATAAAGGTTTCTGGTGTCAACTCCTGGAAGAAGGAAAAATCAAGTGTCTTGGAAAGAGCAAAGGCAGAAAATACCCTCCTATGGATTCAGAGGTAAACCATTGTTTTTCTGAGGCAATACAGCATTTGAATGGCTTTCAGAAGTGCCTCACTCACACACGTGGGACACTCCATTGACAAAATTATAACCTGAACAAGAGGATAAAATTAACAACCTATAGTTTATTTGTATTAACTCTCTCTACAGGTGTGGCCTTTCTGATACCATGAACCACATGATCGTTTTTCAACCTTTTGTATATAGGGTGAGCATAAAGGCCAAGATGTCTCCGAATTAACTTACCCTGAAATTGTTTTTTAAACATTTTCTTCATATTGTAAAACCTAGTAGCTCTCAAAAAGCTGCAACGTAGTTAAAATCCCAGCCCTTCAGCTGAGCGACCCACACCAGCAACAAGCTCAAACTCTGGTTTGTTGCAGTCATGGTCAGATGTGTAAATGTGGGACTGTCCTCTGTTCTTCCAGTCGGTTTCATTCTTGACTTGTCAGGCTATAACAGTTACACATGTTCTCATGGCAGTTCACTTTTAAGACCAATTAATTTTGGTATCTGTCAGTTTTGAAAATGTTCCTTCAGAAATGTTCAGATAAAGTTACTTTCACAGGCCTGATAGCTGAGGTCCACACTCCCGCTTCTGCACGGAGGGGAAGAATTGTCAACAAGCATTTGGAACCTCTGTTTTTACTCTAGCCATACTGAACTCTCATTTAACTTAGTCTGAATGAAACCTGAGTGAAGAGCTCAAGACTTAGTCAGTAGTAAGTACTATTGTACTTACTTATTGTACTGTAGGCCTGATTTTATTCTCATGCTGGTGTAAATCAGGAGTAACTCTGGTGAGAGGAGAATCAGCCTCTGTGGGGTATTTTACTTATTTGTATTATGTTTGTCTATCCTGAACGACTCTGAAAAATGTAAATATCTGAATGACAAACCCTGAAATACTATGGAGTTATAGTCTGCTCTCAGTTACACTGATGTAAACTCAGAGTAGCTTATTAACTCCAGAGTTGCTCTGGATCTATACAGATGTATCTGAGATCAGACACTGATCAGTTTCTTTGGTTTTGATGAACATTTTGGAAATGTACTGTATATCTACTAAAATAATCCTCTGCAGCTCAGCTCCTAAATAGAGTATATATGATGTGTGCAATAATACATAGTATAGGAGAAAGTATACAGCACAGAAGAAAACATGGCATAGTTTAGATACAGGTAAAACAAACTGCAAAACTCAAAATCCATAGCATCTACAGTACAATATTTTACTAAATAAAAATGTCTACTTTTTTATCCATCAGTGCAGGACTTTTCTGTCAAGCTACTACAGAGATCACAATGTGGAACTGTCAAAACTCCTGCACAAATTGGGACAACCCCTGCCATCTTGGCTGAGACAGGAACTACAGAAAGTGAGATAGCATTGAGAGAAAGCTTCTTGAAATCTCTCTTCCACACTTCAGTCATCTTACCTAAAGCCTTCAATAGCTACCAGGAGGCAGGTGTAAAATATACCTCTTCAAAAGAGAATTAAAGAATGAAGTTCTTTCCATATGCTGGCATGTGGACTGTGAAAATGTGTGTGTGTCTTTTAGAACTCTGGAGGCCTGCAGGCTTTCTCTTCGCCATTCCTGGGCCTGTGGAATTGTTGTAAACTACTGTGCGCACATGTGGAAGTCAATAGCAACTGGTATAAGCTTTAAAAGCAAAGCTACATAATTGTCCAATTTCATAGTAAACATTTATACTTTTATATTCAAACTTAGGATGTTGTGTCTCATGTAAGTTTTGTAGCCCATTGTTTGCCTGCTCATGGTTTTTCATACTTTTTGATTATTATGATGTGTCTTATACAAAACTAAGAAAACCCTGTATAACATACAATGACCAAGTGTACTCCTGCCTTTGGCATCTGCTTACCAAATTTTGAACTTAAAATAAATGACCACAGTTGAGGAGTACAAACACATGTTGCTTAGGTGTAAACAACAGGACAGAATATGTATTGTGAGCCAAATCCTGAAGCCACAGGTAAAACACTGTAGCAAGAAATAATGTAAGAAATATGGCCCTGCTCTGTGAGGAGGAAACCACAGTGTGCTGTGGATCCCTTCAAGTTTAGAATCTATGATTTTAAATACTGCACCTCCATACACAGTCCGCTGAAACAGCAACACAAAGGAATATAGAGTATTCTGAATAGAGACTACTCTATGTTAAAGAAGAAATCTAATTAGATATATGAAGCACAACGTTAAAAAAAGAAATGTACATTGTAATAATCTGAGTGTTAAACTTATGACTGTGACCCAAACCATAGCAATGCAATGAACAAATGATCTGAGTAGATCTGTCACACCTAGCTGCTGTGAGTTGCAAGTTGTAGAGCCTAGATTCTGATCTCACAGTTCTGTAAATGAGGAATAACTCCAGTGAAATCAGTAGACTTGTATCTGAAAAACTGGTGTGAGAACAGTAACAGACCTATATTAAGATTGCCTTAATTTACAATTTATCTTGTCCTGGTTTTTGGTATGTTGAATTTTATGTATTTATTTGATGTGTGTTTCCCAAAACTCTCCTTATACTGACTGAAAAGAGGTGGCATCTCTCAATGCCTTCCAATTTAATACATTCAAGTTTCAAAAACGCACTTGCTTTCCCAAGGGAGATATATTTTTAAAAGTTTTGTAATTAAATAAATGAGTAAGTTAAATAAAAATTAATACAGTGTGCAGTCATGATATAGAATTAGGCTCCAGTACTGCAAACACTTAAGTATATGTTTAAGTTTACACAGTGTGAGTACTCTCAGTTAAACAGGGCGTAATTATGAATGCTTCTAAAAATTAGGAAAGGGATCATTAAAAATATGAGCCAAATTTAGCCCTCATGTTACTCCACTGAAATATGTCTCTGTGTGTTTTAAAAATGCATTGACAGCTAATGAATAAAGATCCAAAGTCAAAAAATGGGCATGCTCCCTCTATATACTATTGTTCCACATTAGATGCTTGGTTCTGTAACTACATTCCCAATATCTGCTTTAAAGTGGGCAATTAAAAAGTACATCAAATGGTGGAAAGCTTTTCTATGTACTGTTTATCATAAACTGCACAATTTAATTTTTATGATAATGGGATGGAAACCAGTTTATTGTTCACTAAATAGAAAACAGATATTGAGATCTTTATTGTAATTCTAACTTGTAACTTTTTTTTACTCGTGGACTTTGTTTTTGTAATACATGATTTTGATAGGCCTGTAAAGAAAAATATCAAGGCAAATTTGCTGTGTATAAAGATATACATTACTCAGCACATTATTGCATAAAGGAGTGTGCATGATTAACCACAAGGATCTAGTAGAGTAGACATTCTACAAGTTGAACATCATAATTATTTATAGAATGAAAAAAATCTTATTTCATTTACTGTCATGTGCATTAGGTCCAAAATTTGACTTGTCTTAAAATTCTTTTAATCTAGTAAAAGATACCCTCTGGACTCTGAATAACTACAAAAGAAAAATCCTTCGCATGTGTAAACAATTGACGTGACCTGCAAATGTCTATATGGATAACAACTAAGATGTTAATGTGAATCATAGGGGAAGACACCTACGGTGATGCTCTAGTAGCCCCACTGACTTCAATAGAGTCCTTTCATCCTTAGCGTACAATGGATACACCATCACCAAAACATTAAAAAGAAAACACCACTATTTGTAGGAACTGCACAAAACTTGTGTTTTGTGCTCTGGTGCTACAATTACTCTGCTCTCTTTAAAGCAGCAATTACATAAGCATTTTGGGACCAGATCATGCCCCCAAGATTGCTATGCATGGAGGACAGGGAACCTCTTTGCACAGATGTCAACCCTCCTCTGTGCTATAGGGATGGCACTCACACACATTAATATCACAGCCTTTTCTTTCTAGGACCACAAAGGGCTCTCTGTCTGGTCTAGATCTGGGAGGGGGTCGAGGGGAGAGGGTAAGCAGTGGCCATCATGAGGATTTGTGGCAGCCTCAGGTTGGATGGGGCTTGGGTGTGGACTGGAATATGCAGATTACCTTTCTTCTAGTCCCAGGTATTTTATACAAATAAAGTAATATATTCTAGAGCTGTAGACCCTATTCTGCAGAGCTTCCTGATGGGATGTGGGAAGGAATGCCTCTCTTAAATGGGGATCCTTTGGCAGCCATGGCCAGGCAAATAGCTGGTAGTAAAGCTCCATTTCATCCATATTATCAGGGAGTGTGGGGACTGTCAAGGGCACAGAGCACAGGATCTCCACATTGATTTCAGTGGGCGTTCTGATGAGTAATAATATAAACAAAAGTATTTGGCCTTTTGTCCTCAGAATTGTGCATTGCACAGGGCCTGATCCTGAAATCCTTATTGTTCAAAACTCCTATTTTGACAATGCCTGAGAAAAGTCTGCAGGATCAAGCTCTTTAGCATTAGCATCTCCAGATAGCGTTAACTTCTCGTGCAAGTTAATATTATTGAGACACTTAAAAACAATGGATAATAAAGGCAAATTGATAGTGTTCTTTGAGTTTACAAAGGTATTTACTGCTCTGATTTGCAAATATATTTGGGGCTGAAATTTTTTATATGAGCCCTAAAAGGGAATAAATGCACCTACCCATAGTTTTTCCTTTGAAATATTATGTTAAAATATGTTTTAAAATATTCAGCAAAAGCATGTAAAAAAAAGTAAAAACAACATTTATTCAGGACCAGCCAGGTTAGTTATGAACAAGGAGTCTAAGCAAGGTATGCAGACTCCAGACTTTATCTCCAATAGCTGGAATCTGAAAATAATGGGATACACATGAGTAAAGCTCAGCAAGCAATTCATAAAAAATTATTTATTTGACCAAGTTTAGCTTATTTTAAGCTCATCGCTTATCTACAAGCAGACTGCAGTGTCTTAAAATTCATTTTCATAAATATCCTACCAACTTTAATGGGGTTTTTTTAATTTACAGATTGATTGTGAAACATGTATTGCAAGTAATTGATAGGTTGAGCTAATTAGTTGTGATTGATCAGATAAGGCATGTGGTATGTTTTCCTGTTCCCTGCTTAGATGAGTGTGCAAGGAATTCCTTCACAAATACTTGTCTGTGTGGAGTTTAACTTGTTTTCTGCAAATACTCATACATTTGACTTTGAAATTTGCTTTCCACAAACATCTGTGGCAGTAAAATGCAATGCAGGATTGTTTGCAGAAAGTGAACATAAAGGGGCATAAATATAGGTGATGTAAATTCATTTGCTGTTTCAATAAACATTTATGAAAGTGCTACAGTATTTTCCCAGCTCCACATTTGAGAAAAGAATGAATTTAACTGATTTGCAGGCTACCTTGTACAGAATACCCTTTTCCTTTGCTTAAAAATGTGAAACTTCCTCAGGAAGAAATTAAATAGATATTTCAGTGTTTATAGACATAATATTCTTGTCATTCACATTGAATGAAAATTTCTGGAAACATTTTTCTCAACTTTTTTAAAATTAAAAAAACAATATTCTGCTAGTGGCATGATATCTGATGTGCAACAATAAACTCTGATAAGAAAATGTACTGCCATGTAGTAGTGATTTTATGTTCATAAAAGTTCTCCCCTTCCAGTTTTTTTGGAAGCTATTGTACCTTGACTTTGAGATACAACACAGTCCAGAAGCACAGTAGTTGCATGAAAGATTTTCCAAAAGAAAAATATTGCTTACTCTGTCGGTATGTGGATATTATTGATCTGTGAAGCTGCTTTTTTACTGCCTTTGCTTGTTGATTACTTTTTATATAGCTTGTGCCAGAAGCTGCAAGTGTGCTTCAGAAACATTTTCAGATCTTTATATACACAGAGCAAGAGAGCTCTGTTAAAAGTATTTGCCCTTAGGTGAGGTTTGGAGGAACACTGTTCTTAAATTGAAATATTCCAACAGCCTTCGTAGACAGCAGGGAGCATTAGAAAAATCCATAAAAATTACTGTAAAATTAATATTACCAAAGAAAAATTCTGTACTGTCAACTACTTGAGGTCAGAAAAGCACTCTAGATACGATGGTACCTGGCCAAACAGAAGCTTATAGTGTTGTCTTGGGGTGACACAGAAAATATCAACATGATACATTCTGCTCATTATGGGGAAGTGATGTAATCTGTACACTATAAAATGTTTGGGTTTCTTTTAAATTAACTACAGTTACTTTAATTGGATGATTAAAAAAACAGTAAAGTAACAACACAAATGTACTGAGTTAGCACAATCAGAGCATTTAGCTTACAAGCAGCATCCGGCCATACTACATTCTTAGACTCAAGTCACCAACTCAGCTAATGCTGCCATTTGACAGATCTTTCAATTTTGCCAGTCCAGAATGTTCCAAACCTGAAAGGTGCATCAAACACCTTTCTTAATGCTCCATGCTCCACCTGAATGATGAGGGTAAAATTAGCAGGACCAGAAAGGAAGACTCACAAGAGGAGAAAGAAAACAAATGAGGGCAGCCAAGGGCTAGAGAAAACAGAATGAGAAACGCAAGAACTTTAGAAAAAAGAGAAATGGAAGGGGTATATAGGGAAGATCCAACATAAAGGGATTAAATCTGTGTGGTGCCAAGCACCGTCAACTACCACTTCCATCGATGAGAACTGTGGCTCAGCACTGCTCAGGTTCCGGCTACAGCTGGGTAAGAAGATGCTGCTTCTGTCTGGAGAAAAGGCAAAGAGGTGTCTGGTTTTCCCCTCAGGAAAACAAAGGAAGAAAAAAAATTTTTTTAAAGGAATCACAGACAGAAAGAAAGAAAGAAACAAAGAAAATGGAGTGCAACACCATGGAAAATCAGGCCTTCTGTCTGTTTTCTATCTATCGCATTTCCTCAATTTACTTTGGTTTTATCTTTTTCTCTTTCTTGCCTCCTTTCAGTTTTCTGTTGCTTTCATTTTCCATTGGCTCTCTCCTTTCCTTCTCCCTCTGTCCTTTTCTATCTCTTTACTTTCTCACTTGTCTTTCTTTATTCCTTTCTGCTCCACTTGACAAATTCAAACTGCAAATAAGGCATACGGTTTTAGCAGTGAGGATAATTTCAATTGGAACAGCACAAGGATGTGACAGATTCTCCGTCACGTGAAACCTTTTGGCTCTCTTTTTAAAAGATATAGCTTACCTCAACCCCAACTTATTCAACTTGACACAAGAAATTACTAGATGAAATTCTATGGCCTGAATTATACAGATCAGACTGCATAATCACAGGGCAGAGCTGCCTGTAAAAATCTAATGCTTTCTAGTGAGTCTTCCTTCATAACTCCTTTCTTCAGCTGTCCTGTTAACTATAGTAGTCCAGAAATTTTAAAAACCATTCCTTTCTTGTATAACATTTTAGCTGTAACCATTGTATGCACATCTTAGTTGTGACTGGAAGGAAAACATTGAGATTTCAAATGTGTAGACATCAGATAAAAGCATAGGAAGGAATAACCAGTTTATTCACGACATACAGTAGAACAAAAGTCTGGAACACAAATGGTGCAAGGTCAGAAACGTTCAGGTTTAGTTTACAGATAGGAAGCAGGTGGCCAGATCTCCAATGTGCCCATTTCCTTCTGTACTGGAAGCAATGTTACTTTTCTAAAATAAATGGCCAGTAGACGTCATATTACAATGCAACAAGATAAATGCTGGCCCTTTAAAATGAAATCCACTTCACATGATTGATTTTGCTCTGAATTCATTTTTCCAGGCTTTTCCACTATACTCTAATTTTCCAAAAGCAAAATGAGAGCAAAAAAAAAAGTACTGACAATAAAAAATGGAGTTTCCCTCTGTAACCATTGCTCCCTGCCCTTCTCTAAGAGCGCCACTATCAGCAACACTTGCAAATTCTAAATTAATTGGAGAAAACAAATTGTTTCATTAGAACATATTAAGACATATTAGAACATATTAAGTTCTCTTCTCCTTTACATAGATGTAAATTCGGAATAACACCACTAAAGTTAAATGGCCCAGATTTGCTGCATTGATTCCACTCGCTTCTTCCAGGTACACCCTGGTAGGGACAATCTGCATCTAGGATGCAGAAGCTCCACCTCTCTTCTATGTCCTGCCAGAAGGGGCATCCAGAGGAAGTGCTGATTCCTCTTCCGGGCAGCTTTTGCCAGGAAGTTATTGCAGAATTTTAAAGCTGCCCTCTGCTGGCAGAATTCAGAAGAGGGTAGTAAGAGCACTACTCCCTGCCTTTCTGAGGTGAATCCCCCCCTCAAATGCTGCTGCCTTCTATGGGTTCAGTAGCTGCAAAGTGTACCACTCTGTGCCACAGTGGATTAATCAAACCCAATGGAATTATTCTGGGTTTATTCTGTAATTGAGAGCAGAATGTAGCCCAGAATGTAGCCCCTTTCACCCTTTCTCCATGTTTATACCCACCCCCCACTGTTCCTCGGACGTTCTTGTCAACTGCTGGAAATGGCCCACTTTGATTATCACTACAAAAGGTTCCCCCGTGCCACCCCCCCGCCCCGCTCTCCTGCTGGTAATAGCTCACCTTAAGTGATCACTCTCTTTACAGTGTTTATGGTAACACCCATTGTTTCATATGGTAAAATGTACATGAATGTTCTTTCCCCTTATTAAGTCCTGTTCCATTAATTTATTAAGTTTTTAACGTACTTGTTTTTAAAGTGCACAGATTTTTCTTCACACTGGTTTTGTTACTAAATTAAATTCTGTTCTTTGGGAAATAATTCCTGTTTATTATTCACAACATAAGCTGCAGAATGCATTGCAGCTTTGAAAGCACCCTTGTTAATGTACAGTGTGACACAGCTCATAGGATCAGTGACAAACACTGTAATAATCATAAATCTACAGAAAGCACCACAAAATTAATATATGTATTGACAGTGTTATATTAATAGATATACACCAAGCCACCACACAAATCATAACTGGCCCCAAAACACCAGGGCCAGGTAGAGCACACCACAATGCATTACTGTGGCTCACTGTTAAAGTGCACTTTCAAAGCCTCTCTGAACCGTATAGCTCCAGGTTGATTTCTACTAATAGCCTTTGTGTCTGCCTAAGATGACTCATACCTGTCAATAGTGGGGTGGCGACTGAGCATGCTCAGTCCATATCAGCATGCTCAGTAGAAGCCAAGCAGAAAATCTGGGGGGGACCTGACCCCAAATGTCTCACCCATGCGTTGCCTCAGCTACAGCCCTCCACCTCCATTCTGGCGGCAATTCTTTCCCCTTTGCTTCACAGATATTATGCAGGACACAGCAGGCAGCCATAATCATTGGGATGTGAAAAAACTTTCACTGAGATTTTATGAGTAAACAATGCCAGTGTCCCTTTAATCCACCAAAAGAACATTCAACTGTCTTTCCACACCTGCTGAGCCCGTTGCTGAATCTTTCCTTGGTGCTATCAAGATGGTTGATATGTTACTTCATGAGCAAAGAGTTGGCTGAGTCCCCCAGGATCACTATTGCATTTCAACATCATCAATGATAAGCCACCAGTCAAGAAAGAAACACCCTGCTTGTAGCTTTCTGAACAGTCCTGTGTTCTTAAAGATGCAAACATCATGCACCTTCCCTGACCAGCCAACACGGATGTCAAGGAAATGTTCCTAGTGATCCACCAACATCTGCATAACCACAGAAAAGTAGCCCTTTCTGTTGATGTACTCTGGCAAGATGGCCTGGTGCCAAAATAGGGATGTGCATCTATTGCACCACAGCAATTCAGGAATCACATTGCTTCAAATCCATGCACTATGTCCTGCACATTGCCTAGAGTTACGGACCTGCGTAGTAGGAGATGATCAATGGCCCTGAGCACTTACATGACAACAGCCCCCACAACGTATTTCCCAACACCAAAATGACTTCCCACTATCCGGTAGCAATCCAGTGTTGCATTTCCAACAGTGTAATTGCAACTCACTTCTCTGCTCTCAGTGCAGCTCTCATTTTGATGTCCCTGCAGCCATGGCTCATCATTCCACGCCTGCATTACAATGAGATCACACCAGTCAGGGCTCATTTCTTGGGCCCAGAAGCAGTGCTCCATCATCTGCAGTTGCTCCTTGAACGCCAACAACCACCTTGAACTGGTTCTTGCTATGTCACACTGCAATCTGTCCTCCAAGAAATCATCATATTCCTCACTGGTTCAGTTCATCTTTCAGCTCGTCAAATACCAGAGGATACTGTGTCCTGAGCTTGCAATGCTTATGACAATAGTGCAGAGCTGTGCAGACTCCATGCTGCTGTCAGGCTGCATGGCATGAGTGGAGGGTCACATAGACAGGGGGAGGTTTTGCCTCCCCAGACAGGAGTTGCCTCCCCAGACAGGCATGACCCCGCCCCCTACCGTGACGCTCCCTGCATGCAGCTGAGGCTTCAGTCCTCCCGGCTCTTAGTCCTTAGACTCTTAGATATAAATGACATTATGCGATGGAGACTGTCTCACACTGGGAAGTTGACCCCTTGAGCTCAATCACCCTGTGTAACTCTTTTCTGCCCCACCATGCATTGCCAACATTTCCCAAAAGACAATGTACTTGACGGTGGTAGGTTGCACACTGGGTTACCTACTCATTGTGCACCTGGTGAGCATGTGCAGCACTGACGCAAGGAGCCAAGTATGGACGTGCACAAGAGGTATACTAACTGTGGCAGCTTTATGCCAACATAACTTGCGTCGACCAAAGTTTGTAGTATAGAAATGGCCATGGGCAGACTACCAGTATTACACAGTGATACCTTTGAAAATAAAATACCTTAAATGATGGACTTGCAAAAGTTTAAATACCATATTACACATAATGCTAATGTAAACCTGAATTGTTATAAGCATCATCTGACTAAACTGTTCTGTCACATCAGTAGAAGCTATTATATATGTAAAGTTAATATATGTTAATATATATGTTAATTTAGTATAACAGATTGAAGATCTCGTGCATTCGGTAGTTTGGCATATCCATTAAGAACATTGTAACCTGACATGGTATTCATCATTGAATTATATATTTACATGATTGTGAGCAATGGTGGATGAACCTTCTTGAACCCAATAACTTTCATATATTAACATTTTTTGCTAAATATCTAAATACCTGAACAATAGGGCAACAGAGCCACCCAATGGTCAGAAACTGTTGCTCATACTTAGTAAAGAATATCTTTACCACCATCACTTTCAGGAATATTTCTAAATTGAATATGAACTCAGAATTTCAATGATCAAAGACAGAAAATTTTCAGCGAGTGAGTTAGACTTACTCTTTGATCATTTTTTATTCCCCTAATCTTCTTTTACATTTAAACTTTCTGTCACAACAATCCTTTGCCCCTTTACATTATTGACCAAGCAAACTGAGGCCTAACGTGCAATCCAAAGGCATTTCTTTATTGTCTGTAATGCAATGCAATAACTTTTGAATGCCACATCTGAACAATTTCGAAATGTCAGAGAATGATCTAGTCATCAGTGGCCACAACTCTATTGATTTTGATGAAAATCAGAAAAAACAAATGGGGGAAATGGAGGGCACATGGATCTTGTGGTACCTGGTTTGCAGAGCTACCAGCTTCAACCACTTCTGCAATTGTCTAAAAATGAAATAACTGGTTGGCAGCCATTAACACATTCCAGCATAACAACACCCCAATCTCAGTTTTGCTGATCATCCCAATAAACTTTAAAAATACTGACATCCTGAAAGAGAAAGAAAAGACTGGAGAAATTATAAATATATCTGATGGGAAGAAGGGAGAATGGGGAGGCAAGAGAAGAGGGAAATAGGGACATACACAAGAGTGCCGGCTTAGGGAAGGAGACAGGGAGACACAGAGCCCCTGGTATGGGAAGAAGGGGGCACACAGAACCTCTGGCAGGGGGCAGAATGGGGGACCCAGGTATGGAAGGGAGAGGAAATGGGTGGAAAGGGGGTGCACAAAGACCCTTTGGTATGGGAGAGAAGCACTGGGGTAATGCAGGAATAGGAGGCACAAAGAATCCCTTGCTATGGGAAAATGGGGAACCCTAATATGCGGGAATGGGGAGGCATGGGGGAGAAAGGGGAATGTGAATGCACACATTTCCCTGGTACAGGGAGAGGGGGAATTATGAGGCAGTCAGGACCCCTGGGGAATGGGGGGCCCTGCTATGGAAGGAAACAGGGAGAGGGAGAAATGCAGAAAAGGGGGTCAATGGGGGACACACAAAATCCATGGCATGACCAAAGGGTGGTCATAGGGGGTCCTGAAACAGGTAATGGGAGGGTGACACACAGGGAGTTTCTGGAGGGTTGGCAATGGAGGAATGCAAGGTGCCCCCAGGTCTGTGCAACACACTCAGCCTATGGACAACGTGTGCAACTCCTGAGGATGCATAAGCTAAAAGCACCCTAAGGGCTTCTGTATCTTGAGCTGGCTGTTATCCCCCAGGAACCATAGGGCAGCTGAGATCTGCATAGGCGAGCCAAGCTGTCACAGAAGTTGCTCTAGACCAATGCAGGTAACAGACACGTGCGCGCGCACCCGCACACACAGAGGATGGAATTCGGGTGCAGCCGGTGTGTCAGTAACGTTCAGCTAAGTGTGCACAGAGCGGGTGGCAGTGACGGGGGCATAGCAAGAGCCGCTGCAACCTCCCCGGCTGCGACCCCGCGCGGCACAGGGCACGCTGGTCACCGTGGGCCAAGCAGCTCAGCCCGCTTGACACGGAACCACCAGGGTCCTTTCTCGCGCGCCCCCTCCTCTAGCCGCTCGCGAGGCAGGCCCCGACAGGGCAGCTCGCACCTGCGCAGTCGCAGCGCGGAGAAGAAGCGGGAACTCGCCCCACGCAACAGCGGCAGCCCCTAGCCCAAGGGGAGGGGCCAGTGCGCAGCCACGCCCCCCCTCCCACACGCCGGAAGTACGCCTTGCCGGAAGGGGCGGGGTTGCTGCCTCGGCGAGAGAGAGCCGCGTGGCGGGCGGCCGCGCTTGTTCTAGCGGGGGGAGGGAAGCGACGTTTCCTCTGCGCCGGAGAACGGGCCCCGTCGCGCTCCCACCAACGGGGCTAAATTCTTCCGGCGCTCTGCTTGGCGCGCGCTCCCGCCTGGCCGAGGCCCGCCTGCCTTTCTGGCCGGCGCGTGGGTGCTCCCCGCCCCACGGTCCGGGCGCGGGAGGCTGAGAGGGGAACATGGCGCCAGGGGAGGGGGGGCGCTGGTGGCGTGGCCAGCGGCGGGGGCGGAGGAGGCCGCCGCCTTTCGGGTAACGTGGCTTATTGCGTCCCTGCAGGTGGAGGTGGAGGTGGGGCCGGGGCCGGGCCGCAGCGGAGCCGCCGCCGATGGGAGCGGGATGCAGCAGGTAGGAGCCGTCACGCCCGGGAGGCGGGAGATGTTGAGCTCCGGGGCCCGCACCGCACCGCACCATCCACTCTCATCGCCCCCGAGGGTTCGGGAGCGAGTCGGGCCCTGCCGCCGCTGCTCTGCTACCGGCCGCCCCCGCGCTCTCCCGCGTGCCGCCAGCAGCAGGAGCGTCGGGTCCGTGTGGCGGCTGGCACCTACCGCGGGCTCTGGGCCTGGCCCCGGCCCCGGTGTGGGGTGGGGTTGGTGTCGCGATCGCGTCAGTCCATGAATCCGTGGGACCTGCCTCCTGTGGCAGCCTCCCTTCCTAGCCATGGAAGAGCAGCGTCTTGCTTTTTGGCAAAGCTTTCACTATCTAATTGGTGAAAGTATCTGACTGGGGCAAGGAACACGTGTGTCATGTCCAGCCTCGGCTGTAACGTGCCTGACTGACAGAGCCCAGCAATCCTCACTCCCTTCCGTCTCTGTGCTCTCTTCCAGGGACCTAGCAGACTTGAGATCCAGAGCAACCATCTGTTGCCAGGTAAGTGCTTTGCTTTAAATCTGGGCTCGGAAGTGAGATGAAGTCTTGTAATTATTTAAAAAAAAAAAACTGCTTGGTCTGGGGTTCAGAATGAAACTGATTTGCCCTGGGTTGAAGTTGGTATTAAAATACCTGGGTTAGACTTAACTGTCCCGCAGTGTGATGGGTTTGGAATGTCAAGTACAGGCTGAAACAAAAATCCAAACCAAGATAAAATAAGTAATTTGGGATAGAAGTCAATAAAAACTGGGGAAATTAAAAGCTATGTCTATATGCAAATCGTTTGATAAGAGTGCATTTGGCTATTAATGCTCATAGTGTCTTTACTACAAAAAGGAGTAGTCCCTGTTCAGATTTTAGCTTATTTTAGCCATTTCCTGTCCCTTCAGTGGGAGCCTAAATATGCTGCCTTTTTTTGTATGTGTTTTGACGTATTGGATGTTTCCTATGTGTGTTCCAAATAAACATTTCTGTGATTTAAAAAGGTTATTGTGGTGTTTCAGACTGGTTAATAAAGGTGACCTCACACTTGGGAGGCTTTTAGAAAACATACGTAAATTTTGTTGCTTCAGGACTACTTTTAATACTTGAAACTGGCTGGCATAACACAACACCTTAACAAAATCTGTAGTGCAAAATTACTTACAGATAGGAAAGTTGTACTGTGTACAAACTTTCTAGTCAATCCAATAACTCTATTTATCTAATTTGATTGTAAACTTCAAAACTGCCTTTAAGTAAACCATAGGATGTAGTGGTACTCTTTTAATCTTTGTTGTTGGATGCACTTTCAGTTACTTCAAACTCTGTTTTTTGCAGGACAAACATTCCTAAGTTGTGATGACTTTGAAGAAGGTGGGGTAAACAACACAGCCAGACTTGTAGAAACTTGAAGTAAAACAAGTTTGCTCAAGGGCCATTTAAAAGAAAACCAAAAAACCCCTTTTCATTGCTGGTTGGAAGGAGAGCCAGCAGTGAAAATTGTACTATTTGCTTTGGACAGTGGTGCAACATCATAACCCAACCCAAGAAAGGCTGCAGTCAGCCAGCAACATGAGCAAGTGTTAAAAGACCTGTCCAATAAATGTTAAAATCTGGTGTGTATGTGGGTAGTGAAAATTCGATTTTTTTTTTTTTTTTTTTTGGATGGGTCCTAAAAACTTGAGATGCCACAGCCTCTTGGAAGCTCAGTGCACTGCCTTTAGACTTCTATGCCAGCTGACTTGATGAAGCAGTATGGTTGGCAATCCAGCAACTAAGTGGGTTCCTAGGACAAACGCAAAAAAAAGTTTCTAAAGCTCGTGCTTCTGCTGCAAAAATCATCATCTTTCCTCATCTCCCTTTCACCTATTTAAATATGTATATATAGAATGTGTAACTTCTTAGGTTTAGGGAGAAATTAAAACTTCCACTGTTTTATTTCTTTCTCCTGCAAAAAACTAATTCTAAAAATCTGACTTAATTTTATAACACCACCAAATTCTTGTTGAATTTATTCCACTAACTATTTATAATCCAAATATTGGACAAATAATTTGAGATCATGTGCTGCATTTGTAAGTGGTGAAACTAGAGGGAACAAATGAAACTGCCACTCCTCAGAACAGTCACAATTCTTGTCTCAGAAATTAATGGTCCTTGCTAACTACAGAGGGAGAACCGCACCACTACAGATATTTAAAGTATTACATTCATAAAAATACTAAGCCATTTGAATAAAATACACAGATTACACAACTTCTTGTATATTCTTATTGTAAGTGTCATTATTTCTTTAGAATTATGCCAAGTAGGGCCATATCTACACAAGGATTGCTGTTCCAGTGTGGATATGTCAGTATAGTTTATACTGGCAAAAGCATAGTTTTGCTGCTGTCTGTGGTGGGGACTTATGCCAGCACAACTATGTTCTCAGATCACACAGCACTGATGTAGCTATGTCAGCAAAAATTTATAGTGTAAACTTGACCTAATGCAGCTCATTGGTGCAGGATACTTCCAGAAAACTGGATGTGCCAATGCCTGCCAAGGTTATTTTGAAACTTTACAGAATGACGTAAGTCATGAAGAATATGGTGTGTGGTGGTTTAAATAGATTTCCGTGAGAATATTGTAATTAAAGCCCTAGTCCTGAACAATAGTTGAGCACCATTCCAGGCCCATACTTAGTAGGTACTGAATAACTGAAGGGGAATACTTAGCTGCTTGTAACTGATCATACATATGAAACATATCAAAGGATAACTAATGTTAAGCTCTTACATAGTCAAAGGATTTCAAGGAGAAATCACCTAAATATTTCAGGAAACAGGGTTTTGTCATGCTTTGTTTGGAAGTCTTTAGATTTCATGAGCTATTTTTCTTTTTTAAATTCCCATAACAGGATGGGGGTTTTGCAAGAACAGTTTATAGCTTTAATTCATATGTCTGTTTCCCTTCCTCACAAATGTGCTTTTTACTAAAAGGCATTCTTTTGAATATCTGCATTTTCCCAACAGATAAGTGAAAAGCTTGATTGAACAGATACAACTGTACTGAAATGTTTTCCAGTAGTTCCTTTTGAAAAGCAGAAAACACCAAATTATTGGTTATTTAACTTCTGTTTTTTAAAGCTTTGCCAAAGGCTATTGAAGTATGCTCTATGAAGTAGCATATCTGCCATATAAATGCTAGTGGTCCTTCAGTTACTACTCATCGCTTTGTGTTTGAGCAATGCACGAATACTTTGTAAAGAAAAGAGCTTTTAACATTGGTGTCACTGTTAATTTGCTATTTTATTTTTAAATTTAGCAGAAGAGCAGTTAAGTTCTTTTGGATTCCTAATTATGAGTATTGAACTCGGTTTTTCACAATCAGACTGTTTTTAAAATATGTATCTGAGCTAGGTCAAATAGAATGCTCTCTAATATTAGTATTCTAAGCAAATCCCTTAAAAGCATTTGTTCTTCCATGTGGGAATAAATGTTCTTAAAGCACAGCTATGGTACTTAAGCAGAACAAATGACAGTGTTAAAACAAATGGTTTATCTAGCTTGGGACTGTACACCCAAATTGGTAAATTTAAAATGATTAATGGGTAGAATGCCTCATCTTCAATGATTATTTTGAATAGTCGTTCCTTAATCCTTTTCGGGGGAGGGGTGCTGAGGGAAGTGCATGCACTACTACCTCCCATGGGTATTTCTTCCAAACTGTAATTACACCCATGTGATAACAGGGCACAGAGTTTACCAAAGTGTTATGTCGCTGTCCTGGGTAAATTGGAACCATGTGAATGCATAATTAAGAGAATTTTATACTAATTTTGTGGGATATGCCTATGTTCCACTTGTTCTAAGTGTACCTCTGTTGTGTATTGAAAGGGAGTTAAACATCTGTCAGTATCACTTTTTGTCTGATAGCATAACATCAATTTGTTAGCCAAAAAAAAAGCAAATATAAGGAGAAAACATCGTCACTGAGCATATTGGCTCCTTCAACTCTGATGCTGGATCAGCGGCCGTCTACAGAGAAGCAGCAATTCATGGGGTGGTAGGTTCTCATTTTTAGCTGCTTCTATGTGTGGTAAAAACACCTGTAACAAACAGGAAGGGGATTTTCAAAAGTCCCAGAAAATTTAAAGGGCGGGTCTGATGGTTGGTCACCTGAGGGCAGGGCAATAGTCAGTGATGACCAGAGTGGCTAGAACAGGCATTGTGGGACGCTTCTGGAGGCTGATCAGAGTGCATTACTGATGCAGGGGGCGCATCAAATATCATTTCACTTGCTGAGGTGGATTACCGGGAGCGTTCTAGCCATGGAGTCAGTGCACTATATGTGCCTTGCCAGTGTGGACGCATCATGAGGTAGGGCACCCCGGGGCTGCTTTAATGCGCTCTAACTCACAAGTGTAGCCATGGCCAAAGAAACCAGGAAATCTTCCTCCACTAGGGGTTGCTGCTGCAGAGGAGAGAAAGCAAGATGCCCTTGGACTTGATCTGTCAAGTACCAACTGCATCTTCTCAGGGAGAAATTTGGAGCGTGCTATGGGGACAAATTCTTGAGTAGGACTAGAACATGCAGGACAGATGACTGGCTTGACTAGGTATCACATCCTATGACAAGACCCAGACAGCTAGGCAACATGAGCAAGGAGTGTGGCAAAAGTGAAATGGGGCTGAGACAGCTTTTGCAGAGCTCCTACAGCAAAACATTCGGGGGGGACTAGAACTACAATACGGGGCTGTAGCTAAGGAAGAACACATCAAAGAAAAAATACCTAAGCACTTTTCCTACTTCTCATGTAGAAATACCTAGATAAATAGGTGTACAAATGTAAAGATTATTAAGAGGGGCTGTCAATGACCAGTATTAAGATGTAGCACAGGCTGAGAAATCTTGAGCACCTAAATAAAGGCAAGTTTTAGGGGTTTGTAAATAGCAAATCACTTCTATTTAAAAACTAACAGGTGAAGGTAATGTGCAGGGGTGTTCTGTCCAGTGCAAGTATAAACTACAGGGTAATAGCAAACTAATGGGATGCCGTTGTTAGGTCTGGTCTGAATCAAAGATCTGGCGAGATGTGTAGATGTTTATAAATGGGGGGGATGTTGCAAATAATTGTAGCTTGGGGAAAGAATATGCAGAGATTGGAGCAGGAAATACATTTTTTTTCTAACATTTGTGAACAATGTTGATATATTTTAGGGAAGTAAATACATTGCTTTCTTACTCTATTTGTATTTTGGGATTTTAATACCAAAAGACACTTAGGCCTGCAACTGGTTACACTAAGACATGTAATCATTCTACTGCATGGACCTGTTGTCTGGAATTTATGGAAGTCCTTGAAAATTTTATAAAGCCCTCCTGGCTCAAGTACTATTACTAAATCTTTACTGTCCAACATTTCATGACCTATCAGTTTCAATGTTTTGTAAAATTTCACAGTTGAGAACCCCAACTTTCTGATCCTCTGCAAGCTGTGGGCTCCACAATCATTTATTTCTGATTACCATTTTTGTCGTCTTTTTAACAATTTTAGTGGCGGTTACTCTGCTATTCAGAGCCAACATCTGCTTTCATACCCTCTGAAAATTTAGTCTTAAGATTCCAAGTGGCTTACAAATATTTATATCTAACTCTAGAGCTTGGTCACATTTTTTTTTCACTTGGATATCAACGTAACTAATGATATTTTTATAGCTGCTATCTTGTAATGTGACAGCACTAATAACCTCGCCTATGGGTGAGTATAAATAATTCAAGGACTCATACATTTTTCCAAGCACTGGTTCTGCACTTCATCACTGAGAAGAAAAATGTTTTAATTCATGACAGCACTGTTACGTTTAAAATAAACAATCTTTCAATATAAAGTTTATCATGGACCAACATGCACATAGTCCCTCTCTGTACAGAACTGCTGAAACTGTATCTAGAAGCCTGTCTAATTGGTGATATCTAAAAGGATGTTGACAAATTAAAATGCATAGAATAATAAAAAGCATTGAGGAGTTCGAGAAGCTGGTGGGGGAATTCAAATACTACATGCAGCTTGACCTAAAGCAATGTTTCTGAAAATGTGGGGCACATCCCACAGGGGGTTGGGGTGGAAAATATATAAATTGAGTTATTGGCCTTTAACAATGCATGATGGTGTCATGGGAGAGTGAATGGTTTCATTTTTGTTGAGGGGTCAGCTTTCAGAAATCTGGGAAATGTTGACTCAAAGGATGTTTACTAGAGTACATCGAAGTAAACTAACTTTTGTAGCTGTAATTCTCACTAGTAAAAGCAATGATGGAAAGTAGGATACATATCTCAGGGGCTTGTCACTGTAATCTCATCCACTGTGATAAAATGCCCCAAGTCTTGTCTGTGGCTTCCACCATTGCTTACATTAGTGATGCATTATGGCTATGAAATGAAGTAATAGAGAGACAAGGTTCTAATATTTTTAAGTCAGAGTTGAAAATGGTAAGACCAAAAGTGTGCAAAACATTGGAGAGTATATTGTAGTTGGCAATCCTGCATTGGCAGAGGTATTTATCTCAGGTCTGTATTGTTTCTTAATTTCTATCAATATATCAAGACTTGTTTAGCTGGTTTGTTCTAGATTCCAGAAGAAAATTCCATTCAGTGATTATTCCCTAAAGGAAAACTTGTCTAGATATGAAAAGCTTTGGAGAAAACTGATTCACAAAATGCTTCAAAGTACACTTTCCCACCTATTAAAATTCATACAATTGTTAACTGAGTAAATATAGTGTGGCACACTTCCTGTATTGAAGTTTGTACATAAATTATTTACTGGATTATATACATTGACTTTTACCTATGAAGAGGGGTTCCAATAAATGTGGCAGCTTTTATTATGCTAGTTGAAACTGTACAGGTTCACTGAAAAAAAATATAAAGTAGTGAAACATAAGACAACTCCATTTACTTTAGATAAAAATGGCATGTTGTCTGGATAAAAGTTTTAGTGCAACATTTTAAAATCTAGTTCAGCAGTTCTCAGACTAGCAACCCGAGGATCCCCATTTTGATTGAAAATTTTTTGAAGACCCCCAAGCCCTGCTCCCACTCCACCCCTTTCCCCAAGGTCCCACCCCTGCCCCATCTCTTCCCTCTCCTAAGCATGCCCTGTCCCTGCTCCTCCCCCTCCCTCCCACAGCTGTGCAGGAAGTGCTGGGAGGGGGGAGGAGGAGTTGATCATGGCCCACGGAGCCCCACGGGTGTGCAGACCCCAGTTTGAGAAATGATCTAGTTAATTACTGAAGTCAAGCTTCTCATGAAAAGAGCCCAGTAAGCAAAAACTAATGGATTGCTAAGAAATCTAAATGGATACTATGCTACATGACTTTTCTTAAATTCTCCAAATCTGATTCTTGGTGATTCGGGTTCTAAAAATCAGACAGTTCCACATCCCCATCCCAACACCTTTCTTTCCTAGCTTATTGCGCTATATAGTCTACTTCACTACAAAATTCTCAAAGCAGTGCACCTTGTCTGGCAAGGGTTCTATGATACAGATTTTTTTAATTTTCCTCCCTTTCATTTAGCAGATTCACTTTAGTTATTTTAAACAACAAAGATTTGTGTATATAAGCAATGAAAAGTTAATAACTTTAGATTGCATCATCTGATTGTTTCACATAATAGTAGGCTCTCCAGATGTTGTACCCAATATATTTATTTGCATTTCTAACATACAGTGTTTTATATTCTCCAAATAGTGCAAAATTACAGAAAGTTGTACAAATACTGTATAAACGCACCTGATTATACTAATATAGCACCAATTCCAACAAGATGTTTATATTGGGAATGGCCCTTTAAAACACATTCATTGCCATTAAATTGAGGGCCAAGTCTGAATAAGAATTAAATCACATGTAGGGAGTCTATAATATTGCCACAACTCTTTTGCATGCTAACTAAGGTGTGAAATTGGATAACAGTAACAGAATTGAACGTGTAGATGGACACATACAGACATGAGTGTAACACATAGTTACACATCTATCAAACATTAGTACAAGCATTGCATTTTGTGCACAAAAGGCCACAACACATTGTCACAACTGGAATTTCCAGAGTGGGGAAGGGAACCACATACTATTAAATAGTAGTTACTTGTCACAATATTGTACAATCACACATTGGCAATTTGATGACACTGAATGGCCACATTTCACACACACAAATGTTCCTTGGCCTACAGAGGTTTCATTACATCTTTTAAAAAGTGATAGTTTGCCAAAAATGTCATGAGCAAAGAAAATATTTGTGTATAACAATTTAGAATGCCCTAATGGGCATTCCATGCATCCTAGAAATAGCACAAGTTTTGTGTTTATCTTGAATAATTTTGAGACTACTAACAAAGAAAGGTTAGTATAACAATGTAATAATGTAGTGACCATTCCTTATGGACTAATTTATAATTTTGCATCATTAATACTTGTATTGTCACAACAATAAGGGTTGCTTTTTTTCACTTTTTATAGTGTTTAATCATAGGTTTCTATAGTCTTGAGAGTAGTATTTATTAGAGAATCAGCTGAGGAAACAGGTGTGAATGTTTTTTTGGGGTAGAGGTCTATGAAAACTGGCTATTATATTATTTTTTAGTAATGCATTGTGAAAAGAAAAAAACCTTAGAATTTGAAAGGACTAACCTGCAGTCATTCGGCCTTGGGCTCTAATTTTTTTTCTCATGTCATAAATGTAACATGAACAAGCTGATTAGGAATTGGATGGATTATCTGCAAGGAAATATGTTGCAGGTATTGGTATTATGTAGCTGCCAGGCTGTACCTACAATGGGTGTGCATGAATGGACTTTGAATCTGTCCGCTCTTGAGCAGCCATGTTTGCCTGTGCGGTTTTCATTATTGCCCTTGCATCAGTCAGGAGAGTAAGTGAATTGAATGCCCTTGTGGCTGACTCGCATTTTTTACTACTTTTCATAAGGACAAGGTAGTTCTAAGTGGATTAAACAATGTACTGCTGAGTTCTACACATTGGCAAAAGGCCCTGTACCTGCTGCAATCCAATAGCATTTCATTACAGCTCTGGCTACTTCCTTTGCCTTAGGCAGATGCTGAAATTTGCAAAGCTGCAACCTGGACTTAGGTGTAGACTTTCACCTGACACTATGGTCTGGACTTGGCTTCTAGCCTGGATGCCAGATTTGGCAAGAGGGTGCCTCAATCTATTCAACTAGGAATTTGTTTCTGCTTCCAGGTTAGTTTCAGCAGGTCTTATCAGTCTGTCCCTTAAGTGGGAATATGCAGAACCACTCAAAGAATAAATTAAGGTTACTTACTTGTATCTGCAAAAAGAAAAGGAGTACTTGTGGCACCTTAAAGACTAACAAATTTATTAGAGCATTTATTAGATGCATCCGATGAAGTGAGCTGTAGCTCACGAAAGCTTATGCTCTAATAAATTTGTTAGTCTCTAAGGTGCCAGAAGTACTCCTTTTCTTTTTGCGAATACAGACTAACATGGCTGCTACTCTGAAACCTGTCATTACTTGTATCTGGAGTTCTTCTTGTGTATTCATGCTTTCTACCTTCCCTTCTCTGACAGAGTCCTTGTTATTCCTTGTCTCTTGCTTTGCAGTGGAAGGAACTGAGGTGGTGAGGGCACTCCACCCCCTTATAGCCTCGTGCTCAGTGCGTTGTGATGCTGTGGGGAGGGTGAGGGATACAGGAGCACTCTGGCTCAGTGGTTCCCAATTTTTCTTTGCCATGGCACACCTCACCTCCAGGGGCTCTTCCCGCCACCTGGTGGCTACAGCAGGGCGTGGGAGGGACAGAGAAGCCAACCCCTTGCTCACACAGGAGCAGGAGATTGAGCTCTGATTGGTTGCTCCATCCCTGGAGGAGGCAGGGCAGTGAGGGAGACAGCCAACTAGAAGGTGGCTTTCCCCCATGTCCTCACACTTACTTTTTCAAAAAATTCTGCGGCACACCTGTTTGAGCATGATGGCACATCAATGCTTTGGCACACAGGTTGGGAAACACTGCTCTAGCTGACACTGTTGGAAGAGGTGTTTGCTGTAAGGCACCATAAGGCAGTGAGTACCTATAAGTGTGAATATGCAGACCCATCTCAAAGAACTCCTGTTATAGATAAGTAACCTTCATTTTTATTCAAGGAAAATTTTTGGCTTATTCTGTGTCCTTTAGGCCAGTTAGTAGTGGATGTCAGGATAGGACAATGTAATTCCCACCAAAAATAGCATGTGCCCTGTTTTTTGGCATTTCTTTAAATGAAGATACTCTGTGTTTCTGAAATTCAAATATGCCCCTACCTCTCCCACCCCCTTTTATTTTTTAATCTGGCACACGTAGGTGTACAGGGCACTTTATTTGCAGGAATTTTACTCTACCCTGCTGCACTGACCAGTTGTACTTGGACATTGTGCATTATTTGGGGAGTGGGGGATGCTAACCTGTGTGGACATTTGTTCTGAAGAATTGGGTTTTAATTATTGGCAGGTCTTGCAATCAATCTGCTCTAGTGAAGTGTTACTAAGAATGGTCCAGTGACAAATGTGACCTGTGTATGCAAAGCCTGTGCTGTGCTTATACCTGAAATATAGATGAGACAGAATAGAAGGACAATGCCTTTTTTTAAAATTAGAGGAGTTCTAAATGGGGCAACCATCAACCTAAATAGGTTACGCTGGAAGTGAGGATTATAAGTAATTCTGGGAGGAACCTGAAGCATAAATGCCAGTGCAGTCTTCTCGTGGGGAGTAACTAGTATACTGAACTCTCAAATTTTCCCAGTCCAATATTGGAGTAAAATGTTGGCCCCTTTTCCCCTCCAACTTTATTTATATTGCATTTTTCCATGCAAATATAAACTTTTGCTCAACCTGAAGGAAATTTCACATTAATCTGTAACTGTACAAGTAGTATGAATATGCATCCTTGATTCAACAAAAATAAAAACATGCAAAACAGAATAATGTGTCCATTTCCCACCCAGTGTGGGCCCCAGCTGTGCATTGGCTGTGCTGTTCAAGCTGCCCCGTTTGACTCAGAAACTTCCTTTTATTAATGCTTACTTTTTCTGAGTCACGCTGATCACAATTTGGTCACACTTTTTATCCAGGGTACAAAGGATGAGACTTTAGTATAAACACCTGGAGAGTCTTTGATTGCACAGCCATAACCCCAGGAAGTCACCCCATACACAACCCAGCTTTCCCCTGGACGTTCACACATGAGTGGTCCACCACTGTCTCCCTGACAACTGTCCACATGTTTCTGTTCTTGGAGGTTTCCAGCACAGAGCATCCTCCCTGTGAACCTTCGCTTATAACGCTCTTCACAAAGTCTCTTAGGAAGTAGGGGAATGGCAGCTTGTTGTAACGTTCTTGAATAGGCCCTTCCTGTAAAGAAAGACCAAATAACTAGTATTGAGAGACTTATGATCACCAAATCAGGTATGATTTAACTGAATTTATTAATGTGACTTAAATATTGCTATACAGTGTTACAGCATTAATTAAAAAAAGGTGAAAAGAATGCAGCCCTCAGCTCCCTCAAAAGACTGCAAATTGTAAGAAAGACATTTGGTTTAGCAGCACTTGTATCACAGATACTTCACAAGACAGGATTTTTTTGTTATATTTTAGGTAATTGATTCTACAAAAATATATGCTGTAATACTTAAATGTAGTGAGAAAGCTATTCTTAGATGGTTTGAATGGCTATGTGGCTATTGGCAGAAGGGATTTTCATCTCTAGGTCACTGTTCAAAGCCACCTTATTTGTTAATGATCAGAAGTCTTTATCATTTAGCAAGCTGCTCGGTGTTAATATATCAGATGAGTTCATGCTTTCAGTCTGGTTCCTAGTAAACAATTGGCCAACTATAAATCTGTTCTTACAAAAAATTACCATCACTATGTGATAGTCTCCTTGAGAAACTAAAGTCAATGAGACCATTCTACTCTGTTCTCCCAAGAAATGATTCCTCAAGGTTACAATTGAGAGACAAGGTAGAGAAGTTAGCACTGCCACTCCATAAATAGACTTCAGAGTTGTCAGTCTAGCACCTTTCATAAACATCACACTTAATTTAACAAAGATTCTGTCTCAAATCTCAATGTTGTTTCAACATATTTTCAGTCTCCTTTTGACAAAATAAAATACTGGTCTTTAATGTTCATTCAGAAGGAACTAGATTGTTGTGTAGGCTGAACATTTTTGAATATTTGGTGCAGTAAGTAGTGGCAAATCTTCAAATTCAATAACTTAAAGATTTTTTTGTATGTAAATACTTATGTGTTTGAATTTTTGGAATAGCCCAAATAGTTATTTCACTTTAGAAGTAGAGGTCCAAGTAAGATTCCATATTTTAAGTCATTTGAATATTTTTTCTGTAACACATCATAAAAACTCATCTCTCACCTCATGATTCTCTCTCAGTTGAAAAAAGTGACAACAGCAGCATTTTTTGTTTTTTAAAAAATTCTTAATTATCCTTGTATAATAAATTTGATTGCAGAGAACATTTAAAATCTCAGTAAATGTTACAATGATGTAATTTATTTCATTTAAAGTAAGTTTTGATGTAGCTAGTATTTCCATTTAAATAGAAGTTCTAAACTTAGTGGTACTATTTCAGAGCTCTTATACAGTGAATTACATAAAACATTAAGAGGTGTGGGGTTATTTTGTAAAATATATACAGTACTGAAAACCTTTCTTCCCAGTTTTTAGTTCTCCATATTTTCAGTATGCTCTCATAGATATGTGTGCATACATGCACAGAGATTAATTAATATAAAAAGAGAGAACTGATATTTAACCACATTTTCTTGCCAATTTTAATGAGTCAGAAGATTAAAGGATTAAAAAGTTGGCTGCTTTTTGTATTGTCATGAACCCAATAAAAACATAAAAGTAAAACATAGTTATTAAATTACAAAGGAACTGAGCCCTCTGTAGAAGAAACTCCTATCCGCACTCAGTAAAGTAACAGGACCTGCTAGTTATCCAAGTCTGATTGTAAATGTGTTTTGCCTCTCCTGCATCTTCAGTAGGATCTTCTTTCACTCAAATCTAGCTGCTGAAATTTGGAATTTGGAAAATGGCAGTGGCAGCAACAGAGGAGAAAGAAAGTGCGCTTGATTCTCCATTGCATACGTGCTGTGGCCATTTTTCATTTGACATCCTGGTGTCATTTAAATAAATCAGTAAAAGCATTTCTGGTCCTTATTAATAAGACTAAATATGGCAGAGCTGGTATTGTATTTTTAAAGGGGTCTGAATGTGTGGGCTTCCATTTGATGGGAGGCTGTAGGAGTGAGTGGATGATTTAACAGTACTATTTAATGTCATTCATTGTCCATTCTGGGAGAGTGAAGAGACAAGGTTAGTCACAGCTCCACTCTTTTTTTTTTTTTTTTTTTTTTTTTTTTAAAAGCACAAGCTAAATTAAAAGAAACTAGTGCTTGTATTCCTCTGTAATGATGGAGGGGCTGAGAGGGAGAACAAACAAACAAAAGCTTTTCTCCTATTTTAAAATGAGGGAACCTGGTACAGTCATTCCACCTTGAATATTAGAAATAGCAAATTGAAAAATTGGTTAAGAAATAGTCAATCTTTGTTGTGGGTGAAGCAGGGGAAAATTTGGGTGTATTAATATATAAATCACTCTTACCTGTGTCACCCCACCCAGTGATGTAACAGCTGGGGGCAGTTTTCTGTGGCCGCTCTCGCCTCAGTGGCAAACATGCAGGTAAGACATGGGTGCTGAATCTGGCACACTGTTCGTCTGGTCCCTGCAACCTCACTAGTGCAATGTCATAGTCGTTGCTGTCAGGCCTGTATTCTTTGTGCAGCACGATCTGTTGGACTCCAATTTCCTCCTCATACTCCTCAGGAACCAGCGTGTGATAATCCCCAACTCGCACGGCATAGTTCCGAGTATTGTTGCCATACCTGAGGATGAGACCAGGGCTCACATTACACAAATTCGCAACCTAAATAGACAACCAACTGTGACCAAAGTGTCTCTTTACTAATCATGTAGATGACAATACTAAAGTAGTTTTATTAGTGATAAACCCAATTATCTCAACAATGGTTATGTGAAATTCAGAAGTGTCTTGAAATTCTAAAGGGTGCATTCTCCTTGCTTTGAGCCATACAGATAATGAAAGTTTCCTGTATTCATTTTTAGAGTAGACAATTATTTTAAAAGAAAAAGCAGGGACCAATATTGCTTAAAAAAATTATGAGTAATACAAACATCAATATAAAACCACCAGTAAATACTAAACAGTACTGCAATACCCCCAAATAAACTCATGAAAGGAAAACAGCTGTAAAATTCAGCCTTGAATAAAGAAAATGTTGATTAATACTAAACACTTTTTGGGGGACACCTGAGCATGAAGGCCTCTACGCATCTTAACTAAAGATATACTAATGAAAGGGCAGTGGAAAAATTATAGAAGGCAGGAAGGACCCATGTCCCCAGATACCTGAAGGCTGTTCAAGCACAGGCAGCTCCTTGTGTGGGATATCCCACACCTGATCATGATTGTTATCTATTTAGTACTGTTGAGGGTTAGGATTTACAGGGCTCACAGGGCTATTTCCAGAAAAAGAAAACTAGTTAGGCTGGGGAAGTGTTGGGTTTTTTATTATTTTTTTAACCCTAATCAAAAATCACACTACCTTTTGACTCTCTTCCTGAGAAGTCCCTTTTATAGTGAATAGATAACTAGGAAATGTAATAGTTCAACATAAATGTGTAAAAATATCAGGCAGAGATTTCTCAAAACTCTCTCTCCACATACCCTCTATTCCACTAGGAAATTTTCACGCCCTCCAATGTCTCACTGTTTCCTGGGTGTACTTAGTTTTGCTCAAGAGTAGGCAGGAAAAGTCTCTCAGGCTGGTCCTGAGCAGCATATAGTCATAGAACTGAGTATTTGTTATCATTAGAGCTGGGCAGGAAAAGGTTTTCTAGTCCTGCAAAAAATTTTGAGATTTCAAATGTTTTCCTGTTCTTCAGTGGGATATAATAGACTTTTCAAAATGTTTTGATTGATAGAAACATCTACCCAAGATAGCTGGTGGTTAAGGGACTCAGCTATATGAGAAACCTAGGGTCAAGTCAGGCAGAGCAGGGACTTGAATTTAGGTCTCCACATCCCAGATGTGTAGCCCTAATTACCAGGTTATCAGCTATTCTAGGATCTCTTTCTCTGGTTTTGAGCAGAAATTCCATCCTGGACCTGATAAACTAGTCAAAACTGATACATTCCCAGGAAAAGTTACAACGGATCAGCATTTTCTGATGAAATAATCAAAAATTTCCTGACCAGCTCTAATTCCAAATTCAGTCTGCTTTCCTGTCCTTCCCCTATAAAATGACATGTTATAGAGTCAAATTCTACAAGTCTCATTCAGTTCTTACTCAAGAAAAACTTGTATTGCTTGTGGAATTCAGTAGAAGTTTAACCTAGGTAAAACCTTAGCAAGTCCAGCAGGATATGGCCCAATATATTTATTACGTTTTGTTCTAATTAAGCAGGAAGAATTATTTAAAATGGCAACATCATCATTTGATGTATTTTCTCCATTTTATGTGAAGGTTGCTTTATGGTACTGGAGAAAGTCTTTAACAGAAAGCCTCCTTAACAATACTAATATTGTTCTTTCTTCGTAATACTTTTATCCACTTCACTGTACTTCCTTTGTGGCTGAAAATTACAATCCAAAAAATTACAGTTGGCCCATAATAGCTGAAGATTACGGAGTTGTAGAAACTGATCTTGTATTTACATGGATCTTTCTTAAAATACTCTCAGAAAAATTAACCTGTGACTCTGTATGATCAGAACATACTATTGATGAAGTTTTAATAATCTCATCCTGAAAAATAAACTAATGGAGATTTTTCCTCTTTTTTTTTTTTCCAGCTTGGTTTTATTAGGTTTATTTGAAAGGTCTTTAACAAAACAAAACTCCACATTGGGGGTATCTTTTTAGCAGTACCCAACTTACTGTTTAGACAACAAAACATCAATCTGTTGATATCTTATCATTGGATCCATTTTCATTAGGGAATGTCCTTGGAGAATTCTGAGCATTAATGCTAATGCCAAAGATCATCAGGAACAACGGGAATGTGTCCCTTCAAATAAAGGGATGAAAAAATAGTGCTCCCTTTATTGATGTCTTATTTCAGTATATTCAGAGGCTTTTGGTCCCCACCTACATGTTTGAGTGTTTGCTGATCTTATTTCTAAGGCACTTCTCACCAGAGAACGAAAATTTTAATAAGTTTCTAAATCTTCACTGTTAAACACCTCATGGTTTCTCCAGTAATAAAAGTGTCTATTTGACCTTAAGGTTCTGTTCTGTGCCTGATCAAATAAACAACAAAATTCCCACTGACTTCGGTGGGAGCAGGATTGGGCCTTAAGATATCGTATTTACTCTGGTATTGCTTCGAAGGAGATTTTCCACAATAACAAAGTCTATTAGACTACAACTGGTTTCTGGAGCATGATACATCATCTGAACTAAGACATCACAGTAAAGTCCAAAATTCTGCATCAAAGCAGAGCTGTCAAAATCCCTGACATCTGCAGCCTGTCAGTAATGCTAACCATTTCCTGCTCTGAGAATCCCACCAAGAATCCCACTATTCCATGTCTGGATCAGCACATACCTTATTTTAAACAGGGCAATTCTATTGACTGCATTGAGTCACTACATCCACATGAGAGTTAATGGTCAGTCTCAGGTGTGCTGATATAGCCAGTGTTCATGGATGTCTGGGTTATTATGGTCTTTATTTCAATGCATTACACACTAAGTAAAAGCAGTTAGAGTGATAATTGTTGTGTTTTAAAGCAGTAGGCCTAATTTGGTCTTTTAAAAACCTCTATATTCTAATTTTATTGTATCACTGATGTGTAGTTCTACACTGGTCTCAGCCCTGATGTCTTTTCCTGTGTTTCCTTTTTACTGCAACTATTAACTATCGTGTGTACCAATGCGATAAGGTACTAGGTTGAGAATCAGGAGACCTGAGTTCTCACTGTTGCCCCTCCTGTGTGAGCCTGGGCAAGTCTATTTCTGTGCCTTATTTTCCCCATCTGTTATACTGTCTTTCATAAAGCACTTTGAGATCACAGTATAGTTTGAATTTTTTACATATATGCTGCTACAATAGGTTAATTGTGTTAAATAGCAGAGTCCCTGCCTTACATAGCTTCATGTTCTGTCTGTTTTCTGATATTTCACAATTCTTGACTTATATGAGAAACTTAAACATCTTTTTGGTACATCTTGGCTATTGCTGTGGCTCTAGAACCTGAGAGTGGTTATGGGTTTTGTTTGTTTGTTTGCTAATGCTGCCTGGGAACTTGTTAGAAACTGTAGTTTACATACAAGTATGTTAAATGAGCTCCAAAGATAGACTAAGCATGGGTTGTATGCACATTTTTCAGCAATATTTCTTGAAAACTAGAGCTCAAAGTGCTCCTACATATTCATATATAGACATGTGCTTTATTAGTGAAAAATACTAATAAACCTGAAAATATGGAAAATTTTAGCAACATAATGAATCTGTTTCCTTGTTTAATCATGGTATGCCCATCTCTGCATGAAGGTGCAGAAGTAATTCAGTAAACACATGAGGAGTCTTTGCTGCCTGATCACTGTAAGGAGCATAGAATAGTAGGCTGCAGAAGTAATGTTGGTACCTTCTGGAAAGTGACTTAAGGATTTCTGTATCAGTTGCAGGGTAAACTCAGTAAAAGGCTATGAGATGTGACATTACCAAATCAAGGGCTCTTTAAGTCAATCAGAGCCATGTTCATTTTTGATGAAAATGCCTGAGGCTGAGTGCTAGTATATGACCCCTAGTAATGAGACTCGTGGGAGGCTTTTCACACACTGTTTATAAGGCTTTGATTTTGTTCCCACTTGAAGTTGATGGAACACACTCCACAGTGATGTACATTGCAACTGGAACACTTTCAAAGTAAAACTCCATTTCATCTTTCTTACTTCTCATCTGTGAAATTATCATAACGGAGGAATAAACATACCTCTTCAGAAACATTTTTACACCCTGCCAAAGAAATAACTCCACAGTTATCCCTGTGTAGCTCACCAAGCTGGACAAGATCAAGGTAGCTGAATGGTTAAGGCTGCACAGTCTCACTTCACTCTTACAGAGATTATTTACAGAACAGATGTAATGCTTGGAATGTAAAGAGTATCCTGACACTGGAGTGGATTAAGTTGGCAGCCAAATACTTTTCCTCCAGTGTCACCTCTCCCAGTGGGTGAGTTTACATACTCAGAGGATAAGAGTTTGGCTGTTGTTACTAACATATTAGCCAACTTTTTTAATTTTCACTGAAGAAACTAAGAATCTACGAAGGAAACTGATACAGAATTTCTCCTTTGTAACAGTAAATGGCTCTTTTAAGTGTGGTCTAATATAAGAGATTATATGTTCACTTAAATGCAGCCACAACCTACAAAAATAGAATATACATTGCTTTTTATTGACATCTCACTTGTTTTCTCTGCTCAAATTTCATAACTCTGTGACTATATATAAACATTTGGTTGAATCTCACTCGGGAAACCAAATAACGCAATATGTGAGCCTATTCAGTTTAGCAAAAGATGCTCTTTCCTTTGCCACTTACACAATGCTAGATAGTCCAATAATTTTTGCCTCAGGGCCTGTATTTTTAAATGCAGATCTCATTGCTATTAATAGCTCTCTATTCCCAATGGAAGCCTATACACAGAAACATACTGCTACAGATAATCCTTGATAAAAGTTAGAAAACGCTGTATTAGTGATTTTATTAATATATGTCTGACTGTCCCTACTGTATTAGGATAGAAAGATGCGGAGTCACAAGCATTAAAAGTAAATATCCGCCATTTGCCTAGTGTATCAGTCAGAGGCGTACAAACTATAGGTATACTTTTGTCTGCTTGAATGAAACCCTTGAATAGTTGCCCATGTAATAATGTTAATTGTGTGGGAAAATAATAATTTATTACACAGAAACAGGTGTTTGTCCACCCATGCACCCATTTTGTACATTCAAATAAGGGTTTTGTGCATACAAATGAATGCAACCATATACTTTTCAGGTGTATTTTCAGTGACCTAATGGAAACTTAACCTTCTAAATTCAAATGGAGAGAGGCACCTCTTATGTTGTAGAATCAGAATATTTTTTTAAATTAAAAGGTTACAGTTGCATTTCAGTAGATATGGATTTTTCCACAACATTATAGTGCACAAATTTGAGTATGTGTCCTAATGTTTGTCACTGCATTCACCATTTTGAAATCTGCTGGAGGTCAGAATAGTGCTAAATATCTACACCAGCTATATGACTTAATGTCATAGAATATCAGGGTTGGAAGGGACCTGAGGAGGTCATCTAGTCCAACCCCCTGCTCAAAGCAGAACCAAACCCCAGTTAAATCATCCCAGCCAGGGCTTTGTCAAGTCAGACATCAAACTGCTTTCTTTTTTCCTTCAGTGTAGGTTTAACAATAAGAACCTCATTTTAAAAAATATTTTAAATATTTAATTGCTAAATCAGCACTACGACAAGAAGGAAAGTGGTTTATGATCTCTGATATTGGACTCTATACTGCCAGTTGGGGCTCAACTGGTACAAATTTAGCTAGAGAAACTTGCTTATCTCTTTGTCCTCTTTCCCCTGCCTATTGAAGGTCATCTTCCTCACATAACAAGAGGAACTGTATTCTTAGTTTGAGCACTGCTTGTGTTATGGATGTTGATAATTTTTAGCAATATGGTGAAAAACAGGAGATTCAAGAAGGCTGATTGAATAACAACCTGTAATTTCCAATAAAATGTAACAGGGTGAGAAAGGCATCTTCTCATACAAATGCACAGAAGTGTGAATTAGCTACAGTGCTTCTAGACTGGGGCTGAATGAGTTGTCTGAATACTGATTTACCCTACTCTAGTGCACAGGCACTTACACAAGTCCTGTACAGACTGCTCAGAATTGACTTTGATCTGTAGACAATGATCTTTTGTTCTTTCCAATACCTCTGAACGTAATTACGCATTTTGTCAAATTTAAACACTGCACAAGGGCCCATACAAAAAAGAGGCAAAGTTGTCTAGTGGAAGGGACTGGGACTGGAAGACCTGGGTTCTATTCTCAACTTTGTCATTAACTTTCAGTGTGACACAGGGCATTGAGCTGCTCAGTGCCTCAGTATCCCCATTTGTAAAATGAGATTAACATTAACTTGCCAGGGATATGGGGAAATTTACTTCATTAATGTTTAAAAAGCACTTGGAGATCCGCAGCTAGAATGTGCTAGAGAAGGGTTTAGGTCTAATATGAAGGAAGTACAGTGTTCAAGTAACCTAATATAATCCTAAAGTGACATCGTGGTCATTATCATTTCATTTTTACTGAATGACTCATCTTTTTAATTACCTGGATCTAGCAATGTGTTACTTCTGGAACTGCAAATTGTCCTGAGTTCTCAGCTGCTATGACAGCTTGTGGCAAAACTTTGTAATAGAATGGGCAGGATATCAAGAAAAATAATATCAAACAGTGATGTAATTCTGAATCAAAATCAAGTTACATCTGTTTGGAATTAGAGAAAAATTAAAGATGGAAGTGGAAACACTATTGGAGGAATGTGTGGAGTAAAGCAAGCCTAAAACGTTGTTAATTTATTTTCACGAACAGCACTGGATTCCTTTAGGCTAGTTAAGCACGGCTGTGTGTTGGAACATCCTGGCACATGGGGAGTGAACTCATTGCTATATCTCTTAAAAGGGATTTGATGTATTCCCTTTGAAGGCTGGTCAGATCCTCCAGATTGTGAACATGTGTACTGGGGAGCATTGGGGGTGGTATATGGTCCTGTCTCCTCCCCTACTTCTGCTGTAGTGGTTTGTGCCATAGGGGGTGCATGAGTGAGTACCTGAGATACAAAGAGGCCAGAGGCTGTAATTGTGCCCACCAGTTGGATATTCCACCTCTTACATGCACAAGAAGCATCTGGTCACAGTCTGGTCCTTGAGACTTCAAAAAGATAGTTCTAAAACAGCACTACTAGTTTAAAAATTCTTCCTTACCTGGCCACTCAATATGAGGCTAATACATTCTCCACACTAAATCTACAGCTAACTACTACATGTGCCTTCATCTGTCATTCTCACTGTTCTTGCTTTCCCAGATAGGCTTTAGCAAGAGTAAGCACTGTATAAATGGAAATTTCGGACCCAGGAGGATCAAATCAATGGAATTATACCAGAGATTAATTTGGGCCATAGAGTTGTTTCAGTCCTCACTGAAGATTTGTGTGTAGGTTTATGTGCATCCTTGCTCAGCTGCATATTAATGAGCAGTTCACGAAGGAGGTGTCTGCTCAGATTCAGCCCAAGATGAGATACTCCAATTCAGTTGCTACATGGGGACAGAAGGATATAATAGGGAAAATATCAATTTTTCTATTTACAACAGATTAGAAAAGCTGAAAAATGCACCTAGTGGATGCCTACTCTTGTGATGCAAGGAATGGTAAAGAGACTGTGGGGGACACCATGAGGCTAGATTTTTTATCTTTAGCCAGAGATAGTCATTGGAGAATTTGCCCTGGGTACAGGAACTCTCTGCTGTCAGAAAGATCATGGTGGCAGCTCTGCCACTCTCCCCCCCCCACCCCAGCAAAATGGGAATGGGGTAATGTGCCTTGGGCATTCCAGGGACAGGACATGTGCAAACTGGAAAGTTAAAGGAGGGGGAAGAGCATCACCTAGTTCTCCACAGATGTAAACTAGAGCTGCTTCCTGGCCAGTGGCTGAGGATCAGGGAGCCACAATTGGCTTGCTCCTGTCTTCCCCCTTCTCTGCTATGCCTTAGTGGAGTGCTGATGGGGTAAAGAATCTGCCCCCATGTGTCCAAAATGTGAAATACACAAATTACTATTAGACAAGATTTCAGTAACAGGAGAGAAGGAGAGAGAGTGCTTTGTTTTCAAGCCTTGAATAAAATGCTCTGCTAACTTCATCCTTAGTTATTACCATGGGACTCATGAACAGGCATGAAGAGGCCAAACCCAAGACTTTGCACTTTCATTTTCTACAACAAAAACAGCTTGAATCTCAGTGGAAAGAGTCTGTGATTTAATGAAGAAAGTCTGGCCATTAAGGCTTGAACAGTTATCAAGAAGAGTCTCACATGACTGCTGGAAACATGAAAATGAAAAGATATTGAGCAGCTGCCTCTAAAAAAAGGTACCAATTTCCATTCATTGTAATGAAGGCAATCTCCTGCCTCTTTTCTAGTGGGAAGTGAGGAAAAAGAAGGGGCCAAAGGTTGAAATTAAATTGCTCCCAGCACACTTAGGCAAATTTTAGCCAACTTCCTTATAATTATTATGAAGTTATTCTATATTTCTTTCCCAGTCATTGCTGCAAGATGTTGGTCTCAAAATGAAGCTTTCTCCACAGCTGTTTATTTTATCCACCTCCTTGCTATTTAAATCAGTACTTATGACATTGCAGTAACTTCAGTGGCAGTGAACTGTGATGTTACAAATATTGGATTGGGCTGTCACAAAAGAAACTGAGCAGGAAGATCGTAAAAAAGAAAATGTGTATACAAAAAGCAAAAATGGGAGAATAAATATAGAAAAGCTAGATGACAGTTTAATATAGGTGGTGAAATAGAACAGGCCAATTCAGAGATGATTTGTAAGGGAGCTTTAGTTACACATCAAGTGGTAAGTGGGTGAAAGGGAGCTGAAGGTGGTGTAACTTACTGTACAGTAGGCTGAATAGCTGGAAGAAGGTGTAAGTTACAGCAGCTTAGAGCCTCGTAGTCTCACCCCTGTATTTGGCTGAAGGTGTTTTAAAGCTTCCCTGAGTGTGCTGGCAGAATCCTTAAGATGGCTACAAAATACATCATTTTTGTATACTAAGAAACCACAGAGTAAGATAGTTGTTGTCAGCCTGGCTGAAGGAATAAGAAAAACTAATTAGATCCAGACAAGGGCAAGGTGCAAATTTATTTTTCCCTTAGATTCCACAAAAGAAGAAGAATGTTTTGATCAAAGAGAGGGTCTTAGAGGTCAGCTCAGGTAGTCTGTAAAATATTACAGGAAAACTGTCACTTAAGTTTCATAGCTGACTGTGCCTTACCAAACAGAACATCAAAATACAACATAGGATCCATGTACTTGTTTGTTCTCACCTCAACTTGCAAAGTTAACAGATACCTGTACACTGTGGTGTTTTGAGGGGCCAGACCCCTTAGGTAATTATGCTAGGGAAGTCTGAAGCTTTCTCTGTAAAGGTTTTCTCTAGAAATGGTGAAATTCTGAACATAAATCTGTTGAGTGATGAATGCAATCTGTGTAATGCTAGAATGTGGGAGTAAGAATAGTTTTAACATACAAGTTAAATACAGAACTTTTTTTTTTTTTTTTTTTTTAAAACAGAAGTCAGTCTCTTTGGGAACAATTTTCAATATACTGGTGGCAAGAGTGGGGTTTTGCCTCTGCATCATTCCCACTGGCCTCAAAAAGGTAGCAATGCAGTGGTACTGGAAATGTATCCCATTGTTAATCATGCAGTACTACCTCTTAAAACAGTGTGCTGCAGTGATCACCCAGCAGCTGCTGATGAGTGTGGCGCCACATAAGAGTCTTCCATCACCATGAGATGATTTCAGTCGGAGGGCAACATGCCAGGGCCAGCCGCCCCTAAAGACAGAATAAATCAGTCGTGTCTTTTAGTGTACTAAGCAAAATGGAAGAGTAAAGGTAAGTGGCAAGCTGTCTTGAGTATAGAGCCACTATTGCTACATTGGTTTAAATAACTTAAGACTCATTATTTACTGAGTAACAATTGGGAGACCATTTAATCATGTTAGTATAGCATTCAGAATTCCATTCAACAACCCTCAAGGTTAGTTTACAGACTACTTGGACATCGAACTCTCTCAGCACTTCATCCCACTAAGAATCAGTTTAATCATCCCTTCTCAGAATACATCCTTCGTGCCAAAAACATACGATCTGTGTCCCCCACCAAATATTATCCAAGTGAGAGAAGAGATATAGCGGTTCTAATAGTCACCATATAAAAATATGCAACTGTGAGGAGAAGGCTACCTCAGGCCAAAAATCTGGGAGTGGAGGATGGGGAGAGTTCCATGAAAAACTCCCAGTCTGCTTTTCTGTTCCCATTAATGCTAACTGCTCCATCTGCCCTTGACTGGATGTAAAGCAAATCTTAAAAATCAACGGGATTAAGGGAAAAGCAGAAACAACAAGAAATGCATGGATTAGCTCCATCTCATCTCTCCACATGTGGTCATCTATTCAAGATAAATCCAAACAATTCAGCAGATCAAGGATACATATTGCCAACCCTATAAAGATGGAATTGACAGTGGGATCACATGATTCAGTTCTTACATCTTCCCATAGACAGATGGAACTAGCAAGAAGGGAAGAGAGAACAGCAGCCAGAATATAAGTAGCAGCTAGTTTACTGTTGACAACTATCCATTTGAATAGGAATACTGGAACACAGGAATTGACAAACAGGATCAGAGCAGTGTTCCATCTAGTCCAGCATCCTGTGTCTGACACTAGCAAGTACCAGATACTTCAGAGGAAAGTAGGGTAATCTGCCCTTCATATAGGTCTCATCCTGGTCTCTAATAGTTAAAAATTGACTTAAGACCTGAAGCATGAGGTTTGATATCTCTTTCAAAATTTTTGTTATTAGCTATGATTAAGGCTATGATTTAGTCATATTTTTAGTAAAAGTCATGGACAGGTCACTGGCAATAACCAAAAAGTCAAGGCCAGTGACCTGTCTATGACTTTTATTAAAAATACCCGTAACTAAATCTTACCTGCTGAGGGGAGATGCTGTTGCTCCTGGGGAATGTGGGGGAGGTCCAGGGCCCTGTCGCTACTGCTGCTCTGGAAGTGGGGGCGGCCTGGGGCCCTGCTGCCACCACTCCAGGTTGGGGGGTGGCCCAGGGCCTCAACACCACTGCTCCTGGGGGCAGCCTGGGCCCTACCACCTGCCTCTGGGCCAGCCCATGGCCCCACCACCGCTGCTGCTCCTCTGGGCCAGGGGATGGCCCATGGCCCCACCACTGCTCCTCCGAGCTGTGGGATGGCCCAGGGTCCCACCACCACTGCCGCTGCTCCGGGACAGTGCCCGGGACCAGTTGCCTGGGGCCACCGAGTCAGCCTCAACAGCTGCTGCAGCTGTCACCAAGGTCCTGGAAAGTCACAGAATCTGTGACCTCCATGAAAGACTCACAGCCTTAGTTATGATAATTCGGGATATTCTTGAGATCCATGTAATACCCAAACCCTTTTTGAATTTGTTAAATACTTTGCCTCAATGATTTTCCTGTGGCACTAAGTACCACAGTCTAATAATGCATTGTGTGAAAAAGTATTTCCCTTTTATTGGTTTGAATTTCCCACCTTTTATTTTCATAATCTATCCCCTTGTTCTTGTGGTATGATACTGGGAGAACAGAATTTCCTGATCTACTTTCTCTATAGTATTCATTATTTTTTATATTCTTATCCCCTCTTATTTATCTCCTTTGTAAGGTAAACAATCCCGGTCTTTTCAGTCTTTCTGCATATGTCAGTTTTTCCCTGGATCATTTTTGTTGCTCTTTTCTGAAACCTTCTCCTGATCTGCAATAGCCTTTTGGAGTTGGGGTGACCAATACTGTGCACAGTATTCTAAACAGGACACACCATTTTTTTATGAAGGCTTTATAATATTCTTTGTATCATTCACTATCACATTCCTTATACTTTGTTCCTTATTCCTGTATCCATAAGATATTATGAATAGTCTTTGTGGTTGTCATAATTCACAAATATTAAGAAAACAAGTCTATCTGTATTTGCAGTTATACTAGTGTGGGTGGGTGAACATATGGGAGCATGTTATATACCAATATGGCCAAGAACCAACTACCAGTTAATGCAAAATCTTATTTCACAGCTATATCATCATCAAAGAAGTATATTTACTTGAGAAAAATGATGTTTTTAAAGCATTAATAATACCCAACCTCCTTTCATGCTATTTAGCCTTTTACAGTTCTGTTAAATGCATAGTAGACCCACAGATCCATCTATATGGTTCACAGCTATTCTGGATTTGCTTCTCAGGAGGAACTGAAATGGCTGTTTGTCTAAGGAAAAAGAAAAGGAGTACTTGTGGCACCTTAGAGACTAACATTGTTAGTCTCTAAGGTGCCACAAGTACTCCTTTTCTTTTTGCGAATACAGACTAACACGGCTGCTACTCTGAAACCTGTCTAAGGAAAGTAATTTAAGCTGATTAAAGAATAAAATTCCAATGTACCCAAAAGTGAAATGCAATATCCGACACTGAGTTTGGTAAATACTGCAAAAATTTATCAATTATTATTTTTTGATATGGTCTTAAGATTTGCTTTGAATGTGTTCCTGTTCTCTTTGTGTGTGCTTTCTGGGAATATTCTAATGAACAAATTCACCAGCAGGAACGTTAACTCAGACAACAAAACTGAAGTGCATATTACAAAGTATTCACATAAAGCAAATTTTAAATTCATAATCCTAAGATTTCCCACTGGAAATCTGTCTGTAAGAGTTCCGCAAAGTCGATCAAGAAATTGAAACATGAAATGTGATGTGTGTGTCCAACCAATTACTCAAATTTTGAATATTGCATATTCAATCAAATAGTCCACAAAGACACTAGAAATAAAAAACCATCCCCTATGCCCCACATGTGGACTATACAGGAAGGACTATAGGCAGAGTGGCTTCATGGGAATAATTAGGTCCCAGTCCTACAGTTGATGCTACATCGCAAATCCTTGTGGCCACATGGAGCCCTCTCTGAGTTCCACTGAAGTAACTGGGATTTTGCCCATACTGATTTAGTTGTGGGAACAGAGCCTTAAATTGCGTTCTACCAATGATATCATGCAAAATGCTACATCTCTAATTTCTTCCAAGATATAGCTCAGAACTGTGGAATCATTTGGTCACAATAATGAAAATTTGAACCCTGGGCCAATTTTGACCCTCAGGAGCATATTATTGTTATTAAATTTCTTTATTGATAAGTGAAGGAAGCTAATCAAAATCAGTATAGTACAGGACTGCTGGTGATGGCTTATCTTAAATGATCACTCTCCTTACAGTGTGTATGATAAACCCATTGTTTCATGTTCTCTGCGTGTGTATATCAATCTCCTCTCTGTTTTTTCCACCAAATGCATCCGATGAAGTGAGCTGTAGCTCACGAAAGCTTATGCTCTAATAAATTTGTTAGTCTCTAAGGTGCCACAAGTACTCCTTTTCTTTTTGCGAATACAGACTAACACGGCTGCTACTCTGAAACCTATCAGATTAAGATTAGTCATAACATGACATTAAACAAAAAACCCAAACCAAAAAACAAACCAGAAGTTCCATAAAGTTCAAGGGGGAGTTTTGCTTAAAAATTGATGGAATGATATGGTTTATAGCAATTTGTTATATCAATTTAACATAGAAGAATATTCAGATTGTTAGAAGATATCCTGGAAAAGGAAAGAGGCGGCATTGTACCAAATTATTAATATACACACTGTGACCTTTGTTCTATCTTGTAGTGGCATAAGAAAAATCAAGTTTTCAGGAGTCAGTGTTTCAGCATCCCTTTTCATGTCCCTGTAAATAGATAGTGGCTTTTGATGTCTGATAATAGTAAAGTCACATATGCCCACAAGGTTTCAGAGACTTCTCTCCAGGACTGCTACGCATAATATTTCCAACAACACATATCTAAAGAATGTAGATATAAGGCTCCGAAGGCAGGAGACTTTGAGAAGGGCAAAAAGTGAAGCTGTCCACTTAATTAGAATACATTTTGATCCTCAAAGTTACTGTGAGGTTTTTCGTAGGAATGGGTGGGTGAGATTCTGTGGCCTGCGTTGTGCAGGAGGTCAGACTAGATGATCAGAATGGTCCCTTCCGACCTTAGTATCTATGAATCTATGAATGTCTGCATAATTGGATGTGGGTATGTACCCGAGTACATACCCTCCATAGCTCTCTGCTTTACCAAGCTGTGCTTCCCCACTGCTGAAACCTTTTGCCATGGCAAGAAAAGACTGCAGCTACCAGGAAAGGCTCTGGCAGGAAAGAGAGGCTCTGGCAGTTCTCTCTGCTGGAGTTCTTCCCTGCCACAAAGAAACACTCCAGCAGCTCCCCACTGCTAGATCTCTTCATCCATTGCAGGAAAGATTCTGCCAGCCAGGAAAGGCTCTGACAGAGGGGAGGCAGCGGGGAAAGGTTCATCTGCTATATACCACAATGTGGATGTATAGCTACACGTATTGCCAGTGGCATGTAGTGTAGAAGTAGTCAGAGAAAGGTCATGATGCACCATGATGTCCCACAGAGACTGAAGATGAGGAGACAGAGGAAGAGACGTAGGCTGGAACAGCAGCCTTTAGATGGGGCTGCACAAAGCTTCACTCACTCTGAATTAATGGGTGAATAATTCATCCAGTTCTAAATGGCCTAGAAAAAACTATACTTGTTGAACAAAATTATGATCTTTGTGCCAAACTAAGCCCAACATGGCAAAATTCACATTATTAATCTGCATTTATTTCATGAGAAGCAAAAAATTTATCAGTAGCTAAAGAAGGCTGAGGGCTTATGGCAACTGCACATCCCATAATTTTACATTGAAAATGATTTTCACTGTACTGAATATCATTTACCTTAAAGAATTTTTCCCACCAATTATCCGCTTCTGTCGACGATGCAGTAACCTCAATCCACAAACAGAAGCAAGGGAATCTAAACAGAAAATAAGGTTTAGGCCTTAAACTCCCATACAGCAACAATGTATAGGGTTTAGTAGATTAAAAAAAGGGGGGTATTTTATTTTGTTTGTTTAGTCGGTAAGGACATGATTCTGTGCTGAGTACCATCACCATCCAATGAACTCAGGGGGTGTTGTGTGCTCAGGACCTGCCTTGCAGGATCACGCCTTATATTATTCTCGAAGTTTTTCAGTGAAATCCAATTAAACAATAATCACATATTCCTACAGCAAAATTTCATTCTGATTTTGACTCCCACACTGTTCTCTCTCCATACACAGGACTCCCACACAAAGATTTTTGACCAACACTTTTTACAGGTTCTGTCTGGCTGAGAATATTTTCTGAATTGTGATCCCTAGGCAATGAGCACTATCTCCCATCCCCTAATAGAAAGCTAAACAGGTGTTCAAACCATTATCTGCATTTTTTTTCAGTTCACAGTGTAAGAACGAGTTACCCTTCTGCATGTGATCCACTAAAAAAGAATCTTTTAATGAATATGAAGGTTATAATATGAATAATACACACAAAGAGCTGGAAATCTTTCCCTATTTTTCATGTCTGAAGTGATTTAAATGGAAGACCAATATTCTGCTCTTAGTCACATCAGCATAAATCTGGAGTCACTCCTTTGACTTCTATAAAGTAATTTGAAAGAGAGGGTGGGTGAGGTAATCTCTTTTATTAGACCAACTTCTCTTGGTCAGAGAAGTTTTTGTGCTTACACAGAGCTCTCCAGGTCTCACTGGATGGTGATGGCACTCAGCATCTTGCAGAATCATGTCCTTACTGACTAAAGAAACTGCAATCTCAAAAGCTTGTCTCACCCACCATCAGAAATATGTCCAATACACAATATTACCTCACCCACCTTGTCTCTCTAGTACCCTGGGACTGACATGGCTACAGTCACACTGTATACAAGGAAGTAATTCCTTATTTCCACTGGTGTGAGAGAAGAACTTGGCTCTCTGAAAGGCTTAGTCCTCAGCTGCAGCTAATCTATGCTTGGCACAGGTGTTGGGAGGGAACAAAGGTGGTTTTCTCTCACCTTTATGCCTCCCTGGATCTGGTTTAACATCCAGCATAACTTAAAGCCCTGGCTGCACCTAACTGCAATGGTCCCCATGTGGTTAAGCTAGAGGATTCCCCTGTGCCATTTAAATTGGCTTTGTGGTTCCTTTCCACTGCCACAATGACAAAGAGCAAGCACCTGACCCATAGATTTTAAGGTACAGTGCATTTCGCCGTTTTTTTTTTTTTAATATTGTATGTATGTTTTTCTCCTGTGAGATCAGATTTTTCACTTCCTTTTCTTTTTCTAGCAATCATCATAATATACCTAGTTTTGAATCTATTGCCATAAACTTCACAAAAGGTACTTCACCTTTATTACTGTTCCCGGATGCTTTCTTGCCAAAGTAGTCGCAAATCACGCCAGCATCTTCACTGTGACGGCAGTTGTGTGTTCCAATATCCTGTTTTATGCAGTCTTCCAGGGATCTCTCATTTCCTGTACATTTCACATTATCCACATGGATTGGTCCTTTCCCTTCTCCAAAATATGCCATAGTCCTTGCTCTAGCTGAGCCTCTGCAAGCAGAACACCATTGTTTAATGAAAATATTTTAAGCATTGTCCTACATTTGCCTAAACTGAAATATACAGAAGAGGATGTGAGAAGAGTACTAAGGATGAAGACTTTAAGGTTTTATTCCAAGTTCTGTTACTAGTTCACTGCAGAACTTTGGACAAGTCACTTACTTTCTCATTGCCTCTATTAACTTATCTATACACTAGAATAATAACTGACTAACTTTGGAGGATTCATTTGTTTGTAAAATTATTTTGTATCCTTAGCTAAAAAGCTCTATGAAAAGGAAAAGGATTTTTATATTGTAATAGCGTGAAACAAAAACCCATGCTAATTTTTTTTTCCATAATCTGTTTAATCCTTGTCTAAACTCAGCATCTGTGTACACTAAAAATAATTTATTTGTGTTATGATTCTTTCCAAAAACTAAACTGGCTAAATACGGAAGGAGACCTACAGTTTACTGGGAACTATATCTTCAAGTATACCATACATTAATGGCAACTATGAACATAAATCATGGCAGCATGGCACAGAAAATCACTAACAGTATATACAGAATATAACCTTCAAACTGCAGCACCTTGTACTTTTGTTTTAGATGTAAAATAATAATACAATTAGAGAAAGAGATACATTTCATTGTTGTAATAATACTTTTGCAAAAAGTAAAGTTCAGAATTGGATCTTTTCCAGCCCAGGCCATGTCCCATACTAATAACTAGTAAGGAGCTGCTATGTGTCTGTGCCACCAGAGGTAGGTAGCTTATCTATCTATCAATTTAGCCAAGCTTTAATCAAAATATTAGAGACTACAGTGATGGGCATTAAAGATATCCTTAGATTAGATGGAGTTTTTTGTCAAATTTATCCCGGGTGTAACTCCATTGTAATTAACCAGAGATTAATTTAGCTTCATAAGGGCCTATTTCTGCAAAGTGCTTCAGTAGCAATTGAGGGCATGCAAAATCTTGAAGTATTGGGCCCTAAATCTGTAATTACCACTAAAAAACTTGTGTGAAGCCCATTTTGAAATATGAGCTCTTTCATAGGGTGTCCAAATACTGAACTTGGGATGATAAAAACATCATTTAGGTATGTGAGACAGACATTTCTATGGATAGGTGTCAGGCTGAGTATCCATTTGTGGGATTTAAGGCATCTTATTAGGGTTTGAAAGTCTGATCCTTACAGATTATGTGCAATACAGTAGCATTTCACTAATAACTGGAAGGCCCATTGTGAATGACTGAATTTTGCAAATTAGCCAGCGAGTGAACAATAAAAAAGCAAGAATAATTCATCTCAGCATCCACTTTGTTCATTTAAGTGACAGATATAGTTTATTTTTAATTACTTATGATAAAACTTCATAGTGTATTAGTAAATGTTCTGTAGTGTATTGTGTATAAGAATATGAAGTATTAGTGATCTAAGACATCCCTGCTGGCTTTGCTCAGAAGTGGGTGAGCACACAAGAACACTCTGTGTGAGTGAGAGAATTACAGGTTTGCAGATTAGTAAAATGCAAGTTACTGTCATTTTGTTGAAATACAATGTACTGAGTGCTACAGAGCTGTAGGGTGTTATTATATTATACCATGTGCATACATTTTCAACTAAGGTACACTATATCTACACAGCAATACAAAATCCTTGGCACTGAGTCTCAGAGCCTGGGTCAGCTGACTCAGGCTTGGGCTAATGGGCTGTTTAATTGCAGTTCAAGACGCTTGGGCTGGTACCCTGGCTCTAGGGCCTTGCAAGGTGGGAACGTCCCAGAGCTCAGACTACAGCCTAAGCCAGAACATCTACACCAGAATTAAACAGCCCTCTAGCCTGAGTCCAGGAGCCCACATCAGCTGGCATGGGCCAGCTGTAGGTTTTTAATTGCAGTGTAGACGTACCCTTCCCTGAGGCCTACCCCCATTCATGGGATTTCAGAGCCTGGGCTCCTGCTGGACCCCAAACGTCTACACTGCATGCAATTTTTAACCCCACAGCCGGAGCCCTGTGAGCCCGAGTCAGCTGACCTTGGCCAGTCATGGCAGTACTGCAGATCTTTTACTGCAGTGTAGACATAACCTAAGGCTACATTTTGAAAAGTAGGACATTATTATGTGTCCAAAGGGATAACTGCATGTCCAGTGAGAAGCATGAGTGCATTTGTGCAGATTAACATTTCAAACAGGGATGTTTAATAATACTAAATGAGGCAGCAAAATAAGTAACAACCCCCCCAGCCCCCCATGTTGGGAGGGAGTAGCACAGAAGCAGCTGCACAGGCTCTGCACCAGCTGGGGATTCCATAGTAATGGAAGAATCCCCTTCCACTGGAGAGCAGCACAACATGGCTGAATCAGGGGCCAAAGATCTCAAATGTCCATATAATTTAAACTGGAGAGTGGTGGGTGAAATGTTCCTCTCTTTTCAGACTTGAATATGCACATCTATATTCCCTACGTGGATTTTTGACAACACACTAAAGAGGAGGAATAAAAAGGGAATGCAGAATAAAATAAGTGAATTGCAAAAATCTGCAAAAGAAAAATTTAGAAGACAGCTGACAGAGTTGGTGGCACAAGGTCAAGCTGTCCCTAGACATTTTAATTTGTGTGACCTGCACGTACATGCCAGATAAGACAAAGCCTCGCTGACTTTGGAAGCGTTATAGGACAATCTTTACATAATGGGTTTAGAATGATTTGTTTAACTTGTTAGCCTCAAACAGTGTGTTCCAAATCCTCCCCCTACACCTCTCCAAACGATTATACTGATTGCAGACACAGACACAAGGAACATACAAACTCTCTGATTTCTGTGGGGAGCTGATGTGTACATATATAGTATCACAAAACAGTGACAAATTCCAAGCTTTTATTGCAAAATCATATCTACTTTGGGGATCTATCTGCCTTTAAGAAAACTTTGTCAAGAGCATCTAGTAATGTTTAGTGAGATATTTTCCTACAGTTCCTCAGAGTAAATTAATTTACCTGATTGTGAATTACCACCTTTCATTGCTAAACCCTTCTCCTAGGAATAATTATTATTTACGGTGTGTAATTGTGCTCATAGTGTTTTATTAAATACTTAAAGTCCACACCCCAAAGAGCTTAAAATCTAAATCTCACACAAAACAATACAACATACAAGTCAATAGTTTATACCAAAAAAGATACGGAGGCAAAAGTAGTAGTTTTTAAGAAGAAATATGAAGGAGAAGGAGAGAGAGAGAGATTAGATTATTCATTGGCGCAAAGGGTATAGGTGCCAAAGCATCAGAAGTATCAGTATGAGTAGCCTGTTTCAAGGGAGCTCTTCCACACCGTTTTAGCAAACTTTTCTGTTGCCATGCACTGGTGCAGGCTGCCACACTGCTGATCATTTCTATGCATGGGAGTTTATTCAGTGCACTCCACTTAATCAACACCTGCTTAATCAAAAAATTGTTTTAAAAAGGACATCTCCCAGGGAACAGACTTAAGTCTAATGATGCTCAACAACAAATAGTACTGCTTAATGGGGAAAGTAATTCCACTCATTGGGAGATCTGGATATCTAATGTTATTTAGGTCTTAGTTTTGTGCTAGAATTTCATTTCAGGTTTGTGCTAGAATATGCTGTAACAACAGCTTTCAGTCCATCTTTATCAGAAAGTGTACATATTACTTAATTACCACCTTCCACTCCAGCTACACATGCTGGGTCACCAGAGCAGGTATCTCACAGTTGCCCCAGAGCCTCAGATGTATTTAGGTGCTTAACTCCCACTGAAATCAGTAGTACTTACGCATCTAAATACTTCTGAAGATCTGGGCCTCAATCACTATCTCAGTAGTTCCTCCCAGGTTCATGGCCTTATACAGTAACGTGATGAGCTCTGCAGGAGCATTACTGTTAAAATGGAGATATCTGTTAATTGGGAAATCCTGTTAATTAGTTCAAAAGGCCCCAGTCTTTGCTCTTTTGAGTAGGACACTAACTGTAGTACATACATTTCTTTAAAACATGTGTGATTTTAATTTGATCTTCTATTTTCTATTTTCATACCCTGCTATCATTTAAAAGGCAAAGGAGTACTTGTGGCACCTTAGAGACTAACAAATTTATTTGAGCATAAACTTTCGTGAGCTACAGCTCACTTCATCGGATGCATTCAGTGGAAAATACAGTGGAGAGATTTATATACACAGAGAACATAAAACAATGGGTGTTACCATACAAACTGTAACAGGAGTGACCAGGTAAGGTGAGCAATTACCAGCAGGAGAGTGGGGAGGGAGAGGGGAAACCTTTTGTAGTGATAATCAAGGTGGGCTATTTCCAGCAGTTGATAAGAACCTGTGAGGAACAGTGGAGGTGGTAGGAGGAATAAACATGGGGAAATAGTTCTACTTTGTGTAATGACACATCCACTCCCAGTCTTTATTCAAGCCTAAGTTAATTGTATCCAGTTTGCAAATTAATTCCAATTCAGCAGTCTCTCGTTGGAGTCCATTTCTGAAGTTTTTTTGTTGAAGAGTTGCCACTTTTAGGTCTGTAATTGAGTGACAAAAGAGATTGAAGTGTTCCCCGACTGGTTTTTGAATGTTATAATTCTTGACGTCTGATTTGTGTCCATTCATTCTTTTACGTAGAGACTGTCCAGTTTGACCAAGGTACATGGCAAAGGGGCATTGCTGGCACATGATAGCATATATCACATTGGTAGATGCGCAGGTGAACGAGCCTCTGATAGTGTGGCTGATGTGATTCGGCCCTATGGTGGTGTCCCCTGAATAGATATGTGGACACAGTTGGCAATGGGCTTTGTTGCAAGGATAGGTTCCTGGGTTAGTGTTTTTGTTGTATGGTGTGTGGTTGCTGGTGAATATTCGCTTCAGGTTGGGGGGCTGTCTGTAAGCAAGGACTGGCCTGTCTCCCAAGATCTGTGAGAGTGGTGCGTCATCCTTTAGGATAGATTGTAGATCCTTGATGATGTGTAGAAGAGGTTTTAGTTGGGGGCTGAAGGTGATGGCTAGTGGCGTTCTGTTATTTTCTTTGTTGGGCCTGTCCTATAGTAGGTAACTTCTGGGTATTCTTCTGGCTCTGTCAATCTGTTTCTTCACTTCAGCAGGTGGGTATTTTAGTTGTAAGAACGCTTGATAGAGATCTTGTAGTTGTTTGTCTCTGAGGGGTTGGAGCAAATGCGGTTGTATCATAGAGGTTGGCTGTAGACAACGGATCATGTGATGTGGTCTGGATGAAAGCTGGAGGCATGTAGGTAAGCATAGCGGTCAGTAGGTTTCCGGTATAGGGTGGTGTTTATGTGATCATCGCTTATTAGCACCATAGTGTCCAGGAAGTGGATCTCTTGTGTGGACTGGTCCAGGCTGAGGTTGATGGTGGGATGGAAATTGTTGAAATCATGGTAGAATTCCTTAAGGGCTTCTTTTCCATGGGTCCAGATGATGAAGATGTCATCAATGTAGCACAAGTAGAGTAGGGGCATTAGGGGACGAGAGCTGAGGAAGCATTGCTCTAAGTCAGCCATAAAAATGTTGGCATACTGTGGGGCCATGAGGGTACCCATAGCAGTGCCGCCGATTTGAAGGTATACATTGTCCCCAAATGTGAAATAGTTATGGGTGAGGACAAAGTCACAAAGTTCAGCCATGAGGTTTGCTGTGACATTATCGGGGACACTGTTCCTGACGGCTTGTAGTCCATCTTTGTTGTCTACAGCCAAGCTCCTCGATACAACCGCATTTGCTCGAACCCCTCAGACAATCTACCAATGTGATATATGCCATCATGTGCCAGCAATGCCCCTCTGCCATGTACATTGGCCAAACTGGACTGTCTCTACGTAAAAGAATAAATGGACACAAATCAGATGTCAAGAATTATAATATTCAAAAACCAGTCGGAGAACACTTCAATCTCTTTGGTCACTCGATTACAGACCTAAAAGTGGCAATTCTTCAATAAAAAAACTTCAGAAACAAGACTCCAATGAGAGACTGCTGAATTGGAATTAATTTGCAAACTGGATACAATCAACTTAGGCTTGAATAAAGACTGGGAGTGGATGTGTCATTACACAAAGTAAAACTATTTCCCCATGTTTATTACCCCCTCCCCGACTATTCCTCAGACGTTCTTGTCAACTGCTGGAAATGGCCCACTTGATTATCACTACAAAAGATTTCCCCCCCCCTCCTGCTGGTAATAACTCACCTTACCTGATCACTCTTGTTACACTGTGTATGGTAACACCCATTGTTTCATGTTCTCTGTGTATATAAATCTCCCCACTATATTCTCCACTGCATGCATCCAATGAAGTGAGTTGCAGATCGTGAAAGCTTATGCTCAGATAAATTTGTTAGTCTTTAAGGTGTAACAACTACTCCTTTTCTTTTTGCGGATACAGACTAACAGGGCTGCTACTCTGAAACCTGCTATCATTTACTGATTGAAGCAGGGTGTGTAGGTCACCTAGTTAATAGTGTCTGGTGCAGCTCAGAAGGGGAAGGAACAGCCATGTTTGGATACTGGATCAACTAATAAACACTGTCCCCCCTCAATCTCCCTCTTAAGGATTTCTTTTGGAGACAGTGAGTCAGGGATTTTCAAAGGAGCCTGAGGGAGTTAGGCACCCAAATTACACTGAATTACAAGTTGCCATTTGCATGTATATTTTCCTTATTTACACACACACACCCCTATGGAAAATGCACATTTAAATACTAATACATATATATATGTGCACATTTTTGCACCTGAATATAGTGTTTAAAAACTGTCCTTTCTATCAATTGTCCTTACTGCTGTGCTCCAGACAGCATTAGTAGAGTGACCTCCAGCCTCTGTCTTCAGTCAGAGAGCAATGGCTGAAGGCTGAAAAAACAAAATATGATAAAAAATTAATGCCTTTATATTTAAAGCAAAAAGCAACGAAGCACCGCACCGGGATTGCTGTTGCACTTAGGGTAGATCTACACAGTGTCTGGGAAGGTGCTTTGCAGCATGGGTAGATGGACACACGCTAGTTCCACTTGAGCTAGTACGCTAAAAATAGTGGGGTATAGGCAGTGGCTCAGGCTAGCAGCAAGAGTACAAGCCCACCCATCCCCCTAGAAACCTAAAATGGTTCAGTACAGAAAAATAAAAGGAAAAAAAATCTGATCTCTATTATACTAGTGTAACTCCAGAGAAACAGACCAAAATTTGTTCCATAGTGTAGACTGGGAGTATAACCCTGCATTGAAAGTGAATTACAAAGCTTTTGCTAAAATACGTTTTGATATTAAGATTCCAATACATGAATCAAATATATGGTAGGCTTCACCATTAGAAATAAACATTAAAATTAAATATTTTAAAAACTGTTACATACCAGCTTGATAATGAATGAGAAAAAGAAACAGATAAAAAGCAGGGATCTGTACTCTAATATGGTAGACTAGACCCACCAAGTGCATAGGTACACAGTGGTATATATTGATGTTCCAGTTAATGAATACCTTACAAGGACAAAAACCTGTCCTCTCACATAGAAAATCTGCATGGAAAAGGTTGAATGGAAGTTTCTGCTACATTACCAAAACTGTACTGAAAAAAATACCCTAATCTTCATTTGTATATGTTTATAACCCAGTTCTTCCAGAAAAGGGCTCCAAATATCTTAGAATTTTCATCATGCCAATTAACTTGCTCAACAAGCATAAGAGTTTCTAAAACATCTCTTCTATCCTTTTCCCCAATCCATAAAATTATTCTACTTGTTAGTCTTTGTCAGACATTAGGTAATGCTCCACGAAAGGTGCATGTTCTTTCAGTTTTTAAGTGTTTTTTTTATTATTTCACAAATGCTTTTCCCATTAGGAGGATGGCTTTCTAATGTTCTTCAAAAAAAAAAAAAAAAAAGAGTATTTGTGGCACCTTAGAGACTAACAAATTTATTTGAGCATAAGCTTTCGTGAGCTACAGCTCACTTCATCGGATGCATTTGGTGGAAAATACAGAGGGGAGATTGATATACCCACACAGAGAACATAAAACAATGGGTTTTATCATACACAATGTAAGGAGAGTGATCACTTAAGATGAGCCATCACCAGCAGCAGGGGGGGAGGGAGGAAAACCTTTCATGGTGACAAGCAAGGTAGGCTATTTCCAGCAGTTAACAAGAACATCTGAGGAACATGGGGGGGATAAATAACATGGGGAAATAGTTTTCTTTTGTGTAATGACTCATCCATTCCCAGTCTCTATTCAAGCCTAAGTTAATTGTATCCAGTTTGCAAATTAATTCCAATTCCGCAGTCTCTTGTTGGAGTCTGTTTTTGAAGTTTTTTTGTTGAAGAATAGCCACCCTCAGATCTGTAATCGAGTAACCAGAGAGATCTCGTCCCCTAATGCCCCTACTCTACTTGCGCTACATTGATGACATCTTCTTCATCTGGACCCATGGAAAAGAAGCCCTTAAGGAATTCTACCATGATTTCAACAATTTCCATCCCACCATCAACCTCAGCCTGGACCAGTCCACACAAGAGATCCACTTCCTGGACACTACGGTGCTAATAAGCGATGGTCACATAAACACCACCCTATATCGGAAACCTACTGACCGCTCTTCCTACCTACATGCCTCTAGCTTTCATCCAGATCATACCACACGATCCATTGTCTACAGCCAAGCTCTACGATATAACCGCATTTGCTCCAACCCCTCAGACAGAGACAAACACCTACAAGATCTCTATCATGCATTCCTACAACTACAATACCCATCTGCTGAAGTGAAGAAACAGATTGACAGAGCCAGAAGAGTACCCAGAAGTCACCTATTACAGGACAGGCCCAACAAAGAAAATAACAGAACGCCACTAGCCATCACCTTCAGCCCCCAACTAAAACCTCTCCAACGCATCATCAAGGATCTACAACCCATCCTGAAGGACGACCCATCACTCTCTCAGATCTTGGGAGACAGGCCAGTCCTTGCTTACAGACAGCCCCCCAATCTGAAGCAAATACTCACCAGCAACCACACACCACACAACAGAAACACTAACCTAGGAACCTATCCTTGCAACAAAGCCTGTTGCCAACTCTGCCCACATATCTATTCAGGGGACACCACCATAGGGCCTAATCACATCAGCCACACTATCAGAGGCTCGTTCACCTGCGCATCTACCAATGTGATATATGCCATCATGTGCCAGCAATGCCCCTCTGCCATGTACATTGGTCAAACTGGACAGTCTCTACGTAAAAGAATGAATGGAAACAAATCAGACGTCAAGAATTATAACATTCAAAAACCAGTCGGGGAACACTTCAATCTCTTTGGTCACTCGATTACGGACCTAAAAGTGGCAACTCTTCAACAAAAAAACTTCAAAAACAGACTCCAACGAGAGACTGCTGAATTGGAATTAATTTGCAAACTGGATACAATTAATTTAGGCTTGAATAGAGACTGGGAATGGATGAGTCATTACACAAAGTAAAACTATTTCCCCATGTTATTTCTCCCCCCTACCCCACCCCCCACTGTTCTCAGATGTTCTTGTTAACTGCTGGAAATAGCCTACCTTGCTTGTCACCATGAAAGGTTTTTCTCCCTCCCCCCCGCTGCTGGTGATGACTCATCTTAAGTGATCACTCTCCTTACAGTGTGTATGATAAACCCATTGTTTCACGTTCTCTATAAATCTCCCCTCTGTATTTTCCACCAAATGCATCCGATGAAGTGAGCTGTAGCTCACGAAAGCTTATGCTCAAATAAATGTGTTAGTCGCTAAGGTGCCACAAGTACTCCTTTTCTTTTTGCGAATACAGATTAACATGGCTGCTACTCTGAAACCTAATGTTCTTCAGATTGTTTTTCTGCTACTAACATTAATCTACAAGTATGCAAGCTGGCTTAGTGACAGATCTTTAAAAGTACTATTAATTGGGGCCTAGACATCTTGCCAACTTGGGTTTCCAGATTCAACTTCAGAAACAAATCTTAATTAAAAGGTTATTAATGTTACAAAGCAGTATTTTGTAAAAATAAAAAACAGTTCCTTGTTAACCTTGGGAGCAATATATACAGTACAACTATTAATTCATTTGTTTTACTCTCTGTTGCACAAGTCTGCATTTTAAGGAAATCTCCACTCCCCTGCTGCCCTGAGTCAAAAATATGTATGTATGATTTACAGGCTTTACATTTTTTTTTCCTGGAAAATGTGAAGTCAGACAGCCTAAGTTTCCCAGTAGCAGGGCTGTAAGTGTAAATCACAGTTATGTAAGTGGAAAATAATATCTCAGTATGAACTTTTAGTTTCATGGTCATTCTTAATGAAAATTGATGTCAGCTTCAGTATTTAGCTCTTTGCTAACATTTTCCAGAAAAAGACTAGTTTTTGTCTCTAAAAAGCAGCACTCACAGAGCCCAATTTTCAAACGTAGGTGTGTAAATAGAAGATCCTAACCTTGTAATGAGACACTCAAATCAGCACTCAGACTGAAGTCTGAACCAGAGCAAACAAATATATGCAGTAAAATCCTCAGACCTGATTGTTCTCATATACATGGCTGCACATAAGAGCAAAGTCATGCTCCTGGAGTGTACCTGTCACAATTTACTGAACAAGCAAGGAATAAGGAAACAGCCCTCAGCGCAGACTTCCAAGTATGGTGGCTGACTGTCCCAATTATCAGAATCCCCAAATATCCAAGATTTGTACTCTGCCCCAAGTTCTTCACTTGTTATGTACCCTACTATATTATCTTCCTTAATTCTGAACCCCTGTAATGATGGATTCTCAATTTATATCCTAACTGTCTGCCTTTGAAATGGCTTACAAATGGAATATGGGGATGAGTGAGTGGGTTTGGTGCGTCTGTGACAGAAATATGAAAAGCCTGTGCCTCTGAGTAGACTAAGGAAGAAGCAGACTAAATGACTCAGTCGGAAATAATACAAATCTATAAGGTTTTTTAGCTTGGAAGTTATTTGAAAAAAAAAAAACTCAACGCAAAACAGCCTTTTCTGTACTATTTTCAGATCTTATTAGCAATACTATTTATAAGTCGGTCCTTGGCCATCACACCTACCTTGATTCCTACTGCCCCAACACGAAATTTCTAGTGAGTGGTGGAAGGGTGATTGAGTGGCTTTGTTCACCAGTGGCATATAAAAGTTGCAATTTTTTTAATTAAATATTTTTTCCTGTTAGCTCTGTTATTTTATTTCAGCAGGCTTATTCAAGTTATTATCATGTGTCTTGCAGACAGGCTCTTTTTATGATCCCTTCAAATCTCACAGACTAAGCAGGGTCAGGCCAGGTCAGTAAATGATCAAAAAACCTCTCAGTGCTGTTGATTCAGTGGCTACCACTCTTACCTCTGAGTCGGTACTAAAGCAATGCCCATGTCTGGTGGCACTGGGCAGTGTGCTGCTGGAGTTGCTATCTTTTGAACTAGATAGAAAACCAAGTTAGTCATTAAAACCACTTAAGACTTCACAACTATTTGAGGTCATTCAAGATCACAGCACATAGATATTAATAAAACCATAGTTTATAAAAACTACTTGTGATCAATAAACAATTGAGCTCTTTGCATGAGTAAGATCATTGTCCCTAATTATGGTGACCAGATAGCAAGTGTAAAAAATAAGGATGGGGTGGAGGGTAATAGGTGCCTATATAAGAAAAAGCCCCCAAAATCAGGACTGTTCCTATAAAATCGAGACATCTGGTCACCTATCCCGAATAGTCTAGCCAAATTCAAAGCTGGTTTTATTGTCTTGACCATATGTAACTCTTTTGTAGTTTCACTGGGAAATGCATTCTGTACTACCTTTCCTTTTCTAACGTGTAACGTTAGACTGAACTGTTAAATATTACCCTTTGTTTCATCCCAAACATGGCTACATTTCAGGTGGACATAATTTATCTGTCATGTGCATCAGTTTAAAATCTTTTGAGATTAAAGGTGTTATATAATTAAGATAATTGTCATTTATCACCAAAACCCAGAAACAATAATTACAATAAAAATAAAATAAAAAAGCCAAAGAATCTCGAAGGTTCACAGACACAGAAAATCATTTCCGTTAACATGAATGGGCATTATCTCTACTACTCAACTCTAGGCTATACCCCAGTGCATTCTTTTAAATATTAATTTTCTTCTTGTTTCCATTATCTTTCCATTCCTGAAGGATGTGGCAAATCATTTCCTTGAACTTTGTTAGTGCTTTAGGAAGACTGGAAACCAAGCTCAGTTATAAATCAAAGAAGTAAGATTAAAATCGTTCAGAGCAGGAAAGAATATTGAGCAGATATGTTGAGCCTAATTCTCTTCTCAGTTACATCGGTGCAACTCACAGAAGTTGAGTGTAAATGAGAATTCTGCCTATTGTGCGTAGATAATACAAATAGCCACATAAATAACAAGTTAAATATCGTATTTATACAGCAGCTTAGTCATTTTAAAATATTTGGTTTTATTAAACAGATTTTTCAATAACTGCTTTTAACCTACACTTCAGTTGTTAGCTGAGCTTAGTAAAGGCAGTAATGCTTCCCTATGAAGAAGTAATAAAATTGTAGCAGGCTTTACTTTTGTATATTTCAAGGATAGCAGAGTAAAAGTATACTAAGCAGACAAGTATTATCTTGTCAGGTAATACTCAGTTGCACAAACTTTATGCAGTCAGATATGGTAATCAGATAACTTGAAGAATAGCTGAAGGATTTTTCTTACTTGTAGCCAAGCTGTCGACAGACCACAGCTGCATCCTTATCAGACCATCCATCATCACAAATTGTGCCCCACTGGCCATTGATAAAAATCTCCACACGTCCTTCTTTCTTATTCTCACCATCCATCAGCCTGATGGGAGGACCTAGGAATAAGTTACACAATAGTAGAAACAAAAACTAGTATTTTAGGTCAGTTCATCACATTCCAGGGATGGGGTCAACTGACACTTATGTTCAACAAGATTTCTACTTTAATGATATCATCTGTTAAAGTATTCATGTATTTTGTCATGGCAGGCAGCATGAAGCATTTTATACACATTACAACAAATCATGAAGCACCACTGTACTCCTTATGCTTTAAACTAGGGTTCATCGGTTTCTTCCATTACATATAAATATGTAAGACAGCTTATAACTTGATTGGAGCCCAGTTCTTTCCCCAACCGTAGAGAACAATCTAGTTGATTCTTGTGATATGAGACTACACCCGCATGATACCCATTTGAGCAGACCATATTCTTCATAGAGGACTTTTACAGGAGGATTTAGCTAAACCTCACTGATAAATACAATCACTCATACAAACCACCCCCACCCCCAGTAAGCTCACCCTACAGCCCAGCAACAAATGTACTAGCCCAAGTTACTAAGAATGCATTACTTACACAAAGTATTCTCCAGCATATTGACTAGTATACTCTGAAGTATTATCATCATTAAAACTAAACTACATTTGTCCAGTTGAATAAAGTATATTCAGTTATAGATTTTCCTTGGCTTTTTTTAAATGATGTTTGTTCATTTACTCTCATTCAGAAAATTTGATAATACAAAATCAATCAGTCTTCCAGTCATTGATATGAATTACTGAGATTTTTACTAATTATGTTCTCTTACCCAAAGGCTAATTGTATATATTATTATTCTAGCTGAGTATTTAGACTGCAAGTTTCAAAAAAAAAATGTGTCATAAAAAGCCCTAAGGGTATAATTCTCATTTACACTAATGCACTTTTTCAACTCTTGGGCAGTGCAAGGGCCTTAAAGTAGGCATAAATTCAATTTGAGGTCCCTTTACTCTGTGTAAATGAGAATCATCTCCTAAATCTTTTTATATGTAGTACTTGATATATCCCTAATATTTTCCATTAGAGTTCTTTCCAATAATTGGACAAGTTATTATTCCTCCTCACTCTCCCACAAATTGAAGACAACTTAGCTAGAAAGCCAGTGAAAATTACTGCCTACCCAAGAGGGAGAGCAAATAATGGGCCAGATTTTGCTCTTAGTAAAACTAGTGTTAATTTGGCTTTAATCATTGGGCTAAATTCACCCAGAGTTATCTTATTAAAAGTGAAAAAGCTCAAAACTGAATTATTTTTAGCATAAAAATGTTTTTCACTTCAATTTTTTTTTTATTAATTTACAGTTTACCATACATTTCCTTTTTGCAATTAACTTAGGCTGCACAATTACCTGTATTGCTCACTTTCTCTTAGTTTCTACTCAGTTATATTTTTTGGGGCTTATATACCAACAAACCTTTTTGTTGTTGTTATTGGTTCCTCACCACTCTATGGGAAACATTTAAATTCATAACTCAAATTTGTTAAGTATAATAAAAAATGAATTACAAATTAATATTTGCAGAGCATTTTTTTTTAACAAAAATCTGGTTTATGTCTTAAACCAGTTGTCTGTCTCCCTTTAATGTTTATATTTAAAAATACTCTTTCTTATACTCTTCCTCCACTGAATTCCTTTTTAGAGGAAATATTTAATACTTTCTCAAATGTTAGGAAACAAACAGTAGCAATATAGCCTTCGTCTTCTGTCCAACCAGAAACATTACAGCAAATCTCAGTCTCCTCTTTATTTTTCTATTGTAATGAAGTGTGCTATTCTGGAAGAACATGATTTTAGTGTAAATTATACTCATATTATCCAGATAGGGACATATATTTTATTGCTAAAATCTTCTGTATTTTATTGTTACCTCATCTTGGTATATTTTAGCAAATAAATCTAGATGTGTGGAATTAATACGACTTTCAGGTGAACTGAGGGGGATACGAGAATGTTACCCTATGGATATATTTAACTGAACTGAATCTTGTTCAGCTAGGATTATGTTGTATAGTGTCTCAAATGCAGCAGCGTAAATAGTTTGTATCTGTGCAGACAGCCACCATGATTTGAATGCCTGTTATTTTGGGGGATGAGAGGGTTTATTTCTAGGAAACACACTGTAGCAGTCTCACCCATACGTAATCATTGGTTGTATGATACCACAAGAATAATAATTATTTGTGGAGTTTGGGGAGCAGGAGGTTTTGAAGGGAAGAGAGGAAGGAAGAGAGAAGAAAAAGATTGAAGATGTGGAAAAATGTAGTAAAATACTGTATTATTGCAAGCTGAGATACCACTTTAAAGCAGTAAATCCATGTTTTACATGGCAAACTTTCAGGCTGGGATTTCCAAAGGAACTTCAGGGAGTTAGGCACCCAAATCCCTTTAGAATTCACTGGGAGCTGGAGACCTAACTTCCTTAGGTTCCTTTGAAAAATCCAAGACTCAACAACTACTACAATATACTTGGGTAAACTTTTAAAAATATGAGCAACAATTTTACAAAATATGTATCTAAATATAAGCTCCTACATCCATATGTAGCCAACTAAATAAGTAACCTTGTTTTCAAAAGTATTGAGCAATGATACTGTAGTTCCCATGATAGTCAATGTGTGACATTTTTGATAGCCAGACTACTTATGGATTTCGGCACTTAAATTTAGGCACACATTTTTTAAAATCTTGACCATAATATTTTATGTTTCTTCTCTTTAATGCAACTTAACTATATTTCACATCAGAAAACAACTTCTGTGTTTGTACAGTGCCTTGCACAAAAGGGTCCTGGTCCATGACTGTGGCTCCTAGGCTCTTCTGTAATACAAGTGACTGATAATGATAATTAATAATACAGACGTAATTCCATGTTTCTAATCATTTTCACTGTCCATCTCTGAATGCCCTCTATTTCTCCAATCTCTCTTTTTCAGATGGGGTGCAAGAACCTAAGTCCACAGGGAGGTGTACTAATGATTTATCATTCTTTCAGTTCATTACAACTTGCAGAGTACTAAGTGAAACTCAATATACCATCAGGAGGGGCTCACTAGGACTAAAAACCCATCCAGACACAGATTTAGGTTTCATTGGCTCTGGATTCACTGCATTACAGATTAACGTTGTTTCCTTATGCACTGAATATTTATGTTCCCATGTGCAAACTTAATAGATCCATGTGCTCTTCAAAGGGAGAGCTTTCTCTCTCTTTCTCCCTACACATATGCCTACCTCAGACTAATTAACATCTTAACTACGTACAGGCAGCAGAATAAGTGGAGATTCAGATCTGTAGCATCTTTAAAGAGGCTGCATTCTGCTTGAATCTTTAGGCTGAGGAATGCTGGCATTTATTAGTTACAAAGAATGCCTTACCCAGTGAGAATCTATGGCTGTCATTATCTGGGTGACAGGTTATTCTGACATCCTCCTGATGGTTGCAATCATGCTTTCCCCACTCTCTCTTTGAGCACTGAAGAATGGTTGATTCTTTTCCTGAGCAGCTGACATCATCCAGCCAGATAGGCCTAGTCCTCTCTTCTAAGTAGCTTTCTGATGCACTTTTTCCATACCTGTGTAACACATATGTATGCATAATTTATGAGCAATACTGCACAGGGGATATGATACTTCAGCACCAAAGAGGAAATCATTCTTTGTGAGTGGATAAAACCGACTGCTCTCAAGCACAAAGAGAACAGGCAAATTTAGCTCTGGCAAAAGAAAGTTCAGCTTCCATTTGGACATTTATTTGGAGATGCCACAATCCTGGAAGTACGATAGCAGAATTCCTTTCTGTTGTATCATGAATAATGGATTATGACTTCAGAGAGTGAAGAAATGAAGCAAGAGAAAGGCAACGTACACGGTAAAAGAAATTCCATTTGTAACCAGACACAATAGGAAAGGTGATGCAGAGGAAATATATGACATTGGAATGGGAGTTTTGTAAAAGATGCATTTTAAAAAATTGCGTTCCAGAGCATGGCTGTTAATTTTTTTGAGCTAGATACAGAAATACCTATACCATGGGTAAGCCTAAGTGACTTTAATGGGAGTTCCATGGACAAAAGACTGGCAGAATCAGACTTTTGGTTTAGCATGGTGAAGCAGCTTCTCTTTCCAGATGTGCATGTTTGGCCTCAGCCAGCAAGTAGGATGATAGAAAGGAACTTGGTGCATGTCTAGGGACTTCTCCATCTCATACTGAAGTCTCAGACTGAGACAAAGTTTCTGATCTTTCTGTTAAGAGGCTACAAATGTCTAAAATAGACTGGAGGAAGTGAGGATGGAGTTTGATGGATTTCAGCTCAGTTCTTTGCACATAGCACATATTTCAAAAATTCAGAGGCCCAATTCTCCTCTTCAAAGGAAAAAGTGATTCTCACTGAGATTGAGAATAGGAGTTATTGGTATCCTGCAGAGAAGAATCAGGGTCCATGAGTGCAGTGTGTCTCCATGAAACACATCAGTTGTGGGTGGCAGTTTATAACTTCAGTAATATGAAGTTATGGCTGAACTATGAAGTTCTTTTAATCTCAAGGAGGAATTTTCCTCACATCCCATCCTGAAAATGACCATTAAGAATTCTCCCAAAAGGCCTGACCAAAGCCCAGTGAAGGCAATGAGAGTCTTCCCCTTGATTTCTTCCTCTACTCATTTGACAGCATAAACAGATCAAACTGACTCAGAGCAGCACTGTGTTAATGTTCTTCCAAATCTGAGAACAACCAGCATCATAAATCATTTAGGAAATTACTTTTTGGTTTTTGTTCAGTGTTCTGTTTCTTACTGCAGTACAGTATACAAAGCTTTTCACAATACAAAACTGATGCTCGTGAGAATATTAGGTAAAAAAGGCAACACAGCACATTTAATAGTTTGCAGAGTACAGACAGTATTTTGCAAAGGTTTATCACTACTGCTAAACCAAATTTTTAGTTGTCTCATATAAAAGGATCTTACTTAAATCCCAGCTGCCGACAAACCACCTGTGTATTCATTTCAGTCCACCCGTCATCACAGACTGTGCCCCACTGCCCGCTGTAATGTACCTCCAGACGTCCTTCATGACTGCCTTTCCCACCTGCTAGTCTTATTGCACCATCTGTGGCATTAGCAAGTAAGAAAAAGCAAGAATCAGTTCTGCTTAAGATGCAGTTATCGTCATTCCCCAGGAAAAGTAAAAACAAAATTTACGGTATTGGCTCAGACCATATGGCTGCTATGTCTGGCAATAATGTTTGAACAGAAGGTGAAAAAAACCCAACCCCATAATGTACCTGTCAGCTGTGTAATGCTTTATATGTAGCAATTGTTCAGAGTGCAATGGAAAATTGTTTAAATCATTGATCCTCACAACTTTACTCACATGAATAGTTTGCAGGAGTGGGCTTTAACTGTGCAATGTCAACATATACAGTTTACCTGTAGCTCTACACATTCCTTTGTATATTCTGTTTATTTCCAAATGACTGCCATTAAAAAGTCAACATTCACTTACTTCCACCACACAGTGGGAGCTGAGATGCCACTTGTAGAAAAATACTATAGTATCTCATATACCACAGGAGAATGACTGTTGATAAATGCTGACCTTTTGATGGTGACCAAACAGCCCTCACTCCACATTGAGATATCTATTGTTGTTGGTGGGAGAAGTGTTACAAAATGAGAGCAGCATATGGTTGTAAATTTATATGAGCCAGATTATGCTCCTGATATGCATGTATGGATAACCCACTGTACATGGATCTTGCCCCTTCTGCACGGAAGAGAGATTGGTTACTCAACTTGTTACTGAGATGTAAAGGCATCTTGCTAAACAGCAAGACCTTCTGCAGTTGAAAGTTTCACACACGCTTACAGCTGGTCCTGCAGGACAGAGCTGACAGATTTTACTTCTGCCTGTTGCTTGACTTCAGTGCAACCAACATTCTAAAACATATCACTCTTCCAAATCTCTCAATTCTGGGTTTGTAATTAATCATCAATATGCTAATTGCTCAGTAGACTACCTGTAAGAGGTGTGCAGGAAACTCCTGCATCTTCTTTGTGGCCACAGTTGTGGTCTCGCCAGGAGCTCTTTGGACACTCTTCTATGGACAGCTCGTTCCCTGTACAACGTACTTCATCCAGCAGCACTGGGCCTGAGCCTTCTCCAAAGTAAGCCTGGCTCCATGCCTTGGCTACTCCCCTGTCCAAACATAATAAGGAAAGACTCAAGAATCACAAGCCATCAAAAAGAGTCTTTAACTTGGTGGTAGTGGCTGAAATATTGGATACCCTCTGATCAGCATAATTAACAGCAGCAAATTTTCAAGTAGCAAGTTGGGATTCACAAAAATAGTTATCTGGCTGGTCCCTGAAAATCCATCCCACATTATGCCAGATGGGATTACTAAACCCTGGCTTCTGAAGCCAACTGAGAGCATGTTGATTGTCCCCCTCCCTTCCCCAATTACTTTCATGCCTCATAATGTTTTGTATAAGGTTGTGATATTAGATATTATCTCTATATTCTATCATGTTTTATGCATGACATTTTCCTTCCCTATCCTTTTGAATCTTAAGTGACATTCCTAGAAAATATCATTTTTATCCATTTATATCAGCCATGCTGTCCAAATATTCATTTATTACACACTAGGGCTGTCGATCAATCGCAGTTAACCCACGTGATTAACTCAAAAAATTAATCATGAGTCATTGCAGTTTTAATCGCACTGTTAAACAATAGAATCCCAATTGAAATGTATTAAATATTTTTGAATGTATATCTACATTTTCAAATATGTTGACTTCAGTTACAACACAGAAGTATACAGTGCTCACTTGATATTATTTTTATTACAAATATTTGCACTGTAAAAATGATAACCAAAAGAAATAGTATTTTTCAGTTCACCTCATACAAGTACTAGAATGCAATCTCTTTATCGTGAAAGTGCAACTTACAAATGTAGATTTTTTTTTGGTTACGTAACTGCACTCAAAAACAAAACAATGTAAAACTTCAGAGCCTACAAATCCACTCAGTTCTACTTCTTGTTCAGCCAACCACTAAGACAAACAAGTTTGTTTACATTTATGGGAGATAATGCTGCCTGCTTCTTATTTACAATGTCACCTGAAAGTGAGAACGACGTTCGCATTGCACTTTTGTAACCAGCATTGCAAAGTATTTACATGTCAGATATGCTCAGTATTTGTATGCCCCTTCATGCTTCGGCCACCATTCCAGAGGACATGCTTCCATGCTGATAATGCATTAATTAAATTTGTGATTGAACTCATTGGGGGAGAATTGTATGTCCTCTGCTGTTTTACTCGCATTCTGCCATATACTTCATGTTATAGCAGTCTTGGATGATGACTCAACACACGTTCATTTTAAGAACACTTTCACTGCAGATCTGACAAAACACAAGAAGGTACCAATGTGAGATTTCTAAGGATAGATACAGTACTCGACCCAAAGTTTAAGAGTCTTAAGTGCCTTCCAAAGTCTGAGAGGGACAAGATGCATGCTTCCAGATGTCTTAAAAGAGCAACACTCTGATGCGGAAACTACAGAACCCAAACCACCAAAAAAGAAAATCAACCTTCTGCTAGCAGCATCTGACTCAGATGATGAAAATGAACAGCATTGGACACATGTCCTCTGGAATGGTGGTTGAAGTATGAAGGGACTTATGAATCTTTAGAGCCTGTTCTCACTTTCAGGTGACATTGTAAATAAGATGCGGGCAACATTATCTCCTGCAAATGTAAACAAACTTGTTTGTCTGAGCCACTGGCTGAACAAGAAGTAGGACTGCGTGGACTTGTAGGCTCTAAAGTTTTATATTGTTTTATTTTTGAATGCAGGTTTTTTTGTACATAATTCTACATTTGTAAGTTCAACTTTCATGATAAAGAGATTGCACTACAGTACTTGTAATAGGGATTGAAAAATACTATTTTTTTTACAGTGCAAATATTTGTAAAAAAATATAAATATAAAGTGAGCACTGTACATTTTGTATTCTGTGTTGTAATTGAAATCAATATATTTGAAAACGTAGAAAACATCCAAAAATGATATTCTATTATTGTTTAACTGCACAATTAATCATGATTAGTTTTTTAATCGCACAATTAATCACGATTAATTTTTTTATCGCTTGACAGCCCTATTGCACACATATAACAACAATAATGCTATGTACTTCTATAGTGACTTTCACCTGATCTCAAAGCACATTAATTAAACATAACCCACACCCTCCATAAAAACAAACCTGACATGAAGTAGGTAAGCTTAATTATCCACATATTACAGATGGGGAAACTGTGGCACTGAGTGGTTAAGTGACTTGACAAGCTTACACCGCAAATCAGTGACAGAACTGAGAATGCCGTTTTGCTACCTCTAGTCCTGTACTACCAGAATTTAACTCCCTTTTCTACATAATGCTTCTTCAATGCAAAAAAACTACAGGAATTCAAAATGTGCTTTTATATTAAGCATCATAAAAGACATTCTGTACTTTAACACTCAGTGACCTATCAGGACTTTTCCATCTCTCCTTGCCAGTATCCTATACATCCATATATTAATTTTAATTATCTTAATAGTTTGGTTTCTCTATACAGTGGTACCTCTGTCCACACTTCCTTTCTAGTTTTAATGAGCTGTGCTTTTCTGATATTGTATTTTTAGGGGAATGGTGGATCAGTGGACACTTCAGAGAAACTGCTGGCTTTTGGGTTTAAGTACCTAAAAGGATTAGTTTAAATTAAAATAAATAGTTGTTTAACAATTTTTATTATTTATTTATTTGTGCATGGGGAAGTGTGCTACTTAACTAATTTGCTTTGAGGGAGTAAGCCATTGTAAGTAAAAAAAAAAAAAGCTTAACTAACAAGCAACATCTTTTTAGAAGCAGGGAAGGTTCTGTGTGTTCTAAACTTGGACAGGCCTTGAAGATTTTGATCTTAGATTTAATTATTACAACCCCTAAATATCTTCAAAACAAATACTTAGATGCTTTACTGTGATTTTTCAATCTTTATGCACTTAAAATTCAGACAGTCTGACAAAGTAAGAGGTTTCCTTGATTTATCAATTTTAATTAATTATGGAATCACAGAAGTAGAGGGCTGGAAAGACCCTTGAGAGGTCACATAGTCCGTTACCCTCCCCTTCTCTCCCCCTCCGCACATTAAGATAAGGGAGACGGGGGGGGGGGGGGGGTGTAGGCGTGCGCATGCGTTCCAATCCATTTAATGCTTTGCTCATCCACCCTATCATATGTGTCACTGAGTGCACTGCAAGCAAAGACAATGGGCATATCTAGACTAGGAAAAATGGTCATGCTTTAAAATATGTTAGTAACTAACCAGCACCATTTTAAACATAATTTCGTACCTTATATAGGGGGCAGATAATGTTTCAAAACATGAAAACATTTGTTTGTGGTCAGCTCGTTAGCTGAGGGGCCAAGGCTTCTGGGAGTTGAACTTCTTGTCCTCTCCCCTCGGTGAATACTTCCACTGATTCAGCTACCCCTGTGGGCCCAAAGGGCAGCAGGGTGTGGGGGGGGGGGGGTCAGGGTCTTAACATTCAATGGAATTGCACCAGGGAATAATTTGACCAACTAAGATAAGGTAGGAGTAACAGTTTCACAAGTGCCTGCGACTTAAGATCTTAAAGTTGCATTTTCAAAAGTGAAAGTCATTGGAATTTAGGCTCCTGAGTAACTTTTAAAAATGGGACTTAAATTTCTAGTCTATGTAGGCCCAGATTTTTAAAGGTATGTGGTCCTAATTTAAGAGCTTAAGTTTCATTTTCAAAAATGATTTAGGCACATATGAGCCTAAATTCCATTGACTGTCAATGGGATTTTAGCTCCTAAGTTTCTTTCAAAAATGAAAATTAATCTAAACCATTTCAACACTGACCACAGCAATACCAACATAACTTTAAAAATCTGCCCTTAGACACTTTGGAATATGTTACCCACATCCATCACAGTAGCTTTAAATGAGAATTTTATTGCATTCTAACGTTATTTTAGTACAGTGTTTAAAATGTAGCTTTTTAATACTAGAGCTACAGTAGAAAGAAATAAAAGGTCTGCAGCAAAATGTTACATGGTACTTTGTGTACTTCCAAGAGTATATACATAAGGAGTGGGTTTTTAAAAAAAAAAAAAAAAAAAAAAAAAAGGTAGCATGCTGCCAACACCTTGGCATCATTTTAAGTCTCCACAGCTATTGTTATGGTTTGTTTTATTTTAATATTGCAATTGCGTCATTTTTGATATCTTACAACCCTAAGAATTTGTCTGTGCAAAAGTTGTAATTCTACTGGTAGAGTTAAAGTGACACAACCCAGCAGTATGGATACTGTTATAGAAGTGTTTATACCATTGTAGTTATTCTCATATGGGAAGGAAAATAAACTAAACAATAAGGCACCTTTATGCAATTATCACTGTATCCTCATTTGGGGTTGTACCGATATAACTATTCTGATTTAAAAAAAAAAAAAAAAAAAAAATCACACACCTAACTGAAATAGTTGTGCTGATACAAAAACAGTGTGTGGGCCAGGCCTTCAATACCCAGAACTCAGGTAGTCCTGATCTCTACATAGAGTAAAGATAAAAATCCCTTTCACCTGCATGTGTAAGGATGGCTTAGAGTAAAGATGGATGGGGGGGATCTAAGAAGTCCACTTTATTTTAATAATCCGATACTAAATACTTTGCTAAAAATGATCTTGTAGCCAAGTATTACATGACACTGCATATAATTTGTAAAATAAAAATAAAAGCTACATTTATTTATACCAATCTTGCAGTCCATACTGTAGCAAAAAACTTTTATACATACTAAATTATTATACAGCTTTATGCCTCTTCCTCCCAACATCATCCTCTGAGGGGTGCTCAGAACTTTTGAAAATTGGAATACTTATTTAGGCATCTTAGTAAGGATTTAGGAAACTACTTTTAGGCACCCACTCTTTAAATCTAGGCCTTCCCCACCTAGTTTCTTGCAAGTGCTGCAATATCTTGCATTTGCGCCATTTTTTTCAGCATCCCTTGTTTCAACATTTCTCCACCTTCGTTTTCTTTTTCCCCCACCCTCAGTGTTGAGGCATCTCTCTTATCTTTCCCCATTCTGTAAACCTTTTAATATCCCATCCTAAAGCCCATGCATCATAATGATCCTCCCTCTGACTGAAAGTTGAATGGAATGCCTTCTAGATACTATTTCTGTTAATTTGAATGGAGAAGTGAGTATTAGGCCTCCCTAGAGAAGCATTTTAGGAATCATTGAGATCTGGTCCTCCAGCAGCTAGAAGGGCTGAGGATGAACAACAGACAATCACGGCCCAACAGGCCAAAATAAAAGGAGCTGCTCGCTGCAAGCAAAGCAGTTCCTGGTGGTAATTGGTGGAGGGAGTGTTCTTTCGGCTATAGCCAAAGGAAGCAGGCTGGGCTACGGTCCTTTGCTGCCACAATGGGTGGCAGGAGTTCAGTAGCGACAATGCTGATTCAATTCTAGAGAAGGGATTAAGCCCCAGAAGAGTAAGAAACCATTTTATTTATAATTGGCTTGGAAGGGCAAGGAACTTCTGATTGAGTTGTTGTACCCTGGTAGGGGTTTGGATAGTGTAACCTAGCTAGAGGGCTCAGCCACAGAAGATCTGCTGAGGTAGGCTGACAGCTTTTAGGGGTTCCTGGGTGCTGAAGGGAGTGGCAGCACCATGCTTGGATACTGGGGGGTGCTCACAGAGGCAACTGTAACCCACCACAGTGTGCATCTCATTTTGTGAGAGATGCTTTAGTTAGACATTACTGCCCTTTTACTCTATCCTTGCCCACTTCACCACATGCATTAGGAACTTTGAGTTCTAACAATAGATATCTTGCTCTAATATCTTGCCCCCAGGGAAGTGGTACTCAAACCAAGTTGGGGAAATACTAATTTAACATGTACCTAACAAGTTTCATTTTCCCAGACCTTTGCAAATAGTAATAACCTACCTCAAAGGGGTGAGGTGAGGATTAAAGCAATGTCCCCTTGTCACAGAAGGGGCAGAGAGCTCAATGGCCTACCCAAAGTCACAGAAAGAGTCAGTGTCATAGTCCAGGTTAAAGAACTCAGGAATTTCAGGCTCCTAAGCAACAACTCAGAGCTCTTGACCACGCTTCCCTAAACTAGTACTTCTCTCTCACACACCTTTCTTGGGAAAGGCACTCATTTGAACCTGTGCTGTGTGTTATCACAAAAAGATGCCACTGAAATGTTATGAAGTGTAGCACAGATGCCAACTCTCATGACTTTACTACAAGTCTCATGGTATCTTCTGTTTTCTTCTTAAAGCTCCAGCTCACAGAATGATGTAAATAATGAGAATCTCTGCTTTTTTCCTTTTTCTTTTTTTAAGGAATTCTCTAGCCCTCTAGGTTGTGGGAAAACTTGAAAACATTAAGCCTTTAGTCTTTGTCAAGGTTCCTTCCCCAATCTGAACCCCACTCTGCATGAAAGACCCCCTAAGCTTATTCTTACCAGCTTAGGTTAAAAACTTCCTCAAGGTACAAACTTTGCCTTGTCCTTGAACCCTATGCTGGCACCACCAAGCGTGTTAAACAAAGAACAGGGAAAGAGTCCACTTGGAGACATCTTCCCCCAAAATATCCCCCCCAAGCCCTACACCCCCTTTCCTGGGGAAGGCTTGATAAAAATCCTCACCAATTTGTACAGGTGAACTCAAACCCAAACCCTTGGATTTTAAGAACAATGGAAAAATCAATCAGGTTCTTAAAAGAAGAATTTTAATTAAAGAAAAGGTAAGAGAATCACCTTGTAAAATCAGGATGGTAAATACCTTAAAGGATAATCAAATTCAAAACATAGAGAATCCCTCTAGGCAAAACCTTAAGGTACAAAAAGACACAAAAACAGGAATATACATTCCATTCAGCACAGCTTATTTTACCAGCCATTAAACAAAAGGAAATCTAACGCATTTCTAGCTAGATTACTTACTAAATTAACAGTTTCTGAGACTGCATTCCTGATGTGTTCCCGCCAAAAGCATCACACAGACAGACAGACATTCCTGATCTGTTCCCCCCCCACTCCAGATGTGAAAGTATCTTGTACCCTCATGGTCATTTTGGGTCAGGTGCCAGCGAGGTTATCTTAGCTTCTTAACCCTTTACAGGTGAAAGGGTTCTGCCTCTGCCCAGGAGGGATTTTATAGCACTGTGGACAGAAAGGTGGTTACCCTTCCTTTTATTTTTATGACACTCTTCAAAACTGGAAGGCAAATAAAGACAACCACATCTATTATTCTTAAAAATCTCATGATTGTAGGACCTGACTCATGACTTTTCAATGCTTGGGGTTGGCAATACTTGTATTAGGTAGAGAAGTAGCCAGTTCAACCAAAGTATCCCTTGTAACCAAAACCTGTTCTGTTTGTTATTCTTCATAAAGTGCTGTTTTAGTAAGTGATACAAATTTGGGTTCGGTACTATATATTATGAATCTGTAGTATGTTCTATTGGGTGCTGTAAAGTGCAAAAATATACAAAGACCAATTTTTCAAGTCTAGGTGGCTAACCCATATTTAAACCATTAAATAATAGTTGCCCAGTCTCAAAGATGCTGCGTGCCTTTACCTCCCATTGATTTTGAGGGGCTTTGTGGGTACTCAGCACTTCTTGATATCAGGCTACATTTATATACATAGCTAAATATGAACTTAAGAACCTACTTTTAGGACATTCGTTTTTTAAAATTTTGGCCTGTATATAGTACTTTTTCATGAGGTATATTACTTGTGCTCCCTGCATATTGGCAGACAATCCTTACTGCTGGTGTGAATGCACTATTTTGTATAACACTAAGATTGGCCTACTGGTAGACTTTTAGAGGGCATTATTTTAACACAACCGAAAGCTCACTACAGCATAAGCACATCTTCTTCCAAGATCCAAATACAATGCTTTACTAGTAGTAGAGCTGTGATGGGTCCCCCTTGAAAACTCAGATATTTATAAACATCAATCTCTGAGCTAACTATAACCCCTATTCCACTATTTAGTGTATATCCAGTAAGGTGTGAATCTTTGGTACGACTCTATTAGTATTAGAGAGCATCTTCCAGAGACAGTACTTCCAAGAATAATGTTAGCATGGCAGGGTGTGGACAGTGTTGTGACACATTACAAAATCATGTAATAAGATTGTATGCATGGGAACCACTCAGTATAGACAATTACATATATTTAATAAGGTAGGAAACTCTGCAATTCCATTATCAAGAATCGAAAAATAGTTTCCTTAATTTGGAAATACACTCATCCAGAAGACTTCACAAAATGACAGGGTAAGAAAATTAGATTTGTGCTTAAATTCCCCTCCTGCAACCTTTGCAATTTTAACATTATATAAAATCTAATCTCTTGACATTCCCAGAAGCCTTGTTAATATCTTTATTTCATCTCTCAGGCAACTTCACCAATATTAAAAGGTCTTCAACCTTTCTTTTAAAAAATTAAATTAGGAGTTAAATTTTAGATGATATTTCAGTTTTAATGAACAGTCCTTGCTTTGCAACTGTAAAAGGTAGGCAAGATATAGAAGCCAGAAGGAGAGCAGTCCCAGACTCTCACAGGTCCTAACTGCTGGGCTGGGATAACTGAGATAAATTATCTGACTTCAGTTTATGGGATAACATTTGCATAGCATGCTAACCACACATGTAATAAAAAAGCCTTTTCCAGTATCTCCTGCTTCTTGTAGGTCTCATTACACTGCAGATGGAGACTACGGCATGCAAGAGAGAGAAATTTACTATCCGCTAAGAAGCCTTCAGAAATCAGGGAGATAATGTTTCAACTCCTGACTGTGAAAACAAAGTCTATTATACTCTGATGAGACTCTAGATTTCCAATGTGGTAGAGACCACAAATCCCACTGACATAACAAATTGGTGTTTATCAAAAAGTATATGGGGAAACCAAATCATGAAATAAATGAGCAGTAGTTTCTGCTGATCACCAGAAGATTAATCTTCTGAGGTTTTATATTCTAGTAATGCTAAAGCAAAGCTGAAAGAGCATGGGACACTATTGCGGAGAGGTTTATTTTATACTTTGTAGCACACTTCCATTTGGATGAACTGTAGGCAAATGTGGATGGTTTGCCCTGTTTTGTAACTGCTGTGCATGCCCCTGTTGGTAAAATTTCAGTCCAGGGATAATGAACACACCTGTCAAGACATCTTGCTTCTTTGGGTATATCTATGCTATATCTGGGAGTGTGCTTCCCAGCTCGGGTAAACAGTCAACATGTTAGCTCTTCTCAAAATAGCAATGCAGCTCAGGCTAGCTGCCTGAATACATACTTGGGGATCCAGGCAGGTTTTGTCTCAGGCAGCTAGTCTGAGCTACTGCCCATGCTCTCCTTGGCTTATCCCGATATTTTTAGTGCACTAGCTTGAGCAGAGCTAGCATTAGTCTGTCTCCCCAAGCTCGGGGAACACTCCCCTAGAGGTAGCCTTTGAGATCATATAAAACTATAGACTTTTTTTTCAAAAAGTCTAAGCACCATCCAAACACACGTGCGCCTATTAATCCACTTTTACTCAGAAAACAAAAGAAAATCAGGTCCATCTCAGAAATAAAATCTATAGAAATTAACCAAAAGCTTGGGTTTTGTAATCCTAATGTAATCCTGCCAGGCACAATAATGATACTGCAAGTAGCCCTTTCCAATGACACTCTATATTAAATGCAATTCACTAGCTTTTCGAACTTACTGATAATAACCCAGTAACATTTGAGCATTGTAGAAAAGCTCATGAGGAAATGAATAATTCTATATTCAGAACACAACTTGAATGGTATGATCTAAGTAAGGCCTGGGGCCACAAACTGAATGAGCAGGATACCCATTCAATGAACACTATCCATTCTGTCCACTGAATCAGATAGGGGTCCTGTGGGAAAAAATAGTGTGATCGAATAATTGAAGACTGTATCCTAATCCACATGCACAATTAGGTTAAATCAAAGTTACACAGACAACCTAAATTTTGATATTTCCCTATTTTTGAGTGCTTCACTTTGCCACCTTAATGTTCTTTAATGTAGCTTTAGTATGCAATTTCCCAAGTTTAAAAAAAAAAATCAGTTTTTTTTTTTAAATGTGGAACTTATTGATTCTCATATGAGTGATCAGCAGGGTTAGACCTCTTAGATCCACCACCCAGACTTCTGCCACTTGAGCTAAGTAACTGATAGCAGTAGTAGGTTGTCATTCTCTATGTGGGCCAGCACTAGAGGGAGATGACACATATATGTTACTTACAGGTTTCTCAGGTATTTGCCGACAGGAGACTTAGAAATCCTGGGTTCTATTCCAGGTTTCTAGTGACCACTGACCTATGCCTCTGGCCCCTGCAATGTATGTTCCAGTCCCAGTCTCCCTCCAGCACTGCTCTCCTCAGCTCCTCATTCTAGCCTGTCTCATCACCATCCCCCCATGGTTCCACATCTCAGTTTTTCCCCACCCTTCTGTTTTGTCCAAGTCCTCTACCACCATCCCTCCAGCTTCTTATCTCGATCCCTCCATCCTGTTTTCCCCCCAGGTTGAGCTCCTCGTCCCTTTGCATTCTAATCAGATAGCTTTCTCCCTCTCTTCCTCACTGCTTGAGGATCAGCAGGGAGAAGACCGTCTCACTGCTTTCAGTTCATGTGCCCAGAGCCACAGTCGTTCCTGTCTGCCAGAAGGAACAACTGCAGAAAAAGTACTGCTCACCCTCTGCATCCATGGGATGGATCATTCTCAATGAAGACAGCATATTCAGAGAATTTAGCTGCCAAATGTTAACAAGTTTCTAGCAAACATGTGCAAATGGACACATTGGCTCAGAACTTGGCCAAATTTGGGCAGATTTTCACAGGGATAGCAAAAGGCAGGGCAGCATCCATGCCAAAATTCAAGTTCCTGCTCCAAAGTAAAGAGGTGCTAAGCCTTTAATTAAATGGTTGTACAATTTTATTTTATTTTTTTAACATGAGCAAAACATTTTTTCTTAACCTCATGACTGGAAATGACTGAACGGTTTTTGATAAAATTTTCTGAAAAAAATCTTCACCCCGAAACAACCTCTCATCGTGGAAAACTTCAGCTCAAACTGCTGAAGTTTGGTTAAGCTATAAGCAACTGAAAACAGGGTATTATGATGGAAAGTGTCAGGCATCTTTAACTACAGACATTGATAAATGTGCCATCTATAATTTTAGTGGCTTCAAAGTGTAAGTGCAATTTTTAAATGTTCTCCTTTTGAAAGCATTGTGCACTGTATGTTAGCTTTCCTTCTTTGTTAGAAGTAAAATGTATTTAGAAAAACTAACCCAAGGCCAAGCTGCCTACAGACAACTTCAGCATCTGCATCATCCCACTGGTCATCACAGACAGTTCCCCATTGGCCAGTGTGGTAGACTTCCACTCTTCCTTCATGAGCATTGCTTCCACCAGCCAGACGGATTGGAATAAAGGCTACAGTTAAACACAAAACAGAGGAAAAAGGTCATTTATTTCCCAAAATGTTACTCAAAGCTATACACAAATGGAGAGCATTCAGCTTCACCTGGCTTTGGTCAAGTATTATGCAACTTAACTAGATGAAAATCCTGAAATTGAACTAGTTAGAGAAGCTTTTAAGATCACTATCTGCAAATGCTTAGGCAGGTGAATAATATTACGCTGATGAGTAGCCCCATAGAACACACCCACATAAAGTTATGCAAGTGCCTAAGTGCTTGCTGAATTTTAGGCCTCTAGGGACAAATGCTGCCCTCAGTGAAGGGGGTGGGGCGGTGGAACTGCACCAATGTATGTAAGTAGCATTTACTCCACAGAGCCTTGATCGCATAGGGTGAAATCCTGGCTCCCCTAAAGTCAATGGTAAAATGCCCACTGATATGCAGTGGGGCCAGGATTTCACCCAGAATGTCTTCTGGCACTGATCCCTGTCTTTACCATAGTCAGTCAATCAAAAGTTACTCTATCTGGATTACTTTAACTGAGGAGGGTTTTCCCCCTAACCTCTCTCTGCGGTGAGTCTTCTTTGTTGCTCAAATTGGGGGCACAAGATTCCCTCCTGCTCTGACTCCTGCACAGTTTTCCTTTCAACAGCTACATATCCGAGCATGAAACTAAGGTGATGGAAATGACACAAAGTTATATAATGCACTTAAACTATTTTGATGTAACTTTTTAAAAGATTATATCAGTATCCAATGTCTGGATGACTAAAGTGTGACTCAATTGAGTTTACACTCTCCAGCAAATTAATTTTACCCTGTTATCTTTCATTTATTTGCCTGCTGAAAGTGAGCATTTTGGAATTTCTGAAGACCCCTCTGAACATTTCACCAGCCATGAAAGCTGATGATTTTTCTGATGAAGCTTACGTAGAAAGGCTAGTGGTGGCAAGAATCTGAAAAAAACCTAAGCAACTTCAAATAACTTTACCCAATTAACTTCCACTACCCTAAAGTATGAATGATAAATCAATCTTCTTCTAGCACTCTTAAAACATACAAAGCTATTTTATTCCACTATGCCTAAATGAGCCCTCTAAGCAAAACAAAAAGGCTTTCTGTTGAAATTTCAACTTCCTTTCAATGGAAGGGGAAACTTGGTGAACTAGGTCGTGTGACTTTCAAAATGTGTATTTTTAATTTCTTCATGTATTATCGACCTCAGAAAATTGAAAGCTTACCTGCCCTAGAAATAATATGTAGGAAATTTCACTCTCAACTGCACTAGCTTTAAACTTCACAACAAAGGATTCAATCCAACACTGACATCAATGGAGTTATATGTGCATCAGGAATGCTGAATGATGGCCAAAGTGTGAATATTTGCCAAAAACAGTGGGATTGTAAATACACTCTAATGACTTTTCTAAATCTGTTCTTCATGCATATATAAAACATCAGTAGTTTAATGCACCCCCATAGTGTGTGTGTGTGGGGGGGGGGGGGGGAGACCGAAGAATCTACAAAACTTAAACTGTAGCTACTTGTATAGTCTTTCTTTTCTGTTTTGTGTAAATAATAAGGGTCAAATGTTTGAATTGTGGCTGACCCATTTCTGCTAGCAACTCTTTGCTAATGCATTCATGTCACATGAACACTCATGTACCTGATTTGCAGGCATAGTCAAGTACTTAAATATTCAAGAGTCCTAAATTATATCCACAGATATTTGAGACCACAGTTATGCAGGTAAAAAAAAAGAAGGCCTAATGAAAGCACGGCTGAAAATTTAACCTTAAGTTTGGCTGAACACAATTGCTTAAATGCCAGATATAACCTCTCTCTTAAGGAAATTATTTCTCCTCAAATATATAACTGTTCACTTAACTTGGTGGAGTTAAGATTAAGGGAAAAGATTTAAATTGTTTAATACATCTATTTTTAAAATATTTTTTTTAAAATAAGAGGCACATACTACCTACAGATCCCAAACATACACACACTGATAGCAAAAGTGAAGAACTCTGTTTGTGTAGAATGTACATTAGGAGTTAAATCTTGATCTCATTGAACTCAATAACAAAATTCCCATTTGGCCTTCAGTATAACATCATTTCCCTTACTTCAGTGGTCCAGTTTGTTTCCTAAATTAACTGGAATACTGCCTCCATTTTCTGTACAACTGTGAAGGTAAGTATGACCAAAACAACTTGATAACTTACTCTTTGAACATTTTAAAATATCAAAGTAGCCTCCACAGGAACTTGGGCAAAAATGTGTCCATCCCTGCATGGGCCATAAAGGTAGAAATGGGGAAGAGAGGGTACAAAGCCTTACATTTCCTTGTAAACCTGTGCAGGGGCCATCTACAATCACAGCTCTAATCTAGTGCCAGTGGTATTAATTCCTCAAAGAGGGTAAGGTGAGGATAGAATCATGCCCCCCCCCAACACTTTGCCACCTTAATGTGGAAGCGGAGAGCACACTGAACCCTTTCCAACTCACTCCAGCATCTGCAGCTGCCCTAGACCCCCTGCCCCTCTGCTTTGGAGGAATTCTGGTTAGTTCAAACAGAATGCCCTCTGGGATCCTCATTGCTGCACAACTGACCCTTCCTCACAGCCTGCGTTTTAAAGCAACAATTAGCTATTTGCTGCTCTCACAATGTGGAAGGACTTTTAAAAAGCGAATGATACTATGCTACATTTTATTTTAGATCTTTTCTTGGAAGAGGAAATTAAACTAGGATTGTTTATTAAATGTAATCGTGTACATTATGACACTTTAAATCAGGCAAAAAGTTAATCAAAAATTATATACTTTTACCATGGGAAAAGCTACACATGACAGCTGCTGCCATTTTTTGAGGACATGTTCCACCCTGCCAGATGTCTTTTTCACACAGCAGTATATTTTCTTCATCACCATGGCAACGTACATCACTCCAGTAAATAGGGATAAGGCCCAGTCCAGAAAATGGCATATGCTTTGCTGTACCTCTTTTGCTGTAGAAGGAAAGATCAGCATTGGATATTAGGGAGAAGAGTTGCAAAATATTTGTTTGAGATGCCCGCTCACAAATACATGAGGTGCCAAATCCTGGGGTTCAGGAAAAGGGTTTTGCTCAGCAAGAAAAAGTTGCAGGGCAGAATCCTTGTCTGCAGACAGTCAGGATGTCATGCATTTGGGCCCTCACCACTAATACAGGATATGAAGAGGAACACCAAATGTAGCCTGTTTTTTCCCACTGCAGTATAAGATGAATTGGTATAGTGGAGCCAAACCTGCACATGGACCAATTGGGTCTGCATAACCTCTGACCCTCATAACATTCCCCTCTTCTGAATGCTGAGTGGCAGAGACCAACCACAGAGATCTCTTCCACAGGCTACAAAAGGGCAACTTCCCTACATGAGACCTCCATTGCACTTGTTCCACTATACAGCTAACACAGTTTTTAAGGGTACGTCTACACTGCAACTGGGAACAACCCTCCCAGCCTGGATAGACAGACTTACACTAGCTCAGCTTGAGTTAATATTCTAAAACTAGCAGGGTGGACACTGAGGCTTGGGGTAGCCTCCTGAGCTCAGGCTCGTTCCCAGCTGCAGTGTAGACATACCCAAAGACACTGTTGTCCTTTATGTGCCTACACAGCGTGCCCCGGATTTGTCCCATAATTAAATTATCTTTGCAAACAAGAAAAAGCAGACCATGTAAGGTCAGAGGACCAAATGTGTAGAGGTGCTGGGCACTTGAGGAATACCCACAATTTTACCTCTTAGCATTTGGTCCAAAGTTTGTGCCATGACAACATAAGTATGCATTGTTTTCCACTCCTATTTGCATGGATTCTTCTTTTTAGTCATCCTTGTTTCAATGTTCTGTCATTTACACCATCACTAAACTTTCCTTGCTGTTAAGGATCCTATACAACCAAAATACTCCAAGTGCTGAAGGTAGGAACAAGTTAAAATGAAAACAGGATAAAGAAATATTGCACGTAGGCAGCTAAAACCATAAGCAAAATCACAGCCTCCAGATGGGCTGAACTTTTATCTCCTCTAATCTGCATATTTTTATAAATTGGCTTGGTGTACGCAGATTAACATTAGACATTCCAAAACACCTTAGATTCAGTTCTGACTGGCACTCTTAAGAGTGGAATAATCACCAGAAACAACAGAGTGCAAATATTGCACACTAACACCTAGAGCCTGTAGCAAACAAGAGGACATTTGATGTATAGCTGAAACAATGTCAGAAAGACAATAAAGCCACCATATTTTGAGAGTTACTATGAAACTATAAACTGAATGGGATGTTGAGATGATTCAAGTAATTTGATTGGCTAATGCCAAGGCATTGATTCTCTAGAAGCTTAAATTGCGTTATCCTTGAAAATAAAAATCCATATACTTATAAGCATTTCTCACCACCACACCCCTCCCCCATTTTCATCTTATAATAATTACATCATCTATATAGGCACTTCCTAGAGATAAATGACTGACTAGGTTAGTGGAGCTCAGTTCAGTTCTTCCTAGCTGGGTAATTTATCCCCAGAAAATATCTTGAAAGTTATTATTTAATTAATCAAACCACTAGGGAATATTTATGGCAACCTACTGAGTCTGATATGATAGTTACACCTGCCTGTCAGATCCTGTAATTTAGACAGTCATTCTCCTGTCTCTGTCAGAGATAACTTTACAGGTAGTGAAAGGTTAAATATACACATGCCCTCCCTGCAAATAAATTTGGAATATTGACAAAACATTTTGTTTTCTATTTCTATTTCCTGCAGGCATCTGGTAGAATAGATATTTCTGTATTTGTCTATTTAGAAATTAACTGCTGCTTGCCAGGCCCAGAAAGTCCCGGGGACAATAGGAGTGCCGAAGTATTAGCCTAATTCAGGGCTTCTCAACCTGTGCAACAGGACTAGAATTCTGTAAACTTTCTCCATGAAAACTTGAAACCATGCAAAACTTGCTTGCTTACAGGTTTCATTACAAATCTGATGTTCAGAGAAAGTCTCTCAAAAGATTTGCTGTGTCAACATTTAAAGTTAACCTTAGGATAGGGGATGCAGACACACACAGAACAGCTAGTCACATGAAGCCCTACGTAGCAATAATACCAAGTTTCACCAAAAACTAATTACGACTCCCTGTAAAGCTTTTGTTGGAATGGATGTCGGGGATTACTGTTAAGGTGACAGACCATGTTTCCCTGGAAACTGGCAATATCCCAGATTTAGGGCCTGTTTAGGAAACCTTGCCGGTTTTACAAAAAATTGCTCTGCCCAATGCTGGCTTCACTTACATTGGTATAGCTCCACTGACTTCAATGGCACTTTTCCGGATTTACCTCATGTACAGTGAGGTCAGAATCAGGCCCCATATTTCTTCCCCCCAGTTAGCATTTATTCCCCTGAGCCTAGAGACCTGAAGGACCTACTGACCAGATGAGCCTGTTAAATTCGCAGGGTCGTTGTGAGTATGTATGCATCAAGGGTCTCCCCACATCTTAACAACATCCCTCAGACTTCCCAATGAGCTTCCTCCTTCAGACAAGTCCTCAAGACATCCCTTATTTCCATGTGAGAATCAACTCTACAGGATGGTAGGGAAGAAGAAAAGGGAATTGCTTGACACTCTTCACTCGCTATCCCATGCACTGCTCCCTAGTTCCCATGGAAACAGTCCTTGCATGTCCTAACCTTTAATGATCAGTTTCCAGTGTGAAAACCTGGTTACCGTCTTTGCCTCTCATTCTCTTCAGATGCCAGAAGCAGCCTACAGCAACTCCTTTGAATCATTACAAGAATTGGGGGGGTAAGGATTCTGGGGAGAACCAGCTTTAATATACAAGACAGAACTGGTGAACACCTCACGCAGCAAATACTAATGGTTGCAACATGCTTACTACCTAGTTATTGTGTAAATGTGGACTGATGGGTAGAGAGCACTTTTTAAACTTGCCTCAGGCAGCAAATGCTTGATGCATCTGAGGAGTAACAGTTGTGAATGTTTGAAAGTTGGGTCATGGGAGAAAAGATATTAAGACTTAGGCCTAATGTTATTTTGTGGCATTGCTTCACAAATATCTTAATAGCACTGGACACATAGTTATGGATTCAGCTGCAAAGTCTGTAACACAATACCCATTTCTTTGAAGAAGTCATATAAAGGTTTTATGTACACATTCCCAACTCTCTTACTAATACCTTTGCTAAGTGGGAGTACCACTTTCTCTGTCATTTAGAGACTATCAATTGAGAATGAAGCCATCACTTAAGAACAATGCTTTTTTTCCCCAGAATAATATCCTATTCATAATGGATTTTAAAAATATCTACCAAACCCAGAACTCTTAAAGATGAGATTCAAATAAGCTAGTAAATTTGTTCTGGGACTAAAACTTACCCAAGCTCAAGCTGCCGACATATGACTGATGCATCATTATTGTCCCAATGACTGCTGCAGATTGTTCCCCAAATTCCATTCAAATAAACTTCAACTGTGCCTTCAAACTCATTCTTGCCACCTCGAAGTCGCACTGACCCTAGATAAGAGAATTTTAAATTATTTAAATAAGATGTTTGTTGTCCAGGACTGAGTTAACTTGTGCCATTTGAAGGCCATGCAGTCTCAGTTCCACTCTGCTGTAAATATTTTCATGTATTTGCTTCAAGTTCATTAAAGAGGTTGCTTCTAATTAGCACTAATAATTTCTTTCTGTTGACTCAAAAGGAGGTAACCCATTCCATACAACAGTTTAATGAGGAAACATCTTGATTCTAACAGTGCAGCCAAAATATCAAAGATGTGGGGAGAGAGAGAGAGAGAGAGAGAGAGAGAGAGAGAGAGAGAGAGAGAGTATATGTACATATCAATATAAATAGTCTATACATGAATTTTATCAGCATAATCGGCAATGTTATAAAAAAGGAAACAAAATATTGTACATAAGTGGTATATTTTTATCTTCCATCTGATTTAAAGGAATTATAAAACAATCACATGGATTGCATAGCTTCTGTACTGACCCACATAATATTATACATGTCATGGATGCCAGCAGTTTATTTCAGGCCAAAGAATGCATTTGTTCTTACTTGCCATCAAATGCTTGATGTAGTTCTTACAAATTCATTATAGGCCTCTATCAAATTTCCAAATAAAACAACCTAAAAACATCATCATAACACACATTCTTTTCCAGTCCTTGTGTGTATATATCATCAAAATACAGGTTGAGAGCACAGAACACAAAATCAAGAAATTGAATAGTATTATACTAGATACCACAGTATTCTCTTTCCAGCAGTGTAAAAAGTCCCTATAGCTACATGCAATTCAAGCACCAACAGCAAAAGTGTGAAACAGTCACAATCATATTTGTTATGTTACAAAGGGAGAGCAAACAATGAATGGTCCATAGAAATGTTACTAATTTGACAAGAAGGTAATATATTGCAGTTGTTATCAAAAACCATGAATGGGTATTGCATGAAATATGAAGTGATCCACCTGCCTATGCTCTGTTCTATTTAATAGCAGAGCATAGGCCCTCTTCAACTCAGATTTTTTTTCCCCTTGCTTAAAAAATGACATTCTATTTATTATAATGGCTAGGTTAAATTTTTGTTCCCTCCCCACAAATTTCACTGCTAGTCTGTTCTGTTTTTAATTCAGTTCTCCAGGGTTATAAAACCTTGAAGATGAACCATTGCCAAGTAATTCAAGTCGATTAACCTCAGACTTGATGTATGTATTTTTTTGTCCATGACTTATTTTCACAGCATGTTATACAGTAATATACAAATATTGCTTATTAAATCAAATGTTATAAGGTGATCCTTTTATACAGAATATATGATTTTATAAAAGTTTAATTATAACAATACTATATAAAATCACTGAAAGAACAGAATTTGGAAGACTCTACTATATATCTGGATAAATCAATATTTTACTCCATTTATAGCTTTCCCCTTCACACACAGACATAGCCAGATACACACACTGGAATTTTATCTCCTATATCTGTTCTTTCCAAAACCCTTCTGGATAGATTATTATTTTAATCACAAGATAGCAATATTTAGAACAAAGTGATTCCTGACATACCAAAAAGGGGGCTTTAATAGTTGTCTGTCTCTTAAAAAATAAAAAAGGGTTATTTTTTTACAATGATCTTTTTCTTTTCACAATCCTGTGGGACTCCCATGGTAAACAGTAAGAGTGCTTCCTGCATAAATATTGCAATATTGCTGTCTGTTATCTGGATAAGTAAATACTTGAAGAATAAAATTCTCCTTTCAGAGCCACAAGACAGATCTTGACTTCAATATTCTGCTCTTTCTGCATCTACAGAATTCCCCCTGGCAACACTGAGACTACTCATGTACAGAGAGTAGACTAAAGTAGTCAAGATTAACTCTGCACATTGGAGAATTTTGCCCTAACACCTGAAGTCCTTTGCTTGTCTAACATTGCATAAAACAAGAGCGAGGATTGGTCCCTCACTTTATTCACCATCTTATTTTACAAATTCTCCAAATTTTACAAGTCCTCTACAAAAGTTTTATTTACAGGATGTCTGTTTGCACAATATCTGACAAAAGTAAAGTGATACAGTACTGTATTTACTTCATATGTTATTCATGCAATCTAAAGTATGTGTGAGTATATAACATATGACTCATGTCATAATTATGTAATGGATAAAACCAGTTTGCAAATGAACTAAAACACCTTTCCCCAAAGTTTACTTAACATGTTGCAGACTTCTAGCAACTGCTCTTCTGAATTTGACTCACTGGATTCATATAGTTTTAAAATACATAAATGACAAAATGTGATATGTAATTTCTATATGAAGGAACAGAACTAACTTTAAATAAACACATCAATCTTTTAAACATTTTTTGGTCCGGCTCTTTTTTCTATAGATAAAACTCTTGATTTTGTAATAGGCCTAGTCTCTTAATATGAGATATATGATGTACCATTGTGGAACAAGGAATTACATTTAATCAACACTAGTATATGTTCATAACGTATTGCTAATTAGCTATTCATTACTATACCCTTAGAGAATAAATGGTCCATGATAATGTATTTTCCTGAGTGTACGTGATTCTGTGCATGCATTTAGGGCCACAGTCAGGTTCTGTTAAGTCAACGGGAAAACATTTGTTTACTTTAATGAGAGCAGGCTCAGACTCTTAGTTACAAGAAAACAATTTAAAAGACCATCACCTTAAGAGTCATATATTGTAAACCTAAACCCCCCAAAACTGTTACTAATAGTACCTTAAAAGAAAAATTTCAATTTAAAAGTCCCATTTATTTTTCTCTATTCTGGTTTTTCAATTTTCATCTTCAAAATGAAAATAAGTCAATTTCAATTTTACAGACAGTTTCAATTTCAGACAGTGTTGCTGTGCTTGGGTCTGAAAGCAACAGGGGAAAGTATGTTTGTTTGTTTAAAAGCCCTAAGATTCCACTGGAACCTTGAACAATTGTGGAAACACTTCCATTGGTTTTAGGTTTTATAAAAGCTTGTTTTTTACAAAATGTAAACTTTCGCCCAAATTTGTGGAAATAGTTAAAGAGACAATGTTATGATCCAGGCTTGCTAACATAAATTCAAGTAAAAATCACTGGTTTTTTTTCCCTGAGAATAAATGGCAGGATTGGGCCTTTTTAGAAATAAATTTCATAAATCCTGCATGTGCTCCCATGTCTGGTCACATCCCTTACCTCCTGAAAACGTATGGGAAGAAATGAGACTGTCATGAGGCGCTAGTCAAGATATGTATGAAGGGGTTACAACTTTCTTGCTTCTTCAGCATGCAAACAGAAGTGGAGAACCAATAGGAAGAAACTATTCCCCACCCTGCACAAACTACTCATTCTTTCCGCAAGGAAGAAAGTTTGTGACCTTATAGAAGAGAAAGAGAGAGACACAGCTCACTAACTAAGGGTTCACATGCCCAGGTCTAGCCTTCCTCTTCCCTAGTCTACACTATAAAGCAAGGTTCCCCTAGACCCTAGAGCAAAGCCGCCATAGAAGCCAAGCCCATTGGCTGCTTCCCTGGCAGCTGTGACTATCCCCTCTCTGGAGGGGATACAGGCTCTGGAATAGAGTTACCTCTGGTTAAGCAGCATTACCTCATGTGTGGATTTCTGCCCAAACTGCTGGGTTAGCGGGAGGGTAGACTCAATTTTAAAATGGTGGTGGTGTTTTTTTAATTTTTTCAAGAAAATTTCAACAAAGTAAAAAAAAAAAAAAGTTGAGCAGCACTAAAGGAAGCATGCCTCAAAGAACTACTGCTTGTCTCTGCTACCATTGTATCCATCATACACACCCTCTCAGAACCCACTAAGTCCTGACAATTGCCTTGAGTGGCTTCTCAGAAGTCAGGAACACACATTGGAGCTTCTGCTTCTCCCATCTATTATCCCTGCCCCATCTCCAACCAATAGTTTCAAAGGATACAGATAATCCTTTCTGACTAAAGGTGTTAAATGAAAGACATTGAAGCAGACTCAAATCCACCTCTACCATATCTTTAACAAGCTTTCTTCACACAAAACTATGTGGATTAACAACTGCAGATGCAAATATAACCAAATCAAAAGTAACAGTGGAAACAGGGCTGGATGAAGATGTAAATGCCCCATGCTCCTGGAGTGAAGTGATCTAATCAGAATCCGTTTCATTTACTTAAAAAGTACGTTTCTAGCTCTGCTGGTTGCAAAGAAAAGCTTGGTTTCAGAGTAGCAGCCGTGTTAGTCTGTATTCGCAAAAAGAAAAGGAGTACTTGTGGCACCTTAGAGACTAACAAATTTATTTGAGCATAAGCTTTCGTGAGCTACAGCGAGTTACAACAGTTTCGCGAGTTACAGTTTCGTGAGTTACAACATAACTGATACAGTGATATCTCCCTGAGTCTGCAGGGTGCCTGAGAGTGCTCTAAGAGGTGCATCTCGATTGGGTGTTATCACCAAGACACTGTTCTAAGGAGCTCCATCAACACTACCCCAGTAGAGGACTCTGTGCATGGTAGAAGAGTACTGCGAGTCTGCTCTTTCCCTAAGTAGTTTAACGCCCAGCCTCTGTGTGTCGGAGAGTGGATCTGTGTTGCCACCCATATGCTCTCAAGGGAAGGGAGACCTTGTTGCCAATTTTGGGAGGAAGAAATGGGGCTATGCCTGTCTGGGAGGGAGAAAGCCCCATGGCATGGGGATGAGGCACAAGGGCCGGGCTACTGTTTAGGGGAGGGGTCAGGGGTGCATGTCCTCGTGTGTCTCTAGGACCTCAGACTGCCTTAATCTAGTTCAGAATGGAGAAAGAGGATCAAAAAAATCACATATACAGGACTATAAACCTACACTCTCAACAAAAACTCCCTTTCACTTCTACATGTTTTATATTACTGAGGCAAAACATTTGCATTGTGTTTCTCAATCAGTTTCATCCAAGGTTACTGACAATCAATTGTGTTTATATACAGTTTGGTAATTTTAGTTGCTCTGGGATCTGCCCCAAGTCAGATGGGTTTCATAGCTGGTGTTACCATTTAAACGAGGTTGGGTTTGCTTCTACATGCAAGTAAGGGTATCTGTTCAGCTACTGCTGAGACTTGCTCTGCAACACCTGCCACATAGGCTCAGGATGAGACACAGGGAAAAAACTCGTAGCCAACTTTTAATTAACTCTAAAGAACAGATGGGCTTCATGTTTCTTGCAGCTTGTATAAACAGTGTGACTGTCCCACTTGCCCCTCTTGTTAGTTTGCTCCTAAATCTAAAGATTCTAGCTGTCTGTATCCTACATCTCACCAAGAACAAGTGTCAGGATAGATTCTGTTTGAATCAAATGAGATGTGGATCACTTCCAATTGCTTATGTGCAAATTTTACAGCAGACATGTTTATGGTATTAGCTAAAGGTGTGCCAGCATTTCCTTTATAGACTGCTACTATGTTCAATGGTTTGTAACTTGGATGTAAATCTATTTTTGAGAAGCAGGATGGAGGCTGATACTTGATACCCTTAGTTCTGGTGCTGGCTGTTCTGAAGTTACAAGGGTAGAGCAATGCACAAGTTTGGAATCGCACGCAAACATGTAACATCTGTATTTTCATTTACATTTTGGGATATACTACAACACATTGTGGGCTAGTACTTAATGAACTGTTAAAAACATATGTTTTAAAGTCAAATATTGGAGCGGGTAGTGCCCTGGAAAGTCATTACACTAGTCTTTCATCCCTGAAGGCTGGGATCAATTGCTAGTTAGATCCAAACTGAAAATTAGTTTAAGTGGTCTTATCCTTGTATGTAATGGTCATTTTTCCACACCATTTAACCCCCTTTAGTAATTAAGCAAAGATAGAGAATGATCCAGGACTTGCGAAACTGGGCCTGTCCTAATTAAGGACTGAACTGCATTGACTGGTCTGTATGGGGATGTTAGTGCAAGAACTGCTTATGTTATGGGCCCAATGAAACATCCACTGGAGTCGATGGGAGTCTTTTCGTTGACTTCAAGGTGTGCTGGGGGCCTGATCCAATGTCTGCTGAAGTCAATGGAAAGACTCTCATTGATTTCAGCGGGTATTGGATCAGGCTGTCTCCCTGTAGCCAATGCTATTAATACCTCATTTTCATGAGCATTAAACTCAGTCTAAAATGATGATCTAATCCAAGTAGTTTACCCTTGGGGAAAAAATGGAATTGTACATTTATGAGAACTACTTTTTCAAGAACTAGCAAGGGATTTTAGTATACAGTCTTACAGCACATTCAGGGATCTTTAAGATGGAAGATTTCTAAATACTGCATGTATTGGTTGAAATAGTTCTTTGGAGCACTACGATTCATCACGTCAATGATTAATGGCTTAAGACTCCTTTAAAAATAAATTGAAATGATTGGCATGTAATGGAGCTGCAATTATTTAGCTAATTGGATAATCAGGGGATAGTGTAGAACTGTAATCAGAATGGCTCCAAAGGAGTTGCTTCTGTCTGAGAGAGAAATATAACTTTCAGGTATAATTTTTAACCCATGCTTTTTTTTTTTTTTTTTTTTTAATTCCTCAAATTTATAGACTATAACATTACAGGGAGGAAGTATACACTGATCATCCAGGAGCTTGATCATGCTCTCACAAATGTTTAAAGTGGTGGTAACTCAACGGGCTTTAATGTAGTTACTCTGACACAACTGGTATAAATGAGAAGAAAATCAGGCCCTGAAATTCTGTAGACCTGGAATTTAATTTTAATTTCTGCCACTAATTTATGCAATCTTGAGTAAGTCACTTAACCTCTCTGACTTGTTTTCCACATTTGAAAAATGGAGGAGAAAGAACATTTCTCTCTGAGATTCTCAAATAAAATACATTACAGCAGTTTTATGTTGTACAACCATAACATTGTTTATATTAACATTTTTTATTAAGTATTTTGACAGGGTAGTATTGTAGTCCTTTATTTTAATTTACGGTTTCTTTGGCTAATCATGAACACTTTTTTTGTTAGGTTGCTTTCAAAAAGTAACATCCAAATGTTTATCAATTCAGAAGGAAGGAAATAAAATAAATATTTTAAATTATAAAAACTGGCATTACACTAATCAGACAAAGCACAATTTAAATGAGATTTTTTTTGTTTGACTAATGTTAAAACAAGGCAGTTAAGTGCACACACACACACGCACAAAAAGGTCTATCCTATTAACATTAAGGATAAGACAAACTTAAAGCCAGAAACTCAGAGTAAGGCTTTACAAATCCCATAGTATCTAGCTATTGCAGGTGCCTTGTGACTTCTGCTTTGTGGAATAATACACAAGAGCAGATGCTGAGCATGCAATGAGGTTTATCAATGGTACCCAACTGGATGACCGGATCATCAGGACTGACTGGGATGCAGGGCTTAAGGAGGGACGACAATTTGGGACAGGAAAGACTGGAGGACAGGTGCGAGACAAGTACTGGACAGACTATGATGTGCGAAGAGGTGGCTTTGGAAAGATCATTCAGATGCAGAAAACCAGTCACCAGACTATAATCTACTAATTGCCTAATCTGTCTTAGCACTCAGAGGGGCTGTGTCCCTCTGCAGCTAGTCCTGTCCTGGCCCTTTGGATGGGGATGTGGAGTGGAAGCCAAGTTTCAGCAAAAGGCAATCCCCCTTAGATTGGCTGTTTAGCATTTGTTCATTCCTTATATCTTCTGAGCAGGAATGGCTGTTCTGTCCTGATACAGGGCAGCAAGAAAATAGAGTGACCAACTCTGCAGGATTTCTCACTAAGAGTAAGTGCAGCACGACACGTTCAGACTTCTGCCTCCAGTTGTCATTACAGCTGAGGTTGCTCTAAAGCACAGGTTTGTGAGAAATGCAACAGCCATCAAAGGCCTCTTGGCTGCTTGTGCAGCTCTGGAGTAGAGGCAGGAGTTTAAAATATGTAATTTACAATCTTGTCTGCTCCTCTAAAGCATTGTTGCTGGTATAATTTAGAGAAGCAAAGCAAGATCTTACTGGTCACTTGCAAGTACTTGTCTGCACTCCTGGCCCTTAACTCAATCAGTCCTGCAGAGTCTTAGTCCTTGCTGTACCTGTGGTGTTGCCTGGTTGTTGAAGAGCCTCACTATTACACCATGGTTTTGTTTGTGTCTTTGGGTTTTTTAAATAAACATTGAGTCCTGTAAAAAAATTTTTAAAAAAACCAACTATGCATGAGCATACCACAGGTGCAATGTGAGTGATAGACTGAGTGACATTAACTCTGAACATCCTGCCTTTTATTCATGTAAATCACATCTTTAACATAGTTTTCCATAAAAAGAAAAAAGAAAGCTATTTATTTTGAGTCAGTGTTATATGAGTCTTTGTAGAAAGTGGGGCTGACTTGTTGCCATGTTCCATCAGACACATTCTGAACACACTGCCTAGAATGTTTGGTATTTCTTTGACAAAGGCTTTAGACACTTGTCCCATTAGAATTAATGGGAGTTTGCTATTAATTTCAAAAGGACCAAAAAAGAGTTAGCTACTAATCAATAGCTATGTCCTCTATCTTGACTGGTAGGAGACATAAATTTCCTTTTTGTAAAGTGGTAGCTTAAATCAACAGAGAAGAAGCCAAGTTTAGAAAAATCTTGCAGTCCTTTTAAGAGCATTCTGCTGAAATAAAACTCCCATTGAATTTAAAGGGAGTTTTGCCATTGATCTAAATGGAATCAGATTGGGGTTTTTTTGGTAGAATTTGACACATTAAAAGCTCCTGACTCTATTGGTCTAAGATGCTCACAAAGACCATTGGGAACCAGATTGAAAAATTGGGAAAAGAACTATTAAAATGAAAAAATAAATACTAAGGTCAACATGCAAACCCTTCATCAAAATTAGGACTCCGCACAGACACACCCCTGGAGCCAGGACCTGGGGTATTCTATCTGCTACCCAAGATCCATAAACCTGGAAATCCTGGACGCCCCATCATCTCAGGCATTGGCACCCTGACAGCAGGATTGTCTGGCTATGTAGACTCCCTCCTCAGGCCCTTCGTTACCAGCACTCCCAGCTATCTTCGAGACACCACCGATTTCCTGAGGAAACTACAGTCCATTGGTGATCTTCCTAAAAACACCATCCTAGCCACTATGGATGTAGAAGCCCTCTACACCAATATTCCACACAAAGATGGACTACAAGCCGTCAGGAACAGTATCCCCGATACTGTCACGGCTAACCTGGTGGCAGAACTTTGTGACTTTGTCCTGACCCATAACTATTTCACATTTGGTGACAATGTATACCTTCAAATCAGCGGCACTGCGATGGGTACCCGCATGGCCCCACAGTATGCCAACATTTTTATGGCTGACTTAGAACAACGCTTCCTCAGCTCTCGTTCCCTAATGCCCCTACTCTACTTGCGCTACATTGATGACATCTTCATCATCTGGACCCATGGAAAAGAAGCTCTTGAGGAATTCCACCATGATTTCAACAATTTCCATCCCACCATCAACCTCAGCCTGGACCAGTCCACACAAGAGATCCACTTCCTGGACACTACGGTGCTAATAAGCGATGGTCACATAAACACCACCCTATATCGGAAACCTACTGACCGCTATTCCTACCTACATGCCTCTAGCTTTCATCCAGATCATACCACTCGATCCATTGTCTACAGCCAAGCGCTACGATATAACCGCATTTGCTCCAACCCCTCAGACAGAGACAAACACCTACAAGATCTCTATCATGCATTCCTACAACTACAGTACCCACCTGCTGAAGTGAAGAAACAGATTGACAGAGCCAGAAGAGTACCCAGAAGTCACCTACTACAGGACAGGCCCAACAAAGAAAACAACAGAACGCCACTAGCCATCACCTTCAGCCCCCAACTAAAACCCCTCCAACGCATCATCAAGGATCTACAACCTATCCTGAAGGACGAGCCATCGCTCTCTCAGATCTTGGGAGATAGACCAGTCCTTGCTTACAGACAGCCCCCCAATCTGAAGCAAATACTCACCAGCAACCACACACCACACAACAGAACCACTAACCCAGGAACCTATCCTTGCAACAAAGCCCGTTGCCAACTCTGTCCACATATCTATTCAGGGGATACCATCATAGGGCCTAATCACATCAGCCACACTATCAGAGGCTCCTTCACCTGCGCATCTACCAATGTGATATATGCCATCATGTGCCAGCAATGCCCCTCTGCCATGTACATTGGCCAAACTGGACAGTCTCTACGTAAAAGAATGAATGGACACAAATCAGACGTCAAGAATTATAACATTCAAAAACCAGTTGGAGAACACTTCAATCTCTCTGGTCACTCGATCACAGACCTAAGAGTGGCTATACTTCAACAAAAAAGCTTCAAAAACAGACTCCAACGAGAGACTGCTGAATTGGAATTAATTTGCAAACTGGATACAATTAACTTAGGCTTGAATAGAGACTGGGAATGGATGAGTCATTACACAAAGTAAAACTATTTCCCCATGGTATTTCTCCCTCCCACCCCACCCCCCACTGTTCCTCTGATATTCTTGTTAACTGCTGGAATTAGCCTACCTGCTTGTCACCATGAAAGGTTTTCCTCCTTCCCCCCCCTGCTGTTGGTGATGGCTTATCTTAAGTGATCACTCTCCTTACAGTGTGTATGATAAACCCATTGTTTCATGTTCTCTGTGTGTGTGTATATAAATCTCTACTCTGTTTTTTCCACCAAATGCATCCGATGAAGTGAGCTGTAGCTCACGAAAGCTTATGCTCTAATAAATTTGTTAGTCTCTAAGGTGCCACAAGTACTCCTTTTCTTTTTGAGAATACAGACTAACACGGCTGCTACTCTGAAACCTGTGATTATAAGGTGTGTAACTACGCAACTCTCTCCCAACTCCCTTATGAGCTGCCTGGTACTCTCCCCAAGGAAACACCTATAATACATAACCACTTTCTATCTTCTTGTAAGGGTACAGAAAATGATGTTTGATTTTGAACATAAATTTCAAATAGGTGAATGAAGGGAGTCCATCACTTTTATTTATGTAAAAACAATGTAGCTGTTATTCTCCACATACATTTCATATTATGCATCATAGCAAAAGGTATAATTATCTCATAATGCCCATCACCTTCTCTCATTCCCAACCTCTCTCACACACACTGCAATTATTGTTGAAAAAGAGAGAAAAGCACTCCCAACTACTATTGTTGTGGGATCTGAAAAAGAAATCAATCCTTAAAGAAAGAAAAATATAAGAAAACCCCAGTAAACAACATCAAATCAAAAATATACTCCTCTACCTACACTATAATGTTACGAAAGACATGAAAGGGAACTTATATAACAACAGGTCACCTAACTTTTTTATTTTATTTCTTTACAAAAGTTTAAACTTATTTTGGGGGAAAATAGATGTAAACAGAAGGCAGACTTACCTGATCTAGAAGGAAATGTTTACAGCTAAGGAAATAATTAAAGATTCGATTATCCATGTACAAATTTGACCCTCTGGAATGCTCCTAAGGGCTGTGACATTTATGGCTGATCTACTGCTGAAATCCCTCCTCAATCCTCACTCAGGCAAAACTCCCATTAAAACCAATGGGAGTTTTGTGAGTAAATAAGTGCATGCAATATCTGGCCCTCAAGGCTGGTTACACACATACAAGTTGTCAAGCAGCAGCATTAACTTGTACACCCAGTTTTCAAAAAATAAATTGAAAGAGAATAGCTGCAAGCTGCCTGATTAAAACAATTCCTTCCTATTTTGCTTAGCAAATTTCCAGAGAAGTGCAGCAAAGTGCAAAAAGGAGATTATTGTAAATTGAATTAGTGGTATACTTGATACAACTTTTCAGTTCAAACCGTATAAGAAATATATACCAGAAAAAGGACACAAAGGGGACCCTTATGCTGCAAGACAAATGTACTGATACCTTAAAAGGTTAAAAACATGCTGTCAGAATCTCTCTTAAGTATGCTGTTTTATTAAAAAAAAAAAAAAAAAAAGAGAGGTGTTTTTCAATGTCCTGTTCCCTGAAAAGTCTGTTAGCAAGGAAATTGGTGTTAACCTCACCCACTTGCACAGTGAGGTGAAAATGAGATTCGGGGAGTTCAGCTTAGCTAAGGTTTCAGAGTAGCAGCCGTGTTAGTCTGTATTCGCAAAAAGAAAAGGAGTACTTGTGGCACCTTAGAGACTAACAAATTTATTTGAGCATAAGCTTTCGTGAGCTACAGCTCACTTCATCGGATGCATTCCTCAGAGTTTGAACACAGACAGGGTTTGTCCAGGCTTGAATCTACAAGTGTGTTAGTTAACTCAAATTAATTGACAACCAATGATTTAAGGCTGGATCACCAGCTCTGGTCTAGACAGACTGCGGGGAAGAGGGGGCAGGGATGTCTGCCCTTTGCAGCCACTCCATCGTGAGTTTCATAGTAGCAGTCGTGTTAGTCTGTATTCGCAAAAAGAAAAGGAGTACTTGTGGCATCTTAGAGACTAACAAATTTATTAGAGCATAAGCTTTTGTGAGCTACATGATGAAGTGAGCTGTAGCTCACGGAAGCTTATGCTCTAATAAATTTGTTAGTCTCTAAGGTGCCACAAGTACTCCTTTTCTTCTTTCAGCTTAGCTAAGACTCACTGAACGAGAGTCAGCATCAATCCGTGCAAAATTCCCTTCTAGTAAAACATGGCTCTGCCAAAATCCCCTTTAGAGAAATGATCACTTGCACACACTTAACGCGTGTGCATTCTGTAGCAGCACAGCCAATTCGTTACAGCCTTTCCCCAGGGAAAGGTGTTCAACGCAGCGGCACACAAACAGCTCAGCACACAGCATACCCCTATCAACCAAACAAAACACACAGCAGCCGACAGACACCGCGGGGCTACCCGCGCCCCTCGGCGCGCAACCAACCCACGCGCATAGCAATCTCGACACGCACGCAACACACCCAGCTGCCAGCCGCACGCGCCCGCCCACCACCCACGCACTCGCTGCCGCCGCCTCCACAGGTATCCGGCCGAGGACCGGCTGGAGCCCGCGTGCCCGCCGCTGCCCGTGCAGCGCCCTGCCTCGCGCTCTCTCTCTCTCTCTCTCGCGCGCGCGCGCGCGCTCACCTTGTTTGCAGTCGCAGTAGCCCCACTCCACCCTGCCCCGGCTGTTCCGGTAGAAGCACCAGGGTCTGCTCCTGCCGTCGGGGTTCCTGCAGAAGTTGTGCTGGCCCCGCAGCCCCTTCCCCTGCGGGGTCTTCTGCAGGAAAGCGGGCACCTCCGCCCAGGGCAGGCACTCGGCGCCGAACTCGGTCACGTTGACAAAGCGCCCCCCGGGCCCTTCGCCCCCTGGGCAGCCGGGCTGGTGCTGGGGGGCCGGCGGGGCGTGGGGCGAGCGGGGATGCTGCGGGCCACGAGCAGGGGCCAGGGGAGGGTTGAGAGAGGCCGCGTCAAAGCTGCCCGCTGCGGGGCTCGTCCCTAAAATCAGAGCCACCAGCAGGCTGGGTAATGTCATGGTGCCAGTGCCGCCTCTCCCGGGCCATCTCCCCCTCGGCTCTAACCCAGTGTGAAGGGGGAGGGCGGGGCCGCCGCTTCCCTCTAATCCTGCCCCCACCGCCCCCGCCGCGGGCACACCCTCCCCGTGGCCGGCTTACGCTCCGGTGCCGCGGTACTTGTCCCCGGAGCGGAGCCGCTCGGCTCCCGGGGGGGCGCGAATTGCTGCTACCTGCCTTGGCAGCGCCTCGCCAGCCCAGGGTGCGGGCCCTTAGCCCCCCCCTCCCCCACCCACCCACGCGCGCGCTCCCTTGCAGAACACGGGGTGGCCTCACTCTCCTGCCACCCCAGCCGCTGGGCAGCCCACCCAGGCACCCACTGAGGGCCAGTTCCGCTTCCTCCCGCCCGCTCCCCTGGGAGCCCCCCTTTGGGGCATGGAAGACAATAAACAGCAGCCTGGAGAGTAGGTGTGAACATCCTAGGAAGCCTCTCCGGGGTCCCTCCCCTGCAGTGGTGCTGGGGCACCCCTGAGATCGAAGTAGTTTTCATGAAATACAGGGTTTGCAGTTTGGTTGAATGACTCTCAGTAGCCCACTATAAAAATTGTTCCAGCATCCCTGGCTTTTGCCTCCTCAAGCCACTGATGAGGTCCCCTTCCCCACCCCATCTCCCTCTCAACCCATCTCTGCGGGGGCCCCAAATCCCTCCCTGCCTAGGTCCCCCCAACTCCCCCTTTTCCACACCCTCTCATGCCTCTCTTCCTGGAGTCTCTGCTTCCCCCGAAATCCCCCATTGCTTTCTCCCCATTACTCTTCCTCCCTTGGAGCCCAGTCTGCTCTTCCCCCGCCTTGTCTGCACCCAGCAAATTTGCTCACTTTGGTCCTCCTCTCTCAATCTTTCTTTCTCTCTCTTCATCACATCTTCCCTCTCACACGGGACCCTCCCCCACCCCAACCTCCCTGGGGAATCTTGCAGTCTCTTTGACACCTTCACAAAGAGATTCAGGAGGAGCCTGGACACCAATTCACAATGAAACTTCGGGGATGGGGAGTGTCTAGGTTAAAAGACAGAGAAATACACCCAGCGCCAGGATCTGGGAGAGAGAGAGAGAGAGAGAGAGAGGCCAGAGATTCCCAAACAGGTCTGGAAAACACAAAGGGGCTGAAAACAAATGCAGAAGGGGAAAATGTCTTCATGTGCTTCCTGACTCCCCCAGAACCATGTATTTTGCATAAGAGTAATCCTCCCATCCCCGGGCATTGAGGTTCCACATGATCTAGTAATCCTTGATTTGCTCCTTTTATCAGGTTGGCCATCAGTTTGCCTTTTTTGTCACAGACTGTTCTTTTAAAAAAGGCATGCACAAACCCATTGCCATTGTTTTTTTAAATCTATACTATTCATATTTTACAAAGTCTGAGGCTCTTTGGTTAAAGAAGTGTGCTTTACTTGGCAGCTGTGTCTGTCGTATGAATCTCTGGATTCTTCTCTCTGTAGTTTTCCTGCTCCCTCACCCCCCCAGTGTTTGTTGCTGGTGGGCAGTGTCATTCTGGGTTGAACCTGTCCACACTCAAGTTGCTCTTGTATTCTGATTCTTGTATTAGATGTCCACAGAGAGTAAGAGAGAGAGAGATTAGTTTTCTTCTTCAATTGCACTTTCCAGTTCTCCACAAAGTCCCCAACACATATCATCACATCCCACAGCAGTACGTCTGTGACAGTTGTCCCTGACTGAGTGAAACAGGCAAAACAGTTATGGGTTTAAGCTTTTATTCATAAATAGAGAGGGGCTCAAGGCACAAAATTTCAGTCTGGATCAAGATCCTGGTGTCAGACATGAATGACAACGCTTGTGGTATCTGGATCCAGGGTTTTAGTTTTGCTCCTCTCTGGTTAAATCATTTTTGCAGCTCTGTGTTTGGTATATTAAAGATCAAGAAATTCCGATTTAAGTTTTCCACAGCAACCTTATTTTTACCCCCTTGCACATAATCATTGCTCTATAATATGAATTTGAATGCATATATTGTTCTCTCTCTCTCTCTTTTAGAGCATATATATTTGCATTGGTGTAGTTATAAGTCTATAGAACTGAAAAGGGTTATAAGATGACTTTAAAAAATTCTATACTGAAATCTGACATACAAGACTTCAGCCTAGGAGCAAAATCACTAAGATCACTTGTAAATTGTTTGTAGTATACCACTATAATGATGGCTAGTTAGCCTAGTGCATTAATATGCTTGATTTTACCCTATGCTTCAAATCACGCTCAGCTAACTTGGGCAGCGTCATCCTATTTCCTAGAGAACATTTTTGGACATAATAATAAAACCAATGTACAGTTTTCCCTAACCTGAAGGCTTTTTTTCTTTGCCCATGACCGGAAAGCAGGGGTTCTGCAGGTCAAGACTGAAGGGAATTGGTAGAATTGTGTGGTGAAGCTTGCCAGCAGGACCTATGCTCCCAGACTTGAGGCAATGCTTTTAGTCTCCTGGTTACTTTAGCACTGTAGTTCAGTTTGTCTCTCCAAGATGTGTGAGCCTGCAGGGTATCTTGCATTATATGATCTTCCTGTATACAATAGTGTTCCATCTGAGACATCCAAGCCCCCTCCCTGCTATTACCCTGTGGCTCCTAGTGGAAATATCTCCACAGGGGGTGGGTTTGGGATATAATTGGGGCTTCAGCACTGGTGCATCCCACATAATACTCCCCTTCTCCCCAAAGAAACAAGAAGGCAAGCCTCAAAAAAGTAAATGCATCTCCTTTCCATGCCTCCTCAATGATCCCCTCCTCAAAACACAAGGTGGCTCAGTTTGGGATTACTCACATGCGTAGGTTTGGTCCCAAACTATTTTTATTATGTTTACCATGGTTGGCGATAATCTTTGTAATCCTACTAGTAAAAAAGGCTTCAGTTTTAAAACAATGGTTATAAATTAGCTTGCAGTAAGATCAAAGATCTCTTGATGTTCCATATATTGAGATTTACCAACTAGGGGCCCAATCTTGCTCCCATTTAAGACAATTACATTGATTTCAGAATAAGTAGGAGAAGGCCCTATCTGTTGAATATTTTTGAATCTGAATCTGTGCTATCAAATGTCACTTGGGGCATGGTCTACCATACCGTTTGTGGAATGGCTACCTTGTTTCTAAAACTTGGCTCATTTACATAGATTGTTGGCCTACTGCTCAACCCCCAACTTAAACTGCTTTTTCTCTAGCAGCTTTGATGGCCCTACCAGGAGCATTCTAAAAATGAAAATGAAAAATAATTATGACAGTTATATTGTGTTTAAAATGAAATTACATTATATGCTTCAAGAACTCTAAAGGATTCTTTTTTTTAAAAAAATCATAATTTTAAACAAGAAATCAACTATTCTTTCAGGCTTCTCATATTAGACTTGTTGGATTCCTGTATGAAAGTACCAAATATTAAAAGTTCTGAGTGAATCTGGTTTCCCCTAAAATGATTTTGCTGTTTTATGTGAAAATTGGTACAATCTTGTACACAGATGAAAGAAAAAGTTTTGTTCAATAACATCACCAAATTATGTAAATAAGAAAAGCAAATTAGATAACTTCATAAACTTCCAATGGTATCATACATTTGTGTGTTAAAATACATTTCTAATCCCTGAATGATAACCCTTTCTGAAAAGGTGTGTGTTATCCTAGAATGGTGAGAAAATAATAACCTTTTAAAATAAATAAATCTGTGTTTAACAAGGGCTGTAATTATGTACGTAGACAATGGACTTTCTTTGTCTTTTTAATTGGGAGACAAAGCAATCTGAACTATCAAAAATATTCATTAAAGTGACATTGAAATAAATGATTCAGCTCCCACTGAAGTCAAAAGCCATTCTTTCTTCTGCAAAACACATATCACCAGATAAATTAACATAAACTTAAGGACCAAATCTTGCTCACTGTGAGCAAGTGGTCCTATTACAGGAGCAGTGCTATTACCAGCAGTCCCATTGAAGTCAGTGGAACTACTTGCATGAGTAAGGCAGGTTTTGCTCTTAAGCCCTGATCCTGCAAATGATTGTAACGATAGATATAATTATCTGCATACAGCCCGTGGGGCTCTATGTGGGTGCACAGGTCTTCCTACATGGAGTCAGTTGCAGGACTAAGGCCTTAGTCAGTTGCAGGACTAGGACTTTGTCCACGCCTAAGCATTTCATGATCCAAACATCAAATTATTGACAAGGCAAAAAACTAAGAGAATGATTAGCTTGTGTGATCTGACCAGCTCAAAAGAATCAGTTTGTCCACATTCATTTAAAGAGTGTTCAGTAGCAAGAATTTAAAATTTGACTGGAGAGTAAGAGCCCTGTGCTGCTCCCATTGAAATCAATAGCACAATTCCCAGGTCAAAATTTTCATAAGTGGTCACTAAATTTGACTGCCTCCATTTTTGAGATATCTGTGCATGACTGTCAAATGTGCTGAGCACCAGCAGCTCCCATTGATGTCAACATTCAAGAGTTAATGTTCAGAAGTAGGGACCTGATCCTGTTCTGATTTATTTGCCCTGGCACAAAAGGGAGCAGGCTTGGGCAGTAGGTAAATAAAACATTTTGTAGCCCAATCCTGCTCTCACTGATGTTAGTGGCAGTCAATGGAATCATGAATTGTGAATATAAAAAAAGCAGGAATCTTATTTATTGTCAAAATTAGAAAAATTGAAAATATCTACTGATTTATTCCTTGGATTCATTTGGCCTACTCCAAAGAAAAAAAAGTGTGAACTTTATTTAATTGATCCGTGAAATGATGTCACAAGAAGTGATTATTTTGGTTTTGTTTAATGATTCTTACAGTGGAGCTTACTTAAAATAGCAGCTTTTATAGTTTTGATTTTTTAAAAATCATTTATCAGACCAAGTGTATGTTAATAAAATCATAACCTTTAAAATATATACATGTCAAATCTCTTCTCACCCCACACTGAAAAGTAAAATCCAAACATGAAGTGACCATACAACATAGTTTGTTAAATAAATACAAGTGTTGTGTATTAAACCATTTGTTCCACACCCAGTGTTTATTAAAATAATCAAAGGGCAACATTACCCTTTCTGGTCTCCACTGCAGTGGTCTTATATCTGCACTATAGCTTTCTCTCTCACACATCCTGTATTTGTTCTGTGTGTAGAACGTCCAGTGTTGCCTATGGGAGGACTGCAAGTGGAACAAGGGCAGAATATGCAATACAGATCCAGTGTGAAGAACTCCACACTGTGGCCTGAAGAGTAGGATTTTGCCCAGAAAATGATTAAAAAAAAAACCCAAAAACTTTAGGTGTTTCAATCTCTAAGGCAAGCTTCACGATTGCTGATTGTGCATGTTACATAACTGGCCACCTGTGCTCAAACTATACAGTGTAACTATAGTTACTCCTCATATTACTCAGTTCTACAAGACCTTCTTACTCCTTTTCCACCCTGCGCAAAGCAGAAAAGGGCCATGTGGGCAGTAGAGAGGGGGTGACAGATCTCAGACAAATTTACTCCGCTTAGGCTGCATATGGAAAATAGTTGTACCACATCCATTTCATATGTACAGGGTTACTTCATCGTCATTTGTTCTTCAGATTTTCAGTCTTCTTAAATGGGAGTCCGCACATATAACACATCTTATTTATTTATTTATTTATTTATTTTAGCAAATGGTTATGAAAAAAGTCAGATTGGCAGACATGAAGACTGAAGTCCTCTGTTTATCAACTGAACAAGTATAGCACTGGAATCAGGAATGCAGCAACCGCCATCTTTGAGTTTCATCCCTGACTGTGACCTGACCAGCTCTAGGGATAAGAAGCTGGAGTGGTGGGTGAGTTTTGTGATCTGGACAGTTGTTTACTAGGAACCATATTGAGACTTCTAACTCATTTAATGTAGGCCAAATAATTTTTAATCCCTACTGACCAGGTCTAGATTCAAACAAGCAGCCTAAATATGAAAGATTAGAACAAGGAGTCATGGAAATTAGATTAGATCAGGCTGCATGGGAAAGTTTGTTACTAATATGTCCACCCTGCAATTTCAATGATTCTATCATATGTAAAATTTCCAGGGAAGTAATGTGGTGGGGAGGGGGAATGCAGCCAAACAGGCACATACATCACATTGAAGTGAGTTTATAACTTCCTAATACTTCCCTGAATTATTGCTTTTTAATGTAACCAAGCATGGTGGGCCCAACTGAACACCTAACTAAGTCAATGCAAAAACTCCCATTGACTTTAATGGGCATTGGCACAGGCCCTATAATAGCAGTACGGAAGGTTTGGAATCAGGATTGGGAGGATCGGTGGAGGGATCGTGTACAAGACGATCTCTACCTTAAGAAATGGTCCACAATGTGAAACAGTTTGAGAACCACTCCCATATATGATTCAAAATATTTAGGCTGTAAGTCAGTGCTTCTGCAAAATAAATTATCCTCTTTAATTCCATTATCTCTATCAAACTATCATAGACAGTAGAAATTTGGAGTCCTGCCAAGTCTGAGTTATAGATGTATTTAGTTTTATACTTGTATGGAAGAGAATAGGCCTTTTGTGTGTGATAATAAATAAACTCAACAGGGTGACCCCGCATTACAAAGGCTATAGTTGAGCAGGCGGTAATTGATGGGATTTCCATTACTGCATGACACAGTCTATGTCATAATGAGATCATAGGAGAAACTTTTTTAAACTATTAAATACTATCTTGTATAAGGCAAGCAAGATTCGTATTTAAACATAAAAGACTTGATTTACTGTAACTCTTTAGTGACATGGGTGTAATAAAAGCTGGCTTACATAGGCATATGTGAAATAATTTCATTGAAAATTAAATAGAATATTGAGCTATGTGAAATCAGTGAATGCTTGTTGTGTGAAATGGTGAGTGAAAACTTTTGCCATTTTGATTCAGATCATTTTGACCCCTCAAAAGTATTTGTATATGAATTTAAAAGGAACTATCATTTTTGCATAGAAAAAAAAGTAAACATTTGAATTATATGAAATGTGGAACAATTTCTGCTTGATAAATGGCCCTACAGAGCAAAACTTTCAGTTAGAAAATTTTCACAAAAGTAAGACCATATTATATCTGTAACAGCATGTTAAAACCTCAGTTTCAAATACAAGTTTTTCTTTCATTGGGTATATTTTGCACATTACTGGAAAATAAAGCCAAATTTCCAGAAGTGTGTGCAAGCATTTTCACAATCATAAATACATACTCTTTAAGTTCCCAATTCTGCAGATACATACGCATATGCTTAACTTTATGTACTTTGAGTAGCCCATTGACTTCAGTGGGATGACTCTCAGTGCATAAAGTATGTGCATAAATGTACATGAATAAGTCATGGAGGATTGGAGCTGTAATTTGTACATGCAATTGCCACAGTTGCACGTGCACTCATGGTAACTGCACATACAACTGACTATACTGGTAGCAATAATTACCACATGATGGTTTATAAGTTATGTATTATTTCCTTATACTACAAAATAGGAATAATATTACATATAGTGTGGTGTGCTAGCTGTTGGTAAAAGGTGAAACTTAAAAGTGGTGATTACTGTATAGAAAAGGACATTTAAAGACACAAACCACCTTTTAATTCAATTGAAATACACAAGGCAAGGAGGATATTTTGGAGAGGCAGAATGGCAAATAATATCTATTAAATAGTTTAGTTAAAAAACATGGACTTTTCTTTCTCAACAGGGATGACTGGAATATGTGGATTTTTGGGGGTAGCTATATATTGAGCCCACCCCTCATAAGAGGTTCCACAAGTAATTTATTCGAGTCTTATACTGGAGAGACAACCCTGTCCAAACTAAAAAAAAAAAATCAGTGCATTGGCCATAGATATTCTGTTAAATCATTTGTTGATTCAGATACAAAGATCAGCAGTGTGACAGACGCTCCTTTGTGTGAAGTGTCTATGCTCTTTCACGTAGAAAATGGCTTCCAGAAGCCAGCAACATTTCTCTTGATTAGCATAGCCTGCTACAGGGCCAGAGTCCTTATTCATTCAAACCTTCCACTAAAATCAGTGGGAAATGTGCACAGTGGCATTGGAACATCTTTTATAGTGGGGGTGCTGAAAGCCATTGAACAAAACTGTAACCCCTTTATATGATGGATACCAATGCTGCATCCCCCAGCACCTCTAATACCAGCATTCCTGACTGTGCCTGGATATGGACAGCTGGTTCATAGAGGTAAGACAGATGATTTTTCACAATTTCTCTGACATTAATGCTGTAGAAGGCCCTATCAGTTAAACAGTGGGTTAAAAATATGGTTGCTTTGACAAGTTAGTCACCTATTAGTAGTCCAGGTAGTCACATCACACTGATCTCTTTCTTTCTGAACCTCTAGGAGGTGGGTGTCCCCACTCAGTCTGGAGTTATGCCTTTGCATATGAATCCTTTCCTATGTACCTTAACAGTGTCTAACTCAGAATATAGCACCTCATTCTTGTGAGATGTAAATTAATATGCAGTGATGACATCATGGCACAGACAGATGAGTAGAGCACTCTTTGTTTCTTCTTCCACCCATTCCAAGTGTCAGCCTCTGATTAGCAACAGTGATACTAGGGCTACTAATATTTCTAATATTTCCGGCAGGGACTTTCTCAGATGTCCTCTAGGAAACCTGAATCCAATTTATATATAAAATGTAAATAGAGAAATTCCCCAAGGAACTACAAAATCTCTGAGGGATAGAGGAATTACTTTAGCACTAATCTGTGGCTAGATAAATGCAATAACTCCTCAAGTATTCTATTCATCTTCATTTCATCAAGTTACTATAGTAATGGAACATGAACAAGTATACCCTGACTCATATATGCATTTGAATCTGTCTCTATGAGAAATCATGTATATTTATATATGAAAAAAGTATCAACATGACGTACAATAAAATGAAAAATATTTGAAACATGCAGAATAGACCCATACACAAATATGTAAAATGGTTGAATACTAGTTGGAACTGGGATAATTTTGTTAGCCTTAAGAATTGACAGCAGTTCTAGATTAGCCCAGTGCTTGAACACCTTCCTGTGACTATAGCTGGCCCACATGCAGGAATGCAAAAGAAGGAAGGCTCCTTTTGCACTTTCTACATTCTTATGCATTGTTATGCCCTATATGTTTTATTTATTGAACAAAACAAACAAACAAACAAAATCCCAGGTCTTTTCTATGAAATATCTGTTGAAATCCCCACAAAGTGGGCTTATTTTTCTGCAATTTTCCAATAGCTATGGGCACATCCCTCTGCACTTCTCTGTTTAAAGTATATTAAAGTAGATTTGATTTATTGAGATCATGTAAAATGTCCTGATTAACATGGAAAATGTTGCCTTATTTTCCAAAGCATTTCTCAATGCATTGCTCACTTCAGGGGCAGGAAAGAATCAAATCTAGTTCTCCTGGTGCTTTTTGATATTTACATTTGGTATTCTGTCTATCTCTTAAGTGCTGGAGACACTGACAGTGTAAAAACTTCCATGTCCTGCCAAAAGTCAGTGTTACTTCTATTTTTTTTAATCAGACCGCTGAAAATCTTTTTAAAAGATTTCAGGAAATGGCACCACTGTACATAAATCAGAAAATTGAGGTGTTTAAATCAATGGTTATAATCTATTAGGAATGATTGAGTGGGGAAAAGGCGAGGGATATTGCACTCTATGTAGAAAATGGTGCCTGTTTCCAAGTCACTGATAACTCTGAAGAAAATGATCTTGGATGCTTATGGATCAGTGTCTTAACATGGGCAGCGGGTACCATAGGCTGGGGAGGCTGTGCTTCCCCAAACAGCCAGGTGTGGCCCTGCTAATGCTCCACCCCCAGCCCCTCCGCCGCCCCACTTTTGCTCGGCACAGCTGCTCCAGTCTCCTTGTGGGGTGGCCCTGGCTCGGGCTGCGCCACCTGCCCTCCCAGGGCTGGGGAGGCTGGGGCCGCATTGCCTGCTCTCCCATTGCTCCGGGGCTGGGGGTGGAACTGCGGCTGTACTGCCTGCCCTCCCGGTGCTCCAGGGCTGTGGCTGTGCTGCCTGCTCCGGGGCTGGGGGAAGGGAAGCTGGGGACACTAGCCTGGGGTGGGGTCTGGCAGCTATGCGGGGGGTAGTTCTTGGCTCCAGCAGGGATGGGGGGCATGGAAGGGGTGGGGCCTCAGGCAGAAGGGGCAAGGCTAGGGCTATCCTCCCAAGCCGGCGGTCCACGTGCCGTCCATGGCTTTAACCTATAAAGAATAAGATGGGGTATTAGTTGGTGACTGCTACAGACCACCACATCACACTAGGGAGCGGGATGACCGACTTCTTATTCACCTATCTATAACGTGTAGGAAGAAAACCTACACGATCATGGGTGACTTCAATTTGAGTGATGTATGCTGGAGGTCTCATGCTGCCAGTAGTAAACCATCCTTGGAATGTTATCATCTAAATATTATAGATGATGGTTTCCTAACAAACAATGTTACATCGAACACGGGGGAATTCTATATTAGACCTCATCTTGACAGATACAGAGGAACTGATCACAGAACTAAAAATTAATGGTAGCTCAGGTACAAGTGATCATGAGTTGATTACATTTATAATGTGCAAACAGAACAAAGTTTAGACCAGTAATATATAGACCACTTGGTCTTTTAAAAGGGCTGATTTCCCACAGCTGAAAACAATGATGAGCCAAATCAGCTGGGAGCAAGAATGTAATGAGGAAAATGTACATGATAATTGGGAATTGTTTAAGAACACTTTGCTAGATACCCCAAAACCTACAATATCACAATCAAGGAAGAAGGCCATATTGGCTAAAAAAAAATGACTTGGTTTACTGGGGAAGTGAAGACAGCTATATAAAAATATATATACATTTAACAAATGGAAGAAAGGGGAAGTTGATAGTAATGAATATAAATCAAAGCTAAGAATTGTAGAAAATTGATAAGGGTAGCAAAGGGACACAAGAAGAATTTTTCTGACCAGCAGAGTTAAGAACAATAAGAAGGAGTTTTTAAGTATATTACGAACAAAAGAATCCTAATAATGGTATTGGTTAATTACCAGATGGAACTGGTAGAATTATCAGTGATAATGCAGAAAAGGTAGAAGTGTTCAATAAATGTTTCTGTTCTATATTGGGGGGGGGAAACTGATGATGTAGTCATATCATATGATAACACTCTTTCCATTCCACTCATGTCTCAGAAAGATGTTAAACAGCAGCTGCTAAAATTAGACTTTTTTAAATCAGCAGGTCCAGATAACTTGCATCCAAGAGTTTTAAAAGAGCTGCCTGAGGATTTGATTTACCATTAATGTTGATTTTCAATAAGTCTTAGAAGACTGGGGAAGTTCCAGAAAACTGGAAGAAAGGTAATGTTGTAGTGGATGTAATAAACTTCTGTAAAATGTTTGACTTGTTACCACATGATATTTTTGATCACAAAAGTAGAACAATATAAAATTAGCATAACACACATTAAATGGATTAAAAGCTAGCTAACTGATAGGTCTCAAAATTTAATTGTAAATGGGGAATCATCATCAAATGGATATGTTTCTAGTGGGGTGCTACAGGGAACAATTCTTGTCCCTATGCTATTTAACATTTTTATCAATGGCACATAAAATCATTACTGATAAAGTTTGCAGATGACACAAAATTGGGGGAATGGTAAATAATGAAGAGGACAGGTCACTGATACAGAGCGATCTGGATCGTCTGGATAATCTGGGTGCAAGCAAACAATATGTGGTTTAATACAGATAAATGTAAATGTGTATATCTAGGAATAAAGAATGTAGGCCACACTTACAGGATGGGGGACTCTATCCTGGGTAGAAGTAACTCTGAATTTTTTTTTTAGGATAATCAGCTGAACAAGAGCTATCGGTGTGATACTGTGGCCAAAAAGGGCTCATAAGGGGCAAGGCTGGGCAGAAAGGCAAACCTACCCTGAGGACCCTTGAACAAGGATGCCAAAGAAGCCTCACTGTGAGGAAGAAGACTATCTGCTGATCATAGTTGGAGCTGAAGGTTTAGCTGTCTTTTCTTTTCTTTTGCTATCTTACATTGGACTTAAAGACTTTGCGGGAGACAGATGGTAAGAATTGATCCACAGAGGCAGCTCTGAAGCACTCTAGAGTGCCTAATATTATTGACCCTTGGAGGGCCCTAGTTCAGAGCACGGTGGAGTGGGAGCCCAGGCTCCCCTACTAACTGTCCTTGTTGCAAGAGGGGAATAAATCTCATTTTCACTCTACCTCCCCCTCTAATAAGGAGAGGATAAGGACACTGAAAATGCTGAGGTGAGGATAAGCCACGTATAAGTGTTAGGAACTAGAATGAAGGTCCTTCCTGCTGGGAGGCGAGAAACTGAAAACCAGGTATGCTAACCCTAGGCCACCTAGCCCTCCAACTACTCTACTACAGATGCGTAAATGGGGGAATCTCAAGTAGGAGTAGAGAGGTCATTTTACCACTGTATTTGGCATTGTTGCAGCTACTGCTGGAATACTCTGTCCAGTTCTGGTGTCCACAAGTCAAGAAGGATGTTGATAAATTGGAGAGGGTTCAGAGAAGACCCGTGAGAATGATTTAAGGATTAGAATACATGCCTTATAGTGATAGACTCGAGGAGATCAATCTATTTAGCTTAACAAAGAGAAGTTTAAGGGCTGATTTGATTACAATCTGTAAGAAACTATATGGGGAACAAATACTTGACAGTGGTCTCTTAAATCTAGCAGAGATGGGTATAACATGAGTGTATGGCGGAAAATTGAAGCTAGATACATTTAAACTGGAAATAAGGCATACATTTTTAACAGTGAGGGCAATTAACCCTTGGAACAATTTGCCAAAGGTCATGGTGGATTCTCCATTACTGGGAATTTTTAAATCAAGATTGCATGTTTTTGTAAAAGAAATGCTCTTAGAATTGTTTCAGGGAAGTTCTATGGCCCATGTTATACCTGAGGCATGTGTTATACGTGAGATTTTCCCTTCTGGCCTTGTAATATATGAATCTGTGAAAATAAAAAATCTGACCACGCTAGAACTGAAAGTAAATCAGTCTGTTGCCAGTTCTTCTTTTCCACCATCATTCATTTTCTAGCCAAGGCTAAAAGAAGAAAATTGAACTACTATGGATTGTTCTTAATGCGTAACAGCCCATTTCTGCAAGGTGCTCTACATCTGCACTCTCAACTCCTATTGAAATTGATGGGTGCTCAGCACTTCTCAAGATTAAATCCTAAATATTCACAACACAAATCCCTCATAGACAATTATATTTTTAAAAACGTGATAATTTGAAAGGGAATGCAATCAAAATATATAGTAAATGGAAAGCATATTTATAGGTTTGAGAAAAAAGTCATAGCTGCATTCTATAATCATTAGTAATGGTACTGGATAAGAATACCCCTTCGAGAATTTATTATTGTTTTTAAGGAACACAATTTCTTTGACTTAAAGTGTGGGGGGAGACACAAATAGTTTGATTCTACTTGCCTTCAGGGTGTCTGACTTTGTTTTCATCACTAGTTGAAGGATTTAAACACTGCGTTACCAAAAAGTATTAGCAATGCTAATTCTCGTCCCAGGAGCCACTGGGAGGCAATGCTGTTCAATCTTTTTTTAAAAAAAAAGTAATATTTTTTTTAGTCCTTTCTTCCAAAGCTGGTGCATTTTCAAATACTCCTTTCCCCCAAGAACTGAGGACAGGCTCAATATAAATGATGCTATATAGAAGTCTCTGTTATTGGGAAAAAATGTTAGGATTATGCTTTGTGTTGTTTTATTTGTGGTTTTAGTTAGCCAAAAAGTGTTACTGTTTAAAAATGGAGTGTATTGTTGGCTGTGTACTGAGCCAAATCATCTTTGCCTTACTCATAAGTACTCTCATTAAAATCAGAGGGGCTTCTCATGTGTGTATATTGGCCATTGTAAAAAGGGGAATTACCCCATTTGTCCATATGCATTATTTTTGGTTGTCTTATTATTTGAATCTTTTGTCTGAAAAACTAACACAAACTGCACAAAATAATGTATTTTTAAAACTTGACATTAAATATAAATAATCATGGTGCTTCCCTTAATTTGATTCTACAAATGCACAGAGCTGAACAAATTATTAAAACATTTCATGTTGACTAACGTATTAGAACCACACAAGCACAAAGATGCACTTTGTTACAGTCCTCTATGCTGGTGCCTCCTTTTTATATTTTGGTTGAAATTCTCAAATGCAATTCGATAAGCATTAAAATAAATGAGGCTAGTTTATCGTCTGGGGTAGAGGGAAGAAAGTATACAGGATCGTATCTGAAGTGACCTTGCATTATTGAACCAGCCCCTTGTAGCTGGAACAATTCTGGTATTGTTGCAGCCCTGTAGTGGATGTTTGCACTTAGAACCCCCTCATTGTCATAGAATGTTGAGAATGTTAATCAGAAACTATGAGATATACAGGGAAATGGAGGGTGCAGAAGGGGGGAAGATTCACTATCATGACCATCACTACCATTGCTTACTTATAATCTTCACTATTGACTTAATTGTTCCTAAATCTCTCCTGACTGACTGCCCTTCCTTATCTATTCTCTAATTCCCCTTTGCCCCTCTGTAAGCCATATATTTCTTGATAACAGTGTCAATAACCTAATGGCAATGTAGAAAGCTAAATCCTTTGCCATTTCAGTTTAATTCATCTTTACATTTCCAGTCATCTTGGCTGAGATGATAGTCTGTCATTCAGAGATAAAGAAAGGGGATGAGTATTACCAATACCTTAGCACACAAGCCTTAACTAAAAATCTCAATATTTACTCAGGAGCCTACATTTAATTGAAAGTCAATGGGTCTTGGGCTTGTAAATCACTTGGCACTTTTGAAAATTTTACCCTTTGAATAGATGAGGATAAAACTTGTGCTGTTAGAACTTGTTAGCTAATGTGCTTCAAAAGGTTAATGTAGACAAGTCACACTGCCTACAACACATGGAAAACTAATTGAGTTAATTCCTCATGCCACTCGCTCCTAAACTGAATTTCGCACCCCATGATAATCTGTACCTTATTCCCTGATAACCAGAAACTTCTATGCCTAAACTCTGTACCGTTTTCTTTTTACTTCAACATTATCTTAATAAAATTATTAAATCTGGTGGGGAACCTTAGCTTTAACTTGATCAACTTAGCAGGTTATTTATATTTAAATAAAATAAAATGTTATGATAGAGGATATTCTTCCTTGTCTTTATTAGACTTTTAAACCATGTTAATTAGAACATGTCAATTGACATGTTCTAGCAACATACCATTAAATCCTAATGTAGATAAGTCCAAATATTATGTCAGCTAAAATGTACTGTTAAATTTAATGGCCCTAAACATCACAAAACCTCTCTGTTTTGGATTTTCCTTCACTTTGGGGAAAGTTTTGTGAGTTTTGCCATATTGGACTAGGACTTGGACCTAAATAAAGATTATAAAGAATAACAGTTAAATTTGTTTCTCTTATCTCTGACTTCTGGAGCTGTGTGAGACTGGTGTTTCTGTTTGCAGGGGTTTCATGTTTGCACTTTTTTTAAGTTTACATGGGTTCTTCCTCCTGGAGTTTTGCTATGAATTTCAGATTCAGAAGTAACCCCCAAATTCAAAGTGAAACTCAGCTGAAACGATCACATTGTATCTGGTTAAGGGTTCCATCACTGCTTTCTCAGAACTAACCAAATTTCACCTGAAGGTTAGTGATCCTCAGCAAACATTTTGACAAAACTAGACTGATTTCTGGGCTGAACCTGAAACATTTTTGGACTACATTTTAAAATCTTGAATCAATCTCCTACAGAAATAGTATATTATAAAAAACTGGACTAGGAACAATCTTACTATAAATGCTTCAGAAAGACAAAATATTTGTAATAATGGTATCACTTTTGTCCCAAATGGTTACCCAATATTCAGGGTAACAGGTTGTTTCTGTTAGGAGAAACTGATGATGGAATCAGGTATTTCTTTGATGCAATCCTCTTTATTTACAAAGAATATATACAAAATCCTGTTTCCCTGAATACAGTGGGAAGTATACAGAAGGAGATGGTTTCTTTGTTCACAGTTCCAAGCCTCCTTCCAGCCAGCACTCTACTCAAAAGCTCTTTTCTCAGGATCATGCTACAAGTGCTTCTCTGGTAATCTCTGGGGCTTTGCTGCCTTCTCTGTGTGTTTCTGTGGGGTTCATGATCCTTCTTCTCATACAGAGTTCCCTCAAACAACACACAGCCCTGTGTGTTTGCATTCAGACTCCAGGAGAAACCCCTCATAGCTCAGCTCCTACTCCAGCCTTGCATGTGGCCTGTGTTTTAGGCAGTGGTTCCTGTCATGTCAGCTATTCCATACAGGTGCTTAATTACTTTTTAAATTTATCTTGAATGAAGGGCACCTATTATACACCTCAACTTCAACATGATTTTCCCCAACCCCGAGCATAACTACAACAACACAAGCTCCCTTTATTATATGTTTATCAGTATACATGGCCCTCATTCTGTCATGAGCATATGCTAATTATATACTTATATGTAATTGAAACCTACCTAATATGGGACCCAAAAATACACCACTTACACATTCCTGTAGACTTCAATAGGAATTTTTCCTCATGAGTGCAGAGTCAAAATTTTAATTCACATCCCCCATTAATTGGGAGGAGGGATAGCTCAGTGGTTTGAGCATTGGCCTGCTAAATCCAGGGTTGTGAGCTCAATCCTTGAGGAGGCCATTTAGGGATCTGGGGCAAAAATCAGGGATTGGTCCTGCTTTGAGCAGGGGGTTGGACTAGATGACCTCCTGAGATCCCTTCCAACCCTGAGATTCTATGAATGTTAAAATGAAAGAACTGTGTGAATGGCTAAAAAGCATTTTATGGTATAATAAAAATTAGAAATCATTAGGACTTAGATATTACAAAATGATAGTATTTTAAAAAGCCACATTTCATGGATAACTTTATTAGTTACTAGCAATGTTACTAGTTGGTGGCAAGAGTACTATGGGATTGGCCAGTAAGTAACCATCTGAAAGGATAAGCGTATGCTGTTTGTATTTTGTCTCTGCCTGCTCTATGGTTTGGAACTGATGTGTTTTTCGGAGATAGAAGAAAAGACAATACAGGTAATAGAAAATAATATACTGAGGAGAATTGCAGGCACATGAAGGGTAGACAGTGTGCATGGAAGAAATTAGGGGGAAGATGAATTTAGGATTATCAGTGATAGGCTGGAGAATGAACATTTGAGTTGGGCTGGATATGTAAGAAGAATGAGAGAAGAACAATCGGCAAAGAAATCATGGGAGGAAGAGACATCAAAAAAAGCATGTGAAAGATCAAGGATATGATGGAAAGACTCTGTCTTGTGAAGTTTGAAAAGAAAAAAAATGGAACCTCAAGACCTACAAGCCAGTGCCATGGGCTGGAAGGAGAGGCGAACAATTGTGAGTACCTCTAACCCCATGTAAATTGGGGAAAGAGTCAAGAAGTAAAGTGAAGTTAGTTGACATTACTGGGAAACATGTTAACCAACAAAACATTAGGGGCAGAAGGTAAACCATAAATTCCATGACAAATTTTAAAATGTGAACAAGTGACAGTGTAATTGGTCTGGGACAGGGACTGTCTTTTTGTTCTGTGTTTGTAGAATACCTGGCACAATGTGGTCCTGTTACATGACTGGGGCTCCCAGATGCTATGGTCAGAATTATTAACAATAATAATGATAACAACAAAAATAATAAATAATGTAAAACATTTAATCGCTATTGGTTATAGAAGTGTGCTGGAAAATATTGGAATAATATTTATTGCAAATTTAAACAAAGGAAACATATTGAGTATATGAGGGTCCTCTAAAAGTTGAATTTTCTGGTATATAAAGGCTTTAGAATATTAAAGTAAGTAGTGCAGCTTTGTATATCTAACTTTATTATTATTTAATGAAAGCAATAAGGAGAAGTAAAGTAGTGCTAGTATGGCCCCATGAAATGGCACAAGTAAAGTATGTTAAAGAATAAAAATGTTATCACATCAAATCATAAGCATGACAGGACACCATTTCTGTTCGATATAATTGGCAGTATAAACAAAATATATTTTGTGTGAAACAGAGCTAGAGAAAAAAATTATACGTGAAATGTTTTCTCATCTCACTGCTCATGGATTTACGTCTATAAGTCAGTGCACATTGAGGCAAATGAAAATATGCCTCTTTGGTATTTGGAGCATAATGAATTTACACTTTTTTGGAGCTTCTAAAATTAAAATAATAAAGCCAGCAGATGTTATGCAATTATGTTTATACTGCCTTTGAGGAAAATGGACCAAATTCTGCTTTCAGTTACAATGGTTTCAGTTTCTATTATGGAGCAAAATTCTGGACCAAAATAAATGGACCAAGTTCTGCTTTCAGTTACATCAAACTGTGGAGTAACTCCATTAAAGTCATTGCAGTTAGTCCAGATTTGCATCTGCATTACTGAGAGCTGAATTTGACCCAATGTTTTTAAAGTGTGAAAGAAATAAATGTAGGGCTAGATTCAATACAAACAACATCCATCTGGTTTCAACACAAAGCGCTCCAGCATGCTAGTTTTTGAAACATGTGCCGCCATTTCAGTTAGAAAACTAGATGCATTTTTGAACTCATCTTCACAGTGCATAGCATGGAGCCATTAATGTTCATGTCCCAAGTGATACGCTGAAGTGGACTCTTGCAGACTTGTAGGACATTTTTGGTTAACATTTGACAATTATTTTGGAGGAAGATTGTGACTAAATTCACATGATACTTTGGGTTTATCAGAAGAGGGAACATTTTTGTGGGAACTGCTTATTAAAATATTTGCAACATATCATTGATGGACTTTTTACAAGCTAGCTGGATGTGACTGTTGTATAATGTGTATGCAATATACTACAGTGAAGATAAGGCCAGTGTCAGATTGTAATACCCTTACTCACATTTATTAAAAAGAAAAGGAGTACTTGTGGCACCTTAGAGACTAACAAATTTATTAGAGCATAAGCTTTCGTGAGCTACAGCTCACTTCATCGGATGCATTTGGTGGAAAAAACAGAGGAGAGATTTATATACACACACACAGAGAACATGAAACAATGGGTTTATCATACACATTGTAAGGAGAGTTTTAGAGTAGCAGCCATGTTAGTCTGTATTCGCAAAAAGAAAAGGAGTACTTGTGGCACCTTAGAGACTAACAAATTTATTAGAGCATAAGCTTTCGTGAGCTACAGCTCATTTCATCGGATGCATTTGGTGGAAAAAACAGAGGAGAGATTTATATACACACACACAGAGAACATGAAACAATGGGTTTATCATACACACTGTAAGGAGAGTTTTAGAGTAGCAGCCGTGTTAGTCTGTATTCGAAAAAGAAAAGGAGTACTTGTGGCACCTTAGAGACTAACAAATTTATTAGAGCATAAGCTTTCGTGAGCTACAGCTCACTTCATCGGATGCATCACCAAATGCATCCGATGAAGTGAGCTGTAGCTCACGAAAGCTTATGCTCTAATAAATTTGTTAGTCTCTAAGGTGCCACAAGTACTCCTTTTCTTTTTGTAAGGAGAGTGATCACTTAAGATAAGCCATCACCAGCAGCGGGGGGGTGGGGGGGGGAGGAGGAAAACCTTTCATGGTGACAAGCAAGGTAGGCTAATTCCAGCAGTTAACAAGAATATCAGAGGAACAGTGGGGGGTGGGGTTTGGAGGGAGAAATACCATGGGGAAATAGTTTTACTTTGTGTAATGACTCATCCATTCCCAGTCTCTATTCAAGCCTAAGTTAATTGTATCCAGTTTGCAAATTAATTCCAATTCAGCAGTCTCTCATTGGAGTCTGTTTTTGAAGCTTTTTTGTTGAAGTATAGCCACTCTTAGGTCTGTGATCGAGTGACCAGAGAGATTGAAGTGTTCTCCAACTGGTTTTTGAATGTTATAATTCTTGACGTCTGATTTGTGTCCATTCATTCTTTTACGTAGAGACTGTCCAGTTTGGCCAATGTACATGGCAGAGGGGCATTGCTGGCACATGATGGCATATATCACATTGATAGATGCGCAGGTGAACGAGCCTCTGATAGTGTGGCTGATGTGATTAGGCCCTATGATGGTATCCCCTGAATAGATATGTGGACAGAGTTGGCAACGGGCTTTGTTGCAAGGATAGGTTCCTGGGTTAGTGGTTCTGTTGTGTGGTGTGTGGTTGCTGGGGAGTATTTGCCGTATAGAGTGGAAATCTGTCAACTTCATGAAAAAACTCGCACAGATACAGACAGACATCATCTTCCTCTCCAAATGCAAACAGATGGACATCATACCGAAAGGACTGAAGGTAAAAAATCCATTACAATCTACATACCACACAGACTATGCTGACAGCTTGTGCCACACACTCTCAAAGAAACTGCGGAACCACCTGATCAACATCCTCTACAGCAAACAGGGAAAGATTAAGAATGAGCTCTCAAAACTGGATACTCTCATAAAGAACCAACCTTCCACACAAACTTCCTCGTGGCTGGACTTTACAAAAACTAGACAAGCCATTTACAAAACACACTTTGCTTCTCTACAAAAGAAAAAGGACACTAAGCTATCTAAACTACTATATGCCACAAGGGGCCACAACAATGGTTCCCGTAACCCACCCAGCAATATTGTTAATCTATCCAACTATACTCTTAGCCCAGCAGAAGAATCTGTCCTATCTCGGGGCCTCTCCTTTTGCCCCTCCACCCCCACAAACATGATACAGTTCTGTGGTGACCTAGAATCCTATTTTCGACGTCTCAGACTCAAGGAATATTTCCAACACACCTCTGACCAACATATTAACCCACAGAGACCTTCCTGCCAACACTACAAAAAGAAGGATTCTGGGTGGACTCCTCCTGAAGGTCGAAACAGCAGCCTGGATTTCTACATAGAGTGCTTCCGCCGACGTGCACGAGCTGAAATTGTGGAAAAGCAGCATCGCTTACCCCATAACCTCAGCCATGCAGAACACAGTGCCATCCACAGCCTCAGAAACAACTCTGACATCATAATCAAAAAGGCTGACAAAGGAGGTGCTGTCGTCATCATGAATAGGTCGGAGTATGAACAAGAGGCTACTAGGCAGCTCTCCAACACCACTTTCTACAAGCCATTACCCTCTGATCCCACTGAGAGTTACCAAAAGAAACTACAGCATTTGCTCAAGAAACTCCCTGAAAAAGCACAAGAACAAATCCGCACAGACACACCCCTGGAGCCCCGACCTGGGGTATTCTATCTGCTACCCAAGATCCATAAACCTGGAAATCCTGGACGCCCCATCATCTCAGGCATTGGCACCCTGACAGCAGGATTGTCTGGCTATGTAGACTCCCTCCTCAGGCCCTTCGTTACCAGCACTCCCAGCTATCTTCGAGACACCACTGACTTCCTGAGGAAACTACAGTCCATTGGTGATCTTCCTAAAAACACCATCCTAGCCACTATGGATGTGGAAGCCCTCTACACCAACATTCCACACAAAGATGGACTACAAGCCGTCAGGAACAGTATCCCCGATACTGTCACGGCTAACCTGGTGGCTGAACTTTGTGACTTTGTCCTCACCCATAACTATTTCACATTTGGTGACAATGTATACCTTCAAATCAGCAGCACTGCGATGGGTACCCGCATGGCCCCACAGTATGTCAACATTTTTATGGCTGACTTAGAACAACGCTTCCTCAGCTCTCGTCCCCTAATGCCCCTACTCTACTTGCGCTACATTGATGACATCTTCATCATCTGGACCCATGGAAAAGAAGCTCTTGAGGAATTCCACCATGATTTCAACGATTTCCATCCCACCACCAACCTCAGCCTGGACCAGTCCACACAAGAGATCCACTTCCTGTACACTACGGTGCTAATAAGCGATGGTCACATAAACACCATCCTATATTGGAAACCTACTGACCGATATTCCTACCTACATGCCTCTAGCTTTCATCCAGATCATACCACTTGATCCATTGTCTACAGCCAAGCGCTACGATATAACCGCATTTGCTCCAACCCCTCAGACAGAGACAAACACCTACAAGATCTCTATCATGCATTCCTACAACTACAATACCCACCTGCTGAAGTGAAGAAACAGATTGACAGAGGCAGAAGAGTACCCAGAAGTCACCTACTACAGGACAGGCCCAACAAAGAAAACAACAGAACGCCACTAGCCATCACCTTCAGCCCCCAACTAAAACCTCTCCAACGCATCATCAAGGATCTACAACCTATCCTGAAGGACGACCCATCACTCTCACAGATCTTGGGAGACAGACCAGTCCTTGCTTACAGACAGCCCCCCAATCTGAAGCAAATACTCCCCAGCAACCACACACCACACAACAGAACCACTAACCCAGGAACCTATCCTTGCAACAAAGCCCGTTGCCAACTCTGTCCACATATCTATTCAGGGGATACCATCATAGGGCCTAATCACATCAGCCACACTATCAGAGGCTCGTTCACCTGCGCATCTACCAATGTGATATATGCCATCATGTGCCAGCAATGCCCCTCTGCCATGTACGTTGGCCAAACTGGACAGTCTCTACGTAAAAGAATGAATGGACACAAATCAGACGTCAAGAATTATAACATTCAAAAACCAGTTGGAGAACACTTCAATCTCTCTGGTCACTCGATAACAGACCTAAGAGTGGCTATACTTCAACAAAAAAGCTTCAAAAACAGACTCCAAGGAGAGACTGCTGAATTGGAATTAATTTGCAAACTGGATACAATTAACTTAGGCTTGAATAGAGACTGGGAATGGATGAGTCATTACACAAAGTAAAATTATTTCCCCATGGTATTTCTCCCTCCCACCCCACCCCCCACTGTTCCTCTGATATTCTTGTTAACTGCTGGAATTAGCCTACCTTGCTTGTCACCATGAAAGGTTTTCCTCCTTTCCCCCCCCCTGCTGCTGGTGATAGCTTATCTTAAGTGATCACTCTCCTTACAGTGTGTATGATAAACCCATTGTTTCATGTTCTCTGTGTGTGTGTATATAAATCTCTCCTCTGTTTTTTCCACCAAATGCATCCGATGAAGTGAGCTGTAGCTCACGAAAGCTTATGCTCAAATAAATTTGTTAGTCTCTAAGGTGCCACAAGTACTCCTTTTCTTTTTGCGAATACAGACTAACACGGCTGCTACTCTGAAACCTCACATTTATTAGTTTCTCTGTGAAGAATCCCATTGTCTTCACATGGAGTAAGATCTTATGTGAGTCAGGGTATTACAATCTAGTGGTCTAACCAAAACTGGAATGCCTAAATTTCCTGGAACTATAGAGCAAATTCTACTCTTACACTACTGCTGTAAATGGTTCAGGTTTGGTTCAGGCCATATGTAGTACATAGGAAAATACTTACTTGTTCTGTTGAACTGGATTACTACTTCAGGAGGTAGCAACAGAAAATATAGAATATTTTGTTACAAAGGGCTAAATCCTATTTGTGGTGTGCAAATCGGGAAAATTGGGCTTAAAGGAGCCTTTCTCCCAAACAAGAAACAGGATTTCTCCATAGCAAGTACAACTGATTAGTATACCAGCATAGGTACCACATTTACAAGAGGGTGTGATGTGTAATTTAAGGGGCATATCTATAAAGAGTTGGAGAGCACACACAACTGAAATCAATGGGAATTGTAGGTGCTCCGAGTGGGTTCAAGAATTAAGGCTACCAAGATTAGTAGGCGTTTTTCAATAAATAGGCCTAAGTGACTTGTCTAAAATCACATGTGAAGTATGTGAGACAGCCAGGAATAAAACCCAGACTTTTTGAGTGCTAGTCTTGTGCTCAAATCATACTAGATCATTTTCTCTTTCTTTGATTTGAGATGAAAGATGTCATGCCATCCATTGCATCTATTTGATCATTCAGTGGTTGGTCTTAATTTAGCAATTTAATTGAGTATTTATTTCGACATAATTTGGCTTCAGCTTTGCAAAGGGAAGGAGGATTGATCTGAGATAGTGTTTTATTAAGACGAAAGCTTGTGCATGATTTTCTGCACCTCGTTTAGTAATTTACAACAGTGCAGAGTGAAATAGCAGTGGTTTATTAACCCAATATATTGGAACTGGTTCTGTGTTGCCCTGCACCTTGCATAGTCATTTACATCAGCGCAACGTGAATGCCAACTGGGTGTAAAATGTACCCATTCTTGTTTAGTAGTGTTTTATATCCACTGGGCACTCACTTTGTACCAGTGTAAATTACAAAAGGTTACTCCTGGGGCAATTCTGCACCACTGAGCATGTGCAGAATTATGTTCCCCCGCAGATTTATTTGCTTCCCTGCAGAAAAATGATTTTCTCACAAGGAAGCAAAGATACGCCACAAGAGTGGTCATATGATCCTCCTCCGCAGTATGTTTCAGGGGCTCGGCAGCAGGCAGAGAGGTAAATCATTGTGGGGCAGGAGGCAGGACTGGGAAAGACCCGGCTGGCGGCTCCTACTCTGTGCCAGGCTCAGCTGCTAGTCCCGGCTGGGCTGGGAGGAGGTATTTCTTCTTCCTTTGCACGGCATCCGGGGCTGGGTCAGACCCACCCCCAGATTTCTCCCCCAGCTGAAAGAAGCTCTGCAAACTCCACCCCCGTCCCCACTTCCTGCACCCATTGTTCCTCAGCTGCAGGGGGAGGGATCCCTAAACAGGGAGCTGCTCCCCCATCCGCCCAGCCCCTGTGCATCCAGACACCCTCATACCGAGACCCTCCTACCGAACCTCACCCTCCCACACACTCAGAACCGTCCCCCTGATGAGCCTCACTTCCCCTGCACCTGGACCACCCCGATGAGCCACCCACACCGGGATCCCCACCTCACCAAGCCCCAATCAGCTGCATCTGGACCCCCCACTGAGTCCCCCACACCTGTATCTACCTGCCAAGCTCTATCTCCCCCACATCCAGACTCCCCACAACTGAGCTCCAACTATTCACTTGATGCTTCATATGGACCCCCCCTGCAGAGTCCCATTACCGTTGCACCCAGAACCCCCCAACAAGCCTCTGTGCATCCAGATTCCCCCCCACCGGATCCCCCACTGAGCCACCCACACCTAGATTGCCCCACACAGAACCCTCTCAACCCACACCTGGATCCTCCCCCCCGACTAAGCTCCTCCACACTTGGCTCCTGCCTTGCTGAGCCTGCCTGCTCACACCTGGTGCACCTGGATCAGAGGGGCAAAGCCATAGGGTGTTTTTGGGGCAGGCCCAGTCCTTGTGCCGTGTCAGAGTTGGGTGCAGCCTCACCGCTGAATCCGTGTCCCGGGGAAGCTGCACAGTGATCTCCCACCTCTGTGCAGCCAATGGCCTGAGCTCTCCATGCCATTCTGGAGCCTCCACATTTATTTGACAAATAAAATTTGCAGAATTGTGTAGAATTTTAAAATAATCACATTTTTATTTTTGAGGGGCATAATTTTTAATATTTTGGCACAGAATGCCTTCAGTAGTAAAAGGTGCAGAGCACCAGGGAGTCATGCCCTTATTCTCTGCATCTGACACTATAAACAATATTCTCCAAGGTCAGTTGTCAAAACCAAAGCCATAGGCTGAATTGTGCTGTGAGGTTTGCATAAATGCAGCTCTCTTTGGCTTCAGATTGGCCTATTTTGGCCCAATATTTATTAATAGAAAATAACTGACTACAACGTGCATATAATGTAGACACCTCAGAAAGCCAAATGGCACCACATACAAAAGAAGAGGAAAGAGCAAACAGCATTTTGCAATAATATTAGCTTTTTATTTTCAAGCAGTACAGATATATAACATGATCTTCTATTTTCCACAGCCTTTAGAGTAAAATTAAAACTAGCTTGTCTTACCAACCAGCTCTAAAAATAGTATGCATACTCATACAAACTTCTCCTACATCATAGCTATATATATTTGTGGAAGTCCATATATCCAAGAGGAAGTGATTTTGTTACTGTGCAGGGACTTCTCCTGTATTCATTACAGCCAACAGTATTAGCAAAGTGTACAGTAATTTGAAATAGTGTTTATTTTTCCATGGAGTTTCTATAGATGGGATGGTATAAGTAGTAACCTCGTCCCTAAGGGAGGTATTAAATCCTCTTACAGAATTCAGAGGTATAGTAGTATGAAATCTCCATCTGAGATTTGAGAAAAGTTAATGAGTGAAAATATTATTTTTCTGCATTAATCCATACTGCTGTAATTTCCTTGTCGCAGTTTTAGATTTGCTCTGCATCAAATTGTTGACATCAAATACCCAGCTGGTACAATAGAAACACAGAGTAACATCTGGCACCACATTAGAATACTGCATGGTGAAAGAACACTGTCTTTGGTTATAATAGAAAACTAAACACTCCTATTTTCCAGCTCTTGCTGTTCACATTTTCTGGTCTGACAAGTGTAGGAACAATTTATCTATTTGGGAAGAACAAACATTAAAATGTGTTAGAATACTGTGACAATTTTTGATATTTCCTTACTGTTTCATCAGTTTCCCTTAGGAAGGCACTGGGAACCGAAGCCTATTCAGAGGCATTTGAATCAAGCTTGGTGATCCTTGTTTCATTCTTCCATTTGTTTCAATTGCTAATTGGCCAAAAATAGGTTTTTGTGGTATAACCATTTGGAATAAATTCAATAAGGATGAATAAAAGGTTAAAATGCCAAAAATCAGAGGAAAAACACTATAAAAATTCAGCAAGAAACACCCTTTGAACCATCACAAAAATGCAAGCAAAGTGTAAAGATCAATGCTTTAGAATCAATGAAACTAGATAAGGAAAAGTCAGGAAACTAAGTAGCCATAAAAGTAATTTTAACACCAGCATTGAAAGAGAGAGCGAGAGAGAGCGAGAGCAAACTCCCAGTCTTCAGCTCAGATGTATCTTGGCATGTTGCAAAGATGCACCCAGGGTTCATTGGAGGCCATAGGAGACAGAGCATAATTTAGAGTTGCCCTAATTTACATAGGCAAGGCAGGCTCCAGAATACAGGAAGAATACAGAATACAGAATACAGGAAGCATAAACATGGTTTAAAGCCATCTTCCCCCCCTACACTCCTCCCTCCTGACCACAAGTGCAAGAACGAAATAACTGAGAATAAGACGTATTATTTCCAAAATAACCAGGAATCAAATTTCCCTTTAGATATGCAGGCCTGAAGCCCATTGGGCCACTCATGTTTAAAAGTGATTTGGGTTTAATTCATATGTAATGCATCAAAAAGCTTCTTGTTTGTTTTCTCACAAAGTGAAGAGTATTGGGACTCTGCAGGAGGATTACTGCCACATCTGTGTCACAGTCTGGAGATTTGCCTAAGTCACAGTCCTACTCTCAAACTGTAACATAAAATATTTTTAAAAAATCAAAGTGTTTTCATTTCTTTTTTTCTAAAATATTTTTGCGGCTGTACTCATTTGCAAGCTCCGTGTGGTAGTATAGCATGGTAATGTTGTATGAATTGTTGACATCCACTGAGAGAACAGGTGCTTCATTGGAACTTAATGGACTGTATCTGGTATCTGAAGTACCACTGGAAAAGTATTTTGTCCCAACTTTTTTCTAAGAATCAATAGTATGCCATACATATGTAAAAAGGTTATAAAATTAGGCAGCACTGAAACAGTTAAAATCTAGGGGGAAGTTTACCGTCACACAGTGGGAACTTTCTGAGCATGGGACTTTTACAAGGATCAAGTAACACACCTATCATACCTCAAGGCAATTGTACCTGTATATCACGCATCATATCAAATGGACTGAAGGTAAAAAATCCATTGCAATTGACATACTACATTGACTATGGTGAGAGACTGTGCCACACACTCTCAAAGAAACTGAGGAACCACCTGTTCAGCATCCTGTACAGCAGACAGGAGAAGATCAAGAATAAGCTCTCAAAACTGGAGACACTCATACAAAACCAACCTTCCACACAAATTTCCATGTAGCTGGACTTTACAAAACAACACAAGCCATTTACAATGCACACTTAACTTCTCTACAGAGGAAAAAGGACAGTAAACTATCTAAACTCCTACATGCCACAGAGGGCTACAACAGTGGTACCTCAACTCACCTAACAATATTGTTAATCTATCCAATGACACACTTAGCCTGGTGGAAGAGTCTGTCCTATCTCGGGGACTCTCTTTCTGCCCCACCACCCCCATGAACATGATACAGTTCTGCGGTGAACTGGAAGCCTACTTTTGTTGTCTCCTACTTAAGGAATATTTTCAACACACCACTGAACAGCGCACTGACCCACAGGAACCCTCCTACCAACACTACAAGAAGAAGAATTCTGCATGGACTCCTCCTAACAGTCAAAATGATAGACTGGACTTCTACATAGAATGCTTCCACCGATGTGCACAGGCTGAAATTGTGAACAAACAGCATCACTTGCCCCATAACCTCAGCCATACAAAACACAATGCCATCCACAGCCTCAGAAACAACTCTGACATTATAATCAAAGGGGCAGACAAAGGAGGTGCTGTGGTCATAATAAACAGGTCGGATTATGAACAGGAGGTTGTCAGGCAACTCTCCAACACTACATTTAACAGACCACTATCCTCTGACCCCACTGAGGAGTACCAAAGGAAACTACACTATCTGCTTAAGAAACTCCCTGCTACAGCATGGGAACAAAACTATACGGACATACCCCCAGACCCTAACCAGGGGTATTCTATCTGCTACCCAAGATCCATAAACCTGGAAACCCTGGAAGCCCCATCATCTCAGGCATTGGCACTCTTACAACAGGATTATCTGGCTACTTGGACTCTCTCCTCAAACCCTACTCTACCACCACTCCTAGCTATCTTTGAGACACCACTGACTTTCTGAGGAAACTACAATGCATTGGTGATCTTCCTGAAAACACCATCCTGGCCACCAGGGATGTAGAAGCTCTTTATACCAATATTCCACATGAGGATGGATGGACTACAAGCTGTCAGGAACAGTATCCCTGATGAGGCCACAGCTGGTGGCTGAGCTTTGTGACTTTGTCCTCACCCACAACCATTTCAGATTTGGAGACAACTTATACCTTCAAGTCAGTGGCACTGTTGTGGGTACCCGCATGGCCCCACAGTATGCCAACATTTTTATGACTGACTTAGAACAACGCTTCCTCAGCTCTCGTTCCCTCCTCTACTTGTGCTACATTGATGATATCTTCATCATATGGACTCATGGGAAGCAGGCTCTTGAAGAATTCCACCATGATTTCAACAATTTTCCCCCCACCATCAACCTCAGCCTGGACTAGTCCACATAAGAGATCCACTTCCTGGACACTACAGTGCAAATAAGTGATGGTCACATAAACACCACCCTATACCGGAAACCTACTGACCGCTATACATGCCTCCAGCTTCCATCCAGGACACATCACACGATCCATTGTCTACAGCCAACCCCTAAGATACAATCGAATTTGCTCCAATCCCTCAGACAGAAACAAACACTTACAAGATCTTTATCAAGCATTCTTAAACTACAATACCCACCTGGGGAAGTGAGGAAACAGATTGACAGAGCGAGACAGATACCCAGAAATCACTGACTTCAGGACAGGCCCAACAAGGAAAATAACAGAACACCACTGGCCATCACGTACAGCCCCCAGCTAAAACCTCTACAGCACATTATCAACGCTCTACAACCTATCCTGGAAAATGATCCCTTACTCTCCCAGACCTTGGGAGGCAGGCCAGTCCTCGCTTACAGACAGCCCCCCAACCTGAAGCAAATACTCACCAGCAACTATACACCACGCCACACCACAAAAACATTAACCCAGGAACCAATCCCTGTAGCAAACCTCGTTGCCTACTCTGTCCCCATATCTACTCTAGTGACACCATCAGAGGACCCAACCACATCAGCCATCAGAGGCTCATTCACCTGCACGTCTACTAATGTTATATATGCCATCATGTGCCAGCAATGTCCCTCTGCCATGTACATTGGCCAAACTGGACAGTCCCTATGTAAAAGAATAAATGGACACAAATCAGATATCAGGAATGGTAACATACAAAAGCCAGTAGGAGAACACTTCATTCAATCTACCTGGACATTCTATAACAGATTTGAAAGTAGCTATACTTGAACAAAAAAAACTTCAGAAATAGATTTCAAAGAGAAACATCAGAACTAAAATTCATTTGCAAATTTAACACCATTAATTTGGGATAAAATAGGGACTGGGAGTGGCTGGCTCATTACAAAAGCAGTTTTGCCTTTCCTGGAATTGACACCTCCTCATCTATTATTGGGCGTGGACTACATCCACCCTGATCGAATTGGCCCTGTCAGCACTGGTTCTCCACTTGTGAGGTAACTCCCTTCTCTTCATGTGTCAGTATATTATGTCTGCATCTGTAATTTTCACTCCATGCATCTGAAGAAGTGGGGTTTTTACCCACAAAAGTTTATGCTCAAATAAATCTGTTAGTCTTTAAGGTGCCACCGGACTCCTTGTTTTTGTAGATACAGGCTAACATGGCTATCCCCTGATACTTGTATATCACCCTTGTGATCCAGGAAAGGCATCCAATTTCAGGCTTCCCGTTGCTGTCTCCTCTCTTAGGGCAAAGAAAGACATGTGTGTCTCTCTTCCTTCTGACAGGGAAATTCCAGGCTGCACAGTTCCCTGACTACATTGTGAATCCCCCAGCAATACAGATTGCTTGAGCAGGCCTGCTTTGTCTTCTCAGAGGCAATGAACAGTGTAATTGATACAGTTAAGTTACCACACAGCTCTTTCAAAGCAAGCATATTTATTCTCAAGGCAAAATCATTACAGAAAAATATTAAAAACAATGAAAGAATCGACATGCATATGAATAAGCTTCCTAGAGATCACCCACTGACTCCAACAGGGTTCTGGCCTGTGAACATTAAAATCCATCACCAAGGGGGTTTTTCTGTAATCATAAATTCATAACAGCTGTTAGCTCAGAACAAACACACCCATGAATCTGTGAGTCACTCTTTTATCCACTTTGGGTCTCTGGTCTGGTCCTAAAGAAAGAGATATCAGCAGACAATGAGTTTCTCCTCAGGCAGCAGCATCAAAAGGATGGGTCTGGAAGTGAGAAGTGGCTTTCTCCTCCTCCCAAGTGTTTCCTGGGAATCCCACTTACCTTTGTTTATCTAGCTAGCACATTGTTTCAAAGACTCCTTTGAAGTTTGTAAGATTTCCTAAGATTTACATTAGTCATGGCTCTTAAAGAAGTTATATACGGTCCACAGTAATATTTGTATTTTTAATGCAATGAACTCCTAAAATACTTAAACTTAATTCAATAAGGTTTGCCAGGATGTTGCGGGAACTTGCCATATCTGTCACAGCATCCTTTTGAAGAAAAGCCACCATAGACCTGCAAAGCAATATATGTAATTACTCCATGATATGATGATGCTTACACATTTTAAGTTAGGTTTATTATTTAGAATTTCCCCAATATTTTCTTGACATTTTAGCCTACATATTATCTCCCCTGCAAAATACTGCAAATTGCACTTATTCATGGGAAAACTGTTCCTTGCACACACACACGCACACACACACTTCACAGTTTCATAGTAATCAGATCCTCATTAAATATCATTCTAATTCTTGCTAACTGGGCATTTCTGTAAAACTGATGTTTATCCCTTACACAAAACACTTCATATAAATAACACAGTTGAAAGGTCAGTATTGGCAGCAGCTGTGAATGGGAGATTACAACTGTTTTAAAAGGGATTTCACCTACATTTCTCTCTCTCTCTCTCTCTTTCTCTCTCTCTTTCTCTTTTAAATTTAAAACCAGGAATGAACCCAAGAAAAAGCCATATGTTTAAATACTCCAGGGACACATACAGTAAAAGATAATGGATGAGTGGCCTTTTTCTTCATGAAGATTTACATGGTTGTCTTGAAAAGCATTCATCTTATGGCATTAATTCGATCCCAAAATGATATACTTAAGGGTCATTAAGCAGTTTCAGCCAGTCAAACATTTGGTAACTAGGATCCAGTTCATACATTACTCTCCTACTGTTTCTCCTTTGTCTAACTACAAAACTGCCTAGTCAACAGTCTGGTCTCTTTTACCTTCCATGAATGATTTTCTTTGATCAATTTTGTTTTCTTTATCTAAAATATGCTTAAATAGCTCCATCTATTATTGGTGATGGCTTTCATCTCAAGATTTCTCAGGCTACAAAGCTTCTACAGATGCTTGAGTATAGATACCCGTCTGTTTCCCCCTCCCACCCCCGCCTTTTGTCTCTCCAAATCCACTTTTCTGATCAACCAGGGATTGGAAAATGTGGAATAACTGAATAAAGCTGACTTTGCAGCATTTTGAAGAGCTACTTTGCCTGGGAGCATAGAGCTGTGTTAAGATTAGAGGAGGGAGGGATTCACTGCAACAGAGTCAAGATGAGGAGTACAAAGGTGCTGACAGCAGTAGGAATTTCTTGCTTCCCCTTTATTTGCTTCTGGTAGGCCCTAGTATCTTCAGGATTTTGATTTTGATTTTTTCCCCTTCAAATCATAGGCTGTGACCTAGTTGGAGTCTTTCCCAATAGGCTGAAATATACTGGTGTGATTCACTCTCAAACAAATAGTATCAAATAGTATCTAACAATATTTAAATACTGATGTGATTTACTATCCAACAGATGCTGCTCAGTTACAGCATTTAAAATCTACGGCCATAGGGGCCATATAAGAACCTAGATTTGTAGACAGATATGGAATAAAAATCTCAGCTATTAGGTGTGAGAGGATGCAGTTAGGGTTAGGGTTAGGATGTGAGAAAATAGAGCAACTGATAAAGAGGATAGCAGAAGGCAGGCTTAGCACAGTTAGGAACTGTACCACATTTCAAATGGTGAAAGCCATATGGTGGTAATCATATCATGTATCCTTAAATCTAATTTTAAAAAATACTAACTTTTATACAAATATACATCTATCATATTATCTGGATTCATATACAACTGGATTCTGGTTCATGGCTTTGTTGCTAAAAGCAGAACACGATAGTCCATTTATTTTCCAGTAATTTTGGCAATAGAATGTTGCATTTTTAATGTGGATGTTGTGTTGCAATATGAGAATATTGCATTATTCCGCATTTGAGTTGCAGTCTGAAGTGAAGGAGTTGTGTTTTGATATGAAATTTTATTGCAATGCGGTGATATCGTATTGTGGCATTTTTGCATTGTTGCATCCTGGGATTAGTGCTGACTTGTGAGACTGTAAGACATATCATTGCTAGGGTCCTACCAAATTAATGGCTGTGAAAAATGCATCATGGACCATGAAATCTGATATCCCCCGTGAAATCTGGCTAGTGTAGGGGAGGGACAGAGCTGAGGGCTCTTACCGTGTGCTCGTCTCCAGATGCTAGTCTGGACAGGCTGCAGAGGGATGAGACTTCCTCTTCCCCTGCAGGGGCCACTCTTGGGACTGGGTCAGACTCACCTCCGGGAACCTCCCCAGACTGCAGTAACCTCCACGGTGGTTTGGAGTATCACGGTATACTGTGACCCACCCCCACAATAGCCTTGCGACCCCCCACTATGGTCCCCTTTTGGACCCCCACAGTTACAACACTGTGAAATTTCAGATTTAAATATCCGAAATCGTAAAATTTACTATTTTTAAAATTCCATGACCATGAGATTGGCCAAAATGGACAGTGCATTTGGTAGGGCCTTAATCATGGCATGTCTGCCCCACACGTACAGGGCCCAGCAAGGAGCCAAGGAAATACAGGACACGAGTGTGAAAACTAAGGAACAGAGTTTACTTTCATAACGCGCACTAGCCCGTGTGGTACAAAGTCAGGCACAGTATAAATCAGACAAATAGTGCCTTCCGGTCGGCTGTTATTGCAGTACAGCCTACAGTGCGCAGGCACAGGACACAGGCTGGGAGGTGTCACTGGAGTAGGGTGACCAGACAGCAAGGGTGAAAAATCGGGAGGGTGGGGGGGTAATAGGAGCATATATAAGAAAAAGGCCCAAAATCGGGACTGTCCCTATAAAATCGGGACATCTGGTCACCCTACACTGGAGGGATGGGTGAGGCAGCGACAGACCGTGGTAGTGGCTGGGATGAGGCCCTGTGATCATGGGGCACTTGGTCCCTGGTGCCCGTTTATTAACAGACACGTAACACAGTCTAGCCACATCCACCACAGCTGCCCGTGCGAAGACCGGGCATCCTAGGGTTCTTGCCCTGAGCAAAGATGGCCGCCGGGGGGGGGGGCAGAGAGCAACCGTCTTGGTCACGTGGTTAGCGCGCTTGGGACTCGGCCTGGCGGGGAGTCAGGGCAGGAAGCGGAAATGACGTTTAAAGAAGCGCCTGCGGCGGGCCCCCCCGTCCATTGCATGGCGATGAACAGCCGGCTTCAGGAGATCAGGGAGCGACAGAAACTGCGCCGGCAGCTCCTGGCTCAGCAGGTAGCGGGGGAGGGGAGCGGGGTAGACACGAGGGAATGTAGGTGCCGGGCCGGGCCGCAGCACTCCCGGAGAGCAGCTCCCGCCGCGGAGGGGCGTGTGTCTCGGCTGCTCTGACCCCGCCCACACAGCCGCGGCAGGCGCGCTAGGCCTAGCGCTGGCAGGTGCGGGGTTGCCCGGGGCCCCTCCCCCTGGCCCCTGGCGGTTAGGTCCCGAGGGCGGCGGCGGGCCCGGGGCGCGGGGGAGGCCGCGTGCCCCGGGCCGTGCCCGCGTGTGTCCCCAAGCCCCGTCCCGACTCTGCTACGCTGCTGGTCTCCAATACAGTGTGTGCTGAACGTGGCTGTAGGAGCCAGCGTGGGAGGGACTGTTGCATAGCGCGGGGTCAGTGATCAGAGCATCCCCGGTGCAGAAACTAGCCGGCTTAGGTTGGGTTTGAGGTTATTGTGGCCGTTACTTTTTGCTGAGCTGTAACATATATATATATGTGTGTGTGTGTATTGCCCTTCCTTCAGTTGGGAGCTGAAAGTGCGGATAGTATTGGTGCCATATTGAACAGCAAAGATGATCAGAGGGAAATCGCTGAAACGAGAGAAACCTGCAGGTCTGTATCGAAGCAGTTCTCTGTTAAAAATCAGTTTTTGCTCAATGTAATGATCGTTTTTTGAAAGAGGGAGAAAAGAGCAGGATCAGTTTTATAAGACGAGCATTTTTTTTCCATCCAGGTTAACAGAAGTAAAGAAACGTTAGTCCATATCAGAAAAGAAGAATTAAAAAATATTTCACAATCAAAGGCCTCTGCTCATAAATCTTACTGTCTTACTGAGATTTTGTTCTAAAAATAACCTCATTCTTTCCACTTATATTTCAAAGGGAAACCTTAAAACATCTCTTAATTGACTAGGAGAGAAGCCTTTGTTAGATATGTTTAGCTAGCATTTGGTACAATGCTGGATGTTGAACTGAGGTGGTTGTTAGCCAGTCCTGGAGGACTATAAAAACAAAATGTAAAACTGTACAACACACATAAACACAGAAATAGTAAAACAAATACCCTAGCCAACCAAATTGTAACAATATTGGAGCCAAAACATGCTTACCATAATCGTATAAGAAATCCCTTTGTTTGAGTAAGGCAAGCAGGATTTAGCCCCTGTCTTCAAAGTAATCCTTGGAGACAGAAACTAATTTCAGTTACTCCACATTTACACTAATGAAATCCTAACTTCAATAGGAATGATTACTGGATTTACACTGCTTCAACTGAACTAATAATCTGATCATTAGGGTCTGGTCAGTTCGAAACACTGCAAAATAAATGTGTTATTTTAAGGTTCTAGCAATGTAAACAACTAAGAAAATAAGTTAGAACTCTTTAAAAGAGTTCTTTTGTCAGAAAGCTGTGGCAGTATGGTATTATGAGAGAGGCGGTCCCAAGCCATTTTAGGCTTTATAGATTAAAACCAGCTCTTAAATTCAATTCAGAAACCAATATGCACCCATTGCCGATAATCCCAGATTATGAAATATGTTCTAATGTAGTGAAGAGAGAGAAATTGCTTTATATCTATGACTTTTCTATGTTTTTAGGGCTTCTTATACTTCAGCACCAAATGCAAAACGGAAATATCCAGATGAGGGAGAGGCTGATGAAGAAGAAATTGAAGAATATAAGGTTAAAAAGACAATGAAATAACAGTCCAAGAAACAGAATTTTTTTAAAGTGGTGAACTTTCTGTGCTGAATGATAAAAGATTAGTTTTGTGGGAAACTTATTTCAGGAAGTCAGTCACTAAAACTGTTAGATTATATTTCATGGTATTGATAGGCCTCATGTAGGGCTAAAAGAAAAGGAGGACTTGTGGCACCTTAGAGACTAACAAATTTATTTGAGCATAAGCTTTCGTGAGCTACAGCTCACTTCATCGGATGCATTCAAAGCTTATGCTCAAATAAATTTGTTAGTCTCTAAGGTGCCACAAGTCCTTCTTTTCTTTTTGCGGATACAGACTAACACAGCTGCTACTCTGAAACCTGTCATGAATTGCTGTTTAACGTATATTTAATGATTAAGTGTCTTCCATGGATTGTCTTTGATCTAGCGAGGAAGTTTAGGTGATGAGGAGAACCCCTTGGATGCAGTTGTGGTGCATTGTTCTAGTCTTGGTACATAGTAACATCTGAAGGCTTAATTATTTTTCTCATGGAGGTCGTTGGAATATGGGGATGATTACTGTGAGAATGTGGGCGGTATTGAAAGAGACAAGTTTGAATAGATGTGGAAGGGCAGAGTTAGGGAGGGCCTTGATAGCACAGACGAGTATGGTGGTGAAGGGTGAGCAAACCAGTGGACAGATTCAAAGGAAGGTGTGATGTGGTCATAGGAATTGGCTAGGAACATGTTACTAGCAATGTTGTATGAAAAGAAATTGTGATATGTATGTGTTGAGAGGCCAAAGAGAAAGAGGTTGCATTACCAAAACGGGAAATGAGTTGCTGGCTAAGAATAAATATTTTGCAGCGCAAGTACAGTATGTTTTGCGGGCCACAGCTCCCATTGGCTGGGAACAGCGAACCCCGGCCATTGGGAGCTGTGAGAGGCTGTACCTGCAGACACTCGGGTAAACACAGCGTCTTGTGGCCTGCCAGGACCAAACTGTGAACGAAGTTTGGGAACGGCTGCACTAGACTGAATATGCCCCTTGGGATAACACTAATAAACAGTTACAGATTGATTTTGTCAGGTTTATGAAAACGAGACATAGTACTGCTTATCTCTCACTGCAGTCTGGACCTGCAACACTCTCAGTATTCTTCTAATTCCAGAGTTATAGTGAGCATAGGTGGCTAATAATGCCTAATTATGTTGTGGTTTTGTTATACAGACAAAAATCTGTCAAGTGAATAATAGAGAATAAAAAGCTCATTGTGTTATCTAAAGCAAGGTTGAGCCCAGGTTTTCAGAAATGAGAAGTAGTGCCCTAAATCATTTCACCACCCAGACACTTGAGAATTTCTGATACTGAAATCATGTTGCTTAAGATAGAAGAGCCTTAGGTAGTAATGTAGATAATTCATTAATGTTTAGTTGCCATGTTAACATTACTGAAGTAAAAGTAAATAAAGAGCAATTTGTACTTTTTTGGAGTACAAAGTCAGGTTTTTTTGTTGTTGTTTGTTTGTTTTTTGTTTTTTTTTGGTAAAAAGAAAAGGAGTACTTGTGGCACCTTAGAGACTAACAAATTTATTTGAGCATAAGCTTTCGTGAGCTACAGCTCACTTCATCGGATGCTTTCAGTGGAAAATACAGTGGGGAGATTTATATACACAGAGAACATGACACAATGGGTGTTATCATACACGCTGTCAGGAGAGTGATCAGTTAAGATGAGCTATTACCATCAAAGTCGGGGGGGGGAGAAAACCTGCGTTCACCTGCGCATCTACCAATGTGACATATGCCATCATGTGCCAGCAATGCCTCTCTGGCATGTACATTGGTCAAACTGGACAGTCTCTATGTAAAAGAATAAATGGACACAAATCAGATGTCAAGAATTATAACATTCAAAAACCAGTCGGAGAACACTTCAATCTCCTTGGTCACTCGATTACAGACCTAAAAGTGGCTATTCAAAAAAAACCTTCAAAAACAAACTCCAACGAGAGACTGCTGAATTGGAATTAATTTGCAAACTGGATACAATTAACTTAGGCTTGAATAAAGACTGGGAGTGGATGTGTCATTACACAAAGTAAAACTATTTCCCCATATTATCCCTTTCTTCCCCCCCACTGTTCCTCAGACCTTCTTGTCAACTGCTGGAAATGGCCCACCTTGATTATCACTGCAAAAGGTTTTCTTCTCTCACCCCCGGCCCCCCCCGCTGTGATTACTCTCCTCACAGTGTGTATGATAACACCCATTGTTTCATGTTCTCTATGTATATAAATCATCTCCCCACTGTATTGTCCACTGAATGCATCTGATGAAGTGAGCTGTAGCTCACGGAAATTTATGCTCAAATAAATTTGTTAGTCTCTAAGGTGCCACAAATATTTCTTTTCTTTTTGAGAATAGAGACTAACACGGCTGCTACTCTGAAACCAGTTTTTTTTTGTGTGTGTTTCTCAGGAGTTGTGAAATCCTGTATGTAGCACTGATATTTTCTCTCCTCTGTGCCATTTAAAAAAAAATTGTTTAACTGCTAGGCTTAAGGAATAGAGAGGTGTTTTTATATTGGCATTTTTTAAATTGTGTTCTGTGAACTGTTATAGATCACGTGCTACTTCTACTTGCTACTAGCTGCTGTAGCCTATTTTACGATTTGTATTGCTATAGAAACCAATCAGTTTTGGGGTCTCATTGCCTCAGCAAACTGTATGGACAAAAAAATTAAACATTCCTTTCTCCAAGGGGAACTTGCAATCTAAGGCCTAGACTCCACAATCAACTTCAGGTGAGCAGACCACCTTTGACATGGGACTTAAAAAACTACAGAAAACCAAGAGATTGAGGGCAGGGAAGAGAGGCATAACTTCTGGGGGAAAATTGGTGAGGGATACCCAGGTTCAAAGATTTAACCACTGTCCCAATGAACTTCTGTTTTTAAGACCAAAAAATTAACCATTTTCCCTTACTGTATGTTTTCAATTGTAATATGAAACTAAAGAGAGAGTTGACTGTCCTGTATTTTCTCCCAGTGTAGTTACTCTGAAGATGCATGATAAACCCATTTGGTTTATACAGGGCAGGTGACTGGAGCTTGTGTTCACAAGTAATACACTGAGAGTGATACACTGAGCAGAACCGACACTTGCTCTGGACACTGTTGTACTTTAGATTGTGAATGTACTAGACTGGCATCCTTCTAGTTTTGTAGTCTTGAGTGGGAGTGTACATACATGATGATTATCTTTACAGGGAAAGGAAATTTCTTGTAGTTCTTTAAAGGTAGCAGTTAGCCAGTCACCCTTTTTGTAAAAGCTTTGAGTTGTTTGTTGGTTAGGTATTTTTTTGAAGATATGGTTGGGGAGAAGGAGTTAAGTGTTGGCTTGTATGATGGGCTGTGGTGACTCATTAAAACATTGGTAGTAACTCACAAGAGGGAGTCTTAATTATTAAGGCTTTCTGGTTTCCCCTGCACAAAAAAATACTTTAGTGGGTATATATAAAAAGGGAGTGTAAACTCTTCAGGTCAGTGCATATCTGATTTTGTGTTGTGTAAAGCACCACATATATTTATGGTGCTTTATACACGCTTACTTACTTTCAAGGCCTTGTTGGTAACCCAAGCTACATAGTAATGAGAGAGAGAGAGTGCCTTTTTTGGCAACATGTCAGTTATATTTCTTTTCCAAAACTGGCATTGGAATCATTCATGATCTACTGTTGCAGGAGGCTTATATTCATAGACAGCCCACTTCTTCCTTCATTAAGAAGCGGAGTCATAATGAGGAGAGAAACAGCATGTGCCTACATGCATATAAAATCTGCTTTATTCCAAAGGATGAAGTAGAGCTGCATCAGGATGAAGAAAACTTGCCCTATGAAGAAGAGATTTACAAAGATTCTAGTACCTTTCTGAAGGTAAGCCCCTTTAGTGCCTTGCAATCATTGCTCTCCCATAATGTGGTTGCATTAAGCTGTCTTGGCAACTGAAGAGGTTTGAGATATTTTATGGGATGAACTTATGCCTCTGAGTGTGAAATTAATGAAGGGTCTTTACGGATGACATGAAATTAACACTTGGCCTTTAAATTATTCATGAATCACTTAGCCAATGTCTGACACACAAGTGCATGTTATCAGCCTGTTCTATTTTTCGCCTGTTTCAGGCTTGCAACTAGCCATGGTCTCAGTGAACCTGTGCCAGTGGCTAAAATTTATAGTAATACATAACTTGTGTATTGCGGAGTCTTTACAGTGTAGAACAGTGGCTCTCAAACTGGGGGTCGCGAGGTTCTAACATGGGGAGTCGCGAGCAGTCAGCCTCCACCCCAAACCCCACTTTGCATCTAGCATTTATGATGGTGTTAAATATATTAAGTGTTTTTAATTTATAAGGGGGGGTCGCACTCAGAGGCTTGCTATGTGAAAGCAGTCACCAGTACAAAAGTTTGAGAGACACTGATGGAGAATGATGTGTCGAGGAAGGGGCAGAACAGCATTTTGTAAGCTAGAAAGTTTTTGCCGTGTGGTATGTAAAATCAGTTGGAAATGTGCATGACCTGAATCGTCTTTCCCCCTTTTTGTTCCTTTTTTCTATAGGGAACCCAGAGCTTAAATCCTCACAATGATTATTGTCAACACTTTGTGGATACAGGACACAGGCCGCAGAACTTTATCAGAGATGTGGGTATGTCAGAATAGCCTAAACAATTAACTAAGAAAGTTTCTCACTGTTTGCTCTTCACCTCTTGCTCTTCCTCCCGACCCCTCCTTCTCCTGCCCCAAACTGTAATTTTTTGTATTGGGCATGCTGTCTTTTTTGGGATTGAAAATAAGAAAGGGAATGGAAGAGTGTCTCTCTGTTCTTCCATTTATAAAATTACCTGGGACTTGGTTTCTGTCATATCAGTGTTATAGAGGTAGGAAAATGCTATTGCCCACTTTATTTTAAACTATTTCGTTTTGAAAAGCTTTTTAACTGGTGAATTTCATGTTCCAGTATGGTGTAGTGCAATGGCTTTCAACCAGGGGACTGTGAGCTGTTTCAGGGGGGCCGCAGGGCCCCATGGCTGAAACCTGGACCTCCATGTCCTGGAGCCCATGCGGGGCTGAAGCCAGGAATCACGGGACTGAATCCCAAAGCCTTGGCGCCCCCCCTCCACCCCATGGGACTAAGTTCCTGCTTTGAGTTGTAATTTTTGGTTGCCCCCCCAACCCAGACAGTCTGGGTGGCCGGCTGAGGTGAGTCGGGGTGAAGGTGGTGTTCCCTCCCTCGACTCCACTGTATGGAGCTGACCTGAGCCCCATTAACCCTTGCTCCCCCGCACCCCAATGGAAGTCAAATTACGTCTGTCTGAAGGCCTCTCTGTCCCCACAACTGGGCCCTGGACTTCTATAGCACGTTGTGGGGTGCAAGGGGAGCTCAGAAAAAAAAGGTAGAGAATCTCTGGTCTAGTGGACTGATCAACTGTCCCTAGGTCCCACAGACAGGTTTTTTAATCTTGGTTTAGCAATTGGTTTCACTGTGCTGCCCCAGAGAACTCATTTGACATCTGTGCATTCCATATAAAATGGGAATAATACTTTGCAAAGTAACTTAGTTCTGAGAATTCATTAGTAATGAATTTAGCTTACTAATTTAGAAGAGCATAACTATTTAACTCAATGTAATTTCACATGTTCAGGCCAATCCTGAATTTACTCAACTGTTTGAAAAGTGCTATGTAAGTGCTAACTGGCTCTGTGTTTTGAGTTTGTAAAATTAAAATAACATCCTTTGGTCCTGTCCTCCAACATGATGTCTCATGGCAACTTAGTTAAAATATTTCAGAGTTGTTGTTTTTCTTTTTAATCTCACTTTGAACCAATTATAAGACTAAGATTTTCAGAGAAGGGATCGTGTGTTTATACAGCTCTTAGCACATCTTAATCATGGCATCTCGGTGCCACCTCAGTATAAACATACTATCATAGTCTTTTGAACACTTCAAAAAAATCTTCTGGCATAAAGTATTTAAATAAGAGGTTTTAGATAACAAATTGCTTTCCAGGATAAACAGTATATTCATCTTGACAGTTCTGATTATCACTCATAAGAAAATCTGCATATTCTGAGTCAGGTATATTTATATTCAGAGTTCAGAGGATCAGCCGTGTTAGTCTGTATCCGCAAAAAGAAAAGGAGTACTTGTGGCACCTTAGAGACTAACAAATTTATTTGATCATAAGCTTATGTGAGCTACAGCTCACTTCATCGGATGTATTCAGTGGAAAATACAGTGCGGAGATTTATATACATAGAGAACATGAAACAATGGGTGTTACCATACACACTGTAACAAGAGTGATCAGGTAAGGTGAGCAATTACCAGCAGGAGAGTGGTGGGGGGACGGGGACGGGACGACCTTTTGTAGTAATAATCAAGGTGGGCCATTTCCAGCAGTTGACAAGAGCATCTGAGGAAAAGTGGGAAGGGTGGGGGGGAAATAAACATGGGGAAATAGTTTTACTTTGTGTAATGACCCATCCATTCCCGTCTTTATTCAAGCCTACGTTAATTGTATCCAGTTTGCAAATTAATTCTAATTCAGCAGTCTCTCATTGGAGTCTGTTTTTGAAGTTTTTTTTTTTTTTGTTGAAGAATTGCCACTTTTAGGTCTGTAATCGAGTGACCAAAGAGATTGAAGTGTTCTCCGACTGGTTTTTGAATGTTATAATTCCTGACGTCTGATTTGTGTGCATTTATTCTTTTACGTAGAGACTGTCCAGTTTGACCAATGTACATGGCAGTGGGGCATTGCTGGCACATGATGACATATGTTACATTGGTAGATGTGCAGGTGAACGAGCCTCTGATAGTCTGGCTGATGTGATTAGGCCTTATGATGGTGTCCCCTGAATAGATATGTGGACAGAGTTGGCAACGGGCTTTGTTGCAAGGATAGGTTCCTGGGTTAGTGGTTCTGTTGTGTCGTGTGTGGTTGCTGGTGAGTATTTGCTTCAGATTGGGGGTCTGTCTGTAAGCAAGGATTGGCCTGTCTCCCAAGATCTGTGAGAGTGGTGGGTCGTCCTTCAGGATAGGTTGTAGATCCTATATGATCCGTTGGAGAGGTTTTAGCTGGGGGCTGGAGGTGATGGCTAGTGGTGTTCTGTTATTTTCTTTGTTGGGCCTGTCCTGTAGTAGGTAACTTCTGGGTACTCTTCTGGCTCTGTCAATCTCTTTCTTCACTTCTGCAGGTGGGTATTGTAGTTGTAAGAATGCTTGATAGAGATCCTGTAGATGTTTGTCTCTGTCTGAGAGGTTGGAGCAAATGCGATTGTATCGAAGAGCTTGGCTGTAGACAATGGATCATGTGATATGGTCTGGATGAAAGCTGGAGGCATGTAGGTAGGTATAGCGGTTAGTAGGTTTCCGGTATAGGGTGGTGTTTATGTGACCATCACTTATTAGCACCTTAGTGTCCAGGAAGTGGATCTCTTGTGTGGACTGGTCCAGGCTTACACCATCATAGGGCCTAAGCACATCAGCCAGACTATCAGAGGCTCGTTCACCTGCACATCTACCAATGTAATATATGCCATCACGTGTCAGCAATGCCCCACTGCCATGTACATTGATCAAACTGGACAGTCTCTACTTAAAAGAATAAATGGACACAAATCAAACGTCAGGAATTATAACATCCAAAAACCAGTTGGAGAACACTTCAGTCTCTTTGGTCACTCGATTTACAGACCTAAAAGTTGCAATTCTTCAACAAAAAACTTCAAAAACGGACTCTAAAGAGAGACTGCTGAATTAGAATTAATTTGAAAACTGGAAACAATTAACTTTGGGAGTGGATGGGTCATTACACAAAGTAAAACTATTTCCCCATGTTTGTTTCCCACTGCGCCCCCCGTTCCTCATATGTTCTTGTCAACTGCTGGAAATGGCCCACCTTGATTATCCCTACAAAAGGTCATCCCCCCCCCCCGCTCTCCTGTGGTAATAGCTCTCCTTACAGTGTGTATGGTAACACCATTGTTTCATGTTCTCTTTGTAATTAAATCTCCCCACTGTATTTTCCACTGAATGCGTCTGATGAAGTGAGCTGTAGCTCACGTAAGCTTATGCTCAAATAAATTTGTTAGTCTCTAAGGTGCCACAAGTACTCCTTTTCTTTTTATATTCAGAGTGAATGAGATTTTCAAATTCTTGACAGACTTATTTCACTATTTTTACCAATTAGAAAGAATAATGAATAATCTATGTCTGAAGATAAGCAAATGAGAGCTTGCCTTGTTAATATTTGCTCTGACATATTGTGTAGCCATAAAAGGAATGCAGAATAAATGTAATTGAAATGATTTCCGTTAGGTGTCACATGCCAGTGGCTCTCAACCTTTCCAGACTATTGTACCTCTTTCAGGAGTCTGATTTGTCTTGTACACCCTCAAGTTTGACCTCACTTAAAAACTACCGGCTTACAAAATAAGACATAAAAATGCAAAAGTGTCACAGCACACTATCACTGAAAAATTGCTTACTTTCTCATCTTTACTATATAATTATGAAATTGTTTGGAATAGAATTGTACTTACATTTCAGTGTATAGCATGTCAAGCACTATAAACAAGTCATTGTCTGTTTGAAATTTTAGTTTAGACTGACTTGGCTAGGGCTTTTTATGTAGCCTGTTGTAAAACTAGGCAAATACCTAAATGATGTGATGCACCCCCGGAAGACCTCTGCATAACCCTGGTTGAGAACCACTGACATGTGCAGTCGTGCTCTTCTGTAGCAAAGAAACCTATTTGAGGATCAGGTAAAAGGAGTCTATGGGCAACTGTTTCTCCAGACCCTCACACTTTGCAGACATAAGATTGGAGAGATCATTGGTAGCCTCCTTTTTTTCTCCCTTGTTATAGGCACCAAACTGTCACTTTGGGGCTTTTTAAACTTTTAATATCAATATTTAATTTAATAAATTTTATAACTTTTGTCCCAGTTTGTCTCCATGTGGTAGCTCTTCAGGCATCAGAAAAATATTTGTGCTTTTGCACCTACTTTGTAGCTTATCTCTGTTTATATATTTATACTGTGGGAAATCTCTCTTTGATACTTGGGCCCACATCATAGTTAGAATATCTGACTGTATCACAGTCTTTGGTACAGGATGGATTGATTTCAAATCAAGGTGATTTAAATCACCAAATGAAAAGTCTTGCTTTACTACTTTGATTTTAATCAACTTTTCCATTTGTACTTCAGTTATTTTCTAAAGAAAATCCAATCTCATTGGTTGCTACATTAAAACATGTTGATTTACAGCTCAATAGAGCCTTTACTCAAGATTTGATGCATCTTTTTGCTACCTAGGAGGGTACACTGACTATGAACATTTATTTAAGCAATTATGTAGATTTTTATTAATGGTACATTTTTAGCATGTTAGAAAATCATGAATGATATATTGGTCATTGGTAATTTAACTTTTTGCTCATGATTTGTGTTAAGCTGCATTAGGATGGTAACTGGAATTTAAACAAACACACAAAGTAGCATATAAAATTTATTTTATATTAACAAAACAACCTTTGATACTTTGAATATATAAACTTTTATTAAAATATGTTTCACATTTACAACTAAATGATTTATAAAGGAACAGTGGGATTAACTGTAGTCAGTGAATTAAACTGATTTGGATCAACCTGGGAAATTTTTCAAATATGCCTAAGTGAAAGTTCCTACTTGCTTAAGTCTCTTGAAAATGAGATAATAGCCTCCTAAGTTACTTGGGCTGTCCTTCAAACTTTTAAAACTAGTAGATCTCCTCCACTCCTCCTTTGTTTTTATTCATAGACTGGAAGAAAGAGAGAAGTTTTCCTGCTTTTTCAATTCCCAGTTGATTTCTCAGCTTCGAAGGAAGAAAATATTTTTTCTGTGCCTGCAGAAGAGGTCACTGCTATCAAAGTTGGTTTAAGCACTTACTTCAACAAACTCTGTTTCCAGGTGCTAGCTAGTGACATCCACCAGTTCAGTAGTGTGACTTTCTTTAAAACACCATCAGCAAACATGTACTGCTTGAATGATTCACCTCTAGCCCTGAAATTTATTATAGTTGGCGGTGATGCCCATGTCCTAGCCGCTGTATCTTCAGCAGCTAGTCATCTACCCTCATACTTCGGGTTGGGAATATTGGCAAGAAAATGAGGTGGAGTGAGTGCTTGATCCATCCCTTTTTACTGCTTGCGGGTTGTTTTTGGGTTTGTCTGTTTTCAATGACTCTGGAAGTTTTCTAAATTTCAACAGCATCAGCAATACAGAAACAATCTTTCTGCAGTTTGTCCAAGCTTTCAATATTTTCAGCATATCTTAGTCTGATGTTGACTATTTTGATTGTGATAGTTCCATCTGTTTTGTCACGGCTTTCTTCACAAATTGTCATCAGAATAGGCCAGTTCTAAATAAATAGCTCAAAACACACTCAAAAAACTCAAAACAAATAGCTCGGTCAACCACTGAATGTCATTGTATATCTTGGGGGACAGTTGGTTTGGATCCTCCTGCTCTCATCAGTGAAGCTGAAGCAAAGTGGTTGTTAGGGAAGAATTTACAATTTCAGCAATAGTTTCCTTTATTCCTAGTGTTGGGCATAAGTCTTTGGCTAAAAGATGCACCAAATGAGCACTACCCCCATAAAAGTTTCAGGGTTCCCTTCATTATCTTCTAGATTTCTTCTTGACTTGCTACATTTGCAGCATTGTCTGTGACAAAGCTATGTACTTGATGCTTGCATTTTTGTTCATAGTTTGTTATAACTTTTACTGCTGCTACTTTTATGTATTCTTCTGTATGGGTATTTCCTGATGTATTAGTTGTTTTTGTAACATAGACAACCCCATCTTCCGTTGTCTCTCACACACGTATTACTGATCACTTTGTACTTTGGTCCACCCATCAAGACTCAGATTAATGAATTTTCTGTCAAAGTTTTTCTCAACACTGTTCCGTTTCCTTCTCAGACAGTGTATGCAGAAACCTTACAGCAACATCTACTTTTTAGAGTGGCGTGTAGCCTGATTGTAATGATTGAACCATGTCAGTGAAATGTTTGTTCTGAGCAAGATGAAAAGGAAAATTCGATGCAGAAATTAACAAAGCAATCTTTTCATCTATGGAAACTTTGTGGAATCTGTCAGTTCTGATTATGAACCCATCCATGATTTTACTGGATGATGAAGTCTTTTTTGATACAGGTATGGTACTGCCTGACATGTTCAGTTGCAGCATTGCTGCTGGTATCAGCCAGATGGCTCTGTAGCTAATGGTATTGGAGATGATGGACATTGATAAGCTGTCTATGTCTAAGCTGGACCCTGAAACAAAATGGTAAAATCAAGTCACTCAGAGCTTTACTCAGTGCATTGCTTTAAAAGAAATTGTAAATGGAAGATCTTTCCTACTGCAGCTGTTTGTATTAGTGTTTAAATGATACGATTTATTTTAAACAGAGTTTTATAGGGAATATAATGAATTATAAGGATTATCTAAATCTACTCAAACCCTTATCTCTAGGAACATACCAAACAGCTGTAAAAAAACATTATTTTTTTAAGTTTTAAAATTCATAAGTGCCTTATAAAATTTTACTTTTAAACAGGAAATCTTCACCTAGAATGGGAGTACTTGTGGCACCTTAGAGACTAACAAATTTATTAGAGCATAAGCTTTCGTGAGCTACAGCTCACTTCATCGGATGAAGTGAGCTGTAGCTCACGAAAGCTTATGCTCTAATAAATTTGTTAGTCTCTAAGGTGCCACAAGTACTCCTTTTCTTTTTGCGAATACAGACTAACACGGCTGCTACTCTGAAACCTTCACCTAGAATGTTTGATTATACTGACAAATAAAAAATTGCTTGAGAAGTCCAGCAGCAACAACAAAAATGTATTTGATAAATACTTCCACAATAAACTAACATGCCAGTTATATTTTGATTCATAAATAGGTAATCTACTCTATAAACACAAATTTATGACAGAGTTTAAATTATTTACTCATATGGTAAGACATGGTGGGCTGTCCATAAGAATGGTGCAAAAATAAGTTTACTAACCAATTGATCCAGATTGTTCAGACATGTCCATATCATCATCTTCAAAGGCATTGCCTTCTGAGGAGGATTTTTTCATAACACTTCATTCTGACAGTCAGGGTTTGCTTCTCTTTGTTCCACTGTGTGCATTTGGCACATGCTCCTTTTTTTTTTTTTTTTTTTTTTTTTTTTTTTTTTTTTTTTTTTTTTTTACCCAGAGGTACGAGGAATGTCTTGAAAATGTTCCCAAATCTGATCTGCAGCCATAGCAGTTTTTTTCCCCTCCAGTTTTCAGGTGTCGAAAACAACATGAGATTGTACTCTCTGAAGGAATATTGTCCCTTTTTTCCCCCATAGTGTTCTGTGTTGACCCGAGTGTTTCTCTTTTCTGATTGCACTCTCTGTTCTTTCTCCTGTGGTACTTAACTACTCTACCCTTTTCCCCCAGAAAAATAAAAGAACTAATAAAACAACCACCCAAAATTTCTGCTGCTGTAACCATTGTGCCTTGTGAATTGAGTATTTTATTTGTTTAGCAACAGAGGAGTTAATTGAGAAATTAATGGATTTCTGTTTATTTGTATCTTTGTCTGTGTACACATGCAAGGAGACAGAACAAGACTATTTACTGGAAGTGCCCAGAACCATCCAGAAGCAAGGTCTGGTAGTTACTGGGAAGATCAGTGTTTTTTCATGAGCAGGAGAGTAAGTTTCCATGATGGGTGGAGTCATAAATATTCATAATTTTAAGAACTGAACCAATCAGAGCTCAGATCGGGAGAAGCTATAATATAGGCCAGTGAGACAACACAGGTGGGCTCAGTGGATGATCCTGGTGAGGTACATGATAGTGTCTCCAGGAGTCAGTGGCTTGGTTTGAATGCCAGTCTCTTGCACCCAGTAGCATAGCCACTGGTTCTCCCCCCCCCCCCCATGGGATCAAGTCCTTAATGCAATACATGACCTATTGAGTCATAGTTATAAAGCTTGACCTCAAAGTTAGATGTTTCTAACCTGTGGTTCTTTATATAGAAAAGCAGCCTTTGACTCGAAGCTTTTGATAGAGGCTCATGGATTCATCGTATTTATTTTGTATTTTAAGGTTTTAAGAGACTGTAATGAGTTTGATATTTTGTATTAAATTCAGATTTCACTTTACACAGATTTATTTTGAAAAAGAATTATATTTTGACCCTGGTTCTCCCAGTTCCTTGGCTACTGCCCTAATCACTGGACAATCCTTCTAATCAACTCTAGGCAGGTATTCATAGTGCTAGCTGGGAATTGAGGGCCCAGAGGATTATACAATAGCATTTGAGGCAATACACTCTGGGGTGGTGTTCTGCCTGCGGAGCTGGGAGGAAGGTGGACTGGCCGAACTGATTACATGGACATGATTGTGGTGTCCTGTTGTTTCTGAAACAAATATGTTAAACCAGTTATAGGAAGACAGTTGTGTGCCATACAAGGCAGCTGGTAGGTGTGATGCACTGTTAGCTGATCATAGTTACTGACTGAATATTAAGCATGTATGTAGACCCAAACTGTATTTTAGATGCAACTCTGACAATAGCTTTTTGAGATATCTCTGTTGAAAGTTACAGGGTGCCTCACCAGCCTCAGTTCATTTTCATTGATTCCTTCTCTTGCAAGATAAATTGATCTCCTGATGCGATAGAACCTGCTTTTTTATTTTTATTTTATTATCCATCACTTTTAAATTTTTAAATAGTCTGTTATTCATCCTTGAAGATCATCTTTTGGAAATACCCCTTTGCCCTCCACTGGTTTGTGTTCCTACTGTCTGATGTTTTTGGCTTTTCCACTTCCCACACGCAATGTGTTGGGAGGCAACAAAGTAGCAGCTGTAACTAAAAACATAATTGTTTTAATGCAATGTGTAAATAAAGTTTGTGGGGGGGGGGAAGATACTATTTGCATTTCATTGGATACAAATAGCTGTAATGTCAGCTGTGGTGGAGCTTAAGAACCTCTGACTCCAGTTTTTCCATGAAATTGGAGGCAGGGGCCATAGCCACTATTCTTAATTAAAGTAATCAGGACAAGAATTTTGATTTAAAAAAAAAAAGTGAATCTTTATGGTTTCCAAGTCTCATAAGCTGACAAAGTGGACAAATTTAAAAAGGAAAAGCTTTGCAGCTTTTCACACTCATGAAGTTGAGCTAATATTCCTTTGGGGAGGGAACTACATGATGATCTTTTTGTTTTCTCCTATTTAGGGTACTACTAGGATTTAAAAAAAATACTTCCATTTAACTTTTTTGGTTGTAAGGGGATTATAGGGAGCAGTGCTCACAGCCAGTGTTTAAATTGTAAGAGTATAACAAGGTCTCTGTCTTGCACATACCAGAGCCAAAATTATGCCTTTCTGATACAGGTTTTTAAAATTAAGTCTAAGTAATTAAGAAATGAAAACTTCTATGAAACTTTTGTGTATGCATGTCTGGTAGTGTTAGTTACAGTTAAACCTGGCTTAAGTGACTGCCTAAGGGACCAGCCGCAGTCAGTTGCCTATTAAAAGTGGTCTTTAAAGGTCAAACAGTTGTTCTGGAAACAGTAATATGTATGTGTTACCACAGAATGTTTGTTTGTATCCACCCTGCTTAGGATACTTAATAAACTGAAACTAAAATTACAGAAAAAAACATAAAACAACTCTCCACTGTATGTCTTTTGCCGAAATTAATTTGAGCAAAAGTGAATCATGGGCTTCTGGAAAAATTTGGAGACTTTTGGATAAGGTGTTGTTCATAATCTTTTCTAATATTTCTATACTTTTATTATTGTAGAGAAGTTTAGTGCACTGGAATATTCAGTAACTTTGGGCATGGATGACTAAATGAGGATAGCAGGCTTTTATAAAGTACTGGGGTAACCTGAACAGGTGGTTGTTTGTGTTGAAGAGGGGTTTGTTTTTTTTTTTTTTTTTTTTTTAAATAAAATATGGTTACTAAAATATCTGGCTCTACTTCAGAATACTTGTTGGGATTGTCTGCTGGTTGTCCGTATAGATTTCATTCTCACAGAACAGATTGAAAATTAACAAATGTTCTTATTTTCCTCAGGTTTAGCAGACAGGTTTGAAGAATATCCCAAACTTAGAGAGCTCATCAGACTAAAGGACGAACTAATATCTAAATCTAACACTCCCCCCATGTAAGTGTTTGTTTTTGTTAGAAACTGGTTTCTGCTGTCCAGACTCTCTTAATGTTGGCTGTCTGCGCCACAAATCTTTTTATCTTTCAGCACCTGTTTAAGATTTACACTTTCTATTTCTGGTTTGTGAATCTAAATTAAATCACTGAATCCTCAATAGAATGCAACCATTTTATTTTGGATAATTTAATTTAGCATTTAATTGATGTCTGTATATAAATTAGATTTTCTTACCAGAGCATGAGGGGTCATGAAGCCTGAAAAAATATCTTTGTAGACTGTGCTTTCAGCCTCATTCGGATGTAAAATTTTGGCAGCCAAAACGGAGAAATGTATATGAAAAAGCTTGATCTAGAACAATGTAGTTTCAAACCACAAGAAAACCTTGTTTTAAGAAAATTTGACATTTTATTTAATGTTCAGCGGCCTAAATATTTTGAAAATGCTGTTCTTACAATAAGTATCTTTTCCACATGTGCATAGTAGCTACCACGTTGGTATCTAGCTCTACTTTACAATAAGAGAAGCAAGAGACTAGCTTGAGGTGGCTTGCCTTGTTAAACTTCTTTGTTTTCTCCCTGTTCCTACAGAATTTCAGCTGTATTTTAAAATATGCTATTTTTCTACCCATATGCTTGAACCTCAATGCATGTGAACTGATACATTATAGTACTGACTTTAATCTGTATCCAGAAAGAGAGTAATTTTCTGTACTCCTTATTTATCCAATTAGCTTGATTGAAATCAGTTGGTTCCAAAATAAGAACCGAGAAGTATGAAGTACCACCTTTCATCTGAGTGGGTGTTAACCCTGACTGAAGATGGTACACATGTTAACCTTAATTGTTGGCTAATAAAGAATAAAATAATCATGGTGTTCTAAGATTATGGTAGCATTTTGCTTGCCATCACTCTTTATCTCACTAATACAAAAATGGGTAAAATCCAACTGGCATTCCCTAAATAGATCAACCAAAACTTCCTAGATATGGCCAGGAGGAATATTATTCCATAAATCAAACCTAGCAAGACTCTCTCTCATAATATTGTAGAATTAATTTTTCACAGAGAGAGAATAGTAATTAGCAACTGGTGAGGAGGATAGGCTATACATGAGCCAGAAATGGGACAAGTATTAAATCTGCACATTTGAGTCCCAGAAATAGCTTGCTAAAAGCAAAATTTCTAAGCGATTTAAAACACATTCTACATATGGGGAATGCAAATTGCCCTCCATATTCTCTCCCCCCTGCCCCCCAATCAATAATAGCTGAGCAACAACTGGCTTTTCTTTCCTAAATGGAGATACTTTTCAAAAACATTCCATGTAAATGATTGTTCCTTGATGCTGTACCAGATCATATGTGGACAGTTGTCTAGCCCTTTTCCCTACTCGCTATCCCTGAATCCTTATTGCTGCGTCTTAAAAGGACTCCTCTTTGAAAGTATCATTAGTTTAGTTATATTGAACTTTCATAGTGTAATGGTGTAGATTACATTTTGGGACCTTCTGCTTTCCTGTTTGTTATTCCACAACATCTGTGTACAGCACTTTATGTTCAAGGTAACTTTAATATATTTTTGCATGTATTTAATGCATTGTAGCCCCTAGAAATCAAGAGGAGACACATCTTTCCACTGACCCCAAATTCCCACAGAGTGCTTGCTGGGGAACTGCAGTTCAACTTTGTCCAAGCAATTTGTCATAGTTTATTATCTCTTTTAAATAGGTATTTACAAGCAGACTTGGAAGCCTTTGACATTAGAGAACTAAAGTCCAAATTTGATGTGATTCTTTTGGAACCTCCATTGGAAGAATACTACAGAGAGACTGGCATCACAGCCAATGAAAAATGCTGGACTTGGGATGATGTAAGCTTTTTTTCTTACTGTGCAAAAAGTCTTTGTAAACGCCTTTATAAAATAGATTGAAGTGTAGATTTCGGTGTACAGCCTTTTTTACATAGGATTTGTGTGAGAAAAGTGAGGCCTTGTAAAAACTAAGGTGTGTGTGTGTGTGTGTGTGTGTGTGGGGGGGGGGGGTATGTGTGGTGTGTATTTACACACTTAAATTGTTAAGTAACTTTCAAAGTTTTTCTTGAAAACTAGGCTTATGCCCTTTTTTGGCCCATCATGATGTATAAAGAAGTCCTGAAAGGATTTTTAAATCAATCCCCACATCCAAAAAACCCTTCATTTTTTGCTGCTTGTTTTTAACCTTAGAAATCTTATGAATAGCCAGTCTTGTCTTTCCTGGTTTTGCTGGATAACTTCTTGAGGAGGTTTCAGATGTGTATTAGGATCACTTGCTCCTTAATTGAACTGGTGCAATAATTGAATCTTTTTACAGACATCCTTTCTCCAAGTGTTGATTATGTATTGGAGTTAAACAGGTATTAACAGAAGGCAACCAAAGCCCACTATAATTCTGAAAAGTCTGATTAAAAATTCTTCCCCTTAGTTGTTGTTTCTCTTATGTCATTTTTACTAAATGTCAAGTCACCATAGACTTTTCCAAGGTAGACAAGAACAGAGATTCTAATGTAAAAAAACAAAGAAGGAAGCCCCTTGATAAAACTTTCCAGACTTTATATATGATAAAGAAGCAAAAATTATATAAATCCAGTTTTTTTTCCCCCATTTTCAGCTCATGTTTACTGTAGTATTTATTTTATTTAAATGTATGTACTCTGCCTATGTTAGTACTAGGAAAATTAGACATAAAATACACTTTTTTAAAATGCCCTCCACTCCAACATAATGAAGAAGAAAATCACCTTGTTTTAATCTCAATTAGCTCTGAACTACATAATTTTCCCTCAGTTATCTCATATGTTAACCTCCTGAGGAAAACAGATGGGGTCTTGAGACTTAGTTCTGTTACCCTAGTGTCTTGTCATTTAATTTTACACACCTATGGCCATCTCAGTTGTTTGTCATGACTTAAGAGCACAGCTATGGCTTCCTTTCAGACAAAGAGCCGCATACCAATCTAGACATGGAGATGTTCAGTGGGCACACATGAAAGGCAAAAATAACGGAGAAGCAAGTGGTAACGGAGAAGCAAACTTGCATCCAACTGTAATGAATGAGTTTGAAACAGTCATACCATACCCATGATAATAGACTTCAGTATTAGGATTCATCAAGAAAAACATTGAAGCAGTTGAGAAACATAACACATCAAATAATCTAGAAGAAAAAACAAAGTGTACAAGGAGAGCAACTTGTTATAAGTTTCACTATTTTATTTTGCAATAGTTCCTGTTGCATTATTTTTTGCCATTGCAGTAAATGAGACTTGGTTTGATGTATTAGCAAGTTACAGATGAATCCCTTCAACCTGCATGCATCTGTTAGTCATTACATCTGAAGTTGTTTCACTCTAAATGTTACTCTTATTTTTTGAGCCTCGATTTTGATATTTTTTTTCTATTTAAACCTGGAAATGAAAGGAATGCCTCTCATATAAATTACCTATGTATTGGCTAAGTCTTGTGACCAGTTTTAGATAAGTGAAGCAGAGTATTTCTGGGTTTAAACTGCTAAGAGATGAGACTAAGATAATCTCATGTTTTCAAGAAAACTGTATATTGGCTATAGATATATTTTTTGGACTTTAAATCTATAAATTTCTCTTCTGTGTAGATTTGATTTATTTAAAGTTGCATACTTATCACTGTGGCCAACAAGTATTAATGTTTCCAAAAGAGGCTGAAGCAGTGGTAGTGCATTCATTTTAATTGAGTAGTGCTGACCATTCTCCTACTTTCATTGTAAAACAGTGGTTCCAAAACTTTTCATGGTCATGCATCCCCCCCCCAACCCCTTCCCACCCCACTCCCCATGGGGCTGTGGCTCTAGGTGAAGAGGGGGGAGGATGGACAAGAGTAAGGCGGCCAAGGCTGGGGTTGCGTCTGCGACCAGGAATGGAGCTGAGGCCAGGTGCTGACGCTGGGGGCAGAACTGGAGTTGGGTGCAGGGATGAAGCTGGGGCATGGCAGAGTTGGGGTTGGAGCGGGGCTGGGTGCCCCCATGGGGGCTGGCCTGGGCTTTGCTGCACACGCCTTCCCCCTCCCCCCCCCCGAATGTTTTTGTGGCCTCCCTTGGGGGGGCATGCCCCACACTTTGGGGACCACTGTTCTAAAATGTTCTGATTGCTGTATATGGCCCAGGTCAGCGTGAAGAATAACAGAACATGTGGGAATGGATGGCACTGATTGGGTACTGGCAAAATAACACAAAATCCATTCTCCAGCAAATGTATTAAAAGTAGCACCAGTGAAGAGAATGAGGGTCTAGATTAACACCAGTAATATGTATTCTTAAGGTTGTGGTGGCAATGTTAGATATTGTTCCTGATATAATTTGTGATCATACTACATATATTAAACAAAATCTTAATTCAGAAAACATTTAACATTTTGTTCCGTTCTGTTTTTATAGATTATGAAACTGGAAATTGAAGAGATTGCAGCCCCAAGGTCTTTTGTCTTTCTGTGGTGTGGCTCAGGGGAGGGTCTGGATCTTGGCAGAGTGGTAAGAACATATTTTAAACTAAACCTAGGCTGAGACAAAATAAATATTTACTCAAGAACGCTATGATGGTCTCTTCTCTGTGCATAGACTCCTCAGTTTTAAATGTTGACAGGCTTTTTGTTACTGTGACAGATGCAGAGGGGAAATTAATCCGGCATTAATCCTTAGACACTTATTTTCCTTATGGGTAGCTGTAGATATCTGAGGATGAATACATCTGTGGTCTCCAAAGAGATACCTTACTGTTTTAGCTCTAGTTTGTTCGTGGCTGCTGTGGTAGTAGCATGCCTTATTCTAGGTGATTACATTACTGTCTGTACAGAAAGCCAAACAAATCCTAGTAGAATGTGTGCTTTTCAGTGAACGTTTTCAGGATGGCACCAGTATTGTCATATCACAATTTCGAGAAACTCTTGCATGTTAGACTCCTTATTTTTTTTTAAACAGGTTGAATTTAGGCTCTTAATGTTTTTAGTGAGCTGTATAAAGTTAGAGCATGACTATTTTATTGTTATGCAGTAATTTTTATATATAGTTACCCTAAATTCAGGCGTACTCTTATTTATTGTTACATTTTTTTATCCTGTTCCCTGTAGAAATGTTTTTGATCTTTAAAATCTTTCATCTCTCTTACAGTGTAGCTTAGTTAGCTGAACAGAGTAATTGTGTGTGTGTGTGTGTGTGTGTGTGTGTGTGTGTGTGTGGTACTGAAGGGGGGAGAAGTTAAGGCCAATGAGATGTTCTGTATTCAAATGAAGGGCAGTATATAGCCATTAATTTCTTTCTATACAGTACATTTTATTTAAGTTCTTTTGATACAGGCTCACTGAATAACTTTTGCTGCATACTTGATTCTGGTCACATTGAAGCAAAAGTATGTTAGTTAAGTAGTTTTCAAATGTGATAAATAGCCAGCACAGTTTCAGAGTAGATGGTTTTTTTCAGTCTGTGCTAGCAGACACTGGGCATTAGACTCCCATTTCCTCCCTCCAAAGTAGGTTTGTAGCAGTTTTTAAAGAGAGCTATTATAGCACTTGTAAACATTTGTGTCCTTGTTTACATTTGTTTTTGTGCAGTCACCCACTGTTGAACTACCATGCAGCTGTCCCAGTGGTAGCAACAATGGGAGCATTGCTTTAGATAGAACTAAAACAGCTGTCTGCATTTTCACCACTGCGTTGTTTAGACCTGCTCTGAGCAAAGTCATTGTCACAGAGGTAAAAACGCCAGTATCCAGCTACACAAGTGCTCCATAGGAGCTGCACCAAACAGTGAGATGGTGTGAGACTTCCAGAAAAGGGTGATGTAGACACACGAGATAGTATGAATGCAAACAATGTTTGGAAACTTGATTTCAGAACATGGTTAAAATTAAAGTGTGGAGATAAGTGTTTCGTATATTGATGATTGACCCCCTCCTTCAAACAAGCACAGAAGACAAACCTATTACATCTTACTAAGTCTATCTTAATTCTTAAATACATTGTTCCGGTATTTGATATAATTGTAACTATTCTTGTTTGAAATATTTTAGTGTCTACGCAAGTGGGGTTACAGACGATGTGAAGATATTTGTTGGATTAAAACCAATAAAAACAATCCTGGAAAGACCAAGACTCTGGATCCTAAAGCTGTTTTCCAAAGAACAAAGGTACAGCTCTGGCTGAATTTTTCTCCTCCCTCCTCAGTTGATCTAAAAAAAACACCAGGTGCTCTATGGCAATTGGTGGTCTCTGTAGTTTCAGAAAAATGGGTGCTAGGATTTTAGATTTCTTTTACTTTCTTGCATGGATTGGTTTTCACAGAACGGGTAATTAATTTTTCATCAATTCTAGATTCTTTACTCAATTTGATTAAATATACAGTCATCATCCACATTTAATGTTGCTTTAGGAAGTTTTTATGATTTTCTGAATGTTCTTACTCATTCAAGTCTCGTTGAAATGTTGATAGACAGGAAAGGGAATCATAGAAATGCTTTCCCATTCTATCAACCTGCAGGAAGATGAAAGCTGGATCCAATTTTGTATTGTTTTCATTGTGCCTACCTGTTGGTAGAGTTGATTGTTTTTTCACTTTTAGGTTGTCAGATTTTAAAAACCACTATTGAAATGTAAATGATACATGTTACATGAGCAAATGCTGGCTTCACAAATGTTTCCTCTCATTACTTGCTCAAATAACAGATGGAAATTGGGCTGGGATTTAGATTAGTCCTGTATAGAAAAAAGAAAAGGAGTACTTGTGGCACTTTAGAGATTAACATTTATTTGAGCATAAGCTTTCGTGAGCTACAGCTCACTTCATCGGATGCATTCAGTGGAAAATACAGTGGGGATATTTATATGCACAGAGAACATGAAACAATGGGTGTTACCATACACACTGTAAGAAGAGTGTTCGCTTAAGATGAGCTATTACCAGCAGGAGAGCGGGGGAGGAGAGGAAGAAAACCTTTTGTAGTGATGATTGAAGTGGGCCATTTCCAACAGTTGACAAGAACGTCTGAAGAAAAGGAGTACTTGTGGCACCTTAGAGACTAACAAATTTATTAGAGCATAAGCTTTCGTGAGCTACAGCTCACTTCATCGGATGCATTTGGTGGAAAAAACAGAGGAGAGATTTATATACACACACACACACACACACAGAGAACATGAAACAATGGGTTTATCATACACACTGTAAGGAGAGTGATCACTTAAGATAAGCCATCACCAGCAGCAGGGGGGGAAAGGAGGAAAACCTTTCATGGTGACAAGCAGGTAGGCTAATTCCAGCAGTTAACAAGAATATCAGAGGAACAGTGGGGGGTGGGGTGGGAGGGAGAAATACCATGGGGAAATAGTTTTACTTTGTGTAATGACTCATCCATTCCCAGTCTCTATTCAAGCCTAAGTTAATTGTATCCAGTTTGCAAATTAATTCCAATTCAGCAGTCTCTCCTTGGAGTCTGTTTTTGAAGCTTTTTTGTTGAAGTATAGCCACTCTTAGGTCTGTGATCGAGTGACCAGAGAGATTGAAGTGTTCTCCAACTGGTTTTTGAATGTTATAATTCTTGACGTCTGATTTGTGTCCATTCATTCTTTTACGTAGAGACTGTCCAGTTTGGCCAATATACATGGCAGAGGGGCATTGCTGGCACATGATGGCATATATCACAATGGTATCACATTGTCTACAGCCAAGCGCTACGATATAACCGCATTTGCTCCAACCCCTCAGACAGAGACAAACACCTACAAGATCTCTATCATGCATTCCTACAACTACAATACCCACCTGCTGAAGTGAAGAAACAGATTGACAGAGCCAGAAGAGTACCCAGAAGTCACCTACTACAGGACAGGCCCAACAAAGAAAACAACAGAACGCCACTAGCCATCACCTTCAGCCCCCAACTAAGACCTCTCCAACGCATCATCAAGGATCTACAACCTATCCTGAAGGACGAGCCATCGCTCTCTCAGATCTTGGGAGACAGACCAGTCCTTGCTTACAGACAGCCCCCCAGTCTGAAGCAAATACTCACCAGCAACCACACACCACACAACAGAACCACTAACCCAGGAACCTATCCTTGCAACAAAGCCCGTTGCCAACTCTGTCCACATATCTATTCAGGGGATACCATCATAGGGCCTAATCACATCAGCCACACTATCAGAGGCTCGTTCACCTGCGCATCTACCAATGTGATATATGCCATCATGTGCCAGCAATGCCCCTCTGCCATGTACATTGGCCAAACTGGACAGTCTCTACGTAAAAGAATGAATGGACACAAATCAGACGTCAAGAATTATAACATTCAAAAACCAGTTGGAGAACACTTCAATCTCTCTGGTCACTCGATCACAGACCTAAGAGTGGCTATCCTTCAACAAAAAAGCTTCAAAAACAGACTCCAATGAGAGACTGCTGAATTGGAATTAATTTGCAAACTGGATACAATTAACTTAGGCTTGAATAGAGACTGGGAATGGATGAGTCATTACACAAAGTAAAACTATTTCCCCATGGTATTTCTCCCTCCCACCCCACCCCCCACTGTTCCTCTGATATTCTTGTTAACTGCTGGAATTAGCCTACCTTGCTTGTCACCATGAAAGGTTTTCCTCCTTTCCCCCCCCCGCTGCTGGTGATGGCTTATCTTAAGTGATCACTCTCCTTACAGTGTGTATGATAAACCCATTGTTTCATGTTCTCTGTGTGTGTGTATATAAATCTCTCCTCTGTTTTTTCCACCAAATGCATCCGATGAAGTGAGCTGTAGCTCACGAAAGCTTATGCTCTAATAAATTTGTTAGTCTCTAAGGTGCCACAAGTACTCCTTTTCTTTTTGCGAATACAGACTAACACGGCTGCTACTCTGAAACCTGATCTTAAGGACTACAGCCATCTCCCAGTGTCCTACAAGGAAGAGGCTTTTCACTGCATATGGATGCACGATAAACTTTGGTTCAAATTTAAATATTTACTTGATGATGTAGACTAAATTAAATGCGTCTTTGAATGATTAGTGTAGTAAGAGTAGGTTATAGGTTAGAAAGCTTAACGTATTATGTGAGAGTTGTAGTGGTAATCATAAATAGGCTACAGTCGTTAGGAACTGTTTTAGGATATTTCATTTAACATAGTAATCGAACACATTTGTTTTAGTGATTACAGGGAGCTGTCTCTCAATGCCTGGCTTATAACAATTTAAAATTTCACTAACCTGATCACCAATTGATATGCTTCGATCATTAAGCAGAATCTCCATGATTATTACTATTTTAGTTGTGATCCAACTTTTACTTCGACTTAAATGGGTTTTGGACCAGTCCTTTATATGCTTTTCTAACGTAAATATGGGTGGGTGTATATTTTTTGTGTATGGTAGTTAAAGGCCAGATGTTTTACAACTTTTTCATGAATAAAAATAAGGGTTTTATGTACATTGGAGATAGATCATGTCGTTTTGTCAAAGGAATTTGGTTGTTGATGCTGGTAACTAAGAATTTGCCTGTGTAATGTTGTGTATACATGAATTTGGTATCAAGGTTGGTGTCAGAATTGGTTATATAACAAGAATATGTGGGAAATTAGAGCCAATTTTATTCTGATCTGTTAGATGGCCAAGTTCATATTCTCTGTCAAATGTGAAGAAGGGAATATTCACTGATAGTATTTCTATACAGTATCAAGTGTCAAAACTTAAGACAAAAAGTTGATACAACCTCCATTGAAAGATATTACTTAAATGTAATATATACCTGTGGCATTTATAAACCGTGTTCCCTATGTTAGAAAGGTTGTTTTTCACTGATATGCTGGTAAAAACCAGGTTTATCAATCTTGGCATGATGGGTGATTTGCCTAGGGATTTTCTGTGCTCCATCCTATTCTACTTAAATATTTGTCTGAGAAATGGTAAAACCTAAAACGTAAGTGCTGTCAGTAAGCTCAGTATGTTGGATAGTTTTTCTTTGCTTCTTCTCAGTCGATCTCTAGCCCCTACCCCGTCTGCCAAAAATATGGAAATGATTATACACTGTCTGCGATTTTTGAGAACCATCTGGTGATGCTTAGTAAATCAGTGTTTTATGATCTGAGGAAAATTTTCTCATTTGGAATATAGTACTCACAGAAACAGAACTCTGACATTAATATGCACAGCCCTCATTTCCTCTCATATCCAGTAAGGAGGTTCCCCATTTGTAGAGCCTCTGTTGGTCACTTCCTATTATGTTATAGAAGAAAAAGAAACATAGTGCTTGTTTCATTTAATTCAAGCATTATACTGTTCTTTGATTCAAACTGCACTAATCACTTCACACTGGTTTTATTTTTTTGTACACCTATGGTGGCTATAGGAAGGAATTGGTGGATGGAGACCAGCTTTGTAAAAGGCATACTATGAAAAGAAATTTGTAAAAGACTGGCTGTTACTCTCATTTCTATTGTTTGATCCTTTCATGGCCATAAAGGAGAAAAATTATGTAATCTTCTTTTCACAGATTAATTTAGCATCATGATTTAAAATGTTTGTGCCAATGCATAATAAAATGAAGGAGAAACAACATTGAGCTGTCTGACTCTGTACTGTTTGTAGCACCAGCTTGCACTCTACTGGATTCAAGAAATCTGTTAAGGACTCTCTTCCACCTTAGACCTCTTCATGATTCTGCCCTTTTAGTAGTAATCTGAAACAGTTTTAGAGTCCATAATTCCTATTTCAGACCATGAATAATTTGATTTGTGGCACTGTGTGACTTTCAGAAAATGGACCACAATCAGAAACTCTTTAAATTAGGATCTCTTTTCTCATTGTTTTTAGAAGGGTTTTTGGTACCTTTTCTTTTTGTTCCATTCTTTTGGATAAGACCTTTAAAAACAGTTCATACTGGGGTCAGTCCTATATAATTATCATAAAGATAGGAGTTTGCCATGTGGCTTTTCTAGAACATTTTCTACACTTTATTGTGCTGTGCACTATTCAGTTCTCAAAATCCAGAGATGATTGCATTGTACATATATGGTTTGTAATGGGCTTTGGATTCTGTCAGGATGAGACACCCTCCATAATTTATTTTTTGTTTTGTTCTGTCTAGGAACACTGCCTTATGGGTATTAAAGGAACAGTCCGCCGCAGTACAGATGGTGACTTCATCCATGCTAATGTTGATATTGACTTAATTATCACAGAAGAACCTGAGATTGGCAACATAGAAAAACCTGTAGAGATTTTTCACATCATTGAACATTTCTGCCTTGGAAGAAGACGCCTTCATCTTTTTGGAAGGGATAGTACAATCCGACCAGGTAGATGTTTTATTTATTTTTTGAAATAGGTGAAAGTTCACTTAATCTGATTGTCCCTTCTCTTGATAACTTCCATATAATATGGAATTTCATGATTTCAGAAAGAAAACCTTAATATAAAATAGAATTTAGTCTAATGTACATTTATATTGCCGAGGTTTGTAGTAGTTACAGACGTCATGTTAACCTTAGAGTCCAATAAAAGGGATTTCAGTAATCCTTATCTGACTGAAAGAAGGCATGTGGCCAACAGTAAATTTTGTGGCTTTTGTGATTCCAACATGGAGCTCATCCAGCAGGAGGACTTAGGATCTATTGGGCAGAAGACTTCCACCTTGCAAACAAGATTTCCACTCTGGTGATTGTGGAGAGTGCAGGCTGAGGGGAGGTGGCAGGGAAAATGGGGAATCATTCCACCACTTGCCATATTTGGGGAACTCTGCCAGCAGTGAAGAAGCATAGGAATTGTACCCTAGTATTAGTCGTGGGCTATTTGCCGCTCCCCGCCCACTACTGATAGAATAGGAGAGGCACTTGCAAGTGGAGATTAGGGTGTGTATCTATAGATGGAACAGTATACACACAAATAAAGGGATGTACCTTCCCCTCCCTTGCTGGAGTGGTGTATGGAGGTTATTCTATTTCTAGGGTTATAACTTCTGCTGCTGCTCATGTGGCTACCGGTGAGGGGTACAGCGACAGACCAAGAATCCAGCTTAGCACTGCTTACTAGTAAGTTGTCCTTTAAAAATGTACAGATATGTCTACTTTTAAAAATGAACAAAATGCCATAACTCCAGATTTACAAACTTTTTTTGTACAAACTTATTAGTATAATGTGTCTGTGCTTAAACTGTTCCAAAACACATTATACCTTTTAAAGTCATTTTGATATGTTGTTCCTCTGTTGTCAGACTTCATTTTAAAAAAGAAATAGAAGACCAAACTCCATAGCAGCTTTGGAAAGTGAATGTCTTTATCATGTGCAAGGCAGAAAATAACACTCACTGCTGGCTCTAAATTCTCATCTGTGTGAATATCCTAAAGAGCTTTTAAAACAGATGTGTCCCAGGCCAGGTGATGGATTTCAAGTAAATTAAGAACGGATTTCCTCCCACATGACCAACCAAGCAATCACTAAAAAGTAGCTGAATCTGGAAAGTCTGTGGCAGCTGTTGCTTTTAGAGGGAGAGGGATGCCTTTCTTTTAACATACATCAACGTCCTCACCAGCTCTAAGTTTTCTTCCTCATTATTGCTGAGCTAATGTCAGTTAAAATACTTTGACTGCTATGATGGCCTTTTACACCTTGTCAGAATCATGACACATGTGTGGCTTCTTTCCTGAAAACTATTTTACCTTGGTTAGCCATGTGAGCTTGAATGGCATTGCCAGCAATTTGGCACGTCCCTGTATTGGCTCCAAGCCTAAAACTACAAGGGCCACTGCGTGCCTAGTCTAGAAGTTACCAGTGCATGCATCAGACCTTTTTGAGGTTACTTTCAGTCTAAAATGTTGCACATTTCCTCTGTCATGGGCCCTTCCTTTCATTGCTTTCCTGAATGAAATGAAGATTCACTAGAAAAAACATGTTGACTTAGAGTAGAATTCATTCTCGTGCCCACTTGTTACCAAGTTTTGCAACACTAGTAGATGCTATTTCCACCTTATACAAAGTGGATTTTGGCAGTCTAACTTGATTTGGTTTTAAAAAAGCATTGTAGTTGCCAGAGGAATGGTTACCATTCTTAAGATAGTTTAAAATCAGCTGACTCCAGCTGTCACTGAATGTTATCCCCTAGTTAATGACTGTGCTAAGATTGTGTATCCCATTACTCTGAGCTTTGGATATTAAACAGCTTGTTCAGCATAGTAACACATTTATTAAAAAGAAAATGCATATTTGCGAGGGAACTTCCAAAGCTGCGATCTCAATTGCTATGGACTCTTTTTAAGTAGCTTTCTTATTAAAACAATGTGTTTGCAGTAAATGGAAGGAACTAATTTCGACTAAACTAGGGAAGTGCATTACACTATACAGACATGTTATGCCTTGTGATTTGTAAGAGCTAAGGCTTGCTTTTATTATTAAAAACAAAATTAGTCCATCTGGGATGGGAAGAAGAATGGTACAACAACTGCAAACAATACACTCCAAACATGTAGCCCTGGCTTCTCCAGTAGCAAGTTATATCTATTACTGACCAACTTCTGTTATATCTAGTCAGCCTTCCACTGTTCTCTAGATGGTGTTCTCGGTCTTAATTTAGTTTTACATCTCTTTGAGAAAGAGAGAACATTGCACCCTTGAGGCTTCTTTTGACTGTACTGCAGAGATTCACATAACTCTCTGTTAATCTCGTGTTCTAGTCACCTACTGGACTGCTTCTGTATTTTAAGCTAGTGACAGACCCTCATGTTCTTTGGAACAGTATTGTACGCTTAATTACAATATATTTAGCTCAGTAGAATAACAGTGGCCCATCTCTTTTGTTAGTTCAGGCAATGGCAAAAATTGGCAGAGCACACTTTTGCTCGCCAGTGATGATTAGCACTTAAGTAGCATTTTTCATCTTCAGACTGCTTTGCAAACAACTACTAACAAATCCTCACAACACTGATGGATGTAAACCTAACCCAGAATTTTTATTCCCTATTTTAAAGTTGGGACCTGGGGGGGAGTGATGCAAAGTTTTAGTTGCCCCAGCAAAGGTCAGGAAGTTAGTTTTAGAGCCTGGATTTCAATTTGTTCCTTGTTGTTAGCACTCAGTCCACTAAACCTTGTCTTTCTCATTAGTAAGTGATATATAACTGGAAGTTCAGTTTCCAGGAATTCTCTTCAGTGGGTGAAGTACTGGACCACTTATAGCTCATAGTGTCATGAGGTACAGTACAGACTTAAACTTGAATATCTTTCTGGTAACTTCATTTTCTCGAGTGGTATTTTCATTCTTAAGTAAATTAGTCAATTTAAGGACTACGCATTCACATACATGCCAGCTCAATCAAGTTGTTTGTAGTGTTGCTGTAGCTGTATTTGTCCAAGGATAGGAGAGAGACAACTTGGGTGAGATAATGTCTTTTTTTTTTTTTTTTTTTTTTTTTTTTTTTTTTGGATCAGTTTCTGTTGATGAAAGAGAAGAGCTCTGTGGATCTCGAAAGCTTCTCTCTCTCACCAGTAGAACATGGTCTAATAAAAGATATTACCTCACCTGCCTTGTCACTCAACCCAGTGTAAATTTCAAACTGAAATGTTCACATTTCCTTAAGTTGGGAACTTTCCCATGCAGACTTCTTTTTTTAGAAGGGTTCACTGTTGGCTTCTCCTTATCGACCTAACAAAACTGTTTTTCAGAAAACATTGCTATCAACTCAGAGCTTTATCCAGCGTCCACATGAAGATGTTAAGAAAAAACAAGTCTGTCCTTAAAGCATAAAATTCAGTTTGCTGCTCTTGCTAACTTTTTATCTTCTGTTTTTTTTTTCCTTAGGTTGGCTGACTGTGGGACCCACCCTCACAAACAGTAACTTTAATGCAGAAACCTATGCTTCCTACTTCACTGCTCCAAATTCCAATCTGACTGGTTGTACAGAAGAGATTGAGCGACTTCGACCTAAGTCACCACCTCCAAAATCCAAGTCGGACCGAGGAGGTGGAGCTCCTAGAGGAGGAGGAAGAGGCGGGACTTCAGCTGGCCGGGGAGAGAGAGGCAGAGAGAGGAATAGAACTAATTTCCGGGGTGAAAGGGGTGGATTCAGAGGGGGCCGCGGAGGTACCCACAGGGGAGGCTTCCCCCCACGCTGATTACATTTGAGTCATTAGTTCTCCCTCTGGTTCTATGCCTCTTCTTCTTCATATCTTTTTAGTCCAGTTTTCACCAAGATGAGTCATTCCGGGGACTCAATCCAGATGTTTTTTTTAATTGAGTGTGCTTTCTGCAGGCAGTTCCAGATACTTTGCCTGCCCACATCTGGCACATCACCTTATTTGGCAGTTAGGATCTAGCACCTGATGGCAATGAGCTGAGAAGCCTCCTGGCAGCTTTCATTCAGCAGGAAGGAGGTCAGAGCAGCCTGGGAACATCAGAAGGGGTTATCTCCCCAAGCTATGAATAGGATTTGAAGAGGAGTCATTTGCTCTGATCTTTTCCAACTTGAAAAAAGCTGAATTTTTTTTTTAAATGCTGAACAGATTTCCCCCCCCCTTACCTTTTGTGTAGGTATCCGTTTCTTTCCGTTATCAATATGATGGGTCAAGACTGAGAGATGCAATTTGAATTTACATGATAATACAGACTTGCATTGTATGTATGGAAGGAAAAATGGTGTCTATAATAACATTTATTTCTTCCTCCCCTATATTCATAACTAAACAGAGGAGTAATATTGAATAAATAGAGCTCTATTTTTTTCTATTTGTTTTAAATTTCCCCAGTATTTCCTGGGACTAGTTTTGTAGTATTTTTATTTTTGTCAAATATATTTAAAACATTTTTATCTTTGATATTTGGACTGAAAAAACAGAAACAATTCTATGTTGTCACTTGTAATGCTTCATGGAAAGCAAAAAGTGGCAGTCATCCATATTTGATCTAGAACTTTTGTTTACGTAGACATGCATTGATTTAACGTAGAGAATCTTGCCCTTTGCCTGTTTACTGTCTTATTCGTGACTAGGGAAAGCCAAGTTTTATTACAAAATAAATGCAGTATGAATAATGAAACCACCCCAGTGGAGGTAGTATTTGGGGAAAGGTGGGAGAGCCATAAAGAGGGAAAGTGCTTCCAGAGAAATCTGGATAAACTCCACCTGCAAACATAATGCTCAGAGATTGAAAAATTGTGTTTCAAGCTTTGCTTTGCCAGTGGATCTTTAAATAGTAAGTGATGTGGGGACGAGAATGTCTTATAGAAAATCAGCTTCAGAATACAACTTTGAAAGAGAAAGTGATTCACCTTTATTGTAACTGTGGTATTTGTTTTTAGATAAGCCAGCTCTGTAAATCAGTTGTACAGTACTTGATGCATATGAACAAATCCTGGCCCCACTGAAGTCCAAGGGATTTTGCTGTGGATTTCATTGGGATTAGAATTTGTCCCTGGGACTCGTGTACTTCTTATCTACTGAAATTTTAAATGAATGTCCTGTAAAGCGGTGAATAATGAAATTTATTTCAGTATTGTTTTTGATAAACATCTTTCCTAATATTTTCTAGAATTTTTTGGTTTTATTTAAATGTAGGTTTTATTCATTCTTCAATTTGCCTTTACAGTTTTTATTTTATTGGTTTTCTGCTTAGACAATTCAGCTTTTCTTTATAAAGGAACAGATTTCTATTGTGTTAATGGATGAAATCTCCATCATTGTTTTGCTTAATGTGTTTTTTTTTTTTTAAACACACACACAACCTCCTCTCTCCCCCCCACGCTTTATAATTTGGACAGTTTACTGGACTCTGATTTTAATAACTGTAAATGACAATTGGTGATGGGTGAATAAATCTCTCCACTATATACATTGTACTTCTACCTGTCTCACATCTGCAAAGCTGAGGAGTGACTCGAAGTAGAAGTTGGTTGAGTTGGGGTCCTTGAATCCTTGATTTTCTAGAGTATCAGTAGCTCATTTGAACATCGGTGATGCTTGCAGCAGATTGCATCTGGAACAAGCCCAGAATGCTTAATAGTTGTGGGCCACAACCTTTGACTATTGTACATGCTTAACATTACAGATGACACCCTCATGCCACTGAAAACAACTTCTGTAAGGTGAGGAGGAAAGTGGTATTAGCCCAGTGCTTTCTTCCTCTGATTCTTCTTCCTCATACACGCCTTCTCTACAGTTGAAGAATAAGTATTCTGGCATAAAATATGAAAGGAGCAATGAATCCTCGATACTGCACTCTAACCTAAAAATAACTCTTAAAGGAGAACTGAGATGTCTTGCTTTAGGCCAGAATGGCAGAGTTGGGAAAACTGCTTAAGATGGGAAAGCAATAAATGTCCGCTAATCGCTCCTAAGGCTTCAACTGCCTTTGGATGCACACTGCTCCCATTGATGCCAATGAAAGTCCCATATACACATTGACAAACAACTTGCTCCTTGTCAACTGATGATGTTGACTTTCAGGAAAATATGGATTCTTGAATGTCATCCTGGGCAGTTTTCTGTCCTTCAGGGCACACAGCCCTAGTGTACCTCTGTTGTGTCAGCACTGATGCAGAGAGACTGCGTCTCCATGTGACAAGGTAGTACATTATTCATATTTGATCTATCCTTGACTGACAACATTAGTGCTTTGTGGTGGTGATCTCCATTCATGAGAAACTGAAGTGAAGCTGTAACCTTTCCAGATAGGCTATAAAAATGCCACCATTTAGTAACTTCTGATCACTATTGACCTGGGCCACACTTGCACTTGTATTCTGAGAGGAAAGGCTTTGTATCCCATTACTAATGGCCATCCTGTCTCTTGATAGGAGCATTTTCACAGGACAGTGGTGGTGATTACACTTAGCCAATTATGGACATCAGGTGCGTCTTTTATCTAACATATTTAGCTAATTCGAGTACTTCCCATTCTTGAAGACAGAACCAAACAGAACGTTCTCCATTTCAAATTTTGTCACATGCTTAATGCCACCTTTCTTATTTCTTCAGCCTATTCTAGTGTAGCTGCTTAGTTCTTGTCATGTCTGTCTGTTCAGGAAGTTACTTATAAAGTGTGATCTTCAAAGTTCTATTTGTGCAGCAAGTAAAGGATTTGACAATGACATGGGCTAGCCTATTGGGACAGCTAAACATACTGCTTCAAAGGAATTTTAAAACATCAATTGACTGCAATTTTCTGTGTAAAACTAGCCATCTTGAGTCTTTTGCTCACATACTTTCACTTGTAATAAATTTGTTGAAATGTTATATGTACTGTTAAATTGTTTGGAAAAAAAAATGGAAAATGTTTTCAGAATGTCTTTCCATGAAATAGTATACTATTAGCACCACCTGGTTATGTATAACTTGGCATCCCTTGTAGGCCACGTATCTTAACGCAATTCATGTATTTCTACAGTAATTGCTAGTGATCTTCCAAAGGTTCTAGTACTTGTGGAAACTTAGGATATATCTTTTTGGTTCTTTATGTGAAGGTACTGGTGGGTGGAAGACATTTGTAGGAATTTGAGCCTTGTAGGAAGGCCTTAGTCATCATTTTTGAATATTGTAAATTTTGTCAACTTATGTTGATGGAAGTCAAGTAAATGCACCAATGAGAGAACGGTTTTGGCCAGTCATAGTGCAGATGGTGAGAGTGTTCCATGGACCAGCCACAGTGCAGAGAGCTCTGTAGACATACCAGCTCTTTGAACTTTGACTAGGATTGGTTGGTTTTTCTCAGCCCTTAGGTAGGAGTTGGAAGGCGTATTCTGTGACAATGGGGTTCTTGTCTCTCTCCATAGGTATATCATTATTATAAACAAGAATAACAGGAACCTCATGTGCACAGTCAAGTGAAAACTTAAAAATCTAAAACTGCTGAAATAAGATTTAAGTTTGTGAAACACAGTAGCACATTTAAAGAGAGATTGTATACTCTGCCGCTAATACTTAGTCCAATCCATTACACACCTGGAACCTTTTATGTGCAGGGTACTACCTTAAACTAGGAACACCTGATCTCCAGTCTTGACCTTTTGGGGTTTATTTATTACTTTCCAGCTTTCAAAAAATCTCTAAAGTTTTAGAAGCATTTTGCTTCTTTAAGATCCAAGCACTGTTAATGTATTCCTATTCCTTGCAAGGGATTGGAGTCTGATCCTATCTTTAAGGTAACTTTGAATACACTTGAGAGGGTTAAATGGCATTCAATCCAACTGCAGTGAATATATATAACTTTTTTTTTTTCTTTTCCCACTAGCGACCACATTGGATCCCAATGAAGAAATTTAATTTATCAAGATTCTTCCATTGGCTTTAGTGACATTTAATTTCAAAGGATTAAATACAATTTATGAAAACTGTGGCTAGGGGATAGGAAATGTCCATTCATGATTGTATCAAGAACACTCTGAAAGTCTTCATTTGCTTATGGTACAAGCATCTGTCTGTCAGCTTTGTTCTTCTTTGACGCATTATGATGTATTCTCATAGGGATAATTAGAGTAAATAAAAGCACTTAATAAATGACACCACCTATTTTTGTATACAGTAACAACTGTTCCGGAAAAAAAAAAAAAAGGTTTGTTTTTTGGTCGTAGGTTGTATTTTAGTGACACCTATAGTTAAGGTTGGCCAGCGTTTTCTATTGTAAGAACTTGTTTGCAGTTGCATATACTTTTGCCAGAGTTAAACTGTCCCCCAGCCTGAAGCAAATACTCACCAACAACCACACAACAAAAACACTAACCCAGGAACCTATCCTTGCAACAAAGCCAACTCTGTCCACATATCTATTCAGGGGACACCATCAAAGGGCCTAATCACATCAGCCACACCATCAGAGGCTCGTTCACCTGCACATCTACCAATGTGATATATGCCATCATGTGCCAGCAATGCCCCACTGCCATGTATATTGGCCAAACTGGACAGTCCCTACGTAAAAGAATAAATAGACACAAATCAGACGTCAAGAATTATAACATTCAAAAACCAGTTGGAGAACACTTCAATCTCTCTGGTCACTCGATCACAGACCTAAGAGTGGCTATACTTCAACAAAAAAGCTTCAAAAACAGACTCCAAGGAGAGACTGCTGAATTGGAATTAATTTGCAAACTGGATACAATTAACTTAGGCTTGAATAGAGACTGGGAATGGATGTGTCATTACACAAAGTAAAACTATTTCCCCATATTATTCCCCCTCCCCCCCCCCCCACTGTTCCTCACACGTTCTTGTCAACTGCTGGAAATGGCCCACCTTGATTATCACTACAAAAGGTTCCCCTCCACCCCTCTCCTGCTGGTAATAACTCGCCTTACCTGATCACTCTTGTTACAGTCTGTATGGTAACACCCATTATTTCATGTTCTCTGTGTATATAAAATCTCCCCACTGTATTTTCCACTACATGCATCCGATGAAGTGAGCTGTAGCTCACGAAAGCTTATGCTCAAATAAATTTGTTAGTCTCTAAGGTGCCACAAGTCCTCCTTTTCTTTTTGCGAATACAGACTAACACGGCTGCTACTCTGAAATAGGTCAAAAGCGTTAATATAACTTTGTCACTGTCCAGCATTAAACAAGGTCTAGGGTTTGGTCTACAGAGACCTCGGCCTACCAAGGCAAACCAACCATTACAAATCCTTTTAACTTTTTATTACAGATACAGAGGAGGAGGAAAAACAGTTAAAGCATCTGACGTAAAGTATTAGGTAAGGCTTTCATTTTAACAACCTTTCTTGTCCCTTTTCCCTTTTAGCTGGAGAGAATTATAAGGGGGGACGGACCTTGTCTGGCCGTCTCTTAGATAGTATTAAAGGTCATACTTGTCCTTTTGGGGAAAAGAGAAGTTGATTGAGATGGACAGGAACTGCTGCTGCTGTTAGACTGATCCCATTTCATTTCAGATGATGATTGGTACTCAGCTGGAGCTGATAGGGATGGCCATGTCATCTGGATCCATGTGCCTGATCTGTTCAAGACATTCTTTAGCATTAGGATGAAGGAGGGAGATGGTGGGGGTGATAGCCGTGATGGTGAAGCTCACTCCAGTAGCCTCTGTCTGTCCTCCCCCTCCCGAAGTCTCTTTCTTTAAGGACCCACAAAGCAAATGGCAGATGGAATAGCTCATCTCCTCAATATTATGTCTACCAATTAGGCCTAATATCTGCCACACCAATTTTGGTTAATTAATTTCTGGTTCCACATCTCCTGTTTTTAGTAAGCGTAATTTTAAGCATAATTATTATCAACATGGCCTTTTTTGTTTGGACTAATTTTGTCTGTCTGATTCTCCTGTGCCTGTTTATAACATTATTGAAAGCAACTTAACTTACTTTCCATTAACGTTTTGTATTATAGGTTATTGTAACACCTTATGAACTTTGATGTACTTTTTACAGTTGAGCTAACGATGAAAATTTGTTGGCCCAGTAACCAGAACACAATCCCTCTTTTTTTATGAACTAATTTTTCCTAGGATTGGATATTTGTTCATAAAATCATATTTATAAAGAAAAATCTTAACTATATAAAGGAAAATGGGTGAGGGGAGTACTTGATTATATTTCAAGGTTGCAAATTCCTTATCTCAAAACTGGCATTTACAAATCTTAGTTGATTACATATTAAACTTTCCAGATGTTAACAAAGCGAAGAACTTACAACTCACTTTATTTGTAGCTTAAACAAAACTTAAAACTGCAGCTGTTCTATGTCTGTAGAATGTGTTGGAACAAACCAGCTTTTATCACGTCTTTGGCTGTATGCCCAGAATGGGCAAAGATGGAAAAAACTCCCCCCTTTTTTTGCTGCTTACACAGTTAAAGCTGTACATTTTATACAAACCATGAACATTTTATGCATTAGTGGTTAAATTTGCTCACTTGTAGCCCTGATGGCATTTTTTCCTCAAGGGTGTGGTAGCCTCCTTTAAAAAGAAGCAAAAAAATTGTTCTTTCAGAACCACTTTTGCATTCATGAGTTATTTGCAACACTCAAAGTTGGCAAAAACAAAACTTAAAAAATCACCAAGTTTGGTGTTGAAAGAGCCCTCTATTTTGGTGGCTTGAGATTATTTATTTATTTTTTATTTATTTATTTATTATTTTACCATCAATGTGATAGCAGCCTTGTATTAAGTTGGTATTTTGTTAACAAGGGGGGGGTTACCCAAGATGTTGTGTTAGGAAAAGTTTGCTTTAATGACTTGACTTTAAACAATTTAAAACACTATTTTTACAACTTTTTTGCTTTTTCTTAAAAATACTTTTAAGTATTATTTACCACAACGCACAGGAGTCTGTGTGGTGAAGATAAATTCATTAATGGATCATTAAGAATTTAGATACCATAGAACAGCTTATGAGGAAATTAATAACTTTGAATTCAGTGCAGGGCTTAGATGGTGTGTAATGCATAAGACCTGGGGCCATACACCATGAATGTTGAGGATAAAAAGAAACCCTGGATAATAACCCATTAACTGAACACTGTTCGTGCTGTGCACTTGAATGAGGCAGGAGTCCTGGGGGGGTAGGGGAAGAGTGCGATCCTGTAATTATAGACCGTCATAATGCACGCACACACAAGGGGGCTAAGTTTAGGTCCCACAGGCAACCTTAATTCTGGCACTGCCTAACTTCTGAGTGCTTGACTTTGCAGCCTTAAACTTCTGTTTAATGTAGTGCTTGTGGGTGTTCAATGCTATATTAAAGAACACTATCCACAGGTTTCACCTGGATATATGAGCATATATGGCTTTGTTCCATCATTAGTGAACAACTGTAAAGTTTACCATGACCGAATACCCTGGTTCTGGGCCTACGTTGCCAGGGGCTGGATGCCTTTTTGGTTCCCTTCTGGAGCAAGGTAAGGATTTCTTCCCTTCTCCCTTGGATATTGAGGTTCCAAGGGAATGTCAGGACAGTCTAATGTACACTTTTTAAATAGACCCCTTCAGCCCAGTTTCTTTAAGATTTAGTGAATCTGGTCAAGTGTTGTTAATCTTTCATCATGCAGCAGCCATTCCACGATTAGGGGTATGGAACTGCTGCCATAAGAGGAGAGATTATTAAGACTGGGACTTTTCAGCTTGGAAAAGAGAGGACTAAGGGGGAATATGGTAGAGGTCTATAAAATCATGACTGGTGTGGAGAAAGTAAATAAGGAAGTGTTATTTACTCCTCATAACACAAGAACTAGGGGTCACCAAATGAAAGTAGGCAGTAGGTTTAAAACAAACAAAAGGAAGTATTTTTTCACATGATGCACGGTCAACCTGTGGAACTCCTTGCCAGAGGATGTTGTGAAGGCCACGACTATAACAGGGTTAGAACTAGAAGTTCATGGAGGATTGATCTATCAATGGTTGTTCACCAGGATGGACAGGGATGGTGTCCCTAGCCTCCGTTTGCCAGAAGCTGGGAATGAGCGACAAGGGATGGATCACTTGATGATTACCTGTTCTGTTCATTCCTTCTGGGCACCTGGCATTGGCACCTCCTTGGAAGCCAGAATACTAGGCTAGATGGACCTTTGGTCTGACCCAGTTTGGCCGTTCTTATGTATGTAAGGGACTGTGTGGCCAAGGCCTGTTCTATGCTAATCCTAGACTTTTCTCCAGCTCTGGAAAGTTCATTAGGAGGTAAAAACAAGACTCCTTAGCATTCAGATTTATGCCACTTCCATCACCGGGGACCTTCCTAAATCGGCATCTGTCCTTAATTCATACAGAGGGTATGCAGAGGCCTCTTAAAAATCTTATTTTTGACTTCAGCTGTCTTGGGTTCCTGATCTGACCATGAACTACAGTCTCTTTAGGGGTGTGGTTTTGTTCACCCCAGCAGTCTATCCCAGCTCAGCACTTCATGTTTCATTTGCTTTCTTCATGTATTTTGGCTGAGAAAACTAGTGTGCTACTTGACATGACTCGGGTTCTTTCTACAGTGGAAGCGGTACTGTGCAAGATACAGGTGAGTTAAAAGCATAGGTGTGACTTGGACGGTTCTAGTGCTTTGAAAACCACTTTTGACTTGCTGATAAAGCCATGCTATAGTAGATTAACATTTGTTATAAGGGGGTTAGTCCATAGCATCTTTTATTCACAACTTACGGGGTTTAATTTTTTTCTTACTCAGGAGAAAAATCCAGCTTAGCAAAATAAATCTTCTGTCAAAGGTTTCTTCCATGTTGTGTTTTTTTGTTTTTTTTTTTTTTTTTCACATTAAAAACTTCATTTGTCTTTAGTGGTCGTATGCTTGCTTGGCAGAAGAATGTTTTGACCATCAAGTTTAAAGGTAAGTAAATCTTATACTTATCTGCTACTATGTCAACATTATAGTTTTGTAATTATTAGGATTATATACAAAGGAAAACTTCTTCCCAGTAGTTCAGTTGCTCCACAGCTGTCTCTTTCATTCTACCTTTTTGTCCACTACCCTGAGTTACGATGTGCATAAATGTTTGCTCTGAAAATGTTTGTGCTGGTGAGAAGGTCCATAAAAATGTGGCTGATGGAAAGTGTCTGGCTAGCACAGCATATGTAATAAGATGAGGTACAGTTTTTAATAGGAAGAGTTTATTCTCCATCATTCCTTATGTTGTCAACAAGTCTTTCCCACGATGTGGAGGGCGGGAGACAAGTATATACATGTGTGCTCTGTGATGAAACGTGTAATGTTTTTTCTTATACATTCTTTAATGAAAGCCTTGAATACCCATATAATGCTGTCACTTCTGATTGAGAGAAGAATTCCACGTGAATTCTGAATAATGCTTTGCATTAATAAAACACTTTACAAATATTAATTGAATTGATACTGCAGGCACAGAAAACAAGGTATTCAGAATGTTTCTGGCAGTGGTGAGCATACTCAAGCTTCATTTCCTGAGAAGTATTGTAACCAGTACACTGGCTGCTTTTATGAACACCAAATTGTGGCACAGACAAGTTCAGCTACAGTATCTGTGTGTCTTCCTTCGGGCTTGAACCTGCAGGATCTGAGCAATCAGCCACCTGCTTAACCTGAAGTACATGGACAGTCCCATTGACTTCAATGGAATTGTGTATGTGGTTAAGTGCTTTGCTGGATCAGGGCCAGAGCGCTGAATATCTTGCCAGATCAAGTCCTGTATCAGCATCACATCCTTGTCTTTTATTGTGCAAGATATTGATGAAAGGTGTATTACTGGTCCAATGAGAGCCCCGCTTTATTTTGAAACATATTGTGAAATGTTGCTTCTTGTCGTCATCCACCAAACATACTCTTTTTCTCCTCCTTCACAGCTTCTCTTCAAGCAATTTCACCTCCCTCTTCTACTTATAAATAATCTCACACCTTTCCTTCTATGAGCTGTTAACCAGTCTTGTTTTGTTTAGATTCTAAACTTATTTGGGGATCAGAACATGTCTTAGTCTATTTGTAAAAGGGTAGTCTTTGTTATGTAAATTATTTTAAACTTAGGCCTGGTCTGTACAGTTTTTGTACCAGTATTAACTGTTGGGTGTGGGGTTTTTTTTACTGATATAGTTATGTATCCACCATAGAGGTTGTACTGGTAAAAAGGTACATTGGTATATCCCCTTATTCCCCTTCCCCTGTAAAAATAAGCTATACCGATATAAGCACGTTTAAATCAATACAACTGTGTCCACACTCAGGGGTGTTGTACTACTTTACCTATACCGGTGCAGTTAAAGCAGTACAACTTCTGTCTGTAGACGAGGGCTGAGAGGTGACTGAGGCCTGATCTACACTACAGAGTTAGGTCAATATAAGGCAACTTATATCAACCTAATTGTCAGTGTCTATAGTACAGCCTTGCTCCTGCTGATGTAAGTGCCTTACTACTAGACCTCCAAAAGAGGTGTAGGTCTTATGTTGGTGTAGTTAGGATGATAGTGTTTGTGTAGACACTGTGATACTTGGGCTGTTGCCGTCTTGTCAATTTCACAGCAAGAGCTGTGAGATTGACAAGAAAGCCTAGCAGCTAGAGCCCCGCTTCCCTGGAGAGCCAGGCAGCTGGACCCTGCTCCTGGCTGGGAGCAGGGAGGAGAAGCCCAGGCAGCTTCCCTCCCCCTCACTCTCTTGCTCCCAGCTGGAACCTTGGCTGTCTTGTCAATTTCATGGCTCTGGCCTGAAGCTGTGAAACTGACAAGGCTGCATGGCTCCTGGCAGGGATCAGGCAGGGGCAGCCTGCTGGGAGCCAGGCTCCTGGCAGGTAGCTGCCAGTGGACTTGAGACACCGGGCTCTCAGCTCCCCACACTGTCCCTATTAAGTCAGCGGAAGTGCTCCTAGTGAGAATGCACACCACTGATCCAAGGACAGTGTGTGGACATGCACCACTGCAGCAATTACTCTTCCTATTTAAAATGTACTTTTTCTTTTCTATTTTGCTCTGTCAAATCTTAAGTCATTTTAAGATTTGTCTGTTCTCTCTTTACTTTCCAAAGGAGCCAGAACCCAGTTCTTGAACTCCCACACAGAAATGATACTCTCATGGGCAAAAAAATGGATCCAATCCTGCTTCTCTTGATCTCGCTTGCAAACCTCCCACTCCCTTTCAATAAGAGAAGCAGGCTATGGCTACATTTGCCAATGCAAATATTTTATTTTACAAATGACGGTTGCACAAGTGCAAACAAGATATAGCCCCTAATGTCAAGTAAAAAGCTCTCTAGAATTTGCTTTTATTAGACAATAATTGTGGCTCCTTCATGCACTGAATTATAGCTTTGTAGCTGCTGTTGTGGTGGTGATGGTGGCAGGCCAGACAGATACCCAGGTTTCACTGAACTGCCATTTCAGACAAGTTCACAGAAGCTGGTGACTTTATATAAAACCTAAACAATTTATGTATTAGACATCTGAAATATCCCTGGTGTAAATGAGCTCCCAATATTTAATTTTTTAAAAAAAAATCAAGATTTGACTTGGGGAAAATATGAAGCTTTGTCTAAATGAGTAGTTAGTGTACTAAAAGCAGTTGCATGGAACTTGTCAATGTGTTAGATTAGGATAGACTACGCTATGTGCCTTTTTGTTTCATAAATAGAGAAGTGTTTGAATGAAATAGCCCTGTGTACAGCCTTTTAGTAGCTTTCATTAAGGTAAAACAAACAAACTGTCTTGTCTAGAGAGCAATTCTATATAAAGTAATAAAACCTATACTTGAAAAGTGATTCTTGAAATTGTAAGGCAGTTAAGGAAACTGTTTTTCTTTTTTATAAATAGTTTAAGGTTGGCTTATATTGTGAGCGTTGCACAGTAAATAAGTCAGTAACACCACCTAGTGGAATAGAAATGAAACTTCAGTTACACGTCTATATTACTTTTGAAAAGGAGTACTTGTGGCACCTTAGAGACTAACAAATTTATTAGAGCATAAGCTTTCGTGAGCTACAGCTCACTTCATCGGATGCATCCGATGAAGTGAGCTGTAGCTCACGAAAGCTTATGCTCTAATAAATTTGTTAGTCTCTAAGGTGCCACAAGTACTCCTTTTCTTTTTGCGAATACAGACTAACACGGCTGCTACTCTGAAACATATTACTTTTGAGTCATCCTCACCTTTTACAGATTACTTTGGTGCATTAAGTGGCACCAAATTGTCAAAATAAGATTGGGAGCATATTATGCTAGATGCTGCAAACAGCTTCTGTGTCAAAGTTTATTCAATCTGCATAGACCAAAAAAAAAAGGCATTAAGGGCTGAGGCAAAGGTATAGTGACTTTCCCAATGTCACATAGCAAAGCGAGTATTAGAACAATGTTACAGGTGTGATGCTTGTATTGTATATGCACAGCATAAGGATTTACTACCTTAGTCTAGTGACAGAGACTATAAATGAGAGCACTTTATAAATGAAGGTTACATTTCACAGCTGCCTCTCTCTCAAGGCCTTTTGGCAGAGACAAATCATCCTATATATCTATATCTATATATATATAAAAGATCTGAGCCCATTTAACAGTACGTGTAGTGGATTTATTCTAGGGTCCGACCCATTAGCCCTTGTTCTGTCTCAGTTCAGTTGGTTGACTAGTTTATAGCTAAAACCGGAACCCACAGAATTCGACACTATTCTTAGCTACAGACACTACCAGAAATAAACACTTTCTGGAGGTGTGGGGGGTATCAGTCTCAACATAGACAGAGGGATTCTCAAACTTGTTTTCATATGGTGAACCATCCTAAAAGATAGGAATTGGGCTTGTACTCTTTTTTTATATAAAAAACTAAACAAATTTACTCGTCATCTTTAAACTCAGGTCTTGTTCAGTCTGAAATGTTCTTTTGGGACTACAGAACTAGTGAAATGATATCACAAGAAGATGAAAGCTAAGCAAATGAGATGGGAAGAGGGTAATCAATGTTTACATTTGTTAGTTCCAGTTTTTGAATTAAATAGATGTTCTCTATCTGTACACAGCATCTACTGACCACTTGGCCTAAAGGACTCATTCAGTATCCCAGCATCTTCAGTTAAAGTGAGATCTCGCAATACAGCGAAGCTGTCCTACAGCAAAGCCTGGAAAGACTAGACTTGATATATGTCCAAGGTAAGTGTGTGGGTTCTCCCCCTCTTGCTTGAGATAAAATACCTTCAGGCCTTCTTTACACACAGGAGTTTTTTTTTAAAAAAGTCTACAACACTAGCACTTCAAAAAATCCTTGTGGGACCTCTTTGATAGAGAGAGAACTGTGTAGTCCAGCTTCCCGAATCTGCCTGAGCTACCTACAGCAATTTTTTTATTAGGAAAAAAGATGCATTTTTAGGGGCCTTCATGCAGTTTAGCAGCTAAGAACAAGGAGACTTGGCAGTCCACCATCAACTGATCTGCAACTGCCTATGTTAATATAGTATACGGTGAATTCACGGCAGAGCTGAGGGCCTTGTTCACCATTCTGTGATGGTGACTTACTTCAGTAGAATGAACTTTTTAAAAGCAAGATGGAATTTGAAGATACTACTTCTAATACGGGGTGGGTGACCTCTTCCAAATGTATTACTGATATTGTATAGGTACAAAAAGAAAAGGAGTACTTGTGGCACCTTAGAGACTAACAAATTTATTAGAGCATAAGCTTTCGTGAGCTACAGCTCACTTCATCGGATGCATTTGGTGGAAAAAGCAGAGGAGAGATTTATATACACACACACACACACAGAGAACATGAAACAATGGGTTTATCATACACACTGTAAGGAGAGTGCTCACTTAAGATAAGCCATCACCCACAGCAGGGGGGGGAAAGGAGGAAAACCTTCCATGGTGACAAGCAGGTAGGCTAATTCCAGCAGTTAACAAGAATATCAGAGGAATAGTGGGGGGTGGGGTGGGGGGGAGAAATACCATGGGGAAATAGTTTTACTTTGTGTAATGACTCATCCATTCCCAGTCTCTATTCAAGCCTAAGTTAATTGTATCCAGTTTGCAAATTAATTCCAATTCAGCAGTCTCTCCTTGGAGTCTGTTTTTGAAGCTTTTTTGTTGAAGTATAGCCACTCTTAGGTCTGTGATCGAGTGACCAGAGAGATTGAAGTGTTCTCCAACTGGTTTTTGAATGTTATAATTCTTGACGTCTGATTTGTGTCCATTCATTCTTTTACGTAGAGACTGTCCAGTTTGGCCAATGTACATGGCAGAGGGGCATTGCTGGCACATGATGGCATATATCACATTGGTAGATGCGCAGGTGAACGAGCCTCTGATAGTGTGGCTGATGTGATTAGGCCCTATGATGGTGTCCCCTGAATAGATATGTGGACAGAGTTGGCAACGGGCTTTGTTGCAAGGATAGGTTCCTGGGTTAGTGGAGATAGACCAGTCCTTGCTTACAGACAGCCCCCCAATCTGAAGCAAATACTCCCCAGCAACCACACAACAGAACCACTAACCCAGGAACCTATCCTTGCAACAAAGCCCGTTGCCAACTCTGTCCACATATCTATTCAGGGGATACCATCATAGGGCCTAATCACATCAGCCACACTATCAGAGGCTCGTTCACCTGCGCATCTACCAATGTGATATATGCCATCATGTGCCAGCAATGCCCCTCTGCCATGTACATTGGCCAAACTGGACAGTCTCTACGTAAAAGAATGAATGGACACAAATCAGACGTCAAGAATTATAACATTCAAAAACCAGTTGGAGAACACTTCAATCTCTCTGGTCACTCGATCACAGACCTAAGAGTGGCTATACTTCAACAAAAAAGCTTCAAAAACAGACTCCAACGAGAGACTGCTGAATTGGAATTAATTTGCAAACTGGATACAATTAACTTAGGCTTGAATAGAGACTGGGAATGGATGAGTCATTACACAAAGTAAAACTATTTCCCCATGGTATTTCTGCCCCCCACCACCCCCCACTGTTCCTCTGATATTCTTGTTAACTGCTGGAATTAGCCTACCTGCTTGTCACCATGGAAGGTTTTCCTCCTTTTCCCCCCCCTGCTGTGGGTGATGGCTTATCTTAAGTGATCACTCTCCTTACAGTGTGTATGATAAACCCATTGTTTCATGTTCTCTGTGTGTGTGTGTGTGTGTGTGTGTGTGTATATAAATCTCTCCTCTGTTTTTTCCACCAAATGCATCCGATGAAGTGAGCTGTAGCTCACGAAAGCTTATGCTCTAATAAATTTGTTAGTCTCTAAGGTGCCACAAGTACTCCTTTTCATCTTAGCCCTTGTGACAGTTTTTTCTTCCTCTCTCTGCAGACAACCTGAAATCCATGGACCTGAGGAGTGAACCAGCATTATCTGTCTATGTAAGTATATGGCTCTTGTTACTGTATTATCTATGGGTCTCTTGAACCATCTGCTGAAATGAGAGAAACCTGAAGCGTAAGTGACTGGTCACAAAGAACTCTGTGGCTGAGCCAAGAATTGAGCCAGGTCTTCTGACTCCTTCTCCAATCCCATAGCCTCTAAACTGCCCCCTACATCCTTTACAGTGGCAAATTCATCCATACATGACAACAAGGATCTGCTATACTTTGGTGCTGCTAGAAATAAAGTTCAAATGCTGCCCCATAAATAATTCTGCCTAGTGTAAGCATTCACAAAGTCTGGAAACTACTGGTGCCAGAATATGTGAGAAGGCAATAAAATCCTAAAGTGAAATAAGTTTATAGTTCTAAATGTTAGTGATTTGCCTAGTTTTCCTGATACACACTTAAGTCTGTTTTTACTGACTTCAATGGGGGCAATATTAGACCACAGCTTGAGTGCCTTTGCAATTTCTGCAGTGCAATATAGCAACATGGAGTCTGTTAGCAGCTGACAGTAATTTTCAGTCACTGCTTCCCTAGAACTGGTACCAGAGATGACTCATCGCAATCAAATTCCCAGATGTGTCTTTACAGAGCTCTTTCATACTTGAAACTAATAACCAGTGAGTCCAGTTTAGTTCCCTCTCCCATCACACCTAAAGTCCAGTTCAGGTACTGGCAAACACAAACTTCCACAGCTTCAGTCCCTTGTACTGTCAATAGCTGTATTAGTTACTACAGTGGTGATTGTATGAGACAGTTTGCACACTACCAGTGGAACAAAGCCCCTTAATTGTGTTTTCAGCCCACATGCTGAAGACACCTAGCCTCTTAAATGGTGATGTACCAAATCCTCAACTGAGCATATGACAAAGAATGAACATAACACGTAGTAATGATATTTAATAAACATTTGTTTACATTTTTAAAAAAGTTGCTGGTGTAATTCATAATATACACTGAATTGGAATGGCAACAAATCTTTCTCCTACAAATTCCCATCTATCTCTGAAGAACTATCTGATCTAGTTTCCAGTTGAATTTAGTTTAGTGTCTTTTTTTAGTACCCCCACTTGATCAAGAGAGCTTTGAACTCTTTGCACCCACTTCACATGATCTTCTAATTCACTTGATGTGCTAAAACATTTCTTAAAAGGCACATAATTTTTTGCAGGGTTCTGAAGTTTCTCCTCTACACTTTGAAGGCTATTTGCTTTCCTTTTACAGTGTTAGGAGAATTTTGGAACTCTCTCTTTCCAAAGTTGTCAAGACAAGCTCTGAAGGTGAAATTTATTATCATGTTCTCATCTTGTGTGAATGCATTAAAGCAGTTTCCTCATATCAAACTGTTAAGAGTTCTGTTGATTAGATAAACTGCCTTTTAATCTTCCAAATGCTGCCTTTTAATATCAGTCAGTGATCTAGGTTTTTTTTAAAGCTCTCTTAGATGTCACAGAAATACACAACTAATATGTAAATAAATAATGTTGCTTCCATCATAGGTGACCTTTGGTTAAAACAAGTGCTAACAGTCCTTGGTGTTTCAGAAAGACACATTCAGACCAGAGTTGTGTTGCAAATTTTTCTTAAGTTAAAAGCTATGACTATTCCAGTTGGTAAATAAGGATTGTAATATTCTAACTATACTGAATTAGGTTAACATAGTTAAGGTTTCAGAATTAGAAACTTTTTTTAGACCAAATTTAGTGTGTTGAAGACACACTTCAGCACACTATTAAATGACTCACTTTTTACTAAAGAAAACAGACTGACAGTAGCAGATAAGTGTACCCACCCAATCCAGGGTAACACTTGTACTTATTACTACCCTTCCCTTCTTTCACTGTAGTTTCTATGGGTCAAGTTCTGTCACCTGTATCTCCTGAGTATGATGAGAAGGCAAAGAGATGAGACCAGCTGTAGATAGACTTCATGCTTCTGTATCCTTGATTATCCACACATGGATGTAGACCATTGCACTCTGCCTCACTTACATACAGAGCCAGTTCATCTCCACAAAATATCAAGACTTCAGTCATGACCCTGTGTAGTTTCTGAAGCCTTCCCTAGTCAATTCCTTCCTCCTGATCATGTGCAAAGTTAGCCTAGCTCCCCTTTATTATTGCACTCCCATGGTAAACTGTCTTCCATATAAGTTGTTCAAGATCAGGATTGCCATGTGTACAATGCTTATAGCTCTGCAACAGAAGTAGTTCAATGTGTAACACTTTTCTTTAATAGTGTCATCATTTGTGAGATTTAGATGGTTGCTTTTCTTGAAATGAACAACATGCTTCATTGTGGTACATGTAGAAAGTGAGACAAAATTAGCCCTACATAGTTTGCTTCTGTAAGGGAAAGAATTACTTTTCTGTATGCGTCATCAGGTACAAGTAGATACAAGACCATATAAATGATCCCAACTGCTCAACACAATATATAGTGACAACCAGAAAAGGAACAGGGCCCCATGGAAGCCCACTTGAACAATGTTATTGCAACCTGGATATTTAACTGTTTGCCCTCACTTGCAATTTTTTCCATGTTTAATGGACCTGATTGATCATCAGAATTAGTTTTTTTTTCTCAATTGTAGTACACTTTAAAAAATAGTAGATAATGGAGGACATTGGAATGTTCTGTGAATTATATTTAGGAAATGCAACCCATATGCTTTCATCTGTCAATTAAACAGAATTCTGAATTTTTGGGAGGGTCTTTAAAGAGCATCTGAGTGCAGAATGTCCTACATATTAATAGGTAAACTATACTCTGAAAGCAAGCACTAATATGTGAAGTTAGAAACTGTACAAAAATAGCATAGGAAAAGCTTAGTTAAGCACCATTTGGAGTTAGTCACCAAATGGAAGGTCTCTCATACTTCATCAGATATTCCTTGCATTTGTATGTCAAGCTTCCTTTAGTTGAGCAACTGACAGATCTCTTTATGGACACAGCATAGGAAATCAACATAAGAAGCTCCTCCGAAAAGACACTTATCTTCCACCAGGTATTGTCGGAAAAGCATTTCTGCCTGTTCTCGTTGCTTTGCTATTAGCAGCTGGAATGAGAAATACTGATTATTCAGGATACAGCAATGGTTTGCTTTGCTTTACACACAAATTAGCTGAGCACTGCCAGGTATACTACTTCACTTCCACAGGGTGTGTCACTCATGGAGATGTACACATGGTAACTGATCTAGCTAGCTAAAAATAGCAGTGAAGACATAGCAGCACAAGCACATATGTACATGCCATGTGCAGCCCATACTGCTACAGCTTCCCTGCTATTGTGAGCTAGCTAGATCAGTTAGTTACACCCAAACTGTGTCTATGCTGAAGCTCATGTAGACATACCCATGCTAACAAAACAGAACCCTCATGGTGACTAGCTGTCTGGGTATGACAGCACTGCAGATCCTCTGGGTACATGTGTAAATATTTTGGAACAGCTTAAGCACCTGTCTTTGAAAATCTTGCCCTAAATAATCAGCATGTGTTCAATTCAAAGCAAGCCCATAATAAACTACCACCCTGATTTAATTACTGCATGTGAACTGTGCTATGTGCCTTGAAGCTTTTACTACATTTTCAGAAGTGTGCAGTATTTGCCTTACTTTGCTCCCATTTAAATCAATAGTGGGACTTCAGGGGAAGCAGAGTTAAGCCAGCCCTTTGGGAGATAGCTACAATTTCTCATCCAGCAAGAAAAAAAAAAAGGCTGAATATGGGTAGGCCCTTCCACTGATACAGAACTACTGAAGTCAAAAGCCTATGCAGCAATAAGGGTTTCTGAACAGGGGTTCCTTTGCAACAGGTTATAAGTTTTCAATCAAAGCCAGCATTCTGTATGGACAAGAGGAATTTGTTTTTTCAAGTAAATCAAGTCAGATTCATTTTCTCTCCTACCTTCATGGAGTAAGGTCTGTTGCTCTGGATGTAATCCATTATTGATCTGAGCTTCTTAGAATAGGGGTTGTCCACTTCAGGGAGTAGTGTCTAATAACAGAAGTAAGAGGTGATGAAATGGTTACATGGCTATACATATCTACCATCAGTAGAGTCAATGCTAACATTAGTGACTAAACATTGAGGGCTGTCTAGAAGAGGCTGTTCAAGACCTCACAAAATTATACTGGCAGATTGTGAAAAGTGTAACCAGTTCCCATTTCAAACAGGAAGATGTATCAATGGCCAGATATAAACAGATGAATAACTGTATGCCTTCAATGAAATATCGGTTTTCCAATGGGAAAACCAACAGGAAGATTACTTACTACTCAACCCATAGCAGTTATATGCAAAATAATGACATTCAAAGTTGAACCTAGTGTTGTCACAAGAGGGAAGAAGTTCAGCGCTTAGGTTTTTCCACTTAACTCTGCCTCACTATGCTTAAGCAATATGATAGGGGTTTTTCGGCGCAGGCAATAACAAAAGTAATTCCATCCACTGTATGGATCTATTACCATCCATTAGAATGAAAGGGAAACGTACTTTCCATGAACAACCACATAGCATTTTTCCTCAGGGTAAAGTCATGCAACAGTTGAGGTTCTGAGCAGAGCTCTCTACCACTAAACACCAGTAGTGAAACTGCACAAGTGATGCAATGACCACTTTGCCCTGTGGCTACTGGAAGGACCTGCACCAGCTCTGAAGTGGTTTCTGCAAAAGAGGTTTTGGAGGGGCTATTACAGCTGTTGGGGATCAGTGGGGCACAAGGGAGCCCTTTCCCCAGCTGCACCCCCCTGCTAGTACCCCTGGGAGAGGGGGTAGTAATGTAGGAGCTACTATGGGTGGACTACATCATCCAAGGATTCGTTATGTAAGGGGATCCTCTGAGGAATAGATCTGCCTAGTTTAGGGCCACAATGCAATACAAAGCAGCTGAATTAGAGCCTTAATCACCGATTTGGTTAGAAATCAATTAAGACCATTTCATCAAATGTATTAATTATTCAGAAGTATTTGCTCATTTTCAGCCCTTTGTGAACTGTCCAGTGGCTGCTATTCGTGTTGGATTGCTGGTCACCTAAATCACATAGTATTGGCTCCGTACCCCCAATGGGTGACCAGCACAGAGAGAGAGACTCAAACTACCTACGCTCTTCTTTCAATCCAAAGTTATGGCCTCAGTGGTGTAACTATTGGACCACTTATTTATTTGGAAATTACATTTCCAAACAGAATGGCTTCCCATTTATATAGAAATCAAATTTTCTGCAGCTCAGTCCCAACTCCCCCACAATGTACTCACAGCCTCTGTGCTGATATGTGCAAAGGATGGCACGTTAAAGATCCCTTGAATAAGCTCTGGTGGGGCGCTGACTCCCAACCACAAGAACATATTTAGCCCATTTGCCAAGAAGAATACCCCTCCTTCAGACAGACGCTCCTCTGAGCAACGGACAGCAGTGGGGAAAGCATTACTCTTCATATCCATAGTGTGCTTCAGGACAAGGGGAAAAAAGTAGTGAATTCAGTTAGTCTTTTTTTCTTTAGTGTAGCTAAATGTCATATAAAGAAGCGTCAAGTTCTATTGCTTATGGGGAGTTACAGTCTGAAAAAGTAACTATGTAAAAATGGCATTTTAGGGTCATAACACATTTATTACATCTCAATTACTCCTTTCCAAATTTGCTCAATTCATAAGTTTTTGAAGTCAGGCTGTGTTCTTTCTAGCTCATACATCACCTCCCATAAGATTCTGCAGATCAAAATAATGGTCTAAACTGTACCTGTACTACACTGATGCGCCTTAGTGTAACTGACTGTCTAAACAGAGACAATTGGGTTGCACAGTTCTGATTGGAATTTAGTGAACAATCCTGTGAATGATCTGAAAGCAAGAAAAGTACCCAGCTCACTCTCTCATAGCTGTACTGCCTCTGCAGGGCTGTCAGTGGTAAAAACTTACCGTTATCACTGACACAAGCAGGCACTACAGAAGTTACCTTTTTTAATACAGCCACTTTTCAGAGTAGAGCTACCCGTTACATAAACAATCTAGTCAATTTCAGTTTAGAAGCTGTACTACCTACCCCTGAATCTCCTGCCTATTCTTACGGTTTTGAAATGCATCTTTAAAAAGAGATTCTCTCCTCTTGCTGTTTGAAGGACACAAAAGGGGAACAGTGACTGACTTTCTATTGAAGTGACACAGTGAAACTGATTATACAAAGTGCTTTCAGATTCACAAAGTAAAGTGAAGAGAGAGAAAAAACTTCTTATAAATTGTTACTATAGTTATTTTCTATTAAGCCACTGAGCTACCCTTAATAATAATTCTTTCTGAAAGACAGAACTACCTGTCCTGTGCCTAAGTGGAATGATAGTCATCTTTCACTACCCCCAATTCAGGATTTTTTAAAAATTACAATAAAGCTGTTAATTAACAATGTTAGCATCCTTTAATACTGATATTTAGAAGAAATAAACAGCATGAAGAAAACTATCTATTGAGGTTATTAACACAGTATTGAGCAGAGTAAGAGCATCTACTCTTTAGCAAACTATCTAAACATTTGGGTCAAAGTGACTGTATCCGTGCATCTACAGATAGCTATAAACTGCAGTCCTACTGTCCTCAGTGCCAGGTAGTTATTTCTTCTGGTCAGTAACTTTCTCAAGTCATTTTCATCTGATTGAAATTTCAGACAATCTGCTTGATCAGCTGAAGACTACACAAAAGCAAGGAAGTACCTCTACAACATGGAATCACTCAATATATAAAAAAACTTCTACATGTCTGAGCCACTTATCACTTCTACTGAAAAACCTGTAAAAATAGCAAAAAGAAAAGGAGTACTTGTGTCACCTTAGAGACTAACAAATTTATTTGAGCATAAGCTTTCGTTTGCCATTTCCAGCAGTTGACAAGAACGAGAGACTGCTGAATTGGAATTAATTTGCAAACTGGATACAATTAACTTAGGCATGAATAGAGACTGGGAGTGGATGGGTCATTACACAAAGTAAAACTATTTCCCCATGTTATTCCCCCCCACCCCCCACTGTTCCTCAGATCTTCTTGTCAACTGCTGGAAATGGCCCACCTTGATTATCACTACAAAAGGTTTTCTCCCCCACCCCCGCTGGTAATAGCTCATCTTAAGTGATCACTCTCCTTACAGTGTGTATGGTAACACCCACTGTTTCATGTTCACTGTGTATATAAATCTCCCCACTGTATTTTCCACTGAATGCATCCGATGAAGTGAGCTGTAGCCCACGAAAGCCTATGCTCAAATAAATTTGTTAGCCTCTAAGGTGCCACAGGTACTCCTTTTCTTTTTGCGAATACAGACTAACATGGCTGCTACTCTGAAACCTGTAAAAATAGCATTTCCCCACTAGAAAAGATCCACTGCTAATGTATACTTACAATTGGCAGAAGCTGTGGATAAAAAAACAACTGGGTGTCAGCAACATCCATAGACATGACCAACTGCCTCTGATAAGCTCTTTCATCTGTTGGAATTTCTGGTCTGCCAACTAGCACGCAACTTTTTAATAAACAATTAATATAAACTGGTAGCACCTTCATCGCATCAGGAAGGATAAGCTGAAAGACAAAATTCTTGTTATTTAATATACTCAATCTACTATTGGATTTATAAGCTGCTTCTAAATATACTATCTTTTACCATTTATTTTTTAAGATATGTCAATTATGAAATATATTTGGAATCGTTAATTAAGCACTAATAAAATGCAGTAAAAGTTACTTCAGCTCCCTCCCAACCCAATTTTGTAAGTGAAAGATGTAGAACAATATTACATTAATCATAAACAAGCTGGAAGGTGAGTGGCTAATGAGATCAGGATGTTATTCTAATGTAAATTTGGTCACAGAATGCATATTTGGTGTAATTGTATGAAAATGTGATGCTCGGAATAAAACATCAGCCTGTTGTAAATCAGTTTAAAACATTTAAAATGCCAGTGTGATTACAAACATTCTTAATGTATAAATGCTTTAAATAAAGCAACAATTATAATCTTATTACTGAGTGTAATCAGCAGTCAGTTAAATTGATAGGTTCCACCTCAAGGAAGAAAACAAAGATATGTTAATTATGTAACTCTGCAATGAAGTATAATATAATACCCAGTTTTAGATGGGAAAACTGAGGCACAGAACTATTAAGTAACTTGCCTAAGGTCACCCAACAGGCCAATGGGGGAACCAGGAACAGAGCCCAGGTCTCAAATCCCCAGTTCTGTGCCTTCTCCACTAGACCACGCTGTAGAAGCATAGATATCCTGAATCTACTATATACAGAAAAAGCATTTAAAGCAAACAAAACTGCTTCATAAAAAGAAAAGGAGTACTTGTGGCACCTTAGAGACTAACAAATTTATTAGAGCATATAGCTCACGAAAGCTTATGCTCTAATAAATTTGTTAGTCTCTAAGGTGCCACAAGTACTCCTTTTCTTTTTGCGAATACAGACTAACACGGCTGCTACTCTGAAACCTGTAAAACTGCTTCATGTGTCCTATCTAATCACTACTGATTAGGCCTCAACTGGAGTATTGTGTCCAGTTCTGGGCACCACATTTCAGGAAAGATGTGGACAAACTGGAGGAAGGCCAGAGAAGAGCAACAAAAATGATTAAAGGTCTAGAAAACATGACCTATGATGGAAGATTGAAAAAAATGGGTTTGTTTAGTCTGGAAAAGAGGAATGAGAGGAGACATAAAAGTTTTGAAGAACATAAAAGGTTGTTATGAGGAGGAGGGAGAAGAATTCTTCTTCTTAACCTCTGAGGATAGGACAAGAAGCCAGGGGCTTAAATTGCAGTATGGGAGGTTTAGGTTGGACATTAGGAAAAATTTCCTAACTGTCAGGGTGGTTAAGCACTGGAATAAATTGCCTAGGGAGATTGTGGAATTGCAGATTTTTAAGAGCAAATTAGATAAACACTTGTCAGGGATGGTCTAGATAATATTTAGTCCTGCCATGAGTGCAGGAGACTGGATTAGACCTCTCGAGGCCCCTTCCAGTCCTATGATTCTACTTTACCTTCAGAGTAGATCACCACACAGTATTGTGAAAAGTATGACCCTTCTCTTTACAAGTTAAAGTAGCTTTTCATTCAATCTGGATTCAACTCCAGAGTGTGGTTGATTACTGCACTGGTACTAAAACACTGCTGGCAACTACAAACAAGCAGTGTGTCATCAGTATAAGGTTTTGGGGAAAGCCAGGGGAAACCCTTTTTAGACTAGCTGCTCCTTGGCTGGCAACATTAAAGAACTCCCAAGCTAGGGAATTCACTTCCCTCCTCATCTCCATATTGCTCTATGGTTAGCATTACACCATTTGCTAAATACAGGCTTTTGAGCTACATAGAGATGTTCTTCATGTCTGGGAAAGGTACTTGTGTGTCACAGCTAAATACAAGGTCAAACAGTTAGTTTAACATAAGCAGTTTGCACATATTCTAAGGGACCATTCAAGGTGAAGTGGCCTGTTAACACTCTTGTAGTCATAAGACAAAAAGAGGGGTTAGTGGGCTACAAATTGTTGTAATAAGTCATAAATATCTGATAATGAGAAATATCATGCACTTTCACAAAAAGAAACGGAGTACTTGTGGCACCTTAGAGACTAACAAATTTATTTGAGCATAAGCTTTCGGGAGCTAGAGATCACTTCATCGGATGCAAGTGAGCTGTAGCTCATGAAAGCTTATGCTCAAATAAATTTGTTAGTCTCTAAGGTGCCACAAGTACTCCTTTTCTTTTTGCGAATACAGACTAACACGGCTGCTACTCTGAAACATGCACTTTCAGAACTCTTATGTAAAGCCCATCACTTCAAATGTAACCAATCACTGCTTTTCTTTAAAAAAAAAAAAGGGGGGGGGGGATAAAGAGAGAAAAAACTCCTTATGGAGAATGAAAGGAAGTTAAACCTTACTCTGAAATTTTAATTTGTGGCATCACTGCTTTTGCAGTGTTGCAAAGTTATTTATCTCAGGTACAAGTTCCGATATTGAGCATTTTCCTTGAGCGGGATCTTACCTGGCTTACTGCAGATGGGCTGGCACAATTCTTTCTGTAACATGCCAACATACGAGCAGTCTGACTCACCAGGATCTCTCTGATTGTCTTCAAGGGCTGGCTTAGAATGGCTTTGAAAGCTGCCATTACAGAATAAAGAAAAGATCATCCTAAAGTTAATTAGACATAAAAAACTTTGTTTCAGAGGCCCATATTTAACCTGCATATAATATTAAAGAAAGTAAAATTATTTCTGCAGCTATTTTAAGTCAGTATCTGTTTCAGCTGCCTGACTTACAAATAACTCAGCAATATTTAAGAACTTTGTCTAAGTATATTCAAGATACAAAAAGCTGTGTCTGCTGCTTAGAAAATATATGGTCCTGAACCTCTTCTCTGTTGTACACTGGTGTAACTCCAGATTTGCACTAGTCTAAATTAGAGGAGAATCATGCTCCATATGTATATATTTTTTTCTAAAACAAAAATAAGTGACAGTTCATAAATGTACCTGATTTTGCAAAGAAGTTTATAAGTGCATCAGTTTCACAACTCTTGTAGAGATCTGTTAACTGGGAACTACAGTTTAAGCCAATATTGTGTACGCGGAGTCGTCTTTGCCCACTTATCGAAGTGTAAAGTACAGCACACTGCAATGATAAGAGAAGTTCTAGTTTTCACCACAGTTAACTTTATTTTAGTATAAAACAAAAAAAACCCACCATCGACTGGTCTTCTGCACTTTCAACATAAGACAGCAATAACAGATGCTTTATGCGAGGTGGGACTAGCAACATTCATCAGATGTTAATAAGCTTTAGGAGCAATTTCCTCAACATTCATAATGTAAATACACTGATGTGTAAACCAATCATAGAAGCAACTAATCTTAAAATTTACACAACAACATGAGTGATTAAAAAGCTTGCTGCTCTCATGGCGCCACAGACAGATGACATCATTGGAAAACAGCAAGAACTGGCAACAACTTTGTTTTAGAAAGTCACAAGGTTTTAACTGTTCAGTTTTTGAAAAACTTTATTAAAGAAAACATTTCAGCAAGTAACTGTAAATGAATACATGCCACAAAATAGGCAGAAGCTATCTGGCAACTATTAGACACATCACATTATTGCTGTCACCACATGATTAAAAAAGGGGAGGAAGAAAAAGAATATGAGGAAAAGATTAATAAGACAATCTCAAAAAGTTAAGCTGTTCTCTAACATTTGAGTGCTTTTTATCATTCTGATTTACTGCACTGGAATCTGATTCTATTTTTTTTAAATATGGTGCTCGTATTTAGGGGAACTGGTATGGAATAAGAAAGGAATTGAGAACAGGATTTCTTTTTTTGGCGAACACGTTTCCTGCATTGTATTAATCAGGATATTGTACCTTGTAATTCTTTTCACAGTGCACCAATATGAATGAAACTCTCACTGTTTTGTTCTTTATGGGCCTAATCCAAAGCCCACTAAAGTAAATGGAAAGACTGCATTGACTTCAGTGTGCTTGGATCAGACCCTTTATGAACAGCTCCCATTTGAAATGGAGATGTAAAATTAAAGTCTACAAGGAATGTACATCCAATGTCAATATTGTACCATGGCCCTAGGAAATTACTTCACACAAGACCTGTTATGTTTTATAGAACTGTATTTATTCAAGGATTAACTACTGAGTCATACATTATATTTCTAGGAGCATGACAAAAGAAAAACCGCAAAAATAACAGTTTAGGTAATTTTGTGGTTTAGCTTTGAAGATCATAAGCGATCACATTTTCGGGGGCTTAAAAAGAGAAGTCACGAATAAGCAGCTATAATAAATTGGTGACATTTTCTCATTGATAACACCAAGGGATAGTTACATTCCTTAGATGGATGTATCACAAGCATCACCAATATGTTTAAAGGCAGAAAATTCTGAACCGTAATCAGCTTTTAAATCGAAACTTCCAAGAATACCCCCATTGACAGATTATTGGGAATAGATATTAACTTTAGCGCTAAAGCATAAGCAGCGATGGCATCAGCCTTGGCTAGCAGAGTGCTCACAACTATGTAATTTCACATGCATTAGATGTGCATCCATTTGCTCCTGACAAGGATCCCCATCCTTCCCTTCCACTTCCATGAATGCCTGCGGTTCCTGGCAGGGAGCAAGTCCTACATCTACAGAACATGCTTCCCAATTACCCCCAATCTGACAGGCCTTCTGTCATGGGAGGCTCCACAGGGGTCCTGTGAGACTAGGTCAGGCACGGTCTCGCAAAGTGATGGGGTTGAACAGGAGGCGTAGACTACACACACAGACACATGACAAAAAAACCCCAACCCAACTTGCAGTACAACCTTGTAGAACTTCCACCTCTGTGCTGTAGAACCACTCTGAGCAGGAGAGGGGCATTATATGCAATTTCATGGTGGGCAGAGTCCCTGGTAAACATGGTTCCTACGTAGGGAGTTGCGATGCAGGCAGTTGGAAGCATGGGCAGAAGGTTTCCATGTGGACGCCCAATGCTTGTGGCTACCGGGGGATCCCAAGCACTGGAGAGGCGCTCTGAGCTTCTTCTCTAGGGAAAAAGTAGGACCAAGCCCTACCCTTGCCAATGGAGAAATAAAAAAAACCCTCCCATTTCTTGAGTGAAGTTGACCCAATGTTTGTATGTGTTTACAAATAGTTGCCGATTTATAATAATGTTTCTACATAATTTATTTTAAATCAAGTTTGGGAGATGATACTCTCCTAGTCCAGGTGTAGTTTATTTCTGTAAGGATTTCTTTAAAGATGAGAAATATTTAAAAAAATCCTGAAGTTATTTTGTAATTAAAAAACAATTTTTAAATCATGTTCATAATTGTTTTTATAATTAAAAACCAAGTTTTTAAACAAAGAAATCTGAACCTATGGAAACGTTTACTTCTTAATATTAAAATGAGAAACAAATGTAGAAGCGAGCAGGGTGTTGACACAGCAATGGGTTCATACCCTGAGATTCCCCTGTGGAGTCAAACATGAAATGTATTTTAGAAGTTTCAACTGAGTCCTCATTCGTGCCTACCACAACTACTAGGCAAGCTGACATGTTGGGAAGTGTTTGCTAAGAGTCCATGGATGGTGCACTGGCAGAAGTTTATGGGGAACTTAATTCCCTGGCCTCATGTGAGGAAATGACTTGACAGATGGCTGCAAGAATTTTGAGTTTTATGGGCCAACCAATTATGGTGTCCTGCAACAACATGCCAGGTGGCTGTGATTCTGACTGAAAGACCGTAGTTTCCTAATGGGGGTCATACTTACATGCAGATGTTGGCTACAGCAGAGGTCTAGGACTCAGATGTGGGTTTGCCATAGACTACTTGCATAACGTTAGGCCAATCACTTATGGCCAGATTCGACCTTCTTTACTTAAGGTGTATAGGAATAGCATTACTACAACTTTGTTGTCCATTAAAACATGCCTCTGAACCTTAACTGGCAGAATGTCACTGGCAAGACTGCAATGAGTTTGTATAAATTTTGCCTGACTCAAATCAGTACTCTACGTCCACCCACTCTACGTCCAGTGGAAGGTATTTTATTATTACTGAAAAATAAATCACAGGTTTCAGAGTAGCAGCCGTGTTAGTCTGTATTCGCAAAAAGAAAAGGAGTACTTGTGGCACCTTAGAGACTAACAAATTTATTAGAGCATAAGCTTTCGTGAGCTACAGCTCACTTCATCGGATGCATTTGGTGGAAAAAACAGAGGAGAGATTTATATATACACACACAGAGAACATGAAACAATGGGTTTATCATACACACTGTAAGGAGAGTGATCACTTAAGATAAGCCATCACCAACAGCAGGGGGGGGAAGGAGGAAAACCTTTCATGGTGACAAGCAGGTAGGCTAATTCCAGCAGTTAACAAGAATATCAGAGGAACAGTGGGGGGTGGGGTGGGAGGGAGAATACCATGGGAAATAGTTTTACTTTGTGTAATGACTCATCCATTCCCAGTCTCTATTCAAGCCTAAGTTAATTGTATCCAGTTTGCAAATTAATTCCAATTCAGCAGTCTCTCGTTGGAGTCTGTTTTTGAAGCTTTTTTGTTGAAGTATAGCCACTCTTAGGTCTGTGATCGAGTGACCAGAGAGATTGAAGTGTTCTCCAACTGGTTTTTGAATGTTATAATTCTTGACGTCAAGAATTATAACATTCAAAAACCAGTTGGAGAACACTTCAATCTCTCTGGTCACTCGATCACAGACCTAAGAGTGGCTATACTTCAACAAAAAAGCTTCAAAAACAGACTCCAACGAGAGACTGCTGAATTGGAATTAATTTGCAAACTGGATACAATTAACTTAGGCTTGAATAGAGACTGGGAATGGATGAGTCATTACACAAAGTAAAACTATTTCCCCATGGTATTTCTCCCTCCCACCCCACCCCCCACTGTTCCTCTGATATTCTTGTTAACTGCTGGAATTAGCCTACCTGCTTGTCACCATGAAAGGTTTTCCTCCTTCCCCCCCTGCTGTTGGTGATGGCTTATCTTAAGTGATCACTCTCCTTACAGTGTGTATGATAAACCCATTGTTTCATGTTCTCTGTGTGTGTATATATAAATCTCTCCTCTGTTTTTTCCACCAAATGCATCCGATGAAGTGAGCTGTAGCTCACGAAAGCTTATGCTCTAATAAATTTGTTAGTCTCTAAGGTGCCACAAGTACTCCTTTTCTTTTTGAAAAATAAATGTGGCACATTATTTAACGGAATGACACAGATATAATGTTTGTCACCTGAATTAAGGCTCCACTGTCTTCATTCAGTTTGTCATCATGCTTGAACTCCACTGTTATCGCTTTGTCGCAGTCTACTGCTGCCATCTCTACATCTGTGGTGTTGTTCATGTAAATGGCACCAAAGAAGTCAGTGGCCCTGAAACCTGGAGTCAGATAACAAATCAAAGAAAATTATTTTTCTATTTGTAATATTTTTTTAAAGCAATGTGGCTTTATGACGCATTATTCATTGATGTTCAATATGCTTTACAGAATGAGAGCGGAACTACAGAGTGACCTCAATATCTGGGAGGCCCCACGTACTCTGGTAGGCCGCCATGTTTGGTTTCACTGCCAAAAAGAGGCATGGTAACAGAAGACTCTCTCCCCATCTGGCAGCTGAGCCAGAGTAAAGGAAGGACTGTTGCAGAGTTGGTGCTAGGCTGCAACATCCACAGAAGAGTTTGTGCCCCTCTGGACACCTGCTCTATTTAAAGCTGGTCCTGGAATACCTACATTTGTAGGAAGAATAGTTGTTTGGAAAAAACAGGTTTTCACTACAACAGAGCATTTTACAAAACCTGGGAACAAATGGGTGCACAACGGCTGATAGAAGTGGTTTACATAAAAACCAAGCTCCTGAGGTGTGTGTAATGTGAGCAGAATCTGTATTTGTATGTGCAGATTAATTTCATGCACAAGCAGAACTCTGCATATTCAAATGTAAAGGCATGTACATTTTTTGCAGGTAGACCCTCAACCTCTATTTCTAGCAAAGTGCCCTGAAGGTGTAAAATAATATGAGGCATCGTAGAAACAACACGTACAACATTTCCAACATGCTATTATTTAAAATAATATGATTTGTTAGTGCTCAACAATTCTCTTCTCCAGGAAACTACAAATATGGTGACATAAAACTGAAACGTGCACTTAAGTTAATTCTCATTCCAAAAGGGTCCTGTTACCTGTACTTGTGCGAACCCTCATGATTGCATCAAATCCTGTTCTTTTTTCTATGTCCTTCCTGAGGTCACTCAGGAATTGGGGACCATCACAAAGTACCTAAAAACACAAATCAAAACCAAAGCTGACATCCACCACTGGATGGCAGCAAACAGCAAAAAATGCCACATAGTCTTTAAAACAGTTTATGTTTTTAAATAGATGTGTATGTAAAACATCCTCTTTACTTGTAGTCTTTAAACATGAGCCATCTGCAGTATTCTGCATATCCCTTTGAACAGAAATGAGGATGTGCAAGAATAATCCAATTCAACAGTAAACACTCCTACAATCTCGGACGTTTAGAATTCCTCTACTCCCAAAAGGGATCATCACCCTGTGAGTCAGGGTGCATTCCATTGACTGCTACTGAGCTGCAGCACTGACATTCCCTTCCTGACGGATGGCTGCCTGGAGGATGGATTTTAAGGCCCCAGCCAGGACTGTGCATCGTGTGTGTGTTTCTTGCTTGGTCAGCAAGAAAATGCACGTGCAGATCAGTTTTGAGCACAGAGAAAATCCCCTTTTGCCTACAGAAATTCTCAAATATGGGTCCCCTCTACACTGGGATGAATTTCACCCTAATGCTTTACTGGAAAGATATGATTCCTGAGCATGTTGGTCTTGTCATGGCTGGGAAACACCCGCAACTTTTTGAGTAAATGATTAGATTCTCATTTTTCTCCAAAGAATGTCCGTTTCCTTTTGGACATAAGCATTTCCATTTTTGATGTTCAACAATAATTGCTGTACCTTCTCAGAAGTCAATGCATTCAAATGTCTTAATGTATTTAAGTAAGCAGGGTTCATTTTAAGATACTAACCAGCTCATTTCAGAGACTGAACATGTTTTTGAAAGTCTTTAACTTGAGCTTGACTTGTCATTTCCAAGTTTTGCGTTCTGTCCACTAGGGGACACACACAAGCTCTCCTCAGCTTCACTCATTTTTTATGCTAGACTAGACTAGATATTCCTTTATAATGGAAAGAAAACAGTATATTCCTGGCAACTAATCTGACAGATAGGGAATTTGTTAGCACTCACCTGAAAATTGTTATATTTATAAAGAGTTCCTCCAGTGTACATTGTGACAAGACCCAAGGAGGCTACATCCACATACTGGTTTGGGAAGAGGAACAGATTCACACAGCAGCCATTAGCCACACAATCTCTGGCCAGGGACTCATAAAAATTCACCTGGGGCTGGAAAAGTATCTGCAGACAATTAAAAAAAAAAGTCATGGTAATTTCTCTTTGGACATCACCTAAGATATTTGTTGATAATATGTCAAAATTCAACCATCTACTTGAAAAATTAAAAATGTCTTCATTCCTCTGCTTCTTGATGCCCTTTTTCTGGGCCAAGACGACTGAAACGATGCCCCTTCCTTGCCTGTCTTAAAAATGAAAAAATGAACTTGGGGCCTAATACTGAGCACATTCCTTTTGTGTTCCTGGGAAGCCTGGCTCACAATGGAGCATGGAACCCTTTGAATCCCAGAGCCTACCAAATTGTAGAAGCTAGGACTTGTGATGGCTCAGACCACAGTGTGCACGCAGCCATTTAGAAAGGAGGTGTCACACAGGAGCCCAGGTCAGGTACAGATGGCACTGAAGTTCAACTTTTAAGGTAGAGAACTAGGCCAGGGATCCTAAAACCTATGCCAGCCACTATCTGGTCATCTTTGCTCTAGGAAATTGCATCAAAATGCTGAGATTTAACGTAAGATTTTGGAGAAAAAAAAAAAAAAGCACTGAGTTAACAGTAATCAAAATTTCTTGTTAAGGGAATGGCTTTTTTTTTTTTTTTTTTTTTTAAACTTGTGCAGGCTTCATTTATGGTGTAGAGGGGATTTGATAGCTGCTTTCAACTACCTGAAAGAGGATTCCAAAGAGGATAGAGATAGACTGTTCTCAGTGGTAGCAGATGACAGAACAAGGACTAATGGTCTCAAGTTGCAGTAGTGGAGGTTTAGGTTGTATATCAGGAAAAACTTTTTCACTAGGAGGGTGGTGAAGCACTGGAATGGATTATTTAGGGAGGTGGTGGAATCTCCTTCCTTAGAGGTTTTTAATGTCAGGCTTGACAAAGCCCTGGCTGGGATGATTTAGTTGGGGATTGGTCCTGCTTTGAGCAGGGGGGTTGGACTAGATGACCTCCTGAGATCCCTTCCAACCCTGATATTCTGTGATTCTATAATTTAGGGCAGTATTACTTTGTTGTTGATTTAGGATTGACATTAATGTGTATTAATTAGATAAATAGTACTCATGCACCAGGATGATGAGAACTTTATAAAAGTAATTAATATGTAGTTATCGAAATTTACCCCATTCTTTAAAGAAACCTAACAAAAATCACAATTTTCTTCTCAATTCATTGTAAACTCTAAATAGAAAATACCTTCTCTTTATCCGTATTGATCAGTTTTTTGTCATCTCTATTTTTTAGCTTCCCTGGTGCTTCAGCAGTCGGCAATGAAGAATGGAAGATAAACAACTTTCCAGCACATTCTGCTGCCTGTTACAAATACATAGTAACAACCTTTTATTCTGCTGCTGGTATAAACAGATTAACCTAATTTTCATGTATTTGTGTAAACAAAAGTAAACTTTTCCTAAATTCTTGTAAGCTAAATTGTCCATTTGTTTAGAGACTGAACTCTTCATGGCACCAAAATCCCAAAAGAAAATCACTGGGAATTTAATATCTATAAATAGCTTAAACTAACATAGATATGTCTGGTCATATGTGGTGTTTCAGTGATTTCCACATAGGAATCTAGTCTCGATGGACAAAGTTAACAATACGTATCCCAGACTGCTGTCAATTTAATTTTTTTTTAATGCCCATGAGTTAAATATTACTGCAATATAAATGTTAAATAACAAGATGTGAGTGAGTCCAACTGCAGTCAATCAGAGTGGTGTGTGAACAAGGAAAGAAGAATCTGGCCCCCTGACAATTCTTTTTTCTCCACTTGAATAATGTCAATAAAAGTTATACATATGTATCTGGAGAAGTTCTTTTTTAAAAAACAATAATTTCAAATTTAAATCATATGTTGCAGGGAATGAGAGAGTTTTTTTCTTCTTGGATCACTAGGGTATATGCAAAAAGAAAAGGAGTACTTGTGGCACCTTAGAGACTAAAATTTATTTGAGCATAAGCTTTTGTGAGCTACAGCTCAGCTGAAGTCAAGGAATCTTTAAAGATTCTTTAAAGGTCTGAAGACAATAGCCTAACTTTGCTCATGGGATCCCTTAATATTTGAGCAAAGCTTAACAGTTAGGCTAAAAGAAGGGTTGCTATGGTGTTCTAGACTTAAGATTCTTTGTATTCATCCTGTACGTTTATATATCTTGCTAGCCAGAAAAAAACCTTGTGCTATCCAGGCATGATATCTTTATGGCCCTGAAACAAATCTAATTGAGGAAGTCTTTTCACTGACTTCAGTGGGCTTTGGATCAGACCCCATATAATCTGGGACAAGCCCAAAAAGAAAAAAATATGGGGTTAGAGGACGGCTGAAGAGATTGGTAAAGGGAACCACAGCCTTTCTGCTCGAGGTAATGAATGCAAATATCGTGTGGCTTGGTGCTGGCAATTGTTTGGCAACCTGCATGAAGTAAGTTTGTATTCTTAGTCCAGTATCTATTGAACAAGTGTCCACATCATACAAAGCTACCACCTTGACGGAAGACTCAGAAGCAAATCCAAAGACTGAATGGATGCTGAAATTGAAAAAACCTTCTTAGGTGGTCCTTCCAACTCAAGCCAGATGCACAGAGGTTGTAGGGAAGTCAATATGGGCTGTCTGTGTACACAAGACATTGGGCCAGATCCTTGGCTGGTGAAAGTTAGCAAAGCTATGCTGACTTCAGTGGAGCTATGCTGATTTACACCAGCTGAGGATCTGGCCCTCTTCTGCTAAGTCCAGCATCTAGCATAGGTGGTAAATTTTAAGAAAATGACCTCATATGGAATTCAGGAATTTAGGAGTTCTCTATATTCTTCAACTAACTCACCACCACTACCATGAATCTTCTGCCAAAATTTTACCTAATCTTCCATTTCACCTACTTATGAAGACAGTCAGTGTGATCATTTTAATAATTGCTAACAGCTGGCAGGACAGCAGTTGTTAGATTCTAATAGGAATGTTCTGCACTGAAGTGAACAGAATGACTGGCAAAAGTGTGGGATGTTACAGATATAGAAACACAAAGAAAAACAGTCTACATGGCTAACAGGATGAATTGCAGAATAAATGTACACAAGAAGATTCCAGACAGGTCCAGACTGACCTGTTATCAAGTGAATTCATTATAGATTTATAATTTTCTTGTGCCTGTACTTACTGTATATTTGTTTATTTCTTTCCCTTGTGAGCGATGTCTATTCCATTTGGCATTTTTCTAATTTTTTATATATAAATGCGTGATATTTTTAGAAGATTTTTTTTGTAAAAGTCCTAAAAATATTTAATTCAATGCACATGAGCCACTATTCAGGTTTTTTTTAAAATTTATGAATGAATGAATGAATTCTTGAGGGAAATGCCTGGCATCAAAAATTACACTTCTAGATGGAAAAGTCAAAACTTCCAGTATCTACACATGTAAAAAAAAGTTTCTTCTTGTAATTAAGGGATGCGGTAAATGCAAATTATATTCACATTTTTTTTACACTTAAAATTTTAACAAAATTTGGTATTTGTCAACAGCTTCAGATTGCCACTCTGTGCTCAATTCCCAGAACAGGAGATGCAGCAACAGTACAAGTATCCCAACCCTGTTCTAATTTAATTGACATTTCTATCCAGAAGTGATAAATCCACGTTTATTTAATCCTTCATTTTTCTACTGAGACTGCCCACTGGAGTGGAAACCAAAATTATAATGGCCCTTTTTGTGATTTGTTTAAATATTAAAGTTCCTGATTTAAAAAAAAAAGACACACGTGTGTGTAACTGCACACCTAAATTATACTTGCAATTCCAGTGACTATGTACTACATACAGCCAAAGGTGTATGCACTTTACAAAAACAAACCAAGGTTTCAGTAAATTAAGGTGTTGGCATGTTGAGAAAAGCTGGGAAATTCAAAATTCAAAACCTTGATAGTCCCACTGACATGAGAGAACTGCATTCTGAGTGGATAGTTTCAATGCAAACTGTTAAATTCTTGGGGTGAAAACCTGGCTCCATTGAAGTCAATGGCAAAACTCCTAATGACTTCAGTGGGGCTGGGATTTCACTCAGACATGTGGCTTTTTTTTTAAAAAGAAAATGTGTATGTCAATTTCCTCAATTTATTTTAGAACAAACGTCTTTGGCAACATCTTATTTATCACATTATTAAAAATCAGAAAGTCCTTTTACTTTAGCGTTGCTCTTGGTTAAAGCTGCTCTGAACTGAAAATATGCTAGACAGTTTTAATTATGTATATGTATTAGGCCAAAATTTATCTCCACCAGTATGAATTTAACCCATTTTTTCCCTTTTAGACTGGAATGGTTCTCTTGTTAATATGCACATAGAATGTGTGCTATCCGCATTAAAAGCCTTATGAATAGCAGTTACTATTCGTAACTATTCTTTACAGGTTAATATCAGGGCCATTTCCCTTTTTTTGCAAACATCAGAGGGAATTACAACTTGTATAGTTCTGAATGGCAATTTTACTTTTTTAAAACTAAAAGTAAATACCATTAGAAAAAGGACCTGACAGAAGAACAGATTAAATGAATACATCTTCTTTGCACACGTACATTGTGATACTGTAAAATAGTTCATGAGAAGAGCTATTAAATTAATAGCTCAAAAAGGCCTAGGAAATAGTCTCCTTTTTTAGTGCAAGAAGGTCATCATCTTGTGGGTTTGTGCTTTATTTGTAGACATAAAAGACATCACAGATAATCAAACTGATTGTATTTTAAACCACTAGCTGTTGCTTTCTGTCCCTGTAAAAGCTACAGTGCAGCCTGGTGGCATTCTTTTAATTGCCAGTGTTAGCACTTACCAGGCACATGGGAAAACACTGGAGATGCACTGTGTCTAGGGTATTTCACCTTCAGATGCATTCAAGCTACTAAAACTTGTTGATTAAGAGGAAAATCCAGCCCTCTCCTGCAAAGCCATGGCAGTGTCCTGTTCAGTGGAACTAATGCAGTTCTCAAAAAGAAAAGGAGGACTTGTGGCACCTTAGAGACTAACAAATTTATTTGAGCATAAGCTTTTGTGAGCTACAGCTCACTTCATCGGATGCAACAATGCAGTTCTGTACACAAAGAAGAGTATGCTTGGGGCCGGGGCCTGGGCAGGGCTGAGGGTCCCACCACTGCATTGACTCTTCTCATTCTCCCGGTATACATAAGGGTAAGGGGGCTGTGTAAGTGCCCAGAGTACATTACTTAAGATTCCAGCTGAAGTAACCTCCATAACTGCTTCACAGCCTGATCCCCTTCTTCTCTCAAGTGTCCAGTCTATGCAGACTGGGCACTAGGGTCTCCATTTGCCTCTCAGTGAGCAAAAATCGGAAAATAGATATTAAAATGGAAACACCGACCCAAACTTCAGTATAGTGGCTCGAACATGCTGCTAGAATACCCCCTTACCGCCTGTAGTGGGGGGAGGTCTTCAGACTGGCCAGCAGGGAATGAGAGAAGTCCAACACACATATGTGGTAGGGAAGGAGGCAGGGGCTACTGCCTCCCTCAACCCCCACTTTGGTTCTCTGCTTAGTCCCTGGCTGGGCAAAAGAGGGAAGGCCAGCTGACTGGCTGCTATGTTCCCTGCAACCACCTATTTAAGCTAACCCTGGCTTTTCAAAAGCCTCTTGTTCAAAACTGTCCAGTTAGCTTTCCTGCCCTCCCTCTCTCCCTCTACTTATAGCTGTGCTGCTCATGATGCTGTGGGGGTCTCACTGACCCCTTGTTTTTAGGGGGTCAGGAAGTATTTTTTCCATTGGACCAAAGTGGCTTGTAGTCCAGTGGGTTGTTTTTGTTCACCTTTCTGGCAGCCACCTGGAGGTACGTCTGGGTTAGAAATAATGGGATACAAGATTCATATCACACTGTTCGCAAAAAGAAAAGGAGTACTTGTGGCACCTTAGAGTTCCGATGAAGTGAGCTGTAGCTCATGAAAGCTTATGCTCTAATAAATTTGTTAGTCTCTAAGGTGCCACAAGTACTCCTTTTCTTTTTGCGAATACAGACTAACACGGCTGCTACTCTGAAACATATCACACTGTTATGACTATTGACTCATCACAACCTTCAGCCGTTGTCCAGTGAGGGTAAAGGCTAACAGGGCCAGCGCCCAGTGGTAAATGAGCCTTGAGAATGCGCAATTGGACCTAATGCTCAGAGTGGAGGAGTCGTCTGAAGATTTTGTGGACAGAGGTTCCCCCACCCAGCCCTGTGGGTTACTCCACCACCCTTCTGTGGGGGATGTGATCGGCGGAAGAGTTTCACAACTGAGCTGAGTTCCTGAGATAGACTGGGGAGGGTCTACCTGAGTTATTTGGTTTGTGGTAAAAGCCCAGTAATTCTTACTGGACCCAATTAAATGCCTGGTACATGAGAACCAGGGGCGGGCAATGTAGTGCCCCTCCCCAATGTATAATTAATAAAGCTGTGGCCTGTTGCTGAAACTAGGTGTCTGTCAATCATTCACCCACTTGTCCTGGTCAATTATGGAATCTAAGTTCTGGAAACTATCAGTGGTTTCTTTTGGTTTCCCACTGCTATTTGTGGGAGAACTTGGCAAAGTCATTAGCAAAGTGAATTTTCATAGCTTATCCTAATAAAGACTTTGTTCTCACAAACACAGGAACATTCTAACCTTTAGTGCTTCCATGCCAGCCTGGATAACAGGAGCAAAGACAGTCTCACTCTCGTTAGTGTCTGCAAACATCTCTGGAATCTGGTCCAACAAGCTATGAAAGGGAAAAAGGATCAAATGTTTCAGCTGGTTAGAATACTTGTGTTAATACCTAAAAATCTGTAACACATCAAGCCTTTTTACACAATAACTTGCTTTCCATTAAAATAAAATTCAAAGGAATTTTAGTAATGCAAATTTTTAGGTTTCCAGCCACTATAAAACTGTCTGGATTTTAAATTTTACAAAATTTACACTTTTAAATTTAATTATAAAATAAATGTCAAGTCACACATGATACTGAAATAAAAAAAGCAGAGTAGCTTAAATTTGGGGAGTAACTGTACTAGGAGGACTTCAGGAATATAAGATCATGGTTAGCTTGTAGCATACATGTCAGTGGAGTGAAATACATGCAGTATACTACACAATGCTCCAATCCCTTTTCCAATGTTCTGCAAGCAATGTCCAGTACATTGTGTTCTCTCTCACACATGGGGTAAATTTTGCCTTCTATCTCAGCTTTGAAAAGGCCAGCTGATAGCTCTTTTCTGTGTTTCAGAACTGGAAAACTAGGGTACAAGCTTTCTAAATGCTTGCTTGCTTCTAAGACTTTCAGATAAAAACAAATACAGAATAATCCAGTTTATTTCAAGGTAGTGATCTTTCTGCTTCCAAGATTTCTGGCTGACTTTTTGGAAGAATATTCATATTCAATTCATATTCAAAAATGAAACATTAGTTCTTTACTTGTTCACAACAGATCGTGATTCCTGAAAGTTGACAAGGAAACCATCCAGCAAAGGAACAAAGACTTCTCCAACATCCGATACTACCATCATCTGAGGCTGAGCTAGGTTGCTCTTTACGTTAAAGAAATGGAGAACTTTGTTATAGGTGACAAAGCCAACTCGAATAGCTGAGGTCTCTTCTTGCTCTTCTCTGTGAGAAAAATATAAAACAGACCTGGAAATAATTTTGAAACATTTATTTTGCAATAATAAGAGTTGTTTGAAATGCCAGGGTGCTGGCAGATAACATCTGTGTTATGCATCCGATGAAGTGAGCTGTAGCTCACGAAAGCTTATGCTCTAATAAATTTGTTAGTCTCTAAGGTGCCACAAGTACTCCTTTTCTTTTTGTGAATACAGACTAACACGGCTGCTACTCTGAAACATCTGTGTGGTAGAACAAACAACATCAAGATGAAATGTCCTAATCTTAGTGTTAGTGCTAGTTAATATAATCTAATTAAATTAATTGATATAAACTTTTTGTTTAGTTGATTTCTTTAAATCTATCTTATTAAATGTGCCTCCCGTCCAAAGGGCAAGTCCTGAATATGGAATCAACTGACCAATAGTCACATATAATCTAAAAAGGAGACCCAGTTAGTTGAAAAATCTGCTTTATTGGAAACAGATTAAAGTTCAGTGATACTTATTGCTAATGACTGATGGAACAGTAATTCCACTTATTGGGAACATCTTCTGGTGATCTAATGGTACTTTGGGACTTGTGAGAGTCAAATCTCATGTTGCTTCTTTCTGTTTAACAGCCACTTTCATTCCCTCCATAGCTGTGTTATGTACCGTGTAAATTGTTCAATACTGCTTGTTGTTTGCTCCTATCAGGTCAACAACAGATATGGGGCTGCCATACTGCATATCTCACAGCTGTCTCTCTTCCAGGAATTTTGTAAACAGCAGATTCAGCCCTTATTCTTACGAAGATAGCGCCTCCTACAGCTCTCTGGGCAGAAACATTACTACTAGTGCTGGTCAGAACATTTGTCTGATTCTTTTCCCCCATTAAAACACAACAACATTGCTTAAAAAAATAAAAATAAAAAACAAAATGTGGAATATCCAGGTTCAATTCCCAATTCGGTTATCTACTTCCTGTGTGACCTTGGACAAATCATTTAATCTCTCTGTGCCTCAGTTTCCCATCTGTAAACTGGGGATTACAGCATTTCCCTACCTCTCAGGGCTGTATGTCTACATATTCTTTAACAGTCACAAGACACTCAGAAGCTGCAGTGAAAGGACTCAGATTATTTAGATTAAGGGAAACAGGAAAATCAATCTACAACAGAAGTCATTCAGAGTGAAAGTGTATGATTGCCATTTGTGCATGGAACAAATTAACATGATAGAAAGACACTAATCCACAAACCAGATACTGTAATTCTCAAACAAACTCACTCCCAGAGGTTTCACTCATATGCCCTGCAAAAATTTAATAGCCCAATGCTGTGCAAAGTCTCATGCTACTAGGAACTTAAGTGTATAAAATATACTACAGTACATATATCAGTATGCTAAAAAGTTACCATACTATGTAACTTTTGCAAAATTTTTTTTTTAAAAAAATCTACCATCCTAGGAACAGCATCATTACCCATCCTATCCTATGATAAGAATGATCATAAAAACCATAGGTATTTTATTCACCCACCCAAATAAATCTCAGAGGAGAAGAACTCTGTCAGCTAGTCATAAAATTAAAATTCATTTGTCAAGATAAATGAAGATTGCTCCGGGTTTACCCTTCAAATATGAGTTGTTAGCTGGACACCATCTCTGTCCAGAAAAGACGGGCCAGATTTTCTCTCTGTGGCAGTCTGCAATAGTCTACGAGTTGATCTGTGATGTACTGAGGCCTCTCAAAAGCACACTGATTGATGGAAACCACCATCACGAGGACCTGAGTGAGGCACTGGCTGCTCCTCTACACCAGGGTAAAATGTACTCTTTGTGACCTGTGCAAATCACAAAACAACCAATGTGCCACTCTCTAGAAAATCAGGTCTCAGCTTTCTCCACCCAAATGTTACAACAGAAAAAAGGTTTTGGCAAATGAGTACTTGAAACCTGATCACAATGTCCAGATATAGAACCCATGCTCTGAAAAATATTTGTCCTTCAGTGACAGTAAAATCCTGTTCCCACTTGAAGTCAATGGCAAAACTCCCCTTGACTTCAGAGGAGTCAGGATTTGGTCCTGATTGTTTGCAGTTGAATATTTTTAAGAACTCTGAGGAAATACTTCATCCGTTATTTAAAAAAAAAACAGATTTTTATTTTATTTCTACTGTAGCACGGTCAGAATTTGGTTGTGGACACAATCCTGCCTATGGACACATACATGCTCCCACTAATTGGCCCTGTATGTTTTGTTCTCTTGGTCCCTGCTGTATATACAGTCATTAAATAACAACAGTGTTGTTAAGTGGAACAACAACTGTAAAGATAACAGTGTTTAAATAAAAAGCCCTCTTATCTTACTACAGAAATATTTTCTCTACAAATCAGCTGCTAGTCAAAGTGTATCATTTTTGAGGCCAACTTTTGTGCTTGCATAACCCCACTGATTTCAGTGGAGTCATCCCAACAGAGACTCTAGCCCATAATCTGACCTTTGGATGAGCCCATGCTTATGCACTGGACATCCAGTACCCACAAGCAGGGGGAAAAGGTGAAATAAAAACAGTGTTTTATTACAATTCCTATTTTGTTGAGGGTCAAGCAATGAAGAGAAATTAGCTACATAAAAGAATCCTAACATGGTATTTCCTATCAGATCTCACTGTTTTCAAGATATCTTAAAAATGAATTGCCTATGGTGATTCACAAAGTTAATGTAAAAATACTCAGTTTTTCTTTCTCCAATCTGTAATTCTCATGTTGGTGTAGAATGTTAATCTGCCCTTCTTGGCTCATGGGAACACAGCTGGATCATAAAAGGATTATTTTGATCAAAAATAAATCAATGGTCTATACTTCCTGGGCTACATTATGACATATTTGAAATAAACTTTTCAAACTGCACCTAGATAGATGAATCATTTCCAAAGGGAAGGTTCTAATTATACCCTGCCACTCAGACACAGTTACTGTGTTACTGATGTAACCACCAAGAAGGCTATTCCAACATTTAGTATCTTGACAAGGCCAAGGGATTAATAATAGTCTCCACTTATATATTCCTTTACTGTGTGGAAAAGAGGTGCACACATTAGCTAGTTAACCAAAACGCCCTTAAGCAACATGCATCTGGCAGTTCTATAAGAGGATACTCTTCACATATCACCTCAATAGTGAATTTTGCAGTTTCCTCTCTCACAATTCTAAAGATTAGTCATGGATATGGAAGCCGACAGCATTAACTAACATGGCTCAAACACATCACAGTTCTCTTTAGAGCCTGCCTGGTAGGGGTTTAACTCCTAATATTCAGAGCCTGATTTTTAGAGGTGATGAGCACCCACAAGTTCCAGAGACTTTAGTGCCTAAATATACATTTGGGGGATTGGTTTTAAGCACCCAAATTTGAACATTTTAGTTTTAGTTGAACAGTTTTAAGCAAGTATGGGAAAAACAGAGGTCCTGATAAGGCTATAGAAAACTAATCCCTTTTAACTTGGTATGGGAGTTGCCTTTCCTGAGACTCCTCGGGTTACCTAGCCCCTGATCCTTCCAGGCATTTAGGTGCGTAAATAATTTTGAGGATCTGGGCTTACTCCTTACCCACTTCACTTGCCCTTTCTCCTGCCTATCAGTGAGCCATTTCATTAGGACTGCCTGGCATAAGCCCTTAGCTCCAATTGCCCTCAGCAGATATACTTCCTTATTACCATAAACCTTGCCCCCATGGGATACGGTTGCCAGAGGCATGGGCATGGAGTTAATTGCCTGTCTGCTGGACCCAGTTTAGGCCATCCACACGCCATCATAGGATAACAGCAATCCCTTCTCCTTACAATAAAGGCAAAGAGCAATTCCTTTAGCATCTCAGAAATGCATATAATAAATAAATAAATAACAACAACTTTAATGAGAGGGGGTGATATCTATTGTAATTTCATCTCATCTTCTTGCAAAAGCTTTTATCTACAGCAGCGGAGTGCAAAGATACATTGAAATGGGGGGGGGGGGGAAGAGAATCGGCAAATTTTGTTAGACTGCCTTATATGGATAATGTTAATAATAATTCCCTTAAAGGAATTAAAAACTATATGAAAGCAACAAAAAGAATTCTTGACAAAAATATGTTTTAAAAAAAAATCTAATTACAGTATTTAGGATCTGATCATGTACTGAGATTAGCTAGGACAGGCCTTTATACCTGTTCAGAGTCCTGTTGGCGATAGGAATTGTGTATGGAATTGTGTAAAGTACTCTACATGTACTTTATATTAATGTTTTCATGATAGATCATTTTTGTTAACTGTCTTTATTCAAGTTTCTAAAACCATAAAAAACAAGCAAATCTTTAACCTACATAACTGCTCTTTACCCTTCATGAGTTAAGCAAGCCTCGATGCCAGTCAAACTGTTTTAGAACTGTCAACAATGTTAAATATGTAGTCTAGTGTGATCTGTCAATTATTGTCCTAAAACTTATAATAATTTTGATATTTTCTGAAGCTTGTTTGTTTTCTCTGTTCAGCAAGTGAGTTGTACAAAACACACTGTGATCTCTTTACCTTGGAAGTTTATCCAGCACAGTCTTCAGCTCATTACATACGAGTTTAACAAGGCCACTCTTGATGTTACCATATGACACGTCGATCATGAAGATATAAGCTGGTGAATTTGGAGGCTTGTTGTTCTACAGAAAAGACAAACAATCGTCATCCACATACACAAAGAAAAACTAGTAAGAGTGACACATTAAGTCCAACAAAATCTACAGACAGCTCAATCAGGCAATCCAAATAATTATTTGATGGTTGACACCTATACTAAATAAATAAATAATAATTAAAATGATGATCTAATCTTTGAAAAGCACCATCTCTGGAATAAAACATTATTATAGGATAATAGTTTCCTACTAATCTAAAACATCAAGGTGAAGGTGTTTATTGGAAATGGACAAATATTACAGGAAGTTTTCTGTAAACTTTCAAATGTTTAAACAACAGGTCTTTGGCTCTTTGCACATCTTTTATTTTTCCTTTCCATGTACATTTGTATAATAGCATTTCACTAGCATAAATTCTTCAATTCAATTTCCATCAGCATTAACACTGATAAGCTATAGGAGACCAATCAGAATTAAACAAAACAACTCAGTCACTTTAGGATCTGATCCCGCGCTGAGATTAGCTAGGACTGGCCTTTATGCCTATTCAGAGTCCTGTTGTCGATAGGAATTGTGCGTATTTTCTTTGTACTCTACATGTACTTTATATTAATGTTTTCATGATAGATCATCTTTCTTAACTGTCTTTATTTAAGTCTCCCCCTGCTGTGTTAAGTGCTTTTTATTCTGACATGCATGCTCTTCAACTTTTCAGGGCCAAGGCCAGGTCTGATAAAAAGCTTTCACAGAAGCATTACAAATGATACCAAACTTTTCTGTCTACAATATTCGTTTTAACAACATATACAATATTTTTCTTTTTGCAGACTGGGAGACGTTTTTCTCCTCAGAAGTGCAACTCTTGCACTTTGACTGGCTGTGAATAAGCATGTTTTGTGCTCCAGCAAATCTTGACAACAGCTGAATTTAGAACCACTGAAAGGCCCCCTGTACTTTGAGAAAAAGCTGATTTTATACAATATAAATAAAGCATGAGCTCATATCATTTATATGTAAACAAGAGCTAGGCACCCAGCAACATATTGGGTTGGTACTGATTCTTCTGGGTAAAACTTCTTACGTGTTATTTCTTGTTCGTACTGCAAGTAACGTAAAAATGATGAACATACTGTACTAAGCTACACCAAGTTTCTCTATTTATTTATAAAGTTGTTAAAAAGTGGGTGAGGTAATCTCTTTTATTGAGCCAACTTCTGATGGTGAGAGAGACAAGTTTTCAAGTTTACACAGAGCTTTTCTTCAGGTCTGGGAAACATACTCAGACTCAGGGCTTGTCTACACTGGCAATTTACAGCGCTGGAACTTTCTCGCTCAGGGTGTGAAAAAACATCTCCTGAGCGCCGCAAGTTTCAGTGCTGTAAAGTGCCAGTGTAGACAGTGCCCCACCGCTGGGAGCTTCAACCTCCGTGGAGGTATTTTTTTGCACCGCGACCACACAAGGCATGTTAAAGTGCTGCCATGGCAGCGCTTTAGCATCACCAGTGTAGACTAGCCCTCAGAGTAGAACAGATTGTTTAGCATAAGTAGTTAACATGTATTTCAAGGAACCATTTAAAGTGAAGTGGCCCATTAACACCGCTTCAGTCACAGGGAAAGGAAGGGAGAAAAAAAAAATAAAATGGTAGCCAGGGAGGGGGCAGGTTTGTTAGTGGGTTATAGACTGTTCTCATAAGCCGTAAATCTAGCGTCTCTATTCAGGCCATGATTTTTAATGTCTAGCAAATTTATGAATTTAAGCTCCCAGGCTCATCTTTTGAAGGTGTTGTGCAGGTTTCCTTTTGAGGATAAAGACTGTGAGGTCAGGTATAGAGTGATCATTTTGTGAAAAGTGCTCACCCAGAGGTGATATGGTGTTTGTCTTATTTTTCTGTGAAAGAGTTCATTCAAGAGCATAGTGATTGACCGGTTTCACCTATTTAGTTGTACTAGGGCCTTTGGTGGGGATATCACATGTTGCGCTAAGCATGCTTAGGAACCATGAAAGGTGTGTCTTTGCAGAGAGGTGGGTTGTTGATCATTGTAGCAGTGGAGAAATGTCTGCAGGTTTCGTATCTGTTGTTCTGGCAGGGTCTGCTGCAGCTTTGAGTGCAGGTGTGTCCTGGTCTGTGAGGAGCTTGCTTCTGATGATGAGCTTGGTGAGGCTGGGGGGCTGTTGGAAGGCCAGAAGAAGGAGTTCAAGAAAGATTTCTTTAAGAATGTGGTCACCATTGAGTATGGGTTGTCACTGTTTAATGATACCACTCTACACTGCAACATGTACAGGGTAAGTAACAACTAAGAGTGCACAGTCAGAGGGAGTTTTATTGCCAGATTGAAGCAGGTTCTTGGGTGGCCCGTTCCATGATGCAACCTACTTCTCTGGTGGAATGTCCTTTTTTGGTGAAGTTGGTTAAGTGTGTTTAATGCTTAATGACACACACTTGTTTGACCAACCCAGACACTGAAGTCCTTTATTCATAACACAAATCAAATATGGCATGGGCAGCAGTGATGCAAACTTCTCTAACCCTTTATCTACACTAGAAATGCTATTGCTGGTTCAGCTGTACTAGCAGAGCTCCCTAATGTAGACACAGCGTATGCCAACAGGAGTTTTTCTTATCAGAGTAGCTAAACCACTTCCCCAAACAAATTAGCTAAGCTGAAAGCACTCTTCTGCCAGAATAATTGTGTCTACACAGGGGCTTCGCCAGCATAAGTATGTTGGCTGGGAGTATGGTTTTTTCACACCACTAATATAGCTACAAACAAAGCAACAAACCTTTGTAGTATAAGACCTGGCCTAAAATGTTTCACAAAAATGTTCCTTGGCTTTGTTCTAAAGGCACTGCTAGGGGTGACAGTAGTTCAGTTTCCATGGCTATTCAGTCTTTAGCTTCCCTAGCAATGATTGTTATTTAAGGTCTCGTGCAATGGTGTTTTTGCTTGCTTGCTTGTTTTTATGAGATGGACACCCATCCTCTAGGAAATGGTCCAAAGCCAATCATGTATGCTGTTCCACAGCCATCAGATAAATAGTTCCAGTCACTTATTGAGTCATATTTGAAACACAACCCTATAAATGATAAACTCCACTTTCTCATTACCTATTCCCTCAATTATAACATTCCCATCCCCCATATATTTACCCTCAACTTAAAATTATGGCCCTCATTCTGCCTTCAGTTACACCATCGTAAGGCAGGAGTTCTACTGATCTGGGAGGAAAATCAGGCCATGTTTTTATAAGCTGTTTTGATTTCAGTATTTGGACCCTACTTAAAAAAATCAAATATACTTTTGTAAATCCCACAGCAGTTTGTAAAAAGATCTTGGCTAATTTCTGACAGATATATGATAGAAATAAGATGTTGTGCTTTTGCCACATCCGCCTAACAGAAGAGCAATAATACAAAACAGCTGTTATTTGTTAACATTTTCTGTAGCTGTTCATCCTCATTGTTTTATAAGCACAAAGGAAGTGATCCTTCAGTTTTGGTCTGAGATTTAGAAAAAAAAAAAAACTTTACTGACTCAGACCAAAGGAAAAAAAATCTCAAATAACTCTGTCAGATTCCCAACAGGCAATAGCATAACACTTCCAAAGAGGCTTTATATTTCTAACGGATTTATTTTTTTTAAAAAAATCTTGAAACCAATCCACACCAACGTGCACTTGTGACAAGACTATTATAATAGCATGCTCCTTGACAAAAAGCTACTTCTCAGAACTCCTGAATGAATTAAGCTTTGTGACAAGAGCTTTGGATATAAAAACTATTACCTGAAGATGCAAGCATCAAAAAGAATCATATTCTAGAACAGTGTTTCCCAAACTTGGGACGCCACCTGTGCAGGGAAAGCCCCTGGCGGGCCAGGCCGGTTTGTTTACCTGCCGCATCTGCAGGTTTGGCCGATCGCGGCTCCCACTGGCCGCGGTTCGTTGTTCCAGGCCAATGGGGGCTGCGGGAAGCGGCGGCTGGTAGGTCCTCGGCCCATGCTGCTTCCCGCAGCCCCTGTTGGTCGGTCACAGGGGACCACGGCCAGTGGGAGCCACGATTGGCCAAACTGCGGATGCGGCAGGTAAACAAACCGGCCGGGCCTGCCAGGGGCTTTCCCTGAACACGCGGCATCCCAAGTTTGGGAAACGCTGTTCTAGAACAAACAAAACATATCTTGAAGATATTTTAGTTGACAAACCCAATAGACAAATTCATTTTCAAAAGTTATGGGGCAGCTCTTCAGCTGCCATAAATCAGCACAGTTCTATTGACACTGATGGAGAGACATCCATTTACTGTAGCTAAGGTTCCTGCACTATATTCCTATTCCTCCTCCTCCCTATATCATGCAGGAACCTCAGCTACAGTAAATGGAATGAAACTATATATATTCGTTCCTACTTGAGCTCATTTCAGATCTCAGACCTGATCCAGAGCCCAGTGAAGTCAATGAAACGGTTCCCAATCATTTCAGTTATCTTTGGATCAGGCCTCCAGTGAACTATGGAGTCAGCTAATCAGCTTGCTGAGTTCCTCAAGTTTACTAACAACAAAAACACATGCTGACTAAAATCTTAGCAACTAAAATCTTAGTTGATGTTCTGAAGCCAAATCCTGACTTCAATGGACATTAAGGGCATTAAAGACTATGCAGGCTCAGACTAAATTCTTAAGCTTATCATTACTTTGATCCTCCCTCCATTGAAGCTAATAGGAGTTTTGTTGGTCTACAATGAGAACTGAATGTGGATGTCTTAGAGCTCCATCATGGACAGAGAACATCACACTTGATATACTGTGAATTAAGCTAAAAGCTAGCAAAGGCATGTTCAAACAAGAATTTAAATACTTCATACTTGGGAAAATACCAGCAAGTTCTCTCAAATTATTTTATGTGCGTGGCATGTGTGTTCGAACAAATCTAGGACATACCCAAAACGATAAACCATTTTTTGTCCTTTCAGGTCTTGATTGTGCACTAGAACCACCAAGACAAATCCCTCCACCTGCACTGAGCCCTCCTGAATCCCATAGGGCTCCATGTGGACATAGGGATCCAACCACACACTTCTCCTTGCAGGATTAGGGCCCGTAGGAAAATAATTCTTTATGTAAGCTAATATAAATAACCACACGTGTTTTCTGTGAGTGGAAACACTCCATCACTGTTCAGTCACTAATTGTCACCAGTTTACTATTAACAGGAACCATGATCAAATACTAGCCCAATCTATCTTCAGAGATGTGGTCTGCTACTTAATGTTAATTTGAGAAAGCTATTTACTTGATCAGTCTCACTGGGAGTGGGGGGGCATTTTTAATATGTCTTGATTTTACAAGAGACTTAACATGTACCTACACTTTATTTTTATCAACACTTTTCTGGATTAAGCTTACATTAATTTCTGGCCACATTTCTAACATGGATAAGGAGTTTGATCAGCTATTACTGACTTCCCCATAGAAGAAGACAGAAAAATCTAAAAGGTTGCACACAAATGCTGTACATGGTGTAAATTAACAAAGGGCTGGATTTTAAAATCTTTTCCTCCATTTAAGGTGTTTAGATGTCTGAGCTCTAAGAACAATGTGCTTAGACATCTGACTGAGTTAAACTGTTTCTGAAGATAAGCACATGACGTGTCTGCAATTATTTTAAAAAATGAACTCCTGTTAAGGACAGGTTCACAATCTGAAGCCACCTCTGGAGTAGGAAGGCAGCCAAGCAGACATGCTGCGCACAGCAACCTGTACGCACACAAGTGGGGATGGGAAGTGTACGTTTAGCCAAGAACATTAGGCAAACCATTACTTTTACCAAAAGTACCAGGGATCATTCACATCTACAAAGAACAGAGAAAACTCAGTTTATCAACCACAGAAATGTAAAGGTTTTGTGTGACCCTGCTGGGTTATGAAATTGTGGCTCCAAGTAGTCTGTTTCAAACCCAAAGCTCAGATCTCTAAGCCACCCACAACCATTATGATTTATTTTAACAGTTAACCATGCTGAACTGTTCAAGCTCTACTGGGAATTCTCTTAATTCCCCCACTCCCCAACTAGTTTAAGGGCCTTACCCAAAGTACACCGGAAACAAGGGAAAGACTTTCATTCACTTCAATGGGCTTTGGATGAGGCCCTCAGTGAGTTCATAATATGAAGACCAAACCATACTTCTACAGCTAACATAGTGGTCAAATATACCAGTTTTCCCAGAAATGAAAGGTTTCAGGTCAAATTCTTAGGCTGAGATTTTTCAAAGCAGAGAATGAGATTTAGCCACACATCTGCCTTTAAAATTAATAGAAGACATGTGACTAACACGTGACACTGCTTTGAAAATCTCAACTGTAGCCTCTAGAACAATGCCATATAGTTAAGACCAAATCAAGGCCCCAGCTGAAACTTAGTGGATCCACAACCTTTGCTGCAATGCTTTGTAATTATTATTTGACAATGATATAATTCAACAATTGTTATAACAGAAACCACGAGCAACAATGTTCATGTGGGAGTGGATGGGGAGGAGGAGGTTAGTTTTGGTATATCATTCCATGCTTCCAGCTACAATTTTAAAAATGTTCATAGACTTCTGAACTTCTGGTGTGAAGCAGAAAAAGACTTTATTCTGCTTTAGGTATTTAAAAGATTCAGTTTGTTTTGACATACATTTGTAAACAGTTTTCCATGCTGGAAATACTTACTCTGCAATAATCCAATGTAGCGACATATTCATATGATCCTAGAGATAACTCTGGCCTCTCATAGTGGTCTGTTCTTCTGCCAACGTGATCCAGATGTTGAAAGAAGAATGGAGGGACTAAAGAAAAACAGTAAAACTAATTTTTCTTCTTTTAATAAACACAACAGAACCAATGCAGTCTCCCATTTCACTACTTGAGGAAGGAATGCAAATGCTTAGCTGGGAAACTAATTTTATGCAGAAACAGCCCAGTTTTAAAAAGAAAAAAGTTATTTTGTGCTTATTGTCACATGTGCTCCTACTGTGTTTGAAGGTCTGGATGTTTTCCCTCATGAACACTTGAAACTTCCACACTCATCCTGTAAAAGCTTGAGTAGCTGTGGATGGTACAGGCTGGGGAGAAGAATCTGCCTTTCCAAGGATGCAGGGACAGAAGGACTACTCCAGGCTTGCTACTACAAACCTGAAGCTGTCATAGTCCCAGTGACAGATGCCGATGGATCTGCAGAGTCAGAGTCATCAGCACCACCTCTCCACTAGCCAGTCCCACTCCACCCATAAGTCCTGCTGCACAGAAGGTTGCTCTAGTAGGGTTTACAAATCCTGGCCTTCTGTTCTGTTCCACTGAGTTGGGAGCATTCCGCAAACAGAGGAGAGGTGCAGGACTTCACAACTAAAAGTGAATCACAGATTACTGCAGGATTCTTGACAACCTTAGGAAACGAGTCCTAAGAAAATTAAATAGTTGCATCTAAACTGGAGGATGGCAGTAACATTTCTTCTCTAATTTTTAGAGCAAGAGAAGGCAGCAACCCTTCAAAAGTTACTTCTCGGATACCTTCACTTAAGCTTTTTACATCTCAGTTTTCCCGAACTGTAAAATGGGGATAATGCTTACCTACCTTGCAGGGGAGTTTTGAGGCTCAATTAAAGGTTGTAAAGTGCTTTAAGACTCTTGGATGAAAGGCACAATAGAAGTACAAAGTATGCTTTAAACTGATATTCTAATGAATACATGACGATATTTACACTGTTTATAATGCACGCAGAATGTGTTTATGAGAATTTAAATTGAACAAACAATACAACTTGCTATCTGCTATACTTTACCCAAAAGACTGAGCTTCAAGCCAAAAAAGAGTTGGCATGAATCTTTCAAGGTTCATGTTTCAGAGTTGAAAAGATTACTGTATTAGGGAAAGCACTATACCACTGTGATCCTGCTGAGGAAATCCAACTTGATACAAACGTCTAGAAAGACTAGTTCTGGCAAAGATTTGGGATCCAGCCAAAAGCAAAAGAACGCTTACTTATGAGTCACATGCAGCACACTTGAACAAATATGGCATGGTATCTTCTGTGAAAACCAAGCCTTGTCACAGTAAGATTAATAGGTGATTTAACCATTAAATGCATGGTCACAGACATGACTACTCTTAAGTTGTTCTAAATATTTGTTCTTTGCCAGGCACTTAAGTATTTATTTTCATTTGAAATTCTAGCTAGCAGTTTGGAATAGAGCAAAAACATATCCTGTGTTGACAAAGCACTTAAAAAAGAAAACTTTTGATGAAGCTACAGACTGGATTTCGTTGTTTTGCATTGCTGTATTTTGTTACAGTATATTTCTTTTTAAAAGTGGATTTGACCAGAGTTTCTGCATATTTTCTTAGTAAACTATTTAAAAAATAATTCATATGCAATCTTACTGGGCACATCTGACTCATAATTTTCATACGCAGAACAACTAGCTGAAGGTCCACCATATGACAGGATGTTGTCAAGAAATCATCTTCCAATTGTAGTTGCATTGCACATCAAATGTAGGGCCCAATTCTCTGTTCTGGCTGCATGGTAAAGGAATATATAGAAAACAACAGAGCGGTGCTGAAAGCAAAAGAGGCTTTACACCATGATTATGCTGCCCTTATTCTGGCACTGTCTGAGGGCTGTTTAGAGCAGCCACAGGGGTCAAATTTGTGCCCAGTTGCTCTGCAGCAGGAGAACCAGTAAGGAGCAGAAGCACTTTTCACTGGAAATGCCCCCCATTACTCTGGCTAAGTCATTTTGAGATTCAGCCTAAACTGGATGAATTCCCTAACTGCTGGTTTTACTAAGTGTACAGTGCCTTTGAGGAGTGGAGCAAAAGGGCCATAACAGAAAGAAAAACTGGGTCTAGTATTTCTATCCATTCAAGGCCACATCATTAAAAAAAGTGTGTTTTAATTGTTGCAATGTTCTGTCTCCCTAGCACCAGTTAAAGAGCTGTTATTCTCAGTTTAAAATGATAATGAAGAAATCCAATTCCATATTTTTACCTCCATAAAAGGAAACAGAAGAGTGAAGGTGTCACCAGAAGAACTCTACTGAACTTTATTTTTTGTAATGTAGTATATTCAATTACTGCTATTTCTTCAAAATTGTTCAGTTATATTTCCTGAAATCTTTTCTATTGATATGAGATGCAAAGGCTCGATCCTCCATGAAAATCAGAGCAGCTTCCCTGATTTCAACAGAACCAAGCTGATTTGCAAAAGCTGAAAATCTGATCAATAAATGTTTTCAAAAGTTAAATAAGTTATTCAGGCTGACTAGGAATAGAGAATTTGGATCATGGAGAATAACATGCCAAAAAGACTCCATAGATGAAGTACTGACTGCCCTATACAGATGCATGGTAAAAACTCCCATTCACTTTGATGGGGCCAGGATTTGACTCCAAGTAAGTAAATCAATAAAATAATACTACAGATGCAGTTTCCTGTTAGCATTAATGAATGAATAATATACACAAATAGTAGATAAATGTCACTTACCATCATTTATGCAGTTGCAAAATCCACATTGATACTTTCTTCCCCCTTCAATGAACTGCATGAAGGGACACATATAGGCTTTGCATCTGTTGCATCGAATTGGCCCAGTCTCCCCATGGTTGACAACATAAAGAGGTGTCTACACAGAATGGAAAATAGAGTCATGAAAAGCATCACTAAAATACTAAACCTAACAGTCTGGAAATATACTGATGCATCTGAACTCTCTTGTTAATTATTGCTTCTTGATCAGCTAATCTCTATCCAGGATTCACCCAAATTCTGAAACATTAAATTTTGATAAGAGCAGGGCTTCATGCACTCCTCAGAGGGCTGAGAATTCAGGGCAAGCTACAGAAGAAGCTAGTTTTCTTCTTGCTGAAATGTTCCATTACAATAGTTGTGGTAAGTGTCTTCTCATTACAGCTGCATGAACCCTTCCAAATTCAGTTAAAAGGGGAGAGAACTGGCCTGCACTACAGTTACCACCATTTAGGGCCCAATTTTGCCATCCTTATTCACAACAAATAGTGTCTTACTAAGCATAATCAATGTGACTAATTGCATAATAAGGGATTATTCAGTATGAATAAGGAAGGCAAAATTTGGCTCTTAGAAGCCTATATCAACATTTTCATGCACTATCATAGTTACTCTCTGCAAACAGCAGCCACAATTACATGCACAAATGAGACTTTAAAAAAATAAGGTTCATACAGATCCTGAATAAGAAAAGCATCTCTATTCAAGCATCTCTCTTATGCATACCGATGTCCTTTTGAACTTCAATGGGACTTAAGCATGGGCTTAAGTGCTTCTCCTGAATCATACCTTTTATTTACAATAGTTCAGCAGCAACAAAATGGCAGATGAAATTCAGTGTTGATAAATGCAAAGTAATGCACACTGGAAAAACAATCTCAGCTATACATACAAAACGATGAGGTCTAAGTTAACTGTTACCAATCAAGAAAGATCTTGGAGTCATTATGGCTAGTTCTCTGAAAACATCCCCTCAATGTGCACTGGCAATCAAAATAGTTAACAGAACGTTAGGGCTTGTCTACACTTACATTTTATAGTGCTCTAACTTGCTGGCTCAGGGGTGTGAAAAATCACCCCCCCCCGAGCGCTGCAAGTCTGAGCGCTTTAAAGCACTAGTATAGACAGGCCTCGAGTGCTGGGAGCTGCGCTCCCAGTGCTCGGAGCTAATCCCCTCGTGGAGGTGGATTACCGGGAGAGCTCTCTCCCAGTGCTCACGTGCGACCACACTCACGCTTCAAAGCGCTGCCACGGGAGCTCTCCCGCAGCAGCGCTTTGAAGTTTCCAGTGTAGACATAGCCTTAGGTACCATTAGGAAAGGGATAGATAAGAAGATAATATGTCACTATATAAATCCATGTTACACCCATACCTTGAATACCGTGCACAGTTCTGGTCGCTCCCTCTCAAAAAAAAAAAAGATATATGAGACTTGGAAAAGGTACAGAAAAGGGCAACAAAACCATTAGGGGTCTGAAACAGTTTCTATCTGAGGAGAGTAAAAAGGCTTAGCCTGTTCAGCCTGAGAAAGAGACAACTGGGGTTGGGGGGAGGGGAGAATATGACAGCGGTCTATAAAATCATGAGACAGTGAATAAAGGAAGCGTTATTTACCCCCCTTCACATAATACAAGATCTAGGGGTCACCAGATGAAAGTACTAGGCAGGAGGGTTAAAACAAACCTAAGGAAGTACCTCATACAGCACACAGTCAACCTGTGGAACTCGTGGCAAGGGATGTTGTGACGGCCAACAGCATAACCGGTTCAAAAAAGAATAAAATGAGTTCATGGAGGAGAGGTCCAACAGTGGCTATTAACCAAGATGGTCAGGGATGCAACCCCATGTTTTGGATGTTCCTCAGTCTCTGACTGCCAGATGCTGGGACTGGACGCCAGGGGGACGGATCACTAGATAACTGCCCTGTTCTGTTCATTCCCTCTGAAGCATCTCGCTTTGGCTCCAGTCGGAAGCCAGGATACTGAGCTAGATGGACCATTCTTGCGTTCTCCATGTGTCACATTTCTTATGTGTGTTTCAGTTGGCAGGATGGATTTCATTCTCAAATTTGTTTGTCCAAACCACTATCTTTAATAACCTGCTTAAAAGAGACAGCAGGATTTCCAGAAGTTATAAGAGAACTCCGAGTACAAGGATCCAACATATTTTTTAAAATAAGTTAATGTAGTGTTTGTGAGGTTTACTGAATTGCCAGCTGTGATGATATACATTTCCTCCATTTGCCCACAGAGCAGGTACAGCAGGAGTTGCATCAGTGCAAGCTTCCTCACCATTCTCTGCCAATGTGCTTCAACCATGAGTTGTGCTCACCCTAGGGGTGAGAGAATAGTGCTTTCTCTGTTAACTCAATTCTTCTTCTTCCAGTGAGGCAGGATGTAGCTTTTAAACAAGGACTGTGCTAACTTGATTATTTTGCTGGTACCTCATTTCCATGTTACTGGTCCTTCTGATTTAATTAAAGTCATTATAATTAAATTAAAATGCTTTGGACAATTGGATCTTGGGAGACAAAGGGCCCATGATGGGAATTAATCCAATCCTGAGGTTGCAGAAAGTGCTGCAGGTTACGCATGGGTAGAGGGGTACAGGTACAGTATAGATAATTATGAGGATGGGGGAAGTTTATTTACATTAGTGCTCCAGGCTCTCCTTCCCCACCCAAAGCAGTTCCACAACTCCGAGGGAGCTGCAAAGACATTCTGCTCTTCTGGAATCAATCTGTTTCGCATCTAACATATATGGCTTTCAACCCAAGGAGATTTTCTCCTACACCTGTCTCTGTTGATGTAGTATCTTGCTCTTTTGTACAGAGCATGTCAAAACTTACAGAATGTCAGGGTCACTTGCTAGAGTGCAAGATTTAGAAACGATGTTAATATTCAGTGAAAGAAAATACAAGCCACAAACAAATGCAATATCTCAGACTCTGGTCAGTTTCATTACATTGAGCAGACTTGATTACTGCCTCTGTCAAAATCAGAATTAATGAGAGACACTTTCCAGATGTCTCCCTCAGTAACAGTTGTGCAGTAATTGAAGGATTCCTGCAAATTATATTTCATGGGTTTGCAAAGGCATATTGGAAGCCAGTAAATAGATGAAACAGTGTTCTCTTCAATTATCAGTGATGGTTTCTTATGCACAAACTTCATTTTACATTTTTTTCTAATGTTCAGCCCCAATTTAGTGAACCTAAACAATAAAAAAGTAAATCCAGAGAATAATATGAGGTAACTCTCCACAAGGTGAAGAATGTTAAAAGCTTTAAGATTTCTACTAGTAAATCCACTGGAGCTTTGCATCTAAGTTATGCTGTCTCTTCACAAAGAATGTGCATGTTCCAAAACAGCACAATAATGTACTTTATTGCAGTTTAACAGATGTGAATAAGATACTGGTAAATAGCAATCCTTATTTTTCCTGTTAGTACCCACTGTTTACAACACCTTTTATTATTTGTTTCTGTTTTTACGGAGGCAGTTGTTTCGTTCATTTATTCCTCCTAAGGGTTTTAAACATTTTGGCAAAGATTTTACATATATTATCAAAATTTTACTGCATGTGTCATAAATATGTCCTTCTGCTCCAATGAAGTATCATTAGTTTATTTTCTTTCCCACTCAAAGGTAGAGTCAAATACAAAGTAACCAATAATGTCAGCTAGCAACATTTTTGCCAAAAATGTCAAGGAAAATATTCAGACATGGGTGCCAAAGGGCACCACTTGTATGTGCTTTAAAAATAAAATTTAAACACTTTTGTGATTGCTAATTAGTTTGCAATTTTCCAGGTGTCATTCTGTTGTGCTATTCTATCACGGCATGTCAGGTTGCATCACTCACACAATCTCAGGTATATTGAATACATGGTTATTCCACCAAATTGACTGTGTAGACAGGCCCTGATAAAAATCAGACATTGGATTTTTATTTATGCACAATAATCAAATAATTTTTCTAACCTCAATTATAATACATTTAGTACCAGGCGATTACTTCACAACACTACAGAGAAAAAAAACGAATATCTTAAGAAAACGGAAAACTGTCTCAACTGCTTTTTTAAGAAAACGTCCCAAAGAAAATTAGATCTTTAAGCACAAAGCATGAATAAGAGTCCTCACTAAAATTAATGCCAGAAAAGCGCACTTTCTTTTTAAGTTCAGAGCCTGCACATGTGTCTACTGCCATCTCCATATTTAATAAATTACTTTCTTGGAGACAGATTTCATGAACAAAAAAAACCCAAACATGATCTTTCTCCTGTTCTCACATTTGGAGTGGAATTTTTACTTCTTTCCTCCAAACCCACTTTAAAAAAAGTAGTCATCAAGGAGGCTGTTTTATTAACATAAGTTAGGAGACACAGCAGCCCAAGGCTCCAATCCTGCAAAGACACATTTAACTTTACACAACAAGTAGTCCCCCTAAAGTCAATGGGACTATGCACAATGCATCAAGTTAAACATATGCCTAAGTCTTTGTAGGATACAGCCTAAGAATACTTATTTTTCTTAACATCCCCAGGGCCTGATTCAACTCTAACATACATTAGAGTAAATCAAGCTCAATTCCAGTGAAATCACAGGTTTCAGAGTAGCAGCCGTGTTAGTCTGTATTCACAAAAAAGAAAAGGAGTACTTGTGGCACCTCAGAGACTAACAAATTTATTTGAGCATAAGCTTTCGTGAGCTACAGCTCACTTCATCGGACGCATGTGTACATTATAGGATCAGGCTATTTAGAAAAAAATACTCTTTAAAACAACAAAATTATATACTCTGGTAGAACCACCACCATCATGCAGGACACCCACAGTATTATAAAGTTCTTACCTAACATAATGACAGTAAATATCCCTGAAAGCAGTACTGGATGCACATATTTATATCATTCCTTAAAGTTACTGAAGTTTGCATCTCATTACAATACATTTTATGCATCTCCATTTTATTTTAAACTTATGTTACTAATGAAAAACATCTGATAATAGTTAAAGTGATCTGAAGGGCAAGGCCAGCATAAACAGTACTGTTAAATCAAAAAGAAAGCTTCAGCTAATAGCTACATATAGATACCCACCCAACATTGTAGCCTTGCAAATTTCTGTTTACCCACCCACCCACTCAGGATGGGCAATTTTCTTTGGATGGGGGAGTAAAAAACTATACATTTTAAAAGAATTGTTACTGTTCTCTTTATCAGGGTGTGATAGTTGTTTTTGTATCTGGGTTGGAATATGTTCATGAGAATTTTGCAAGGCTTTATATGAAATGCAATTACAAATATTCACTGAAGGAAAAAAACCACAAAAGCATATACCAAAAGAACTGTAACTACCTAAAACCAAAAAGTAATGTTGGATATGAAAACCATATTTCTATGTGCTATAACTTACTTTCTATAGGTGTCACTGTGCACCAGAAAATCATATGAAGAGAACCTGCTCATGTTTCCATGAAATCAACTGCCAAACTGTCATCAAAATCAGTGGAGAGGGATAATGTCCAGAATTACAATAGCAGGATTTAGAAATACCAGGCCAACATCATTTCCCATTGATTTGGCATAGTGCAGCATTATTTGTAGTGTAATAAAAGAGTACCACCCATTACATATATAGGGCCTAATTCTCCCCTCAATAATTTTACATGACTGTAACTTCATTGAAATCAATGGAGTTACTTTCAGTTTACATAGGTGTAAATTAGTGAAGAGTCAGACCTATTGTTTAACAAATTTAACTTCATCGGAAGTGAGCTCTAGCTCACGAAAACTTATGCTCAAATAAATTTGTTAGTCTCTAAGGTGCCACAAGTACTACTTTTCTTTTTGCAAATACAGACTAACAGGGCTGCTACTCTGAAACCTATTGTTTGTTAATTCAAACAGCCTGCAGTTTTCCTAATCAGATTGTAGCTGCCAGCCCCACCATACACCATCTTCCTCAGTAGAACAGTAGGGGAGAAAGCCCAGCAAAGAGAATCCTCCGAGATTTTCTCCCCCCCATGGGTAAAGTGGCCATTGGCTCTTGAGTTTGTGTATAAACAGGCTCCATATTTAGTACTGGTGGAAAGCAAGAAACTGAACAGACCAGCCTCTTCCATAATAATCATCATGGGTGTCATTTTCCAAACATTAAACAGCAGCTCTGCAATAGTTAAGGTTGAGAGTGACTATTTGAAAAATAGATTACTGCAGCTCTAGAATTTGCTACCATTAGAAATGCATCTCAGGCCCCAAGAGTTGAGAATCACTTCTGGCTCAACTTCATTTATCATATTGTCTCCATCTAGCACTTTAGTTTAAGGAGGTAGAGACAGAGTAGGTTGAGGTGCTTGGCCAAAAAATATATAGATAGCAGGTATGAAAGTTAACAAGCATTGTTTTAGTTGGAGGATTTGCTTGTGTTCCCCTTGCCCTCCGTTCCCCCCAATATTTACATGTTTATTCTCTAAAAGCAGAACAAAGTTAAAGGAAACAAACAATTTATTACTGAATAAAGCTAAACCCTTAGACCAGATTGTAATCTTGGTAACAACCCTAATTTCAGAATACCTGTGCTGGAGTCACTGGAGTTATTATGGGTTTACACAACAGCAGAATCTGGATCATAATCTTGGGGGGGAAATGATGTATTTTTGATCATTCAGATTCTAAAACAGAACATAAGATTAATAAATTTTTCAAAGCGTTGCAGTTCTTTCCTAAAGCTTTGGAGGTTTACTAGCTTGACTGAAGTGGCTAAAATTAATGAAGATTAAGCATCTGATGCTTTGTTTTAAAACAAGCCATCAGTGCCCAATGGCTTTTTACAATTTTATACTGGACATTTTTTCTCTTCTGATGACAGTCTATTTGCTCAACTCCCTCCTGTCTTCTTCCTCAAAGTCTTTTTGCTGCAGCCTCATTTTACCTACCCCTTCTTTTATATTCTTCTTCCTTCAGTGTCTCTTCTCCTTCCCTTTATCTCTCTCCTTAGCTAACCCTCTCCTAACAAAACCCCAATTATTTAAAGAAATACAAAAAACAAAAACAAAAAAACCCCAAGAACAAAAAAATAATCACGGAACTGCTATAATGTTTCCAAACCAGCACTCTGCTTGTGAGTTACACCCCTTCCCTCCCAACCCTTGGTCTATCTGGTCTGTTTAGATTGTACAGTGGAACCTTAGAGTTACGAACACCTCGGGAATGGAAGTTGACCATAACTCTGAAATGTTTGTAACTCAGAACAAAACATTATGGTTGTTCTTTCAAAAGTTTACAGCTGAACATTGACTTAATACAGCTTTGAGGCTTTACTATGCAGAAGAAAAATGCTGCTTTTAACTATCTTAATTTAAATGAAAAGCACAGAAACAGTTTCCTTCCTTTGTCAATTTTTTTTTAAACTTTCCCTTTATTTATTTCAGTAGTTTACATTTAATACAGTACCATACTATATTTCCTTTTTTTAGTCCAAACTGCTGCCTGATTGAGTACTTCTAATTCCAAACAAAGTGTGTGGATGACTGGTCAGTTTGTAACTCTGAGGTTCTACTGTATCTTTTATTTTGTTTGTACAGTGCCTCACACAACAGGGCCCTACGTTGGTTGGTGTCCCTAGGCACTACCATAATAAAAATAATAAAACTAATTTTATATAACTATTCTTTGTATTAAACATATGTATTTAGTAGTCAGCTACAGCTCTCTGCGGGATGGAGACTGTATCATAGATGTCTGAACACAATGGAACACCTATCTGTTGATTCTGGGCCTCTGGACATCTCCATAATATAAATAAATATCAATAACAATGAGCTAAGCTAGTGCTCTATAGCCTACATTTGGCTTGGATTGACCAGAGAGAGAGTCAGTCTGCTGTTAGCAACATGTAGAAACTTGTGGTCGTGTTTATGTTAAAGTGAAGGGGGATAGCCATAAGGGATAGGTACAGTGAGGCATATCATTCCCAGGAACGTAAGGGCCCTTTGGAGTGCAAGTCCTGGATCAGCTGAGCCATTAAATCTTAACTTAATCCACCACTAGTCTCAGAGTGAGTGAGTTTTATTTTGAAAATATTCCTGTTCAGACCATCTCTTAGGGCTCAATGAAATATTAAACCAGCCCTAGAGATACTGGTGGCATCACTCCAAAATCAGATTCTCTCTCATGTTCTAACAAAAAGAAAGCTTCACTCCTGACATAAAGCAGGTTGAATTACTGCTCTCACTATGGTTAGGCTGTTCACTACTAAATTAGGCCCTGATCCACTGTCCAGGACTTCTTGTGCCCATGTGGGCAGTCACTGAAATCACGTTGCAGGATCAGAGCCTTAGATTGATCCATTAGAAGAGTAGCACTTGCACCTTCACTGTCCCTCAGTGGAGTGGGACTCCCTGAAGAAAATGAGACATGCATAGGGGAAAAGAGAAAAGGATGCGGATTCTGAATGTTGAAGGAAACTGACTTTGCACCATCCAATCAGCAAAATGTACAGAGCATGCTACCCTGTTTTCCTTGGTAGATTTGTGTGCACAGATCTGGCTGCAGAGAATAGTTCTATATCCATACTTCAGCCAAATGTGAATAAGAGTTCAACCTACATAAATATATAGGTCTCTGCCATCCACCTTGTTCTGCCCATCAGGTTCAGGGAAGGCTTCCAGGGAAGATGTTCCTTTATCAGACATAATAATCTCAACCCTATAACTATAGTGAAAAATTAGCATTAGGAGCCAGACTTTCAAAATTAGTTCAATTCCATACATACATTTGGGTGCATCTAACATTCATGCACATATATTACTAGGTATGAGTTTCTAAGCTCGTGCAGTTGCTTGGCCCTTACTTTGAAAGCCTGGCTGTATTGGACAGGAACACAAAATCTTTGGCAATACACGTGAACAAGAATTGCCATGTATTTCTCAAAATCCTACTTGCAAGTGTGTCAATCACAAATTACTCAACACTACTAGATCCATTATCAACGTATCAACGCTGTATATTACAAGCTGCCTTTTCACCAGCAAAAATTGCTCAGTGGACAAACATACAGGGTGACATGCCTTTCTGAAATCACCCGTTTTTGGGGAATCCGCTTTTCTAGGATACTGGCACACAGACATGTTAGATAACTGTTTCCAAAGTATGAGAACATCTCAGAACAGGTACCTCCTTATTGAGCAGAATGCAGCTAGCCCCAGGAGTGTTTTTTGGGGAACCATACTAATGTGCAGCTCTTTTGAGGTCATATATCATTGTCACTTCAGTTTAAATGATATTCCATGTTCAACAGAGCTACAGACAGTAGACAGAACTGTGACATTGCACTCTATATGATTTTATGAAAATATGCTAATGAGTGTGAATATAATGTAACTGGAATACACTTCATGCAAAAGGTATCATTACAAAGCTTATAATCTACTGAGTGTGGTCATCCTATTTGTATAAATGTATAACTCTTGTAGCTGAAACTAGAAATATGAAATATAACTCTGAGGTCCTATTGTAGTTATGCAAAGTGTGGGCCATTAATGGTAATTTGGAATCTTGATGGCTTCCATCAACCAGGACAATTGACTGTGGATGGCTCTGTTTGCTTGCAGGCCTTCCTGTGAGTCAGGCTGGGAGGAATGAGGGATTGAAGTCTTACAGTGACATGTGATTATGTCACCTGAACTGGAATCCATCTTTAACGTGGTGCTTTTCCATTTAGAAGGAGGGGTGGGAACCCAGAGAGGGACAAAGGATTCCTGCCTTATGCAAATTATATATAAAGATGGGGAACAGAACAAAGGGGACTGCAATCATGAGAAATCCCCTAGCTACCACCTGAGCTGGAACAAGGGCTGTACCAGGGGAAAGACTTGTGCCCAGACTAGGAAGGTGTCCAGTCTGTGATAGAAGCTTACTGAAACATATCTGAGGAAGAGAGTTTATCTATATTCAGCTTTCTTACTGTATTAGGCTTAGACTTGTGTGTTTTATTTTATTTTGCTTGGTAATTCACTTTGTTCTGTCTGTTACCTCTTGGAACCACTTAAATCCTACTTTTTGTATTTAATAAAATCACTTTTTACTTATTAATTAACCCAGGGTATGTATTAATACCTGGGCGGGGGGGAGGGAGAAACAGCTGTGCATCTCTATCAATGTTATAGAGAGCGAACAAATTATGAGTTTATCCTGTATAAGCTTTATACAGGGTAAAATGGATTTATTTGGGGGTTGGACCCCATTAGGAGCTGGGCATCTGAGTGTTAGAGACAGGAACACTTCTTAAGTTGTTTTCAGTTAAGCCTGCAGCTTTCAGGAGACATGGTTCAGACCTGGGTCTGGGTATGCAGCAGGCTAGCCAGGCAGGGCACTGAATTCCCAAGCTGGCAGGGAAAGTGGGGCAGAAGTAGTCTCAACACATCAGGTGGCAGTCCCCAAGCGGGTTTCTGTGATCCAACCCATTACAAGAACATTGTAAGACTGATGTATAAATGGATATGCCCTGATACTATGTTTATAAAGTTTCAAAAAAAAAGAAAAAAGGACATCTGTGAACAAAGTTTAAGAAAACAAAAAATGTAGGTTCTCAAATCAAAATCCTTAGATAATTAGTACATTAAGAAGTTTTAAAACAGACAAAATAATTACTTCACACAATACACAGTTAACCCGTGGAACTCATCGCCACAAGATGTTGTGAAGGCCAAAAGTAGAACTGGGTTTAAAAAAGAATTAGATAAATTAATGGAGGTCAGCTCCATCAATGCCTATTAGCCAAGATGTTGGTGTCCCTAAACCTCTGACTGCCAGAAGGTGGACTGGATGACCAGGCACAGGTAACTCAAAAGTGCACTGTTCTGTTCATTCTCTCAGAAGCAACTCGCATTGGCCACTGTGAGAGACAAGATACTGGCTAGATGGATCATTAGTCCGACCCAGTCTGATCATCATCATGTTCTTAAGTTAAGCAGAAGTGAAACTTTATTTCAATATAATTAGTCAAAACTTTAAAATACACAATTCTGTGTTTTGTTTCTTCAATTAAATACATGTTTTTGAAGTAGAGTATATATATCTCACAACAGTTTTTGACAGATTAATTGTAATTTATTTTTGGTAAAGATTAGCTAGTTTACAAATAATCCTTGGGTTTGGAGTTGGCTTTAATGGTTCACATTAAAGCGTAAAGACAAGTATTTCCCTTTGTGCTTTATCTTGCAGCTTTTTTTCCAGACAAAATTCCTTCTGAAGCCAGAACAGATTTGGTCTATTATTGTTTGTTATATATTGAACGCTATCAGTATTCTTGGTGCCATTCCTACAAAGATTTAATCTGAAGCAATTTGGGGCCTGATCCAATCCTACAGCATCAGGGCCTAATGCAGGCCTGTAAGGTCTTTACTGAGATATAACTCTCAATTTCCTGATGGGGCTGCAAACGTGGCCTTAAACTGGACAGACAGTATAGTGCAGATGCATAATACACTGAGTAACCAGGAAATGCAAGATCAAATCTCAAAATGTACAAAGGAGTATTATAAAGTAACTTCTCCCTGTAAATTGTATACTGTTATAAACATTAATATGCTATTCGTATAATTACTGAGCCACCGTTTCCAGTAGAAAAAGACAATTTTCCTACTTAGATCAGCTCATTTATTTCATACAATAATATTGTAACAGTTGGACAGAGCAAATCTAAAATGCTCAGTATTGACACTAAGGAAGAGCATTACATATTTTTATGACTATAGATTCCAAACAGGGTACGTTAAGCATTAATAAGAAAGGGCTCTCCAGCTACTTCTCAGCTTTGAAGTGCTGATTGTTATTTGAATGTAGTAACATGCTGCATCTCAAGTGAAGGTCAGCAGTCAGGATTAATTGATGATACAAGTAGGAGCATGAAATTGGAATGCGAGATGATAATCAAGAAACTACGGGGGACAAGACCTTCAAAATGTCAGCACTTTTAAACAATCAAAAGTCAAGCAGGGACTGCCTTTTTCTTCTGTGTTTGTACAGAGCATAGCACTATGGGGTCCTGGTTCATGACTGGGGCTCCTAGGAGCTACCACAATATAGAACAGTAAATAAGAAGACGACAAAGAGGCAGATTCTAGGAAGCTTGTGTACAGAAGTGATGAGTAATAAGTAACAGCTAGATGTAGTCTAGCTCTAATGGCTACAGAAATTTCACAATAAAACAGAAATCTGAGTTAGATAGAGGGAATTTTGATTTGTTTCACATACAGACAGCCATTCATAAACAGCACAAACATTGACAAATATTTGGTTTAGTGCCATTTACAGCAGTAAATGTAGTGAGAGGAGGTGCTCCTCTCTTCAAAATCGTATTTATTTTATTTTATGCAGACCATTACACAGAATCATAGAATCACTGGAAGGGACCTCGAGAAGTCATCTAGTCCAGTCCCCTGCATTCAAGGCAGGACTAAGTATTATCTACAGTCTAGACCATCCCTGACAGGTGTTTGCCCAACCTGCTCTTAAAAATTCACAATGATGGAGATTCCACAACCTCCCTTGGCAATCTATTCCAGTGCTTAACTCTGACAGTTAGGAACTTTTTCTTAATGTCTAACCTAAACCGCCCTTGCTGAAATTTAAGCCCCTTGCTTCTCGTCCTATCCTCAGAGGTTAAGAACAATTTTTCTCCCTCCTCCTTGTAACAATCTTTTATGTACTTGAAAACTGTCATGTCCCCTCTCAGTGCTCTCTTTTCCAGACTAAACAAACCCAATTTTTTCAATCTTCCCTCAGAGGTCATATTTTCTAGACCTTTAATCATTTTTGTTGCTCTTCTCTGGACTTTTTCCAATTTGTCCACATCTTTCCTGAAGTGTGGCGCCCAGAACTGGACACAATACTCCAGCTGAGGCCTAATCAGCGCCGAGTAGAGTGGAAGAATTACTTCCTGTGTCTTGCTCAAAATACTCCTGCTAATATATTCCATGACATTTGCTTTTTTGTTTTTTGTTTTTTTTTAAAAAAAAACAACAGTGTTACACTGTTGACTCATATTTAGCCTGTGATCCACTATGACCCCAGATCCCTTTCCGCAGTACTCCTTCCTAGGCAGTCACTTCCCATTTTGTATGTGTACAACTGACTGTTCCTGCCTAAGTGGAGTATTTTGCATTTGATCTTATTGAATTTCATCCTATTTACTTCAGACCATTTCTCCAGTTTGTCCAGATCATTTTGAATTTTAATCTTATCCTCCAAAGCACTTGCAACCCCTCCTAGCTTGGTATCATCTGCAAACTTTATAAGTGTACTCTCTATGCCATTATCTAACTGATTGATGAAGATATTGAACAGAACTGGACCCAGAACCGATCCCTGCAGGACCCCACTCATTATGCCCTTCCAGCATTACAGGTGGACCCTAAGAGCTTCTAAGAAGAATGAACAGTTCAGAGTTTGAGCTCCAAGTAACAACACTGCTGGCTGCTCACGACAATGAAGTCGTCTCTCTTGTCTGCTCTATGCAAGTATCTGTGTCAGTTTCCCTCAGATTTCAGAGTAGCAGCCGTGTTAGTCTGTATTCGCAAAAAGAACAGGAGTACCGGTGGCACCTTAGAGACTAACAAATTTATTAGAGCATAAGCTTTCGTGAGCTACAGTTTCCCTCAGAGTTATCATGTACTTGGCAATCTTGGAAAAAGGGAACACACACAATGTGAAATACTGGCTCAACCCAATACATGTGCAAACATAATGGATACACCAACAGATTAATTCTATTATGAAGGTCAAAGACCATTAAACACAAACACAGCTGTTACCATTTCTAATGGGTTGTGGAATAACCCTAAGATAGCCAATCAAGCAACACTCCACATGGTGCTTGTGGAATATGCTCTTTATGCTTTTAGGTTGGAGGAACACAAATTTATGCTTGCAAATAAATCTAAGTGTAGCTTTGTGAGTTTAAGAGTACCTCTTCACCTGGACTGAATGCTACATCAGGAGAGGGTTGTACATAAAGTCATTAATGCCTTTCCAGAAAGAATGAAAAATGAACTTGGATCTCATTATGCAGTAGCCTGTTAGTAAAAGGCATGCTACAGATGTCAGGTGTATGTTTTTCCCTCTTCCGTGGATATCCAGGATTTTCTGAGACAGCAGTCACCCCTGATTTAAGGATTATGGCATCAGAGGACTGATAAATGGAAGATTTTTTTGCTCCATGTTTCCTGTTGCAAACACTGAATTGTTTCTCTTTTGGATTTGGTCTTCTCATTATGAGGAACTAGTATTAAGATTTTGGTTAGGGAAACTATATTTTACTGACTGACTGTACATACTGCCATGCCAGAGAATGTTTTATAATAGCAATAGGATATTTCTTTATAGTAAATTGTACTTAAAAGACTAGAGACAGGTTTCATGGCAGTGATTTAAACAGCAGTGGATGATCTGAAAATGTGACTTGAAGGCCAATGCTATTGGATTCCCATTCCTAGTGGAAGGAACTGTTGGGGGTAGTGGAATTGGGAATGAAGTAAAAGTAAACTCCACCTGCATAAGGCCCGTTACAGTAACAAGGCCAATAGTGATCATTTACATCTGCCACTTAAGTATTTGGCAAGAATAAGAAGAATAAAATGATTAAGAAAATACAGAAGAATGTATTGTTTTCCAGTATCAAAACGTTTGAGCTAATGTTTTTAAAGAGACATTAATTCAAGAGTCCTTCTCATGGAAAGAAGCAGCTTAATCTTTGTGGCTTTGATATCAAAATTGGTTGTCAGTTTAAAAAGCACCATATCTGGTAAGATTAGTGATTTATAACTGAGTTCTCTTTTTATTAGTACTTGTTCAGAAGTGATACTCAGAGACCCCAAACAGGATTAAGGCTCCATCATGCCATGTGCTTTACAGACATTTGAAATGTTTCACCTGCTTTCCTTTCTGTTACACTTTACTAAGAGCTTAAATGAGATAAGGGGCAGTGTGGAGCTAAACCACCATCTCAGAAGCCCTGTGAAGGAATTGTTACACAGTCACAATCTTCCCCGACGCCCCTTTACTCTAGGGCCAGGGTAGTAATTTGCACCGCCCTGTACCTGTGTAGATTACTTAGCATGCCCTGTTGGCTTTGCTGACCAACCATTACCAGTCCTTCTCCAAGGAGAATAGCAGCCACAGGACCTGCTTCCCCACTGCAACTGGAGCCAAGATGCAGCTAAAACCCTAACGGACTGAGGGCTTACTTCCCTGCAGGACTGAGGCAGTGCCAGTCATGATCCGGCCCTAAATGCAGTCTGATGTAATATGTATCTGACAATCAAGTATAACCACTAATGACACCTTTTCCTAGAGTAACAAATGACATATTAAACTCTTCAGAAGCGTGTGTGACCTAAAGGAAAAATCCAATAAAATGAAAACACCAGACCATAAAATCCAAGTCAGCTGCTTATTCATCAGCTTCAAAAGAAGTCAATCCCTTTTACGGAAACTCATCCTAGAGGGCAATTATAATCAAACTTATGGTGCAAGAAGTGTGCAGCAATAAATAAAATGTACAAAAATAGGTCAAGTATCGTTTCAGTTTTAAAAGCAAATGCTGTAAACTTTCCATCTTGATCCTACTAAAAACTGTGTGTCAAACACTCTGCTCATAGTGTATAATGTTACCTTAGAAACTGAGTCATGTCCCTCAAGACTTAATGTCAGAATTTGCACAACGTTACATTGTTTAATTTATTGCTGTTGCTATGATCAACTTTGGCAAGTGAAGAAGAGGAGAATCTTATCCCTTTTCCGGATGGTGACGTCTGCATAGAGAAATTCACATGCACAGGGAAAGAGGCTATTCCAATAGCTATTTTAAGTTACAGATCTTATCTAAAAACAACTTCAAATAATTTTATTCTTAGTAACCTAAATTATATAAACAAACACACACATTGCTACTCAGTAACTATTACTCTCACATTTCCCTATTCTTTCTTTTGCACAGTTAAATTTGCTTAGATTTGTCATGATAGGAAAAACATTCTAATTGATAGATAGGGCCTTTAATTTGTCAGGAAACGAAACTGGTATTTTATATGATGAGAACGCTTATGATTATTATATGGGACTCCCTGTTTACCTATTCCAGCCAAAGCAGAAGCCTCTCTATGGCTTAGAAGGGATACTAACACCTGTTTTATACTTTAACAAAAAGTGGCAAGTGAGGCTCCAAAATATTCTTAAAAGATATCAATTTCTTCAAAGGGGAGTTCTCTTCTGCACCCTCATCAGCCCCAAACCAATAAATGAGTAAATTTAACATGATTTTTCATAATCTCTATTTGACTGTTAAAATATTAGTCATCAGTCACCACAATGGCAGATAAAACTCTAGAATGATCCAGTTTGCAGACAAAAGCTTTCCTTTTTATGCTTTAGACTCTATTCATCTATCTTCATCCATGGTTCAACAACTCTAAGGGCCACATCCTTTGCTCATTTTGACTCTGAAAGTTTGTAGCTGATAGAGGGCACTTTTGTGGCCCAATACAGTACGATCCAGAAAGTGTTTCTCCTGACCGTTTAGGAAACCCAGACTCTAGTGAGTGAGGACCACAGTTCTCACTGCTTCTGGACCAACTTCCAAACAGGGACTTTGGGTGAGGGTATGCTGTAAAGGAAACCCCTGTGATCAGCAATAGTCTGTTTCAGGTTTCTGCTCAGCAGCAAGGTATGCTGGGAAGATAAGGTGTATAAATGACAACTCTCATCAGAACTGCCATACTGGGTGAGACCAATGGTCCATCTAGCTCAATATCCTGTCTCCAATAGTGGCCAGTACCAAAGCTTCAGGAGGAAAATACAGAACAAGGCAATTTTGGAAAGATACAATCGTGTCTTCCCCTCCCAGCTTCTGGCAGTCAGAAGTTTAGGGTTGCCCCAAGCATGGGGCTGCTTCCCTGGCCATCTTGACTAGTAGCCATTGATGGACTATTCTCTGTGAACTTATCCAATTACTTCTTAAACCTGGTTATGCTTTTGGCCATCACAACATCCCATGGCTATGGGTTCCATAGGTTAATTGTGCATTGTGTGAAAAAGTGCTTCCTTTTGTTTGTATTAAATCTGCTGCCTATTAATTTCATCCCCTGGTTTTTGGGTAGTGGGAAAGGGTAAATTACATTTCTCTATTCACTTGTTCCACACCATTCATGATTTTATAGACCTCTCCCCAACCCCCCCCCTTAAACCTCTTTTTTCTAAGCTAAACAGCCCTAAGATTTTTAGTCTCTCCCATGTGGCTGCTGTTCCATATGCTTGCTCATCTTTGTTGCTGTTCTCTTTTCCAGTTCCACTGCATTCTTTTTGAGATAGGGCAACCAGAACTGCACCCAATATTCAAGGCACGGGCGTACAATGGATTTAGATAGTGGCATTATACTTTCCATCTTTTTTTCTATCCCTTCCTAAAAGTTCCTTACATTCTGTTTGCCTTTTTGACTGCTGCTGCACTGAAATTGAGCTGAAGTTTTCAGAGAACCATCCATAACCTTTCCAAGACCTTTCTTGAGTGGTACTTGCTAATTTAGAACCCATCATTATTAGTCATGCAGTTAGGATTTTTTCCTCCAATGTTACTTTGTACTTGTCAACACTGAATTTCATCTGCCATTTTGTTTCCCAGTTGCCCAGGTTTGTGAGATCCCTCTGTAACTCTGCACAATCTAATATCACAGACTTAACTATCTTGAAAATTTCTTATCTGCAAATTTTTTAACTTTTCCAGATCATTAATGAATACATTGAACAGCACAAATCCTTGGAAGAATCTGCTGTTTACCTCTCTCCATTATGAAAACTGATAATTTACTCCTACCCTTTCTTTCCTATCATTTAAACCAGTTACTGGTCCATGAGAAGACATTCCCTCTTATCCCATGATCACTTAGTTTCCTTAAGAGCATTTAGTGAGGGACCTTATCAAAGGCTTTTTGAAAATCCAAGTACATTATATCCACTGGATCACCCTTATCTTCTTCAGCACTAAAGAGAAGCTCTGTGATAAGGATTTTGATGTGCCAATCCCGGAGGACCTAGACTTTGCTTTTGCTTAGAGAAGCTATCCCCCACTAAGAGCACCTTTGTGAAGGCTTGAGGGGTCAGCCATCAACCTGAAGAGGAGAATGGAACATTGGAAATGTTCATAATTAAACAGGGGTCTTAGATCCTGATTGTGATAAGGGAAAATGGAAGTGAATAGACATGTCCTCATAGGTTACATGGTCCCTGGTTCCACTGCTGTTGCCTTTGTTCTAGAATCTGAGTGTGAAAGAAGGAATCTTTAGTCAAGAGACTGGAGGGAGGGAAGTTTCTGCATGATCGATACCTTCATTTGAATTCAAGTGATGTGAAGAGATCTTGAATAACCCAGAGCCAAACTCTACTGCAGACAAATTAATTTCCTGCATATAGGAAAAGGTCAGATTCCCCTAACTGAGAACACACATAAGCTTTAGCATTAGACTCTGAGTAACAGTGAGGAAAGGCCTCTTAATGATGTAATGCCTCAAGCACATGTTGGAGTCACTAGTCAACTGTCATATAAACCAATATGAAAAAGGGTATGACATTTTAAAATAAACTGACAGATAGTTAGATAGGCAACTTTCCTTCCAGTCCTTCAGAAAGTTTTCTTAAGCTTATTATCTTCTGCTATGACAAAGCTTTCTAGTAGCATGGACAACTTAGTCATGTGAATTCTGTCTATTCCATCCATCTTATGCTTTATGATTTTAGCCTTCTATATAGTGTTAATAAATCCTTCAGCTCTAATTCTCTGTCTGCATCATATCTGTTTGGAGGAACATTACCCATAAGAGAGCCAGTCCCTTTTGAACAGAGTTGTTCAGACCTCATTAGCTGGGAAGACAATAGAACATTTGACTCTCAGAACAACTCTGTTCCTTCCACTCCCTGGAGCACAGCAGAGCCCTTGTATTAAGTCTGCTGCTTATTTTAAGACAAACCAGGGAGACTGCACCAAAAGAGATATGATTTTGTGGGGATTCTCCTATGTCTCCAGGCTGAAAGATGGGAATGAGCAGTGAATGAATGGATGCAGTATTGACGCACCTGGCAGTGGAGCGATCTGTGACAAGCCGGCTAGCTTCACCAAAGGCAACTGATATGACTTTACCCACTGAGGCTGAACAAGAGTAACTCTGGAGCTGGGCTGCTTTCCGTGCTCTTTGCAAAGATTTAGAAAAAATAGGAAGAGGAAAAGGCACTGTAGATTTACTTTGCTGTCTAAAATCAGCTACAGCCATTACAAGTTTGCTCTTGACAAAATGATGATGTTTACAACATATGTCTACCACTTACCTTCTTTACAGCCTGTTACTACCACTCACCTTACTGGATACCTACCTTCTTCTAGCTTAACAGCACTGAAGCACTGGACCTTTCTAATTGAAGCTACTGGGGATGGTGTCTCTCAAAGTTAGTTTATTAATCCTTTCCATCTCCACAAACGTGGCTTTTCCTTCCAGCCCAACTAGACTGAGGCCAATAATTTCCTCCAAATTTCTCTAACTGAAAAAACTGACCAGCTTCCAGATCAGAGACAGTTGCTTCATTTATGGGAGATAACTCCATTCCTGATTTCAGGGTTTTCCTTGGACAATGCCACTCCTGGTTAAAGTTCAATTATCTGTTTAATGTACTATAGTTCTGTATGGTTATGTCATACTAATCTTGTCAAATACCAGAGGATTTACTGTTTTGAAAGGAAGAAAATTACATATTATTTTTAAATAATTTTTTCACCAGCAAATATTTCTGCAAATGAAGTCAAATTAAAATTAGGTAGTGTTGTAAAACAGGGAAAGACACATTAGTTATTAGAAAATAACTCTAAACACAAACTAAATCACCTATATTTATAAACACTGAAAACTTGATATTTATTTTTTCTGAATTGTTGAATGTTTGCTTTTTTAAAAATGTAAAATACTCCTCTAAAATAATATTAATAGCAAGCAGCATTAAATGTTAAACAAAGATCACATGGTTTATCCAGGCTTTGGAAACATTCATACATCTCCAGAACAAACTTGTGTAGGGTCTGGTCTATGATGATAACTCAGAGTTACGTTTATTTTTACAGTCTGTTGCTAAAGCAGTGCCAGCTAAAAATAAGTCCTGTCAAACAATGATAGTGTATTCTCAGAAAACTATCACAAACAAACACTTTTCATATATCATTCAAATCAAGATATTGAAGATAAAGAACTGATTTGTCTGTGAAATAAAAAATAAGGAGTTAATGTAAATAAGATACTGTAATCTCTACAATAATTAGCCTTTTGGCAAGGGAGAAAAAAGTCCAGTTGTTATTCTGTTTTTAATTTTCCTTTCAACCAGTTTCCAGATCTAAGATTTAAGACTTACTGATCTCTAATTCCCAGCTCACCTCTAGAACCTCTTTTAAATATATGTACAACATTTCCTGCCTTCCAATTCTCTGGACCAGTGGCTGTTTTCAATGACAGCTTAACATTTTCTGTTAGCAGCTCAACTAGTTCATACTTGAGCTCCTTTACAACTCCTGGGTTTGGTAATTTATTGCATTTTAAATGATCAGTTTACTCCAGCACTACTACTTCTGTCACCTCAATCTCAGAGTGGACCATCTTTATTACCAGAAAAGAGCATGTCCAGGGTAAGTATCTTCCTAATCTTCGTCAGTGAAGACTGAGGCAAAGCAACCATTTAGAGTCTCAGCGATGTCCTTATTTTCCTTAATTACTCCCTTAAAACCTTGATGACCCAGCACACCCACTAATTCTTTAGGAGGCCTCCTGCTTCTGATGTACTTCAAGAATTTCTTATTCATTTTACACTGTTAGCTACTTGTCCTTAGGAATCCATTTTCCCTATTACTTATTGCCTGCTATAATTTATACTCCTATTTATTGGCTTCACTAGGATCAGAAGTCCAAATTTTGAAGGATTTCTGTTTGGCTCGAATAGCCTCTCAAACCCTGTCATTTAGCCATATAGGCTTAGTCTTTCTGATTCCCTTCTTCTGCGGCCATATACATATCCTCTGAGATTGTTACTGGGATTTGTTTAAGAAGCATCCATGCCACCTTTAAGAATTTTACTTCAAATTTAAGGCCTTCGCGGCTAACCTCATTTTATTGAAATCTCTTTCTAAAGTTTAATGTCTCGGTGTCACTTTTTGGTGCCCTGCCTGCCCCTAGAATGTTGAACCTAAATATACTGAGGTCACTATTAGTGGCTCAGCTATTGTCACTTGAAAAAGCTCCTGTGTTTTACTTAAAACTAGTTAAGAATTAGCCTCTCTTCTTGTGTGCTCCACAACTAGCCTTTAAGAAACTATCACTGAAGTGCTGAGTAATTATTTCCCTAAACTGTGTCTTCAGTAGTTTATATGTGGATAGTTGAAGTCCCCATTATCATCAATGTGTTAGATTTTACTTCCTCTTGGAATTTTTTTTTTTTTTTTTTTTTAGTCTGGAGGCTGGTAGTATTGCTCTACTAATATTTACTTTTGTACAGGTTGGGATTTGTATCCACATAGATTCAGCTGTGTACTCCTCTCCACTCAGAATTGTTATCTTGCTAGGTTCTGTGCAATCCTTTAGATACAGCTCTACTCCCCTGCCTCTTTGGCCTGGTCTGTTTTTCCTATGTAGTTTATAACCAAGTATAACAGTGTTTCATTGGCTTTTGTCATTCCACTAAGATTCTGTAATGACTGTTCTATCAAGGTCATTGTCTACTGCAAGGCATTCTAGTTTGTTTATTTTTGCTTTTAGAACTTCTTGCATTTGCATACAGGCACTTGCTGTCTTTATTCTGGACTAGGGGCCTGTTTTTATTTAACTCCTTAATCTGACACCTTGATGATGTTACAGAATTTACCTCTGTTCTGATCCTGTCTCTGCACTAGTTCAGTTGTAATTTGTATCCTACTCTTTGCTGGATACTCAGACACCATTGTATTACAGATGCCTTTAACTGATGTCTCTGTCCAAATTTAGTGCTCCTCAGCTCGTGCCAGCATTCCCTCAGCTCTTAGTTTAAATACTCCCTCAATATCTTATTTATTTTACAATGCCAGCAGTCAGCTTCTGTTTTGATTAAGGAGTATCCCAAAAACCTCTGTATATGCTTTTCTTTCCCCAAAATACCCTCCAGTGCCTAATAAACTTAAATTCCTCTTCTCAACCATGCACTGAGACGCTGCAGTTCCTTCTGCTAAGCCAGACCTGCATGTGGGACCAGAAGCATTTCAGAGAAAGCCATCACTGAGACCCTGGACCCAATGCTTCTACCTCATAGTCTACATTTAGCTTCCAAGATCTCTCCCCTGCATCTCCATATGCCAAGTAAAGTGAGCCCTACACCTGAGGGCATTTCTGTTTGTCTATATGGAACATGATAATTTTTGACCACCACAGTCAATCAATTACAAAATTTCAGGGAGTGTACTAGTCAATTGAAGGGAGATCCGAAAAGCTTACTTTAGAGGAAAATCAAGCTACTGATGGCTGCGTGCTGCAGACAGAGAAATCGCTCTGACACCCTTTGCTGCTGCCTATACGTATCTGAGCAGCAGCTTAATTTGCTGCATGGGGAGACTGTGTAGTCAGGGATCAAATAGACATAAAAAAAGCCTTACAGTATGGGGAGAAAGAAGCAGGGACCACTGATGGGGGGGAAATTGTGTGTGGTAGGGAGAAAGTGGGGACCTGGAGGGAGCAGGGAAAGAGTGGGAGTGGAGAGAAGGTGAGGCAATGGTAATGAGGGAAGCGGAGACCTGAAGGAGAGGGACTGGAGAGCCGCAGGAGAAAGCAGGGACCATGGAGGGAGGAAGATGAGCAAGGTGAGGAGCAGAGCCTGTTTATAAGGAACTCTGGGTTGATCATCTCAAGCTCTGCAAATACTGACTCTGGAAAAAGAAGGGTCCACAGGTGTGTGGCTGGACAGGTTAACAAGTACCTGGAGGGTAAAGGACAAAGCAGCTCTGAGTTCAGGGGCTGAGGAGTGTCTGTAACTCCTCCCCACATCATCTTCATGTCCACTCTCCACAACCACCACCAAAATGCTGCATTCAGAGGAATCTCTCTGGTGCCCCGTGTCTATCTATACATCACAGGCAGCATACAGTATGAAGTGGCTGCTTTCTCTCATTGGGCGTACCAACTTTTCTACTGAAGAAATGAAGTGTGCAACTCTAGTTGGTACCAACATGTACCCCAAAAGCAAGGGATCTTTCTCCTGCCAGCTACAGGCTCCACACCTATGACCCCTGGACAAAATTCAGCCTTGAAGTAAGCTACACAATTCTATCAACCTCAGACCTGAATTTGTTTACAGGATGAATTTATCCATGTTTTCATTTATTTCCCAGTGCTTAGGTACAGTTTAGAGTAACTGAAATGGTGCCAAAAAAGCAAATGTGAGGGAGTACTTTATACACAACTTCCGTTCAGCTGGATTGCCTAGAAACATGGCTTACTCCACAATGCAAGCAACTCCAATACTGAAATCAGAATCCCTGCTCCAGATAACAGACTCCAGAAGGGAAGAGCAAGCACCACTGGATGCTATCACCACAGTCTGTACGGGCACATCAACTCACTCAGATATTGACACAAGACAAGGTTTTTCCTACATTTCCAGCAGTTTTATTCCTATAAACAAAAAACAATCCACAAACTCCTTTGTCAACAATGACCATTAAGAACGCAATTTGTAACAGGTGAATTTTATATCCTATTCTGAATTCATCCTGAAGTGTAAATGGTTCCCAAAGAACCACACAGGCCAATTAATAACAATTTATGTATTTACTATTTAAGCTGCACCCAGAGGACTATTAGGCAACTGAATGAACTAACCCTCGCTCATAGCCTTTAAAATGTTATTTATAATCGGTGAGACTTGGTATATACAGTATACATTCATCATGATGAATTCAGTGCAGATGATGTAGGTATTTTATAAAGTTCTTGCCATCATAATGAAAATGTATCTATCTATATCTCCAGTATTAAAGGAAACCAAATGCCAACTGTGCCATTGACTTGGTAAACAAAATCAATTTTATAGTTCAACTGTCATTTGCAGCTCCTTTAACTGATCCAAGTCACATCAAAGAGTCTGCAAAAATAGTGTATGGGCGGGTATGTTGTAGCCATGGTTCATGTCCTAGTAATACATTCTGTACTATTTTGTGTGTGCTTTTAAAAAAAAAATTGTTGGTTGCTAGCATTGAGCGTTTTAGAAACTGCAGAAGAGAGGAGACATTACAGCTAATCAAATGAGACACTATGACCAGTAAAAACCAGAGTTTCCCTTCTCTTATCAAAAAGCCATCAAATGTCAAAGTGAGCTGCAACTTATTCAAAGATGGATTCTCACTTTGCACCTAATTCTCGTGAGCCCCATCTGCAGAATGCTGCTCGATTGCATTTATGGGAGCTCCTGTGAAGTACTCCGTATTCCGAAGGCATGGGCATTTTGTACCTGCCATCATTAGTTCTAGTCAGAAAGTACTGGGTGAGAGACTTGAAATATTAGGGCACACGCACTCTCACAGACATTTTAACTTTATAGTCTACCTTGGTCAAGTCAAAAGGCTACAAAGAAGCAAAAGATTTAAAACCACAGTTCACAAGGGAAAGAGGAATCCCTTTTTTAAAGAAATATATGGCTTCAGTATTAAAAAACATCAGTAATTCTAAAACAAAAAAATGATATTGATATTGTTTAATATTTGTAAGGTTTTCTCCATATGAAAGAGCCTTTTTATTCACAGTGATCTTGACTTAAAAACAGAACTACATATTTTAGCAGAGCAGAAAAGGTGAGGAATTATAGGAGGGGGCTCAGCACCGCCTACTAAGGTTGCACAACACTTCTGACGATAAGACTCTGTTTGTCAAACTTTACCAGCCGGGCTAGACTGTTTCTTGCTAGGTGTCTACCTCATGCTAAATCCTTCTGGAAAATTTCAGCCAAAACAGTTGAACGGTTCCCAAGAATGAGGAAAGGAACTAAGGAGTCAGGAGCAAAAGATCTGCTGTGGAGCTGGGTATGGGTATGTGGTAACCTATGACGCTTAATCTTGTAGTCCTGATGACACCAAACCCTGTCTACATTAGCATTTGCACTCTTGCTAACACCAGTGGAGTGGCACCACTGCAAGAAATGTAGATTTTCTCCCCAAAATGCTGGGGTAAATACAAATACTTGACCATGAAAGAACTAGTCTGTCACATAAAATCATAATATGAGAAACTATGAAGTAGGTCTTAGATAGGTATTTATTGATCCCTTACCTCGTTTGGTGGAACAGCAGCAAAAGGCTTGATGATAGCAGCCAGTGGAATCTGAGCTTGTTTGGCCATATCTGAAGAGGATGGGAAGCAGTAGGCAGTACATCGAATATAACGAGGGCTGGCGTTGCCTAAAAGAACATATTATGAGATAGGGTTATGTAGGGTGGATTGATTTAAATCAAAGCAATTTAAATCACCATTTTAAATCATGATTTAACGCAACAAGCAGGAAACCTGGATTTAAATAATGAATTTTAATTGTGTTCTGCACTTGCACTTTTCAGTTATTTTCTTAAAGAAAAGTTGATTTTCATTGTTTGGTAACAATTAGAACACTTTATTTTCAGCTAAATATAACCTTTACATAATTTTGGTGCTTCTTTTTGCTAGCCAGGAGGATAAACTGCATCTATACACATTTATTTAAGAAATTACATAGCTTAACATTTTACTAGATGTTGATTAATATTTTACTAGCTATTAATGTCAACATTTTTTATTCAATAAAGCTACCTTCAATGTGCTGAATACGTATGAATTTTTTTTTAATCAAAACATGTTTTGCATTTAAAAATAATTTATTAAATGAAGCAAGTGTTCACTGTAGTTAGTGAATGGAACTGTTCCTGGTTACCACGTCCTTCAAGATTTTAGAACTAGTAGGTATCCCCCTCTGACACTTACCTTTTATCCGTAGGTTAGAAACAGAAAACAAGTTTTCCTGCTTTTTTCCAACTTCCAATTGATTTCTTAACTCTGAATAAACTAATCATGGAACTGAACCAGTGGAATAAACTGAAATAAAGAAAATATTCTCCCTGCACCTGGAAAAAGAGGCTACTGCTGGGTTAGCACTTCAACAAACTCTAGTTCCAGGTGCTCAGCCAGTGACTTCCAGCAATGGTTTGACTTTAAAACTTGGCAAACACGTTTCTTGAATTATTTTTAACTTTAATTTAAATGATTTTAACAGATTATAAGAAGTTTTATATAAGAAGCTACACAAACAAGAGGAAAAACTGAACCCAGTGACTGAGCTTGTACTCTGACCATATAGTTTGAATCTCAGGAATAGAAATGGCCAGTATACAACAAGTTAAACTTGGTAAGTGTCAATTTTTAACCTTATATTCCAACATGGACTCAGCAGTGCGTCTACATGATTCCTTTAATCATTACTTTCCCTGCCCATCTTAAAGGCCAAAAATTTTTAAAATGGCAGCATGCGCACAGGGGAAGGTGAGGAGGATTCCTTCATTAATTAGAAAAAATCCTCACAGCTATTTCCACTATTTTATACAATTAAACCACTCAAATATTTTATTTCAAATGAGAAGAAGATTGACTAAAACATCATTCATATTTCATAGTTAAGGCTTATTCTTGTAACTGAAATACGCTTATTATAACTCCCAACAGTTCTGGGGAAGGATACAGCGTATATTCCTTGACAATGTCCTGCAGCACATGGAAAGCCAGCCAGGTTACCCCTCAAATGCAGTGCTTTTAGGGCAGGGGTTCTCAAACTGGGGGTCGGGACCCCTCAGGGGATCGCGAGGGTATTACATGGGGGGTCGTGAGCTGCCAATTTCCACCCCAAGCCCCATTTTGCCTCCTGCATTTATAATGATATTAAATACATAAAAAAGTGGTTTTAATTTAAAATGGGGGTCACACTCAGAGATTCCTATGTGAAAGGGGTCACCAGTACAAAAGTTTGAGAATGACTGTTTTAGGGCATGCAACTCTTGTTACAAAGTGAAGTAATTCTGAACTGTGACACGAGTTTACGTGTGGATTGTAGGGCACAGGGTTGCTATTCTTCTCAGGCTTTTTTGATTATGTTATTAGGAAAAAGGGCTGTGCTCAGGTGACTCCTGTCAGGTTAAAGGCTCTACTTGGAACCCATGCTAGATGCTATGTTGTTTTGCTATGAAGGAGCTGGAAGTACTAAGGGCTGGATCCTGAGAGGAGTGGAACACTCCCCAATTCTCACTGCCTCTACTGGAGGAGCTGCCAGTCGTGCAGCCTCTTCTAGAGCAGATAGCCCTTAAACAGCACAGCAAGGCCCTGATCCAGCAAATGCTTTAGCATATGTATAATCTCAGTGAAGCCAAATATTAACAAAGCCAATGGGAGCATTCAGGAATGTAAAACTAGGCATGTGCTTATGGTGTATGTAAGGTTGAGGTCTAAAGATCTCAGTCAATTCTGGTACACATAATATTTCTGTGCTGCAAGTTTGCATCTCTCTCTCTCTCTCTCTCTCGCTCTCACTGTTTTGTTTTACACAATACTGCCATGGAAATAAAGTAATGGTGACTGCATTGCTCTGAACTATTAACATTTTGTATTGTCATTTCTCTTCCATGCTACCTTAACGAATAGGGTGAAAAAGAACAATTAGCAATGTTTTATAGACACAACTGAGACAATAAGAAAAGGAGTACTTGTGGTACCTTAGAGACTAACAAATTTATTAGAGCATAAGCTTTCGTGAACTACAGCTCACTTCATCGGTAGCTCACGAAAGCTTATGCTCTAATAAATTTGTTAGTCTCTAAGGTGCCACAAGTACTCCTTTTCTTTTTGCGAATACAGACTAACACGGCTGCTACTCTGAAAACTGAGACAATGGAAATGAAGGAGAATTAAGGATATGTGAATGGGTTTTGCCTTTTATTTATGGCACAAGCATCTAATTAGTAAATATCTTTTCTAAAGTGCTGAGCAATCACATATCCCATTGAAATTAATGAGAGGTTCAGGAGCTCTTGGCATTTTTGAAAGTCATGCCACCACCTCTGTCTAGGGGCCTAATTATCATAGAATATCAGGATTGGAAGGAACCTCAAGAGGTCATCTAGTCCAACCCCCTGCTCAAAGCAGGACCAATCCCCAATTTTTGCCCCAGATCCCTAAATGGCCCCCTCAAGGATTGAACTCACAACCCTGGGTTTAGCAGCCTAATGCTGAAACCACTGAGCTATCCCTCCCCACATAGATTTGGGAGCATATTTTAAGCAACCAAATTTGAAAATTTCAGTCAATAATTGTTTTTTAACTTAATTTCAACTAGTAAAAAACCCAAAGTGATCACACAAATAGTTACCTTGATCTTGGATCACACAATCTGTGGTGACAAGAGGAGGAACTTGGCCTCTGATGTTTGTAGCATAGATTTGACCACCTCTGGAAGCCTTATCATTTTCAATCACCTGAATCTGATGAATCAGAAATAAAGAGAAAAACATGAAATAGGGGAGACTATGGATTTCCTCAATTTCATAGAGAGTTTACAGGTATGGCCCACCCCAGGCAACCCTATTAGCATTCATTATCTCTACAGATGTGCACAGTAGAAAAGGAGTATATTGTAGCATGTATTGTCCTAAGAGGATCAAAACAATAATATACATATATCTATTCCCATAAGTGTTTCATGCGTCTTCTTAGTTCCTATTTGCCTAGGGTTGAACTTTGTCATAGTACACCGATAATGGGCAAACCAAGAATGTCAGACAGTCAACGCTCAATTCTCTCTTCTGCAAGAAAACTCACAGGAATGGACTAATGGGGAAGCAATCTCAGCAAAGTTCTCCAGTGAAAGGAGAGACTTCTCCCTGAATAACAAACAGCAGAAGAGCCAAGCTGGCAGATCTTCTACAGCCAGCAGCTGCCTCCAGGAGGCAAATTGTCACGCTGGGTGAAATTTTAATCTGCCCCTGGGGTGGACACAGAAATGAATAGCCACCTGAGGCAAAAATTAGCATGACAAGTTGCTTCTTCAGCCCCACCTAAAATACAAAAGTGGAACTGATTTAATTGAAGGTGTTCTGTTGAACAGATTTAGCTAAACTGGAGAGCTGTTTGTGGACAGTCTTACATTTGTTTAAGCCTGTTTTATAGCAGTTTAGCTTGCACCTGAAAGTTAACTGTGGTTGGGAGACTCATGAAGTCTCTGTCAGACAGCAGAGATAGAGGCAAATACATCAGGATAGAGCCCACTGACTGTTGTTCAAAAGATATTCCCAATACACTGGGAAAAAATCTTGGGGGCAAGTACCATTTTGAACTTTTCCCAACGTAACTGACTCTGTCCCTTTAAACGGCTACAACATTTCTGTATTGCATTTTAGCTTGCTTGACTTCCTCTCTACTCTTCATATTGTGTACCTATTGCTAGCTGCTTGCACAAAGGGAAAACAAATTATTTACTCTAGAAATAGTCCATTGGCTGAAGAAAGTGAACCTTTTTCAGACTAAGCTCTGTAGAAAATGCATGAAAACTGTAATCTGAAGAGTTAACTGACAAATATATCATTATTCTTGGAACTAGCTGTTGACAAAGCACAGATGCTGCATTTCATAGTAGTTAGAGCTCAGATGAATCTTTAACATTTGTAGAAAAATCTAATCAACACTGGCTATACATAAAAAAGCATTTAGCTGGCAACACTATTGTAATTTTATAATATAAACATAACTAACACACACGGAGATATTTATTCCTCATTTTCAATTAGCTCTTTGCCCTTTACAGTCACTGACACAGATCTCTGTTCTTTTAAACCTGTTGTTCTGATCCTTACTGTGTTGCTAAAACAAACCATTTAACAACCTTTTTTTAACATTGCTGTCACTGTCAAGTTTGTTTATTCTCCTAAGGTAACTGAAACAAGACATCAGATTATTCCAGGGATATTTTTTAGATAGAATTCAACACGTTATACTGCTTTATGGGAAATGGTGAAATGACTTACCTATTAAAGGAATGCCTACACTTGCAAGTCATAAAAACACTTATTTTTTAAATAATAGTTTATCACACTTAGTTACATCTGAAGTGAGCAACTGAGAGCCTTTTCCCTCAAGGTTCCTTCTCTCCAGTGTCAACCGTTATATACCATCTTCATCCATGCCTAAAGACCACCCAAATGGAGTTTGAACTGATCAAGGAAGTGGTCTTAGCCTCCTGCCCCAGCAGCTATACACTGCTTCATGGAGTATTAACAATATATTTCTTTAATGTAAATTCTTCCTTACTCAGGGTGGAAAACACACAAGATTCCACGGATGCAGAGTCAATAGTGCAGCTCATAGGCACGGACTTCCCCTCTGCCCCATGGGTGCTCATCCCCGCTGCCCGCACCACCCTCGCCCAGTCCCAATTGCACCCCCTTCCCCCAAGTTCCCACCCTACCCCCCTCTTTACGACCTCCTCCTCTGAGCGTGCTGTGTCCCCACTCCTCCCTCTCCCCCCTGGAAAGTCCTAAGCGCTGCCAAACAGCTGTTAGACAGCGGGCGGAAAGCGCTGGGATGGGGAGGAGCGGGGATTCAGTACGCTTGGGCGGGGAGCAGGCGAGGAGGGGGTAAGGGCTGGGGGAACTTGGCTGCCAGTGGGTGCAGAGTACCCACTAATTTTTCCCCTTGGGTGCTGCAGCCCCGTAGCACCCACGGAGTCGGCGCCTATGGTGCAGCTGTCTATCCACTTGTGGCTTTGGGGTCGGGTTTTCACATGTATCTAAAGCCCAGATCTCCAAAAGTATTTAGGCTCCCAACTTCCTAACTAGAGCTAAGAATCTAAATCCTTGAGAATCTGGTTAAGAGTAACTTCTGAGCACAAGTTCCATTGATCATCAAGCAGGACTTGAGTTCCTAACTGACTTAGGTGTTTTTGAAATCACACCCTTTAACATTTTTGAGCTAACAGATATATGCATTTAAGTCTAAGACAAAATATTACAAATATTTCAGTGAGCTGGAGCCCCAATTAAACACAGGGTTACACTCTATCACCTAACAGCGCATCCTCGGCAAAAGCTGTTCAGCTTTGGAACTTGTTTTCCCACCCCGCAATTCTCCCTCCTCTGGTCCAATATTGTCCTCAGTTTGTTGGCTTGCCCAAGCAAAGAGAAACTAGGACAGCTCTGGCAGAAGAATATAAAAGATGAGAAATGCGTTCAGTTGCTGGCTTATGAGTTACGTTAATGATAAGGCAAAGGGGAGCTCCTGAAGTAGTTCATTTGCATGGCTGTATTATTAAGATGTAGCAAAGAATAGATGGTCCTTTTTTATGGAAGGACAGTAAAAACTGTAAATACATAATACCTAAAATTAGGAAACTAATAGTCCAATTAGCTGTGCAAGGTTAGACTCCACAGGGCTGTTGTCAGTAACAGTGGATAGTTAAAGAGGTCTTTGAACATAAAGCATTTCTAGATGAGTGTGAAATCTTATTAGCAATTAGTGGCTGAGTAAATAATTTATTGTAACAGGGGAGATGACCAGCCAAGAGATTAAATACAGTTCAAATCATTTTGTATATTTTCCATAACATGTAAGGCCTGATTCTGATCTCACTCAAACCCATGTAAATAAAGAGTAACTCCACTGCCTTCAACAGTGTAAAAGAAAAGGAGGGGGGAAAATCAGTAGAAAAGTTTTCCCAAAAGCCATTTTAATTCAATAACAGAATAGGCCTGTCCATCTTACTGCTTCATTGTCCATCATTTACAGATGAAAATGAAACCAGTGATGCTTTGGGTGATTTTTTCAATCCTCTGGGCATTTAGTTCAAATGATAATATTTCAGACACAATTAAAGTTTTAGATCTTCCTGGAGTAACAGGAGATGGTGGTTTATTTGAAGCGTTTGCAAGTAGTAATTGTGTGTATGAATCCCTGGGAACAGATCAGGTATTGCTGAAGGGAACCATACTGTAATATTACAGAGAGGAATTCACATTAAAAAAAAAGCAATGAACTAGCAGGATAGAAAGTCTACACTAATTTTCTAACAAGATTCATGGACATTTTCCAGAAATGGCACTAAAGCTACATGCTGCTGCCACTTCATCTAAAAGTGACAACATAACCCCTTTAAGTACAGAATACCACATAATTAAAGAATTATGTTATATTATGAACATATTCTATGAGCCATGTGGCACAGCACATTTTAGAAGTCTAAAAAACCCAACAAGATAAAAACACAAAGTTAGCTTATGCTCAAATAAATTTGTTAGTCTCTAAGGTGCCACAAGTATGCCTTTTCTTTTTTGCGAATACAGACTAACACAGCTGCTACTCTGAAACAAAGTTAGCTTTGATATTTCTTTGTAACATTCTAATATGAAAGCATTCACTATAAACTAAATACTATATTACTTACAGGGCTTGGGATGGAGTCAGGATCAAGCTTTCTCTGCTGTGGACCAGCAAGCTGTCCTGGACCCCCAGGAAAGGCACCAGGATAAGAGAGCTGAGAGCCTGCCATCTGAGGGCCATAGTTGGCTGCAGAATTACAAAAGCTCGTTTGTCAAATTTAAAGCATTTAAACTCTGTCATGAAGCTCTTACATTGTTCCATTCAATGTCTGGGCATTTTATCTTGCCATATAAATGTTAATGAAATAAAATACAGTGCATTTCCCATTTCCTGCAAAATATGCTTTCTTTGTGGGAGGGGATGAAGAGGGGCTAAGAAAAAGTCTCCCTGAAGTAGTATTTATGAATAATTTAAAACAAAAACAAAACAAGAAACACTTTTCAGCTCAGTTTCTCCCCTCTCCAAAAAAGGGAGAGAGAGTAGTTTTATAATATGATATAGCCGAATTTTACAACAGGCCTTAGCCTGACTTCTATTTTTGTAGATACAGTTTTACAAGTGCAAGTAAAAGCTCCTGCACTATTATACCCACGATTCATTGTTTGAAGGATAAGCCTAAAATTAGGCATGACATGTCCAGCTACCAAAGTTTCTCCTGCATGTGGCTGCTGTGGTGTAGTCAGCAGTGCCTCCAAGGACTGATTAAGCCCTATGTGTCAAAAGTAACATATTCTATGTTATGAAATATGAAACTGCCCCTTTAGTTTCAGCTTTACTCATGAGATGACCGCAGTTCTATCGCACAATATTTAATGCATGTTTTTAAATAAGAAACCAAACATCCATAGTTACCATGCTGTGGATGATACCCAGTCACTGGAGCTTGTCCTGGAAGTTGCTGCAAGTTGGCATTTGGAGGTACAGATCCTGGAATCCCATCCTGCATGGCCATTGGAGGCAGTGAGGGTGGAGTACAAACGCCATTCAGGTTATTTGCTGGTGCCGGAGCAATCTGAGATCCAGGTGGCAAGGCCATTTGCTGCTGTGTTGGTGGTGGTGGTGGACATGGACCTTGAAAAGATGTTGGAATCCCAGAAGGCACGAGAGAACTCTGAGAAGCACCAGGACCTGTGCAAGAACATTCCTGTTATACATCAAATTATCTGAAAATGATAACATACTAACAATCGTTTAATGTTATTAGTTGCTAATATATTTTCAGCCTATGTAAGAATACTGTAATTTAAACTGACAGTGCCTCTAAAGTCATATTTGTAATAATCCTTATTATTAACATGTCACTGCTTAAGTTTTCTAAAGTGGCTAGTAATTTTGGGTGCCCAACTTGTCACTATGAGGTCTGATTTTCAAAAAATGTTAAGTACAAACCCTCTGAAAAATCATGCCCTTAAAGTGTCTTGATGTGGGGACTAGTTACTTTTGAAAGTTTAGGCTTAGGTTACTAAAAGCAAAGAATACTGAAATATCCAATTTCCTTTTTATCATGCGTTTACTTTCTCCAATTTACTACTAGGATTGGTCCACTGGAGAAAAAACATGCCACTCATTTCATGTTGTTTACAATCATCTTCAGGTTCTCAGGTATTAAATGCTGCAATGTATGTTTTACACACACTGCACAGGAATACTTATCTGCTCATAAGAAAAACAACCTATTTCCAAATGAAATTATCATGCTTATAGAAATATTGCTTTAGGGCTTACATATTGTAAATGTTTGTTTTTACAAAACCTATGTTTTGAGTCAAATTTCACCTGACAGACCTTGTAAGAAAGAATTTTCAGGAGAGCTAAAAGTACGTCAACTAAAACTCTTCAGCTTTTTGAGCAAGAAGTTATTCTACAAACACTAAAAGATATTTAGACAGACATTTTAATTAGTCAACAAAACCCTCACCTACAAAATATAAGCCCACCATATCCTCAGATGGTATGAACTGACATAGCCTAGTAGCTGCTGACTTCAGTGGAGCTATGCCAATTTAGATTAGCTGAGGATCTGGTCCCTAAAATCTTACACTGATATTTTGGTTGACTCCAAAGCTAAGCAAGAAAAGAAAATGTAAGTAGGAGAAACAGAGCAGGGTAAAACACATACCTTCACTAGACTAAAGACTATTTAAGGTCTACACTTAAATGATAGGGGAATGGCAAAAAAAATCTTTTCTAAAGGCAAACTATTAACAGTAACACAAATCAATTATTTTTGCCTAGTCTGAAACATCTCACAGAAGTATAATAAAAATGCTGGACCAAATCTAGCCCTGTGTAAAGCAGGCATAATGTCACTGTGCATTTGCACTCTCAGTGCATTTAATCTGTTAGGCTAAGGAATATTTTAAAAGCTCCCTCCCTCCCCATCTTTGCAATTAATTGCACAAACTGAGGGCAAGATCCTAGCTAGAATAAATTGGTTTCATTTCATTGGAGTCAGCAACGAGTAAAGACAATGGAGTGATACTGAACTTATGCTAGCTAGGGATCTAGTCCTGAATTTGGAAGGTTTTATCTGGTATCATGCCACTTTGTAGTTGTCTTCATTAATCCTTCTAAACAATGCAGCTGACAGTCAAAAAACCCCCCAAAATAAGACACACAAACATAGATGGGAGCCCAATCCTGCTTTTATTCAAGTCAATGGTAAATTCCAAACTGATATGAATGAGATCCGGCCCTAAGTTTTCACTCTAACTTTCAGTAGGTCTATAGAACCAACCAATTGAAGTCAATGGGAGGTTTGCATACACCCTAAATTTAAACTCTACTATTAAAAAATAAAATAAACACAAAAATCAACAAATCTTTGCTGGAACTAGAACAAAGTACTATCAAAACAGAAAGATCCTCCTGAAAGCTGGGAAACAGTAACCGTGGTTGAATTTTATGAACAGTGGGCAAGACATAAGCAACAGTCAACAAAGAGCACAAAAACTAATGTGAGAGTTGATATTTCAACAAGAACCCAGTGGTAGCTCCAGCACAGCTGAAAACAGGTTTAGTAACATAATATAAAATAACTCTCATAATTATGTGATCCCTAATTGTATTAGCACAGTATTTCTTATATGATCCCAATATAATGCTCATTCCAAGGAAACTTCATCCGCTTGAGTAGGTAAGAAAATACATGCATTTTCTTATTGTCAGAGAGCCAGATTCTCCACTCCTAAATAGAGCAAAACGCCCAATGACCCAAGTTTTGCCTGATGAAAGGCCACAGAATGTGGCTCATGATCGTATCATAGCATAGTTAGAAACCTTACTTTTTAACTTCTTGGATCCCTACTTCATCCAGAAAATGATTTTACAACAGATATTTCCCAAACCCCTAGAGTTCAGTCCACAATACTGAAGGGGTGACACACATATTCTGGGCACTCACACAGCTTGATTGCAAATGAAAGTCTTTCATTTGCATGCCATATTAGAAAACTATACATCTTCTTGTCTTCTAGTTGTCTTCTTGCACAAACCCAAAATTTGCAGACCCAAATACTTCATACAGATGTTTTATGAAAAGAGAACAGGCGCGTGGATGTGAAAAGGTGGACCTTAGCAATTAATTTGCTTTGATAGATTTTGTTCTAATTTGCATTCAAGTTTTGGTTGCTATTATAGAAATCAAAGTATCAAACTTTTAAAGATATGCCTAGAAAGACAGCACTCGCTCTCTTCCAGCACAAGTAAAATGAATGCATATGGGAACTTGGCAGTCAGCACAGAGGTTGGCACAATGACACAAAGAGGTTCCCTATAAAATGGTGCTATTACTGTAAAAAGCACAAAGGGTTTAGCTCCAGATTACCTTTCTAACATCATAAAATTCAAGCCTATGTTATCTGCTTTCAGAAACAGGTCTTTTAAAAGCAGGATATAGCTGAACTTCATCACTGGAAGCTAAGTCTGTTTACTGCTATGCTAGTGAATTATGCAATCCCATTATTAATTACTTATACGTCAAACTAAAGTGTGGGTCAACTCTGAAAAGTGACTGTAAAAAATGACAAAAGGAGTCCTGTGATTATCGTGTTCCAGTAACTTCACTTCACAGTTTTCTTGATTTACAAATAAAAATTAGTTTTTTCTAATTGGCACCACAGCAAATTCACCCTGGGATCTGAAAGTCAAGCTGGGCTCTTTCACTCTCAAACACCATTATTGGTAAAAGATTCTACAGGCCAAATTCTGATTTCATTACAACTATGCAATGTAACTGTCTTCAAATTATGCCATCTGTTACGTCTATGCAACACCACTGTCTTCAGCATGGGTGCACAGTTGTAAATAAGGGCACAATAAAGCCCTTATGTAGAACTTTGTTAACAATTCTGATGATGTTACGCAAGCAAGAACAGGGTCCAGTTCACTCCTCTCATAGCTGTGTTCATTCTGCAGTGTTAATAGGAGTAAAAACATAATACACTCGAAAGTGAGAAGATATGACTTTCAGTATACGCAGGAAGCATCTCTGTTGAGTTACTTTTTTTTTTTAAGTCACTTTCAAAGATGAACCAAACTTTAAAAAGACAAATTTCTAAAATTATTCTCAATATCCATTAGTGGGAATAGCAATTAAATACCAAGGCATGCTGATTTAACATGCAGTATTATGGAAAATATCTAACAAAAAGAATGCTTGATAAACAGTAAAGTGGAATTTTTAAAAGTTCATAGTGTTGTCCTAACTCTTTTCTACAGAACTCAATGGGAATTTTACTATTACCTTTAATGACGGCACAGTTAAACTAGCACTTAGCACTTTTGAAATCTTCAGGCTATACCATTGGTTTTCAAATTTTTTTCATTTGCAGACACCTAAAAATTTTCAAATGGAGGTGCAGCCCCCTTTGGAAATCTTAGTCTGCGGACCCCCTGTAGTCTGTGGACCACAGTTTGAAAACTACTGCCCTATATGGTTTTTACAAGAATATTTAAAGGTAGACGCACTTGAAGGAGCAGGATAAGACTGACATTTAGGAACCTGAGTAAGTAACACTGCTCAACACGGTGGTCTCAAAGAGCAATCTACAGTTTACTTTTGACTTATTTAACAATATTAAAAAAATCAAAATAGATAAATTGTTGGCTCTTTCATCATATTTTACTAATAGCTTTAGCTGATGAAAATGGATAAATGATAACGCAACCATTACCATAGTTATTTATCTGCAGGGTGCTGATCTGATTAGCCAGTTGTGTTGTGGATGAAGAGGATGCCGTATTTGGATAGGATGGCTGTGACTGAGGACAGTATGGGGGATAGGAAGGTACTGCATTGTTGCGAGGTGAAGGGCCTTGAAACCTGAGAAGAGAAATTAATCTATGTTATATATATATATGAAAAAAAATCATCTCAGCCAATCACAACCAAGAAAGTCTAATATCTCCTCACAAATGATACTGAAACCACTGACTATAAGGGCCAAAATTACAAAGGAGTCTCCTCAGATTGTCCCCACACAAAGTATATTTTTATTACAATAGAAATGAAGTGCGGCACAGAGGAAACAGTGTGCCTATACAAAGAGCAAGTATTCATTTGCACACAATTACTTATTAGAAGCAATTAAACCTGTATGTAAGATTTTGCTGGTGCAGTTTAAAAAGTTCTTTTGAAATTCTGAACCCAAATGTCAAATAATCTGTCCCCTTTTCCATCTGTGGGATACAAGGGGACAGCCTTAGTTTTGTGTGGATGAGGAAGATTCCTACTGTACTAACAAGGGGGGAGAGAGAGAGAGAGAGAGAGAGAGAGAGAGAGAGTGTGTGTGTGTGTGTGTATATCGGGGTGCGGGGGAGAGGAATAATGGGGAGAGAGAGTTGCAGAATCTCTGTATGCAGAGGAAAAAGGAACAGCCTGTGTGTGGGAAGTAGCGGGCGGTGTTCTGGTCTCTACATTGTTCTGACCATAATTCACCTCTGAATAATGAAGGAACCGCTCTTTCCTTTAAGAAAAATATAACTTTGTTTTCTTGCTAACTACAATACCAGTTCTTTCTAATGTAAGAATTTGTGCAATACACAGGGATAGGATAAGGATATAGTAGACAGCATACAGCGGATGAAGTAAAGGACTGGGAGTCAGGAGGTGTAATTCTACTCCTGGCATCACCACTGACCTGACATTAGGTCAGTCACGTCGCTACTCCATGTCCCTGATTCCCCTCCCATCCTTTGTCTATCTTGTCTATTTACACTGCAAGCTACCCAGAGCAGGAACTGACTCTCACTAAAAGTTTTTGGGATAACACAATGGGGCTCCAATATGAGCTGGCACCTCTAGATTCTACCACAATACTAGAAATAACTGAAACTTCCTAATTTTGATATCTAATTAAAACACACACAAATACATTTTTATTTAAAATAAACTATTCACAAATATATCTGGACGACAACTAAAATAGAAATGTGAAGACAGTAGTTTGACTCACTGATGTCTAAGACATTGCTGCTAGACAGCACCAAATTAATAAAGAACATGCAACCAAAAATAGTTACAGCTAAGGATTTAGAAACCTACCACACAATTCTTTTTGTTATTCCTTGGAAGCCATTTTATTTAAGCTATTTTCATTTTTTTCTAAAGCAGCTACATACATATTTTTATTTATAACAATACAAACTACGAATATTGCTACTGAACCACTCTGTGGTCAACTTTCTCCATCATCTTCCTCCCTCTTCATTATCTTCCTCCACATTCTCCTTCTTATCCCTCCTGCCATCTTCATTTTATCCTTTCCCTATTTCATTTCAGACTCTTCTTGTTCTACCCCTTCCTGTAACCTTTTCTCCTCGCTCTACTTTCCCCAAACATCTACCAAAGCTCACCAAACATCAACCTTCTTCTCCAAAGTAAATCACAGAACTTATATCAAGAGAAGGCAGCCACCAGCCTCCAAGAATTTGACAAAGCCTCATATCTTTAGGGCATCCTGTTGAGTTTTGTTTGTGATGTTGGCTTAAAGAAACTGCTAAGCAGGCAAACTGAATATTAATGCACAGACACGCACAAGCTTCTACTCTCTATTAGCTGGCAACTGATGTAATGCGTTCATTATATGACAAATCAAGAGGTTCTAGTCATAAGAAGAAAACTTGATACAGAAATATACCGAAAATTAATGTAACTTCTATTACAGATGGTATTTCTAACACCTGTTTGTTAGGTAGAGGAGACAAAAAGTGTAATCAATACTAAAGCTTTTTTCAATGCTGGTTCACTTTCTGTTTTTATATTTCTAATCAAACATAGAAAAAAAGGTCAAAGGTGATTCTCTACTCAGGGAATATATCCTACATAAAGGCTGTACGAAACACATGGTCCAAATTATTCCTCAGTCTGCATTAGATAGTTACTTGATCCAAGAATCCAAAGATCAGTGTTTTCCTCCAGTGAATCAGATTTACACTTCTAAGCCCAATAGCCATTTCAGAGCACAACATTCATTTGAAACAGCTGGTCTGACTTGTTCCTCTGAAAAGCAGAATGCACTAATATACAATGAGCACGAGAAGTCTATTGGTGTCTAGCATGGACGTATTGCAAGAAAAAGGACAAAAGCCATTTGCCTTCAATCACCTAAATATACCAGTAGCCCAGCACCAGTAGCATATTAATATGCACAGTGAATACATATCGCTATTACAATAAAGCTTTTAATTGTAATTTTTTTAATAATACAAATATTTTTAAACTACAATCTTAGGTTGTTTATCCAATCTATGCTTCCACCTTAAAAATAAGTCCAAACAGAAGTTGGGAATAGAAAAATAGTTCCCAATTTATTTGTAAATTTACTAGGGCTGTCAAGCAGTTAAAAAAATTAATCACAGTTAAGCAATAATAGCATACCATTTATTTAAATATTTTTGGATGTTTTCTACATTTTCAAAGATGTTGATTTCAATTACAACACAGAATACAAAGTGTACAATTTTAAAAATTCCACTTTACTGTTTATCAAGCATTCTTTGTGTTAGATATTTTCCATAATACTGCGTGTTAAATCAGCATGCCTTGGTATTTAAATTATATTTGTTTTTGATTACAAATACTTGCACTGTAAAAAACAAGCAATAGTATTTTTCAATTCACCTAATACAAGTACTGTAATACAATGTCTTTATCATGAAAGTTGAACTTACAAATGTAGAATTATGTACAAAAAATAACTGCATTCAAAAATAAAACAATGTGAAACTTTAGAGCCTACAAGTCCACTCAGTCCTACTTAGATAATGCTGCCCACTTCTTGTTTACAATATCACCTGAAAGTGAGAACAGAGGTTTGCATAGCACTGTAGTAGCTGGTGTCACAAGATATTTATGTGCTAAAGATTCATGTGTCCCTTCATGCTTTAACCTCCATTCCAGAGAACATGCATCCATGCTGATGATGGATTCTGCTCGATAACAATCCCAGGCAGAGTGGACCAACGTATGTTCATTTTCATCATCTGAGTCAGATGCCACCAGCACAAGGTTGATTTTCTTTTTTGGTGGTTTGGATTCTGTAGTTTCTGCATCGGAGTATTGCTCTTTTAAGACTTCTGAACGCATGCTCCACACCTTGTCCCTCTCAGATTTTGGAATGCACTTCAGATTCTTAAACCTTGGGTCGAGTGCTGTGGCTAGCCTTTGAAATCTCATATTGGTATCTTCCTTGCGTTTTGTCAAATCTGCTGTGAAAGTATTCTTAAAACGAACATGTGCTGGGTCATCATCTGAGGCTACTATTACATGAAATATAGGGCAGAATGTGGGTAAAACAGGAAACCTACAATTCTCCTCCCAAGGAGTTCAGTCACAAATTTAATTAATGCATTTTTTTTAAACGCACATCAGCAACATGGAAGCATGTCCTCTGGAATGGCTGAAGATGAAAGGGTATACAAATGTTTAGCATATCTGGCACATAAATACCTTGCACCACTGGCTACAAAAGTGCCTGTTCTCACTTTCAGGTGAGATTTTAAATAAGAAGCGGACAGCATTATCTCCCGTAAAGATAAACAAGATTGGCTGAACAAGAATAGGACTGAGTGGAATTGTAGGCTCTAAAGTTTTACATTGTTTTGTTTTTGAGTGCAGTTATCTAACAAAAAACCCACATTTGTAAGTTACACTTTCACGATAAACAGACTGCACTACAGTACTTGTATGAGGTGAATTGAAAAATACGTTTTTTATCATTCTTACAGTGCAAATATTTGTAATCAATAGTTAGCACTGTACACTTTGTATTCTGTGTTCTAGTAGAAATCAATATATTTGAAAATGTAGAAAAACATCCAAAATATTTAATAAATTTCAATTGGTATTCTATTGTTTAACAGTGCGATTAATCGTGATTAATTTTTTTTGAGTTAATCACAGGGTGGATAAAAATCAATGATTTCTTTTAAAATTTTTTTTAAAAAATTAGATTTTTTTATTTAAATTGGATTTTTTTTTGATAAAGTGTTTTTTGAGGAAAACACCTATCTAAAGATAGTTTTAATTAAGATACATTATAGCTCAAAGATATCTCATCATGGAATAGGGATTATAAATTCTAATTCTATAGTATGAGACAATATATTCATGTAATGTTTAAGAAAAGTTTTGTAAATGACTTCCAATAGTTCATGGATTATGGACCCAATTTTATGGGGTCCACAGGCTTCTGTATGGATTTAGGTTCATCTTTCTATCTACCCAATGGGACTCAGTGCTCAGTCTAGACGATACCGTCAGAGATGCTTCGTTTTGCAGTTCTCAAACTGTGGATTTGTGTCTCCAGAGATAACATCAGGGGTTAAAGTAAGGTGTTAACGGGCTGGTACAGCGTACCGGTATAAAGTGGCCGCCAGTACCAGTCCATATGGCAGCGCTTTAATATCGTTGCCCATTCCCCGGCCCCGGGCCGCCGACAGGGTGGGGCAAAAGAAGTAGCTGCCCCGGGGCCACGATTTAAAAGGCACTGCTGGAGCCCTGGGCCCTTTAAATCGCCACTGGAGCCCCGGGCGATGCAGGTCAGGCAGCGCAGATGGGCTGGTTGGGGGACGCCGACCCACCAGCTCCGCCCTTCCGCCCGAGGTCCCATCCCCTCCAGGGGGGCCAGAGCTGGTCCCGTACCGGTAAGAGCTCAATTTTACTTTCGCCCCTGGATAACATGCTGGTTAACAGCAAAAATGTTTTAAATAATATATAGAGGTGAGAAATAAGAGACCTCAACTCTATTGTCCCTCTGCAAATTTGTGCACGCAAAGTCAATCCCTTACCTCTCTCTAAAAGTGTAAAGTTTCAAAAAGTTCAACGAATAGAAGATTGTTGGGGACAGAACAGATCTGGACAAGGAGAAGAAGTCTGGAGATAAATGTGAGAAGGGAGGGACAGGCAGTAAGAACAAAAATGAAACTGTTTGAGCAACATATTCCAGAAGTCTTGAGGTCTTTCTGAGTGTAGCCTTCATTGATTTGAGTTCTACCATACCATTTTCTCACTAGAAAGGAAAACCTATAAGGGCAGCAGGCCGTAAAAGAGACCCAGTTTTGGAATATTTTAATGAAGTTCCTCTACCTGTGCGTAAGACAGGCTTGTGTGCAAATGCAAACAGTGCAACAAAGAAATGCAAGGCCTGGTTACCCAAATTAACAACATCATGAGAAGTGTTCCTCCTCAGGAGAAAGCTGCATTGACGATGATGAAAGGAACATGTCTGAACATGCAGGATCTTCAGGTTGGTAAACTTTTTTTTAATTTCATACTTCTTTCTTCTGGACTGTTCTTGAATTCTCATGTTTGAGCAAAAAGTATAGTTGTTACTCTACGGTACTATCATTTTAGATGCAGTTGTGATAAAAAAAATAGCTGAAATAGGCAGATCTTCCTTTTACAATTTCACCTTTAAAGTAGTTCTGAGTGTCAGTGAATGCAATAAGTAATACTAAATGAGCAGTATGGTTATAATAATTAAATAACTTATTTTGTTTGGGAGAATCCATCCTCAACATACAGGATTCTGAAAGCTATCCACCTTCAAGCTCACCATCATTTTCTATAGTTTCAGAGTTATCTGCTAATGATAGTGTTTCAGTCACATCATGTATGTCACATAGCCACAGTATATCACCTATAGCAAAAAGAAAAAAAAATCTCCATCATCCAGAAACAACCATAGATAACTTTATGATAAGAAACAGCAAAAAGATTACAAAAAGAGGTAATTGATAAAAAAAATTGCCCGGTTTGTTTATGCAGCAAACTCTCCTTTCCGTATGATTGAGAACCCACACTTCATTAACATGGTTCAGTCATTAAGACCCAGGATACACCCAACAGAGCAGACATTGCAGGCAAATTGCTGGACAAAGTGTATGAAAGAGAAATTGAGCAGCGTGCAAAAGGTCTAGAGGGTGAAATTGTTAACCTGAGCCATGATGGTTGGAGCAAGTCCACAATGATCCTGTTGTATGTGCTTGTGTGACAACGGAAGAAGGGAATGTCTTCCTTACAGAAACAATTTATACATCAGGAAATGCACATACAGCAGAATACTTACAAGAAGTAGCAGTAAAAGCTATAACAAACTGTGGGGAAAAAGTTCAAATGTCTAGTACACAGCTTGGTAACAGACAATGCTGCAAATGTATTCAAGATGAGAAGAAATTTAGAAGAGAGTCCCAAGCTAATAACATATGGTTGCTGTGCTCATTTCATGCATCTCCTAGCCAAAGACTTCAGTGTTCCAGAAATAAAGGCTAATGGGGAAATTGCAAAATACTTCCGTAACAACCACTTTGCAGCAGCTGCTCTGAAAAAAAGTGGGAGGAAGCAAGTGAACTCTCCCACAAGACATGCGATGGAACTCAGTAGTGGACTGTTTTGAGCACTGTACCAAGAACTGGCCTAATCTGATGACAATCTGTAAACAAAATCATGAAAAAACAGACGGCACTGTCACAGCCAAAGTTCTCAACATTGGGCTTAAGAGATGTGTCGAACACATGCTGAGTACCCTGAAAGATATTTTTGTAGCCTTGAACAAAATGCAGGGAAATAGCTGTTTTGTTGCTGACGCCGTTGAATCTGGAAGGAACTGAGATAGATCTTAAAAAGAGAAATATGCAATGACAGAGTTAAATTACAAGCATTAAAAAAAATGAATGGGACAAGCACGATCTCCAGCTCATTTTCTTGCAAATATTCTCAATACTCGGGACCAGGGTCAAACCTTAACTGCTGAAGAAGAAGAGCTGGCTCTGACATGGATGTCCAGCAATCATCCCTCCATAATGCTAACTATAATAAACTTCAGAGCTCAGGGTGAACCATTCAAGAAATATATGTTTGCTCATGATGTTTTAAAGAAAGTCACACCAGTGAACTGGTGGAAGTCACTTAAACACTTGGATTCAGAGACTGTTGAAGAGACAATCTCTCTTTTAACAGTAGTAGCTTCTTCTGCCAGTGTAAAAATAATATATTTTTATCCTTTGGGCTAATTCATTCCAAATTGAGAAATCGTTTGGGACCTGAAAAAGCAGGAAAGCTTGTTTTTCTTTTCCAGATTATGAACAAAACAGGAAAATAAAGGTGAAGACGACAGAGTTAGCTGCAGAAGCCAATATTTTAAGTTTCTCATGTTGACCTGGCTGACAGTCGATCTAATTTTTGTTGTTTTAAATATTTCATAACTATTTTAGTTAAATATAATTTTAACAAAAACAAACCTGATTTTAAATAACTTGAATGTTTAAATTGAAAAATTCATATGCTTGTTTTGTTAAAATATTATATGTTTGCTGTTGAAGAAAATAATCCAGAATACATAACATTGTTGTTTTAGTTAAATAAAATAATTTAAATGTCTGTCTGGTGATGTTCTCCGCCTAATACAGCATGGAAAGAAAATCCTCCAAATATTAATGATTAACTTGTTGAATTGGAGATAGTCCACCTCCCAGTGACTTCATAAATATCTGCTTCAACTACCTTTGGTAAATGAAATAAACAATCACTCATTTTCTGATATAGCTGTAAAACTAATCTGAAAAGTTTTCAAAATAAATCACTTTTAAAATATAGTGTGCACCTTCTAAAAATGAAACCTACACGTATTTCCGAGTTGTGAAGAATATGTATTAAGGTTATAACAACCAACAAGAATGCACTTCTATGTAGAAACCCATGATTAAATAGAGTCTTCCTAACTAGTGATTTAAATCAAATGCTCCCTGGTTAATCATGAGTTAACTGTGATTAATCGACAGCCCTAAAATTTACCTACTCCTTCTTGGACGCTTTCTCCTTTTTCCTATACCCAGAAGACTGGCTGACCATTTCAAAGCAACTTGTGATCCAAAATTTACTTTCAACCCACTTAAAAGCTAAACCTGGAAACTGAACAGTCCCCAAGTTAGATGGGTCAGAAATGGCTGAATACCTATGGATCAGCTATGAAAAAAATATATAAAGAAAAAGTTAGATATGATCCATGCTATTTCTTGAAAATCACCTGTGTGGCTGATGTCCAGTTGAACGGGGGCCATTCTGGAGGTTATTCTGGCTATACTGATTGGTGCCAGGAGGTGGAGATCCAACAGGAGCAGAGGACCCAAAAGGCACAGTAGATTTCAACATACCTAAAATAAGTCACATTTAAATACATTTATAATAGATATAAAAATGCATTAAATCCATTAAATGAGGACTTACTGGAACAGAACAATTGGGAGATATAAGAATTACGGTTTCAATACCAATAGCCAAGACTGGATGGATTCAGAGCCAGGCACACAAATTAATTAAAAAAATCCATCAACAATGCTCACCATTTATGACTTCCTTCTCACCTTCCTCTCTTTTTCAGCATTTCCCATTACTTTATTGCTTTCAAGGATGCTAGTTTTTGTACACTAACAAGCACAGTTATAAACAGCAACTCAGGCCTCAGCTAGGCTATGGTGACAACCTTAAATTTTAAACTTTATAAAAGGGTAAATCCAGAAATTTGACAGGAACAATATAAATAATAAAATAATAATATTATATAAATAATATAAGATAACATCAAATACTTGCTTAGGAAAATAAACTAAGTTACCGTCACAATAAAAAGTTTTTTCAACAACACCTTGTGTCACCCCATGAGGGCATCAATAACTCTTCACCTTGGCTTCAAAGTCCAGCTTCTTCTCTCTCCAGCTTATGATACTCCTTTGCTTTGGCACTGTGATGACCACAACTCTTTCCAACAGGTTCACCCACAAACGACAGCTCCTCAAGCCTGAGGGTCACGCCCACTTCCCAGATTGTACCCCCATCAGTGTTCCACTGGTCAACCTCACTGGGCATATGATCTATGTCCCTTGCAGCCAGGCTCCTAGCATGCTGCCCTTCAAGGTCCGGCTTCTCTAATACAGTTTGCTCAGCAAATCCCATTTTTATATTAGTGACACCTCTTTTCGCCTCCTTCTTCTCTAACCACCTTCTAAATACCTCCTCTCCAGTAGATCCCAAGCCCCATCACTCAAACTGCCCTCTCATTGGCCATCTCTCCCCAAGACAGCACTCTGTGTTGCTGCATCTCAGCTGCAGGCCCTCTATTACCCTTCCTGGTTGGCAGCAGGTGCTTGTCCCCAGGTTACTACAATGGAACAAAGGGGGAAAAGAAGGAGAAACAGAAGGAAAGAGATTGTGTAGGAAACAAAAGAAAAAAATCAGAGTAGGAAGGTGAAAAGGATTCTGAAGTGAGAAAGGTAGGGAAGGGAAAGATGAGAAAAAAAATTAAGAGCTAGGAAAGAGTATCCGAACTAGTGCAGGAAAGGACCTGTGCACTTTTATACTGAAAGCTTATTTGGAATTCCTATCCTCCTCATTAAGCTTTTTAGTAAGAAGAAACACCGACAGTTACGTTTTCCTCAATAAGACAGTGCTTTTCAGAAAACTGAAAGAGCTTGACAATACAGGCTTACCATAAGAATGCAGCTAACCTGTAACCAGTATCCCTACAGTAGGAGTGTTGCTTAAACATTGAGAAATCCACATTGCTGACCAACTGTACGGAGATTACAATTCATAAAGAACAATAATGCAACATAATTCATGTTCCAATCAGTGTTTCTTGGATTATTTTTCTTTTAGGTTAACTTTCCTTAAAGTTAAAGTTTGGATGGCTACCAACTTTGGTACTCTCCTTTCTGAATATTCCAAATAAAAAAAAACTTCTAATTTCTAGAGGTTCTTCGATTTCATTTGGTCAAACTCAGTCTTGGTATGAAGGTTGCACTGCATTTGATAAAGAATCCTGGCTCCTCGCTCTAGGCTGAATTTGTTCCTGTCACTCACTTCATGAGAACAAGAAAAGTAGACAGGCTATTCAACAAACTACATATACAATCTTGTGCAATATGAAGAAATCAGCCTTCTAATTAGCTGTTGATCTTGCTTAATATCTGAAAAATGTAAATCCTAATCTAAGATTTCATCTTCTTATAGTCCTCTCTTATCTACCTTCTATAAATGCCTTGAAGGACAGCTCAAACACCTTAACTATTTTAATATGTGCTCTACCTGCCTCTCGGATGTTGGCCAAAACTTGTATGTCATTTCCCTTTGCAGACTCAGTATCCTGCCCATCGATGTTGTTAAGTTTTCCTCCCCCCCTTTTTAAGTCTTACTCTTTGATTAAAGGCTACTGCCCTGATTTTTCTCTCCAGTATATACTCCTTTAACTTCATTGAAATGACATCTGATTTACACAGATCAGCGAGTAGAGAATTTGGTCTTATATAGGTTGCCATCATAAATCTTTGGTCATTTTCTTGCATCAATCCTATGCAAGTTCAATCACATTCTCTACCTTTTAAAAAAATCTGGAGCCCCAGTTTGGCAATTTTTTTTTGAGTTTTGTATCCTGACATATGGGTAAGTACAAATATTCACTGCAGCTATGTGTTTGTCCTGCTTTGCTTTATCTGATGTCTGTCAATTACAGTGTATTAATCAGTAGACGCATCATACTGAGATATAATGAGCAACTTTCCACCCAGCCTATAAAAACCAGCCAGGTTATTTTCCCTATTAGAAACCAATTGGTTCCTATATGATCAGATAGCTGGCCTATGTTTTCCTCTTTTTAACCAACCCCACCACTGAAAAAACAATCTAAGTGAGTACAATACTGAGTACAATACCAACTGGATATTCACAGTCTAGATCCCAGTTAGGATCTCATTAATCTTTTAAATCAATTATTGGTCCTACAGCAGAAAAGAGCTCATTTCTGAAGTGGACACCTCCCATCAAAGAGGTTAGCTTAGAAAACGCCTCTCTTTGTTTTCAGAAAAGATTTTTAACTCTTTCCTTGTCTCTGCATATATTAGGCATTTCTTATCACTATTACCCAAACACAAATACTACTTACCGTTCCCTGCAAAGCAAAATTCACATGCAGTGTAAGTATACATGAAAGGCCTGATTCTTTCTTGCTCTGCATATTGTCTTATCATTTGCAAAGTTAGTATAAGACACCACCAAATCAGAACATAGAATTTTTCACTGGTGTAAATGATTACATGAGATGCAATACAATTAAGAATCAGGCCCTGAGTATATAGTACACTAGTACTGCCTTACCTGACTGTGATGCCGAGTATGATGGGTTTGGGTCGCCATAATGCCCATAAAGAGGTGAAGAAGTAGATGGTCCAAAGCCTGTAGAAAAACCTCCAATACCCGGTTGGGATTGGGAATATGGAGGTGTTGCAACATAACCTTGTTGGCTCATTCTGATACTATTCTCATTCCAAATGGGAGTCTTCCTTATGAGTCTGTAAAGGAAAGATTTCTATCAACTCTTACTCCATAGCATCCTACAAGACTCACATTTTTGTTACTAAGAGATGCAATGAAAACCGTAAGGCAACACAAACTGAGAGTCAAGAAGAGAACAATTTTGTTCCCATCTCTTCCCCAGTCTTACTGTATGAACTTCAACAAATCACTTAATTTATCTGGACATAGTCATTCTATCCCAGGGGAAAAGATTACAGAGTAGGGGTTTGGTTTCTTTGGGGTGGTGGTGATCTTTGTGGAAGAAAACTCTTTAAACTGTTCTATTAGGAGGTGGTGAGAATGGGCTGCATTTGCCCCCAAAGAACAGAATGTGGGTCCGCTCCCCAAACACCACAGATCCCACAGGATACAGAGGAAGTGCAAAAAAAGCAGAATGGGGGTGGGGCAGGACTACTCCAGCAGCTACTGGTCCTACCCCAATCCCCCCTTGCACCAGGCTGTCTTGCAGAAGCAAGCTGTGCAGCAAGCCTCCTGAACCAGACATATTTCCAGTAGCTAGGGAGGATTCAAGATCCTTTCATGCTGATTTAGCTGGAGCAAAGGGCCTACAGTGCATGGATGAATTCATCTCTATAACTGCAAATCCAGAACATCTCACCCATCTGCATTAGCACCACACCTCAGGCCTTGGCCCCCTTTGAGATTTAAGCACAACAAAAAGTTATTCGCTTTCTTTGTCATAGCCATTTTTATTACTCCAAGAGAAGCCGGCACACATGTCGAACACCAGCTACTTCAGTTATCTGCCAGTGCCTCCCTAACCCCATTGCTCAGCCTGACTCCCTGCTACCCAGCTGTGCTTCTTACAGACAACCTCTAGGTCACAGGGAAGCAGGCTGGACAATGGGGCATGGGAGGCTCAGTAATCACAACACAGGGTACAGGAGACCTGCTTCCTAACCAACCCCGGGTTCATATTCACAGCTGATGGCTGGCTGGGCAGGCTCCCTCCAGTTAGCCTTTACAGACCCCAGCAAACCGATCAGATAGCTACCTAACCCCTGCTTTCCTTTATCTTTCTGCTTTATACTTCGACAGATCCAATCTTGTTTTCCATTGATTGCCCAGACAAACCTGCTCAACGTCACCAGAACATGGATCCTTCTAGCAAATGCGTAAGTGTTTCAACAGACAAGAAGCTGCCACCCCATTCCCAGGGTGCTGCCAGCACCTAACCACAGGGCAACTTCAGTTGCCAGTCTCCCCCTTCTTCCGTCCCCACTGTTTTATTAGCATTTGATTTAAAGCGAAACAAAAACCAACTCCTACATGCGACTTTAGACTTTCTGACATCAGGAATTTCGTTTCATTGCGTTTGAAAGCTGGATCTCACCTGTAATAACTTTGGGCATCTGTTTGTTACAGGAAAGTCTTGTTTACAAGCATACTTACTAGTGCTTTTCCTGGGTAGGGCTAAAAATTAAGATGAATATTATAAACTCTGAAGTATAGTGCAATGTTGAGCTAGACCAGGGGTCGGCAGCCTTTCAGAAGTATTGTGCCAAGTCTTCATTTATTCACTGTAATTTAAGGTTTCGCATGCCAGTAATACATTTTAACATTTTTAGAAGGTCTCTTTCTATAAGTCTATAATATATAACTAAACTATTATTGTATGTAAAGTAAATAAGGTTTTTAAAATGTTTAAGAAGCTTCATTTAAAATTTAATTAAAATGCAGAGCCTCCCGGAGCGGTGGCCAGGACCCGGGCAGTGTGAGTGCCACTGAAAATCAGCTCGCATGCCGTCTTTGGCACGCGTGCCATAGGTTGCCTACACCTGAGCTAGGCTACCACATTTCATAACACTACTTTGCATTTACATAGCACCTTTCACCAGGGGATGTGAAAATGTTTTACTGATATTGAAGTTATTTACTTACCCAGCGCTGTTAGGTAATTATCACTGCCCCCTTTTTACAGAGTGAAGAAACCAAACCAAACCAAACTCTCTATGAGGAGAGACTGAAGAGGCTAGGACTTTTCAGTTTGGAAAAGAGGAGACTAATGGGGGGACATGATAGAGGTATATAAAATCACGAGTGGTGTGGAGAAAGCAAATAAGGAAAAGTTATTTACTTGTTCCCATAATATAAGAACTAGGGGCCACCAAATGAAATTAATGGGTAACAGGTTTAAAACAAATAAAAGGACGTTCTTCTTCACTAAGCGCACAGTCAACCTGTGGAACTCCTTGTCTGAGAAGGTTGTAGAGTAGCAGCTGTGTTAGATTGTATTCGCAAAAAAGAAAAGGAGTACTTGTGGCACCTTAGAGACTAACAAATTTATTTTCCACCGAATGCATCCGATGAAGTGAGCTGTAGCTCATGAAAGCTTATGCTCAAATAAATTTGTTAGTCTCTAAGATGCTACAAGTACTCCTTTTCTTTTTTGAGGAGGTTGTGAAGGCTAGGACTATAACAGGGGTTTAAAAGAGAACTGAATAAATTCATGGAGGTTAAGTCCATTAATGGCTGTTAGCCAGGATGGGCAAGGAATGGTGTCCCTAGCCTCTGTTTGTCAGAGGGTGGAGATGGATGGCAGGAGAGAGATCACTTGATTATTACCTGTTAGGTTCACTCCCTCTGGTGTACCTGGCATTGGTCCCTATTGGTAGACAGGATACTGGGTTGGATGGACCTTTGGTCTGACCCAGTATGGCCATTCTTATGTTCTTATGTAACCAGAGAGGTTAAGTTCAAAATTTGAAAAAATAAAATCAATTGATTTTTGGTAACCAACATGAATGAGACTGATTGTTCGGAGATACTGAGCATCCAAAACCCAAATGAAGTCAAGGAGAGCTGTGAGTGCTCAGCACCCAAGGGGCCTTAAGTTGCGTGCACACACACAGACACACAAAAAATGAGGCATCCCAATTTAGTGGGCACTCCTGGAAAATGTTGCCTAACCGTCCTTCCCAGGTCAGACAGGAAATTAGCAGCTAAGCCGGGAACAAGTCCCAGATCTTCGTACACCCAGTCCCGTGGTGATAGCTCACAATTCTCCTAGACACAAGATTCCCCATTGTTTTAGAAATTTTTGTTGAATGTTCAGCAGTTCCAAACAGATAAGATGACAGAGCTGTCATTTGTTTCTTAGCTACTAAGGCAAAGCTTGAAAAAGAGAGAAAGCCCAGAGTTTGTTGCCAGTAGTACTTTTTTTTTCCCCAGCAGAGAGAGACGTGGCAACATGAGCTTTGGTCACTCTAGAATAGATTTACCTAACAGTCAGCACTAACGCACAGTATGTAGGAAGAGAGAAATATTCACTCTAAGAAGGTTTCAGCAGCCAACACCTTTCTTAGCCCTGACAGATTCCAAGGGAAACGACTTCCTCCACTACTCAGTCACCCAAAAAAAAAAAAAAAAACCAACAAAAAAAAACTTGCCACGTCAAACTTCCCACACATTAAAAAAAAACAAAAAGATAATGTGTCAGAAGGAGAGGGACTCTCAAACAAACATAATGCCAACTTACTGTTCTGACTCATCTCAGACTGTATTTCATATCTATCATAAATAACCCTCCTCATACACAGATATACATATATACAGAACACACAGTGAAACCTGCTCCAAAATACTACCCAAGATACCAGCATAAAATGATCCACTAGTCAATGCTGGACTTTAATTAGAGATGTACAAAACTGTATAGGAAACTACACAGGAAATTTTAAGATCGCCTCTTAAACCAGGGGTCTTCTATTATATGTGCTGTCCTTTTCACAAGTTTCTCTATTGATATACCTACATATAAATATAAATAGAAAAAAGTTTTATTTTCTCCCTTCTCTTATTATTATGTCTTTCCCAACCCCAAACAACAAAGCCCTCCTTAACACTTCACTAACTCAAATGATATCAGTAGTCAGCTAGGTTGCAATCCTTCAGCTGTGTCTAGTCAGGATAATTGCTGTGCCCATGCAGAGTTCCACTGAAATCGATGCAGATCTGGAAAATTATATAGGCCCATCCACACAGATGCTACTATAAGATCAGGGACTTTAACCATAATATAAAACACTCTCACCCCAATGGAAGGGGAGTTGGTTGTTATTTTTATGATTTAAGTGCTAGTGTGTTTGGTGTTGTACAATACATAGAGGGAGACAGGGCCCCTGCCCCTAGCACCTTACACTTAGATAATTAGGACAATTTTGGCATATTATACACTAGAAAGCCAGACAACAGTCCAAGCTGAAAGCAGTGAAGACTGTGTGTATCTTTTATATACAAGTATATTTAATTGGAGCTAATTCATCTTGCAAGGAGTTGTGGAAGAGTAAATTTAATTCCCCCCCACAATTTATTATTAAGACTGCAGTTATTGTTTACTTCAATATAATAGGCACAATTACAACACAGTATAACACAACAGCAATGCCCTCTCCTTCTTCATCCCATTACTGTACTGTGTATAGAATGCATCTTCCCCTTACTAATGCTGTGTATGAGAGACATTCCTCCACTGCTCCCCAACCTGGGTTACTCATGTAGGACATACATTTTCAACGGGTTCCCCCCTAGTTCCATGCATGTAGGGTGCATGCTCCCCTGATCTCACTGTTACCTAGTATATGGGGTACACCCCTTCCCATTGCTCTCATGTGCTGGATGCATGTCCCTCACCCTGGGATGTGTGTATAAGATGCACTCCAGTCTGCTGCTCCCCAATACTGTGCATACAGGATACAAGTCCCTCACAATACTCCAACTCTGTGTTGAGAACATACCCCAACGCTGCATATATAGGATGCACTCTTCCCCCGGGTCTCCAGTTCTGTATATATCTTATGCACCCCCCCCCATGTACTCCCAATGCTATGTATATAGATAGCATCCACTCCTTCCCTAAGTTTCCAGTGCTGCTCATATAAGACGCACCCCACACTGTACTCCAATTATGTGTATGTAGGCTGCACCACCAAGTCCCAATTGGTGTGTATTCATGGTGCACCCTCATGTCGCACCCCCCAAGCTGTACCCATAGGATGTGCACCACCCTGCAGCCCCCGCCTGTGCTGTGTATATAGGACGCACCCCCTTAACAGGGAGTATATAGGATGCACCCCCGTGCTGTGTGCACGTAACGCAGCCTGCTCCCCACGACTGCCCCAGGTTTCCATTACCTGTGCACTGTGTGCAGCCCCCCTCCCCCGTGTCTCTGTGGCTCGCACGCTCGGGGCCGGTCACACAGCAGCTGTCTCCGGCGCGGGGCTCCCGGCTCCTCTCCGCTCGCGGCCGCCCAGTGAACTGCCACGTCTAACAGCGAGCGCCGGGAGCGAGCGCCGGGAGCCGCCGCGGGCTCGCGCCGCCGCACACAGCCCGGCTCGACCCACGCTCCCTCACTCAGGCGCATGCCCGAGAGAGGAGGCCGAGCAAGCGCAGTGACAACCCTGAAGCCGCCGCCCTCAGCTGCCTGCTGAATCGGCTCCCTAAGCAGAGCGGGGCGAGGACTGGAGAAGGAAGGGCGGAGGAGCCGCAGTTGGGCTGGGGTGGGGCGGGTGGTGCAGCAGCAGGGGGGCTGTGCAGCTGTCAGGAAGGGGAAGGGATGAAAATTAATGCAGAGGGGAGGAAAATGTGGCAGGGTCTCGCTATTTGGTGTTTCCTTAAAGCCCCAGCTCCTGGAGTCCTGAGACTCTCCGCTTATGCTTAAAGAGGATGTCACTGAGTCTGGCTGGCGGTGGTGGAGGGAGCTGGAAAACATGACCCCCTGCTGGCTCAAAACCCGAAGGCAGATAGAAGGACTCTCTGTTTTTTAAAAGCTCATTTTAAAACCAACCTTGTGATTTTTTGAGGTTTTGCTCATGATTTTAGAACGCTTGGGCATGGCAATACAGTGACGGACACTTTAGCATCTGGGAGATGTAGTTCCTGATCCTGCAGAGAGCACAGCAATGACAGGCTACATGTGGGCACAGAGGTGCGGTTTGCTTGGTAGGAGTAGGGTTTAACATTACTGTGCAATCAGTGGGTAATGGTAGAAAATCAACTGAATGGGAGATCCCTGGGCAGTTTTGTCACTAAGAGAGCAAATGTGATCCTTGTGAGTATAAGTAAGGAAATATCAATAGCAAATAAGAGTAGGGAATTGATATTATCACTGAAAACAGCATTGGTGAAACCATTAGTGAAATACTGTATCCAGTGCTGGTATCCACAAAAAAGGTTGAAAAATAGGAAAGCGTTCAGAAAATAGCTACAAGAATGATTCAAGTGGGAGACTAAAGCAGCTCAACCTATTTAGTTTATCAAAGAGAAGATTAAATGGTGACTTGATCACTGTCTAAGATGGGGGAAAGATTTCTGATGGTGCAGGGCTTGAGTGTAGACATGGCTTAAATTTCTCAGGGATTTGGATTTTTCACACCCCTAAGTGACACAGCTGTGTCAATTTAACTTTTTATGTAGACCTGGCCTTATTCTGGTCTCAGTCTCTCCCTGTTTCTTGCCTGCAACTTTTTCACACACGTCTACTTGGTCAGAATAATACCCTGAGGAAACCTCCACCTAGTTTCTGAGCAGACTATTATGCCATCTTTTAGATGTGGCCCCTTAACTGTCTCTGCCAGCTATTTTAAGCAAAGGGCATGTTCACACACCAGTTTCAATATGGTTTTAACTCAACCCATAACAAGATTTAACCTAGCTCATAAAAATACTTAAAATACTCAAATATATTTTTAAAGTGACAGAAGCCATAATCACCGAGGGAAAAAAACAAGGTTTGATTTGGAGTCCCTGAGCTATATGCACGTTTTCATATTGTTAGGGCCCTACCAATTTCATGGCCATTAAAAATGTGTCACAGACTGTAAAATAAGCCCTTCCCCACGAAAGGGCTGATCTCTCCCTTATTGCTGGGAGTGCCCCAGCTGGGGGGCTCCTCTCTGCAAGTCCCAGTTGGCCTGGGAAGAGACAGGACTTGTCCGTCCCCTGCAGTCCATTGTCCAGGAGTCGGGGCGGGGGGGAAGGGAGATCAGAGCCACCTCAGAGTGCCTCCCTCTGCTGGAGGAAGCTCCAGCTGGGCAGCAGCCCTGGAAGTTTCTTCAGCTGGAGGAAGCTTGTGAAGGGGGTCCGATCTCCGGCTGCTGCCGGGAGCACCCCAGGCAGGAGGCTCCTAGCTGCTAGTTCCTGTTGGGCTGGGGAAGGATAGGATGCACCTCTGGGTACCTTTGGGCTTGGGACCCCATGCTTACAACATCATGAAATTTCAGATGTAAACAGTTGAAAAGGTGAAACTGACCAATTTTTAAGCCCTCTGGCTGTGAATTTGGTAGGGCCCTACATATCATGAACAGAGACCCTTAGTATAGGGATGATCTCATGGGCCACTTGCGAATCTGATACCAACCTTATCAGCAGCAAACAGACCTTGGTTCAATGAAAAAGTGTAATTTTAGGACAATATTAAAGAGAACCCAGATTAAAAAATCCAAACAGACCCAGTGTAACCATTTAAATTGATCAAAAAGGCCTCTGGAGACTGAGGGAATCATAAATCAGGCTGCACCTTGCAGAAAGGATTACCGTTTGAAGACTAACAGATGCTTCACTGCTGCAAGTGGAACTCTTACAGTTTGGTATAGGGAGAGGTCTGTTTCCTTTAATCTTTTGCAAGATATACATTGCAGAGTTTCCACAATGTGATAAGTATCAGAGGGGTAGCCGTGTTAGTCTGGATCCGTAAAAGCGGCAAAGAGTCCTGTGGCACATTACAGACTAACAGACGTATTGGAGCATAAGCTTTTGTGGGTGAATACCCACTTTGTTGGATGCATCTGACAAAGTGGGTATTCACCCATGCAAGCTTATGCTCCAATATGTCTGTTAGTCTATAAGGTGCCACGGGACTCTTTGCCACGATGTGATATACTTACTTGCAGTACATTATTTGGCCAGTAGACGTCTGTGTGAATTGTATAGAGTTCCAGGCAGGGGTGGTTCATGATGAAAAAAAGAGAGACAAAGCTGGCACTGAAGCTGTGCGGAAGCCTGCCTGTTCAGGTCTATAAAGTTTGTAATTTTATTTAATGACTGTTTCCTATAAGGCAGACTGATTTAATATCTCACAGCGTATAGTACACAGCCTTGAAGGGGGAGAGGGTGGCGGAGGAGGGCGAAGGACCTCTACATAGGTCAATGATTTGTTTGTAAGGGGAGCTTTCCCTTCCAAACTCTTTGATCCCTGGCTCCAAATGTTCACTGAGTCATCTGGCTGGGACATTATTTTCCCTATTATTATAAATGATCTTATATTTTCATTTTTTATTTGCAAATTACATCATAGTATGTTATTTAACTTAATGTGCAACTTTTAGACCTTTATGTATCTTCCCTTCTGCCCCTCAGAATAAACCAATGGGACAAGTAGTCTCTCCCCTGATTACTTGTCACTCGAATAACCAGTCCAAAGAGCTAGAACTCCAGCGTAACTAGCTAGATGGGACTGGTTGTTTTGATTGCCACAGTTATGGGATCCGGAACAGAATCATCATATATGACTAGGCTTCTAATAATAAATATAAATTGTGGAGGTCACTGAGTGCTAGGTCCAGGTCATATTCAAGGGGCTTTAAGAAAGAACTAGACTTGAGGCCTGATTAATACCCCAACCCAAATAACTCGTACCAGTTCTTTACAGGAGACTGGGTCCCCTCAGGATATTGGGGTGCTTTTATTTATATTGTTATTGCCTCCCTTTTCCCAGTTTGGTGACTTGCTTCGGTGCCCTGTTCTGTTGAAGTGCCTCTTCTGCTACTCCATCAGAGACACTTTAAAATTACTACACCCTCTTTTTTTATGGTTCCCTCTGTTGGAGCCTCGGGCTTGGTCAAACTCCTCTCTGAGTACATGCTCACATTCTCAGAACACCTTGATGGATTAACCCACTGTTCTTGGAGAGATTTGTAGGCTGAGGATCATACAGATTCAAGCCACTCCTTTTGTCATTTGCAATAGACCTAATTGACTTGCTTCACCCACAAATAGCTTAGTAAGGCTGTGACAGCAGCCCCCACTAAGCAGACTTAATTGATAATGATTTTATATTTATATAGCACTGTTCAACTCAAAGGATCACAAAACACTTTACAAGCTATTATAGAAGTTATATAAGGCAATCACTTCATCGCTATAATGGCGCCACTTCTGAAGTGAAAGGTGGCACCTTTTTAACAATGAATAGCAACACTAAACAATAGTTTAAAAGGCAGGAGGAGAAACACGCCATATCCATTTGAAAATGCAAGGTGAACTCAGATAAACAGAAAGTAATTTACCTAAGATGGAATTTTGCCAGCACAGAGAGTTTAATACCCTACATTGGGAACGTGCCTTAGACTTTTTAATGACTACTGGTGGTTTAGGATCTTGTTTATTCACCTTATTTAAAAAGTCACCACTCTCTGTAACATAGACTATGCTGAGTTATTGAGTCCTTGCTGAATCAGAGGGAGAAGTGCTACTCACTAAATCACTTTCTACATTATCTGGGTGTTCCCTGTTCATCTCTCATCCTTAGCACAGAGTTGGCATGATGCTATTTAGTTTATGAGAGCAGATGGGAACCCAGCATAAAGTGGTATTGCTGGAGGTCACTTTTTTTATACCTGTACCCAATGACTAATTTGGAGACCTTTCCCTAGGTAAATATGGAAATGATTCATTTTGTGATAGAAGTATTTTTTCAAATAAGTAAATAAAGAAGAAACATTTTATTCCTCAATTCTAATGATTTCTGTAATATGCATATATAAGAGCTGGAGGTTTTCCAGTTTTAGAAAAATCTGAAGATAATAGAGATTGTGGTTCAACATATAAATGCTGCAGAATTTGCAAACATTTGATCTTAACTATAATTGAATATCACAACACCCAGGAGACGGAGAAAAACATTGCTCTTATTTTACAGGTGGGTAAACTGCGGCATGGAGAGGTGAAGACTAACATTTTAAAGAGTGTCCACTAATTTTGAATACCTTAATTTTTGAGTTCCCAATCTAAGGTGCCTCAGAGTTGCTGAGCATGCATAACTCCCATTGACTTCAATGGGAATTTTGCTTGAGTAGAGAATGCTGAATATGACCCCTTAGTCCAGATTTTGCAAAGACACGTGCTTAGCTTTATGTACACAGGTAGTCCTTCTGAAGTCATTTGGACCTCTCATGTGCATAAAATTAAGCACATGTGTAAGTCTTTGACCTTAGTACGTATCAAGATAACCTTTCTATTCATTAGTTTGTACTTGAGATGTTGCTAATAAACAAAGGCATAAATAGCCTAATTTGGCAGATGGTTTATGAACTCCATTCTTTCCTGAAAAATCATAACAAAAACTAAGAAGTGGTGTCAGTTTGTATAAAGAAAATCCTTCAAAAGCCAAAGTGCAGCATCTCTCCATTACACATGTGAGAGGTGCAACATTATTTTCAAGACTGAACTCATTAAGTGTGAAACATGATGCAGCTATTTTATCCACTAGGCTATTCTATCTTTAGTGATCATGCATGGGAATTTACAGGATTATTTTGGTCACTGAAGGGCTTCCGTATTTTTCTAATTAATTCAGTAGAATCATGTGGAGCAATACAAGAAAAGAAAGTACTATTAAAATGAATGTAGTGGTTATTCCCAGGCAAAAAAGCCCTTCCCTCCCTCCCCAAACTTAACCTGAAGCTAAAGCTAGGAAAAAGCAATCCATGTACTAAATGAAGCAGGGAACTTGCCTAAAAACATAGCATATCATTTCAGTTAAAAAGTATTATCATCAGGCATATGCACAAGGGGCCAAAATTAAAGTTGCATAACATTTTCTACCTTTTGAGTGCTTGATTTTGCAACCTTAGAGTTATTTTAATGTAGGGTTTTTAATGTAATTTGTATCTGCATATATGCTTTGTCAAATAGAATTAAAAAGTAATGGATACATAAGAAAAATTGTCAAAAATGTTATTACATAAAAATTACTAATACAATCAGAAATCAGAAAAAATTCGCAATGCCCATTAAAAGTAAAAGATAGAAATGTCTCATTGAACAGCTACAAGGTTAGCAGTTTCTAAATGTGTTACTGGAGACATATGATATATATTGGAAAAAATGAATCAAAGTTTTCAGATAACTCACATCACTCTAATTAGGATGGAGAATTGGGGATAGAGGATGGAATATTTAGGTAATCGTGCTTTTCGCTAGAGCATTCCCAGTGGCTACATAATGAGCAAGGTACAGAAACAGTTGTCTTTCCTCAGTGTGACTGCAGTTGTTTGAGATGTGCCTGTTCTCTTCTTATAAAAAATACTCATGATTATAAAAAAGTGTGCTTATCTGAAGTAATATAAATTCTTTCTGAAACACAGCACTACTAAGGGGAGTATAACTATTGTTTAAGTGACCTATATAATACAAGTTTTGAAGCTGGATATTTTGTACAAAGATAATGGATTCAGCCCCTTTGGTCCTTCTGTTTGCCAGTGCCTCGACTTTGGCTATTAAACATTATGCAGCTGTGGATAATTCAGCACATATGAACCCTGCACTGAGTTTTGCCATTGAATACTGACTATCACATTTCTTCCTCTTGAAGTTAGCTCCACTGAAATTGGCAGGATGAGATAAAAAAGAAAAAAAATAGCTAAAAAAATCCCTGGGTAATTTTTACTTCCTTTCATTTTGGGCCCATCTTTCAGTGGACTATAGCCTCTTTTGAAGTTTTGGGTAGGCTCATTTTCCATTGATTTCATAGAATTTGAGGGATCTGAGCATCTTCAGAAGAAACACTCAGCACTCTGCAGGATTTGACAAAGTTTCTAAGAACTATGCCAGGATTAGTATTATCTGATGCTATAACTCCTAGGCATTCAAACATATGTGTCGTCAATGTAAGACATATGGGAACACCATTAAAGAGTGAAGTGTAATTCTGCTCTGGAAAGCAACGCGGTAAAAATGACATTGCGAGGTTTCCTGATTATTGTCCCTCAATAACTCCAGATTAAATTTGCCCACATCGTGAATAAAAATATGTTTATGTAACAGCCAGTTCTGCAATCTTATTCTAGGGTCTGAGACTCAAAGTGGGTTCTTTCTTATGCACCATCATCAGTACTGGAGATCCTGCAGGCTAAATTATGTTCTGATAGAGTAACCAGATTATATCCTAAATTATACATGTGCAATACTACTGAAGTCTAATGATATTACACAAATTTAATTAACAACATAATTTGGAGACAGTGTGGTTGCCTGTAACTGAAAGGAGAATTTGGGCTTTGATTCTAAATTTGTATACTATTGCATCTAGTAAGGAACTGAAAACTAGGAGTAAAAGAGAGGGTTTGTTGTCATTGTCTTTAGGATATTTTCAGGTAGATCTGTAAATGAGAAAAACAACAGTCCTCTTTCCTTTGATATTTCTCTAGTTCTGTACAAGATTTCAGATCCAATATTGGGTCACAGAGGAAGACTTTGAGGATTTTTCCTGCTCATTTTTGATCATTTAGGCCCTGATCCATTGAAGTCATTGTATCAACGCCATGTGGGAGTAACAATACAGGACTGAGGACTTGCATATTAAAATGGATTGCCTTAAGAAAATGTGAGATTTAAGGGAAATATTCCCTCTATAATTTTCATCAATGCTGTCCTTCAAATAGCCCTTCGCATAGGGTTCTAATACGTGTCAGGCCAACCTGTTGCTCCATTAGTGATAACCTCAAAGCTAGTGAAATCTAATTCTCATGATACTGTCAGTTCTACATTGCTATTTTCTGGTAGCAAATTAAAACGGGAATGCAAATAAATTGCATAATTGTTTAATGCACAAGATGTGTGAATTCCACAGGTACTCAGCATAGTTAGTTGAACTCACAGAAGTACTAGGAGTTTTGTTTAGAATTAAACACATCAGTTTGGCACAGCAGTTGTTTTGAGGTGTTTTTGCATTTGCTTTTCTTTAAACAACAACATGTATATAGTAGTTAATGCTTATGTCACTGTTTTTGTTATACTTATTGATGTATCATCCAGCCCTAAGTGTGCTGCCTTGTAAATATTTGCTGTCATGTGATTTGTTTGTATCTGATGATGGCCAACAATTTTTTCCTCATTATTTTATATTTCTACGGGTTCCAGGTAAACAAATTCATCACTATCATTTATTATTTGTCTGGTGGTAACAGACAGGTGCCTCAGTCATGGACCAGGACCCCATTGTGCTAGGTGCTGTACAAAACAAATGCAGAAAAGATGGCCCTTGTCCCCAAAGAGATTACAGTGTAAGTAAATGTGGATGTCTTTGACCCTCTTGACTAATTTTATACTCTACTCACCTATATATTTATGCCATGGTCATCACAATACTATGTAACATCATCTGACAACAGGGTCTGAAAGTTCAGTTCAAAGTTCAACATTATTGGGTTCATATTCCATTTAGAGACTGAGAAAAGGGACTTCTGGAGAGGGGGAAAGAGGGGAGGGGGCAAATGGAGCAGAGTGGAAACCAAATTAAGAGAGGCGGGGGGGAGAGTATGGAGGGGGAAGAGAAAAATGCTGATATGGGCCTGAGGGTCCTCCCACTTACACTGGCTACATACATTGGATTTACTGACATCAGAATTCTCAGAGACTGAGGTAAGGTGGCTAGTGTCATCTTTCGTACTTTTATATGTTTGGGGTTCTTGTAAGTTTAACTCTAACTTTAGAATTTCTTGGATTTGAGATACAAGAACTTTGTAACTATCAAAAAGTAGATAAGAATATCTTACATATAAATATGTATTCTCAATCTTAACTTGAGCTTCACTAATTTTTTTTTTGGCCTGGTATTGGGAAAACTCTTATTGAACTGAATAACAGTTTTCTCTGAGTAAGGAGTGCAGAATCGAATTTAGGTATTACTAGTACATCCATTGCATTTTTAACAGTCCTTCATTCTATTAATGTTTATGATGTGCATGCTAGCATGATATGGAACGTTATATCTGTAAGAGGACAATACCTGCAATAAGTTCAGCATTGCATGGTTTGTATCAAATTATACCAAAAAAAGCTTGAAATTCAAACCAGGCTGGTGAGGAAGATGAGGGTAACACTATGCATGTGACAGGTTTCAGAATAGCAGCCGTGTTAGTCTGTATTCGCAAAAAGAAAAGGAGTACTTGTGGCACCTTAGAGACTAACAAATTTATTAGAGCATAAGCTTTCGTGAGCTACAGCTCACTTCATCGGATGCATTTTTTCTAAAAGGCTGCTTTATCATATGGAGTAGTTAATAAAACTCCAATAGTTTCTAAATTTAGAAAAGAAAACAAACTCCACACTTTTCTGTTATTAGCAAATCTCCTGGATTTCAGCTTGATTCCTTTTATTAGTACAGTAAACAAAGTTATGTCATGTAGCGATAACAAAAGCGTCACATGACATTAGAGGGGTCTCTAAGAGATGTTTACCAAAAGAAGGTACATGACAGCTTGTCTTGTTGGGAATGCCATTTCCAGAAAATTTTATTAATGTTTTGTCCATTGTATAATGCAGTTCCATGGAGGATAGCTGAAGAAAAGATGCTATAGAAGTGCAAAATATTATTATTTCCTATGAGGCCACATGGGCCCATGGCTAGGGCCTTAGACTGGAAATCAGGAGTCTTGGTTTCTATTTCAGGTCTGATGTATGACCTTGGGAAAGTTGCTTCACCTCTCTAAATCTAAGATTCCCCATCTTCCATTGTAAGGTACTTTGAGGTCTATGGGTGAAAAGTGAAATACAAGAGATGTGTCATTATGAATGGAATGTGTTTTACAAAACATATGCCTATTTTATTTTAAAAGGTTCAGATGGATCTCCTGGTAAATCAAAGAATGGATCCATACAGCTAAATATCAGAAAGTTGCAAGGCTCTGACGACTCACACTGGCTGCCGCTACTCTGTCGTACTAATGAAATGAGCATTCTGGCAAGCTGATCTGGAAAATTTTCATCATTTGGATCCAGTGTTCTGAGAATACTGCTGTGATGTTTCAGCTAAGGAATTTTAATCCTTTTTTTAATTAACAGTGATTGTCTAGCTATTTAAGAGCTGTAGACAGGAGCATTAGTATTTTCTTAAAAAATAAAATAACTTCACTACCGTGTTATATATTTATGTGAAATAAAACTATGCCATACAGACTATAAATATGAGCATCATTCACAAATTCCTAAAGAATCGTGCTTGAAATGTGATGCATTTAAATAGACATGAAACCGTCAGTGACCTCAAAATCAAGGACAGTACAGAGAGTTATGCAACACTTTTGATGTTTGCTTGGTGAACAGTGTGCTGGCATTTCTCAAATGCTTTGATATTTTTCACCCTTTCATCCAGAGGCATTTAAAGTAGCTTCACTTTTGTTGGTTTTCATTTAGCATTTCATAAATCTTTGCTGAATATTTTAAACTTTTTCTATGCATAAAGAGCTCAGATAAGTGTATTGTCATAGGTAAATTCAAAGATTGCGTATCTCAACAAGAGATAGGCAAACTATTTACAGCAAACTAATTATTCAGTTAATTTTACTCTTTTTTCTATTGTCACACCTGTTATTTCCAGTTATCCAGTGAATAGTTTGAGTACCAAATTTCAGCCAACTGATAGTTTGTAAAATGCTCACTATGAGTAAGTCCTTGTAAGTAACATGGTATTGTTTCTACTCCCTGATTGGATGACCAAACTTTATAAGCAGGATGAGCTCTTTTCCTATTTATCCATGAACATTCATAACAGTGGATGAAACTATTGCATGATAAAAAGAGCTTTTTGAAATGGTCATGAGAGCTCTCCAGATGTGAATACTTTAGTGTGAATATTTATTCACATTAGTGCTTACCAGGTTTTCGCTCTCCATAAACATTCTTGTGGGAAAAAAATCTTCTTCCTGAATATTTACAAATAAAAGAGGTTGCAAATACCAGCAAGTTGATGGGTGTTATTGGCCAGACTGGAAAGCAAACCCAACCTGTACGCACCCTGCAGCAGTGTCTTCTGCTCTGTGGGACTGGCTGGGCTCAGTTCCCCACTCTGGGTGTTGCAACCTGGCACATGGGATCACATAGCTGCTCAGGTTTGGCTGGGCCCCCTTGACAGGAGCAGACCAAATCTGAGTGAGTGGCATTCTGACCTGGTGCATGCCAGTCACTCATTTTTAACTCAGTTATGCCCTCCTTCCCCTGTCAGGGGTGCTGGGCCAAAACTGAACAGCCACATCAATAAGGACAGGGGCTTTGATGGGTCAAAATGGGAGGGTCTCAGGAAACTCCAGCCATCCAATTTAACTGCTCTCTTTATCCTTTCTTCCCCTCTTACAATTATTATGATAGGCATTGAAGCTCCAACCAGTATCAGGGCCTTATTGTGCTAGGCAATTATGCATTAAGAGTAGGGTGACCAGATAGGGACAGTCCCGATTTTTGGGTCTTTTTCTTATATAGGCTCCTATTCCCCCTCCTCCCCCGTCCCAATTTTTCACATTTGCTGTCTGGTCACCCTAAGTAAGAGATGGTCCTTGCCCTGAAGAGCTCACAGTTTCAACTGATAAGACAGAAAAAGAGATGAGAAGAAAGGATACAACTTACAAGTAGAAAACTGAGAACTGAGGCAGAGAGAGATTAAGCAGCTTGACCAAGATCACACAGAGTTTGCAGCAGAGTCACAAATTAAACTCTGATCTCCTTAGTCCTAATCCAGGGCCTTTATGTCACAGATGACTGAAGTTAGGCATCTAGCTTTGGTCATCCAAATTTGATTTTTTTCCCCTAAAAATAAATGTCCCAACATTTTATATAGGTGAGTTGGTAGGAATTTAGTCTGAGATAAACAACGTATCAGTGGATTGCATCCTGAGGTATTTAATAAATAAAGACAATGACAGAAAGGAAAAGACAAAAGGAAAAATGGATACAGTCTAATGAGTTACTTTGTGTCATAGTCTTTTTTGTTCTGTGTTTTTACAGCACCTAGTACAATGGGATTCTGGTCCATGACTAGGCTCCTAAGTGCTGCAGTAATGCAAATAAAAGAATACCAACCATCATCGAGACAGGTTCTCTGTCGGAGGGAGACGTCTAAGAGGAGAGCTACCTACTAAATACAATCCCAAGCACGCCACACATACCTTGAGAGTTACAGAAATGATAGCCATATGCAGCTAAAGAGTGGTCAACGTATGATGAAGAAACTGGAGTTCATGGGCCATATCCAGTCCTGCATAAGCAAACTACAACTTATTGCTATTGTATTACAGTAACAATAGCATCTAGCACTTCCAATAGAGATCAAAGACCACTGTGCTAGGTGCTGTACATATACATAGCAACAGATAGTTCTCTGTCCTGAATTTATAAATACATTTATAAATAGGCAAGGTAGGAAAAAATTCAGGGAGAGGTTATTGTCCCCATTTTATAGACAGTGAACTGTGGTGCTTACCCAACGTCACACAGTAAATTTCTTGCATTGCCAGGAGTTGAACCCAGGTTTCCTGAGGCCCAGTCCTTCCATTTCTAATTTCTTCAGTGAGAATTGCACCTAGGTTTGACCAGTGATTAATTTAATCTTATGAGAGTTTCATGTAAAAAAGATTGTTAAAAAAAAAAGCAAGAAAAAATTGCCGATGCCAACTTTTATACTTGATAGTAACCCTTTGTGTAATCACTCACTCTGGTTTATTAGAGTTATATTCAGTGAATGGATCACATTGGTACTAACTGGTATTATATGTAAATGTCCTGAAATACTCTGTTCTACAAAAACAAAAAATATAGTTGGGTAAATGAAAACTAGAGAGGAAATTTAGATCTAGTATATAAATGTCAGGCTAGTATTAAACCTTCAGTTCAAAAGGGTCAGCTACAGTTTAACAGACCATTCTGGGCCAAATTCTGCATTAACATATACCATTTACAATTTAGAGTTGTTCTGCTAATGGTGACAGGGTTATTCTGGGTTTACACAAGTGTTACTTGGGGCAGAGTTTAGTTTAGTAGATTAACTAGTCATCAAATGTTGCACAGAGTTCTTTCAGTAAGAAGAAGATAGATTATAAAAGCAGGTTGTCTAAGCTGAATAGATAGATGAAGGGGTCTTGTGCTAAGCTTCACCTTTTATGGTAACTGAAAGGTCAGTGCAGAGTATTATCTAAATGCAGAACAGTATTTATATACCTTGTTTAGTTCAAGATTCAAAAGCTTTTGTAAAGAAGCTATAGTTGTGGTCTTTATTAAAATGGAATCTTAGGTGACTCTTCCATGTAAAACAAAAGGAAAACATCACACACACAAAATGGAGCCTTGTTTTTTGGATAGTTTCAGCAGAAATTCACCCAACTAAAGGAACTGAAATTTAGCCATTTCTGCATTTTCTTCTGCAGAGAGTCAAAATGAAATTAATCTTGAGTTGCTAAACCCAAGCACTAGGGTTGGACAAAACTACCAGCATAATGATACTTGACACCAGGCAGATTGAGGTCCAGGTTCATGAAATTTGCCCAGGTTCACAAACTTTTTGGTGAGTTCATTTTATGTGAGTTTTACTTTCTCTCCCACAAACAGTCCCTGAGAGCTTCTCCTTTAACGTAACCTTTTGTGGGTGTTCTACACATTATTTCTCCCCCACATCCCAGCTCCAGTGCCTCTGAGGGAAGCCCTTCCTGCAGCCTTTGGAGAGCTGATAAGTAGGCCCTCTACTTCTTCATTCACCCAGGAGCTAAGGAGAGTATCTCCTGGTGAATGAAGCTCATTCTAGCTAGTGATGGGCAAACCAGACAAGGAACTAAACATAGGTTCTGTTCACATAGTCATCCAAACTTGTGGATATTTATCTGAATTACCCATACTTTCCTCTCTCTTCCTGCAATTCAACATTCTATCTTCAATTTCCCGGTAGTCCCCATCCCCTAATGTATCATGGAGCCTTTCCCTTCCAGCAACCACTCAGTCTCCCCTTCTCAACAGGCTGCAACTTTCCCCTAAACTTTCTTTGTGTAGCTCTTCACACATAATAAACCTGGGATGAGTCCAATCACTGTAAAGGGAAGGTCCTTCTTGGGACTGGTGTGGAAAATTTTTGGTTTCCAATTGAACTCAGTTGACTTGTGTTGTTTTGCTGCCACACTTAGGAGGCCATTTAGGTTAAGTCCACACTGCAATTAAACACCTGTGGCTGGCCTGTGTCAGCTAACTCAGGTTCATAGGGCTCAGGCTATGGGTCTGTTTAATTGCGATGTAGATATTCGGGCTCGGGCTGGAGCCTGGCCTCTGGGACTCATCGCAAGCATGGGGTCCCAGAGCTAGGCACAGCTCGTTGCCCAGGGCAGGCTGTAAAGTTAATCTCTTTAAAACTTGGTAGCACTGCCCTGTGTATTTTAGTTCAGAGAAAACTATTTACTTTTTGAATACATTATCAACATTGCTTTAGGAACTCAGATTCTCATAATTCTAGCACCGTGATATCTGAGGAAGAGAATCTCTAAGAGCTGTAGATCAGTAGATCCAGATCCTTTCTCTGGTTTTCCTAGTATATATTTGAAATTTGGGGCAGGAACAATCCTGAAATCCATGACTTGTACCACATAACGCAAATGATAATCCACATTATATACCAGATTCTGAAGACTTGGTAAGCAGTTTGTCATACTACTCAAGTGATTAATGACTTCATAATCTATCTTTTTGTATGTGTATTTGTGTAGGTATGGGGGTCAGTTTCCTTGACATTGTCTGACAATATAACATACTGTCGTTATTTTCTTTTTTTTTTTGTACAAAGCGCTTGATATTACTCTTTTAATAATAGTGTCTCTCTGCCAGTATTTGCCTTCAGTTAGCAGGCCTTCTTTTGTTTCCGATACTTTGTAAGTCTTTCATGTAATCACAACATCTGGATTCTATTCTTTTCTGGTGCAGGATGAGAGGGATTTGAGGAGAAAAGATGAAGTGCAATCAACTTTAATGAGTGTTATCTGACTTGAGCTGTGGACTTGAAGTTTTCCTCAGCATGTTTTCAGTTGCCTCTTATTTTGTACCATTTGTGAAAATTGAATTATTTAACTGTGGCTCTGTTCCTTTTTACTTCTTATTGGTGGAAAAAGGTTAGAATTTTTTTTTCAAAAATACAAGATGACAGAAAACTTGTTAATATTCTAGGGCAGGAATTAAGCAGAGACATATCTGCATACTTACATTAGGCTTGGGATAAATTGCATTAATCTATGATTTTATAATTTGCTTGCATTTGCTCTAGCTGTTAGAATAGATTTTGTTCAACATGATTTAGCTTGAGAACCTACACAAGGCTGGGACTTCTGCAGTTAGATTTGCATGAGCAAGATATTTTATCAGGAAGAGAATATTTTAGGAGGTCACTTTTGTTTTATATAGATGAGATTGTAATTTATGCTTTCCTGAATAATTATCCTTCTTTCCCATTTAACTGGCTGTTTAAAGGCATTTTCCTCGTAACTTTAAAAAATGAAAGGCATTGGCAAAAATACTCTTGCCTTTTTGAAGCTGATTTTCCTGTTCAGATCCTAAAAAAGTCACATTCTACTGCTGATCACAAGAAGGTCTGTTTTTAAAATGACTTTATAGCAGATATAATTAGAATCTATTGTAGCAGTGGTTGATATGTTATTGTAAAGCTAAGATAGGCATATATAACTGTTTTACCCAGACTTCCTATCTGTAATGAAAACCATATAAACCTAACATCTATGAATTCAAACAAAACATCTATGTATATCCGCTACACAAGGAAACTGACATACATATTAAAGATGACATTACTTTTATTTATTTACCTATCTATATACTTATATATGGCCCTCATCACCATAGTCTCTGAATGCCTCCTGTAAATTTGATGTTGATAATCTCTCCCCTCTCTTGTTCATTCACTCTCTCTCCCTGCTACCAAGAAGCAAGCTCAAGAATTTTGGGTTTATTTATTTTTTTAAATGAATCTATGACAGCAAGGGTATTATTGGAGGAAAGCCTGTGTGAAGAGGTTTTCAGATACCTCTGACTGGTGGACATTTTTATTTCTTCAAGCAATGAGGTCCGTGTTCTTGATCTGGCTCCTATTAAGAGCTACCCAACTGAAAGCTGATTTTATTCAAATCCACTGATAGTGAAGGTGTTCAGTATCACTTGGGTAGTATTGTAATGATCAAATAACCTATATAAAGAGCTGCTAGTTGAAACTGTGATGACATGTCAAGACCAATCCACATCTTAGGTATCAAAAACTTCAAAAGCAGGCAGGCAGAGCTTGATACAACATCTCCATTTTGCCATTTTTCATACAGGGAATTTATTTTTGTCTCAGATCAGATCCAGGCCAAGTTTTACCAACTGCGGTGTGGGAGGGTGGGGAAATAGATCTGTGTCAGCAGGGACAATCAACATTTTTTCTGTTTAAGTTTTGCCAGATATAATTCACTTTGGTACTGGAACCAATCAAGAAGTTTTGGCCAAATAAAAATCTTATCAGTAAGTTTTGTTATTTTAGGGGGAGGGGGCAGGAAGAGGCAATTGAGAAAATTGTTGCAGGATAAACTTTTGTTTTATTCCTTTCAGTCCGGCTTACATGAGCCTCCATTTTATCTTGCACATATGTCACAAACATGGATTACTCCGCCTTTACAAGGACTCTTGTCCAATTTCTGACCAGTGGAGCAGAAATCCCAAAGGATGCAGAGAATGTGGAAAAAAAAAGATAAGAATAGCATTAAAAAGCAAGATACTCTGATGTATAAACATTTAAGAAAATCATAGGACAAATGGGTTTTTCTTTAGTGCTCATTGAAGAGTATTTCCTAGGGATTAGGAAACTTTTGACCTCTCCATTATGGGAATGTGGGAGTCACAAACTTCAGTTGTTTTTGTCACTGGGTACTTGCAACAAGCGCGGTCTTAAGAAAATAGAAGTCACTTGAATTGTATACAATTGTATTAACATGCAAAAAAAAAAAGTGAAAAGAAGAATTATACATTGCTTTTGGGATCCTGGCAGGACCATGATCTTGGCTTTCAGTCCTAGCATCACAGAATAGTGTATGCTCCAGGTTAGAAGTGAGCCAACAGCTGCTGTCATCACTTTAGAGTTTTCCCTACCATCCATCAAACCAGCTCCTTCTTCTCCTGGAAAATGTTGCCTTTGCTTCTATCATATCAAGGGAATAATATGTTATAACACCACTTAGATTTCAAAAGGTATAATCCAATAGCACACATAGTAGAGCTGTAATACTATGGTCTAATTTTGGTTGCTGGATTTAGTGTGCAGGTGCTGGGTGGTGTTGGTGGCCTATGATATACAGGATGTCAAGCTAGATAATCTTGTGGTCCCATCTGGCTTTATACTCTATGACTACATACTAAAGCATTCTACAGTAATAGCCCCCAAACTATCGCTACTACAGCATTATTGCACTACTGTAGAAAACCAGTTTTTTTAAACTCCAAGAAATGTCAGTAACACTGTACAGGTATGCAGATTCAGCTTATTCCCATTATTGTGCCCCCCTTTGTCTTTATATGTTCAGATTCAGAGTGTTACTCCTTGCCATATTGCCTAAAAGAACAGAAATAGATGTGGAGGAAACAGCTTTTAGGCATGCCTGAAAGGACAGCCCAGATGCCAAGGATTTAGGTAGGCTGTGGAGAGGCAGTTCTCATATGGTATGTGCTAGAGTCAACCAGTTCCTGACTTTTACTCAGTGCTAGAATCTCTCTGTTGATAAGTGATGACCTAACCTTTGTTTGTGTTTTGTTTGTTTCCAGTCACAGTTTTTACACAGTTCTCTTACATGGTCAAAAAAGGTAGAAATCTCTGTCCCTGTACACATTCCACAAACATGTGACCATCCAAACACTGCATATAATTATGGTTCTTTTTCATATAACACTGCACTCATACTGCTGTGCAGAAGATCAGATATGGGAAGATAAATGTTATCTTTTCCTTTTGACTTAATGATTTTAAAAAGCCTAAAAACAAGCTTCAGGTGTCTTGATAATAGTGTACAAACAATTCCACTACTTGATCATAGAAGTTCTTAAAGTTGAAGGTCAGATGGATTATGAGATTCACTTTCTACTACAGCAGCACCAGAGGTCAGCTATATGAAAATGCTATGTCACTTTAGCTGGGGGCGGGTTGCTGTCTCTTGTCCTTTGTATTGAAAGGTAAAAATATTTTGCCATGGAGGTAATAAAAAGTTGAAGGTTGAGAAACATATTTTTCTATCTACTGTATCAAGTCATTATTGCCCTTTGTATATTGAGGAAGACAGAGCACAGTGGTAGCAGGAAAGAGATGACTAGCTTGTCTGGAGTCATATAGCAAGTAGGGCTGTCAAGCGATTAAAAAAAGTAATTGGGATTAATCGCACTGTTAAACAATAATAGAATACCATTTATTTAAATATTTTGGATGATTTCTACATTTTCAGATATATTGGTTTCAATTACAGACACAGAATACAAAGTGTACAGTACTCACTTTATATTTATTTTTGATTACAAATATTTGTGCTGGAAAAAACAAAAGAAATAGTATTTTTCAATTCACCTCATACAAGTACTGTAGTGCAATTTCTTTATCATGAAAGCTGAACTTACAAATGTAGAATTATGTACAAAAAATAACTGCATTAAAAATAAAAACAATGTAAAACTTTAGAGCCTTCAAGTTCACTCAGTCCTACTTCTTGTTCAGCCAGTCGCTCAGACAAACACATTTGTTTACATTTGCAGGAGATAATGCTGCCCACTTATTGTTTACAATATCACCTGAAAGTGAGAACAGCCATTTGTATCACTGTGCCAGATGCACTAAAGATTCACATATCCCTTCATGCTTCAACCACCATTCCAGAGGACATGTGTCCATGCTGATGATGGGTTCTGCTCAAAGCGGTGCAGACTAACTCATGTTCATTTTCGTCGAGTCAGATGCCACCAACAGAAGGTTGATTTTTTTTTTGGTGGCTCGGGTTCTGTAGTTTCCGCATCAGAGTGTTGCTCTATTAAGACTTCTGAAAGCATGCTCCATACCTCATCCCTCTCAGATTTTGGAAGTCACTTCACATTTTTAAACTTTGGGTGGAGTGCTGTAGTTATCTTTAGAAATCTCACATTGGTACCTTCTTTGCATTTTGTCAGATCTGCAGTGAAAGTTTCTTAAAACGAACAACATGTGCTGGGTCATCGTTGGAGACTGCTATAACATGAAATATAAAGCAGAATGAGGTTAAAACAGAGCAGAAGTGTAGCAAGGTCGCGGACTCACCAGCCCAGCACCTCCTGCTGGTCATCTGGGAATTAGCTCTTTTCCAGCCTCAGAGCACCCTCTGCTGGCCGGTGTCTTGCCTGCCTCAGACCCCCGTGTCCCTCCCGGACCCCAGTGCCCCTTTACCTCAGGGTTGTGCCCCAGCAATACTCCCACACACTTTAGGTCTCTCCTCCCAGGGGAACCCCCTCCCTCTAGGCCCACCTTGTCTCAGTGGTTATTGCTAGTCATCATCTAGCACCCTCTCACTGGGGCAAACTGTAGTCTGTAATGACCACTCATCATTGGCAAGGTGTCAGATCAGCTGCCTCTGCCTAACCCAAGCTACCCCTCTGCAGCCTCAGTATCCTTTTAGGCCTTGCATAAGGCCTTAGCTAGAGAGTTGCCAGGCTAGAGCTTCTCAGCTCCTCTTGCCTTTTTCCCCAGCACTGCTCTGCTCTGCTCTGCTCTGCTCTGCTTCAGGTACCTTGTTCCCAGGCACCTAGCCCTTCCCACTCCAGGTCTAGAGTGAGACTCCTTTTCCTTCTGGCCCTGCAGCTCTTTTATAAGGGCCAGCCTGGTCCTGATTGGCTGCCTCCCAGCCTTTTCCTATTGGCTCCCTGGGGTAGCCCTTTCCCAGGGCTGTTTTTAACTCCTTCAGGGACGGAGCGGGGTGACTGCACTGCTACAAGGAGACATACTATTCTCCCCCAAGGAGTTCAGTCAAAATTTAATTAACACTTTTTTTTTTAATGAGCATCATCAGCATGAAAGCATGTCCCCTGGAAGGGTGGCCAAAGCACGAAAGGGCATATGAATGTTTAGCACATCTGGCACATAAATACCTTGCAATGCTGGTTACAAAAGTGCCATGCGAACCATAGACGCTGACTTCTGCTCCTGCCGTGGGTGCTCGACTCTCCTCTACCCCTGGCTCTGCCCTGACTCCACCCCTTCCACGAGGCCCCACCTGCATTCTAACCCATTCCCCAAAGTCCCCATCCCAACCCCCTCCCTGCCCCTATTCTGACTCCTTCCCCAAATCCCCACCTCTTACCCGCCTCTTCCCCTGAGCACACCATGTTCTCGCTCCTCCCCCACCTCCCGGAGCTTGCTACGCTGCCAAACAGCTGTTTGGCAGTGGCTGGGTGGGACATGCTGGGAGGTAGGTGGAGGAGCACGGATGTGGCGTGCTCATGGGGGGAGGTGGTGGGGTGGAGAGGAGGGGAGCTTGGCTGCCGGTGGGTGCACTAATTTTCCCCCATGGGTGCTCCAGTCCCATGGAGTCAGCGCCTATGATGCGAACACCTGTTTTCAATTTCAGGTGACACTGTAAATAAGAAGTGGGCAGCATTATCTCCTGTAAATGTAAACAAACTTGTTTGTCTTAGCGATTGGCTGAATAATAAGTAGGACTGAGTGGACTTGTAGGCTTTAAAGTTTTACATTGTTTTGTTTTGAGTGCAGTTTTGTAACAAAAAAAAATCTACATTTGTAAGTTGCACTTTCACGATAAAGAGATTGCATTATGGTGCTTGTATGAGGTGAATTGAAGAATACTATTTCTTTTGTTTATCATTTTTACAGTGCAAATATTTGTAATAAAAATAATATAAAGTGAGCACTGTATACTTTGTATTCTGTGTTATAGAAATCAATATATTTGAAAATGTAGAAAAACATCCAAATATATTTAATAAATTGCAATTGGTATTCTACTGTTTAACAGTGCGATTAAAACTGTGATCAATCACAATTAATTTTTTTAATTGCGATTATTTTTTTTTTAGTTAACTGTGATTAATTGACAGCCCTAATAGCAGGCACAGCTTCTTCAATCTGAGGCATTTGATTGGTATCCTCCTTCAGAGAGTAGTTCTCAATTCATTGTGATCATCATCAAAGTAATCTTTGAATATTCCAAAGTATGATAGTGTTTCTTCTCCAGTGTCATAGATCTGCATAACACTTTGCAGTCATAAGAAAATACAGTCCATCCAAAAAGGCGTTACAATTTAGGGGCCAATTTTTCCTACTTTTCATGTAAGGTACTTATATAACCTCCCATCACTGAACACTTTACAATCTTTAATGTATTTATCCTCTCCCCTGAGAGGTAATGATGTGCTATTATGCTCTTTTTAGAGATGGCGATCTAAGGCACAGAGAGTCTATGTGGTTGTCTACAGAACCAAGACTGTGGCAAGCTAGGATGTGAATCTAGATCTCACAAGCCTGCTGCAGTCTAGCTGCCTGTGTGGGGGGCCTGCTAAGGCATGTTAACAGTTTATTAGAGCCCTTTGAGCTAGTGTTGTTTGAGTGCTAGATCAAAGCACATTAACTAACTGTTAAGTCCAAGTCTAGTTCACTCCTATTCTATAATATGGCCTGCCCTGCTGGATGAATTCCATCCATCTGTGGATAGCGTCAGTAAAGCCAGTTGCTACACCTCATGTCTAGTCCCTCCTTCTCAAGTGGTGGGCATGCTGGGTCCATGTCTGAGAGAAAGGAGACACGGCTGAAGTGCTACCATGCTTCAGTGATGCTCTGGGGGCATACTGGTGCCTTGAGACCTAATTTCCCTCTAAGCTGCACAGCCACGCAGCTGCCTATTAGGTGCTGTGCAGGTGCTCAGGGCTGCAGGGTGGGAGAGATGCCTCTCCTCAAGCCCCGAACCTGCTGCGGCGCCCCTTCCCCAGCCACGACCCAGCCCGGAACCTGCTGTGGCTGGGGCACAGGTGCCACTCCTCTGACCCCTCCCCAGCCCAGCCCGGGACCTGCCGCGGCTGGGGAGACAGGCGCCCCTCCCCTGGCCCCGACCCAGCCTGGCCCCAAATCTGCCATGGCCAGGGAACAGGCACCCCTCATCTGGCCCCAAACCTGCTGTGGCTGGGGGAAAGACACCCTTCCTCTGGCCCCAACCCAGCACGCATCCTCAGCCAGAGCCCTCACCCCTCTGCACTCCAGCCCTCTGCCCCAGCTCTGAGCCCCTCATCCCTGGCCCCACCCCAGAGCCTGAACCCCTGGCCAGAGCCTTCACCCCCCCATACCCCAACCCTCTGCCCCAACCCCGAGCCCCTTCCCACACACCAAACCCCTGGACCCTACCCCGCCACATGAATTTTGCTATGTGCACCAATATGGAGGTGATGAATCACACACCATCTCCATATTGGTGCACATAACAAAATTCCCACTGGGGTGGGAAAAATTAGAGGGATCACTGCTTGGGACCATAACTGGCTGGCACAATTTAAAAGAACCTGAAGGCTGCATGAGGACTGGGCCAGCATAGAACCACCTCCAGAATCAAAAAATCACAACTGCCTCTTTTACCTACCCCCAAAGCTGCAGCGAGTGCATAGTGGGTAGTAGTAAGAATCTAAGAATATAATTTATTCAGATGATCTTAATGGAGTTTCCCTTGATATCCTCTATTCCCTCCTTTTTTTGGAGTGTGAGATCAAGAAATACAGAGATTAACGTTTAACAAGCCTGGTTCCATGTACAAAATATAAACGTGGTCTTAAATCATCACTAGGAAATTTACACTACTTGCTCTGGTGTTTTGATGTAGCTGTCACAAGCAGAAGCTCTTGTGGTTAAATATAGCCTTTTTAGCGTCATGGCTCAGTCTCTTTTGTGTGTGGTTTCTCAGCATTATTTTACTTTACTCTGAAGGTGGGCTGAGCATAGGAGAGTCTGACGAAACAGTGGGCTGGGCCCTTGATCTGTGAGAGCTTTTGCATGCTTGTGAATTACTACATTATAGAGAGCAGTACGCAGCAGCCGCAACAGAGTGGTGCTCTGCTTCTCCAGCTCTGCCTGGCAGGCGAGTCTCAAGTTCAGTGAACATCTACAAAAGCTAGAGAACTTTTCATCTTCCTCTGCAGATGAATTCTGCCTAACCGCACCAGGAAAATGGGCACAGGGGATTATATCTGCATTTCCATGAGTGGAGGGGCACCTTGGGGCTTTAGATTGCAAGGTGGCAAGGAGCAAAAGCAGCCTTTGCAAATCGCTAAGGTAGGACAATGAGAGAGATGTTATCAGTGTGTTATGACAAGGAGGGAAAGAAAGAAAGAAAGAAGCTTGTTGTGATATATATAGCTTCCAGTCAGAAGCCTTGAGGCAAGTTTTATTGTGGGGCTGGCTATGTTTGTTGGAAATGTACGTGGAGAGCTGCTTCCACAGGTGCAGATTGTGATTTTTTTTAAATGATAGGCAATTCTTACCTTTTGATTACCTACAAGTACCACAGCTGTTTTCTTGAATGGGAAGGGCACAAGCTTATGAGGTGATGAGTGCCTTCAGTGCCCACTGAATTCATTGGGTGTGGTGGAAGTCACTCAGCCCCACACAGGATGGGGTCCCTGGTTAGCAAACCCAGTTTTGACAATTGATTGGCGACACTTTCTCTAGTCTTGGCATGGAATAAATAAATGATTTAGCACGAGAAAGTGTTCCTACTATTTTGGGACTCCCGGAAAGCATTATCCAGAGAGTTATCACTCCATATTAATGAAAAGTACACTCTCTGGAAAGAGCTTTAATAGTTGCCAAACATGCCCTGGTATGTATTTCATGGATTATACCCTGAAAATTGTTGAGCATATCACAGTTTATATTTATATATGAAGTGAAAGTACACAACAAAAAGTCTAAAACAACTTGAAAGAAAATGGTCTCAAACCATGAAATTTTAGAACAATTTTTTTAAAAATTAGTTTGGTTTAAAACAAGTATTCCTTTTTATTACAGACTATGGTTTTTTATGGTGATTAGGAATTGTAGAATGATAGCTGTGTTGCCGCATTCTATCATTTTAGACAAGGGGCCATTCTGTCCACAGCTATGGTATCAGCACAAATTCAATACTGTGAGAGCAGATTTTGGACTAGTGAATATAATAAATCCTGCCAGATTAATTTGAAGTCCAGAGATTAATGTGTATTTTATACCAATAAAATAAAAAAGGAAACAAGAAAAAAAAGGGGTATATTCATTATCACATAGTACTCAGTACTAGGTAGGTTGCTAAATTTTTAGGAATTTGATTTTGGGGCATTATTAAGTTAGTTCTTTAATCTTGTACTTCTTTTAGCTGGCAATATACATACTAATTAGAGTTGCATTAAACTAATTGGGTTAGTTACTTTTTCCAGTATAGCAGAAATATTAGATATGGAAGAAAAGGATTTTACTTGTTTAAAGCCAGGGGCTTGTGTCCGTTCTTTTGCTAGGAAAATAACATCTTTCATTCTCTGAATTATTTTCAGCCATAAAATTAATCTTATTCAATAATCAAGCTGCAGTTTATTGAACATATTTTTCACTTATCACTTGTAAGTATTATTGTCTCTTAATGTTTATTTTAAAATATTTTGCAATACTCTAACAGTGTGTTTTGTTTAAAAAAATCAAAACCTGTTTGCACACAAATGTTTCTTTGCAAGTAACTTCATCACTAGTAGGTGATGGTGGAATCCTGCCACCTAGTGAAAACATCAAGGAATGCAAAAGTCAAAGGAGATGGGTAGAACTGGGGTAGCTTTTGTTTTGTCAAAGCAAAGCAAAACCATGGTAGTTTTGACACAAGGTTCAGGTATGACCCATCTCTGTTACAGACAAAGATGGGTAAAGTCAGGGGTTTAAAAAAAAACAAAAACCCAAACCCAGAACCAGGGATAGTTTGGATGTGTCCTAAAACTTACTCACCAGAACCACTAAACCACTTGAACCCTGAGGTTGGGAGAACTAGCCAAGTGGTTACAGTAGTTACTCATCTCTAAAAGCAGGAACCAATAGTTTTTAGAAAGGATCATTAAGGAAAGTATGTTTTACTTTAATTAAAACCAATCAAATGGCCAAGTAATGCAAAAACTTTAGAACAAGCTTTATAAAAAGAAAATTATATTATATATATTTGTCAGGGACTCTTTGTAGACTAATGTCTCATGAAGTTGGTTATGGGTACCAGAGCTTTAATTCCTCAGCTGCTGGTTATGATATGACCCAGATCACTAGGGACTGAAAGTTGTCACTTTTGACTGGCCCAACACTGCTCTTTCACAAGGCCAAGAACTTTTTTGGTACCCCAACTTGTCAATGCCTTTCCCACAACATGCCTTTTCCCATCATGACCAACTAGGGAGAATACTGTTAAAATCTAGTCAGGGCTCAATAGGGGCCTGCTGTCTGACTCCCCTAGAGATGTTCTGAATTGGCAGATCTTCCCGTCAGCCAGCCCTGTCTGCTTGATGGGCTGCACTGACAGGTTTTGGGTGCCCAGGCAGATTAGGGTTTACTTGGTGCCCTGCATATCAACAAACATGAGCTCTGTCAGACCAGCAAGAGAAGTGAATTTCAGAGTAAGGGTTTGTCTAGACTGTGAAAACAAGTTATGTTTGGGAATGTATTAGCAAACACACTTCAATTAATGTGCACCTAGTTTAGGCCAGGCATGTTGTGTTTAAAAAACATCAGCTGTTTGAGGATAACTCTAGTCTGTCCCCCTATGGTTGACCATGACCAATTAACTCAACATGACTTGCCCAAAATAGTGTTTAAAACTGTTAGTTAAAATGGAGAGAGACAAGGTGGATGAGATAGTATCTTTTATTGGATCAACTTATTTTGGTGAGAGAGAGACAAGTTTTGAGCTTACACACAGCTTTTCTTCAGCTACGTTTATTTTTTTATAACTCATTTTCTAACTTGACTTATTTTTGCTGTCTAGACAAGTCCAAAAAGGCCCCTTGCTGAACATATCCTGCTGTCAGTCTTCACATACCAGGCCCTTCAGCTGCTTTTAATTTTGGGGTCACAATACAGGGAGAGAGTCAATCTCTAACATGGCTAGGACCCAACCCCAAATGGCTTATAAAACACTAATGAATTGTACCAAGCATGAACTTTTCTCAGTATTGTTTCAGGTTGTTTCAAACCCTTTGCATTTCACTTTCGGTTTCAGGTTCCTTTTGAACAAAATATGGTGAAATTAAACCCATATTGAAACCAGAGAGTTTTGTTGCAGAAGTTCTTCAGTCTAACATAATTATGTAACCAACTGCCATACAGTTCATTACTAAATCTGAGGTAAAACAGTCTAAAAAAAATTATCCAGAGACAGCAAAACATTTTGTTGAGAGTTATGGCAAAACGTTTATGAGCACTAAAAATGTTTGGAGAGAACCTAGTTGGTTTTGTTTGATTTGAACTCTAAACTAGCCAAATATTTCATGGCTTCAGGTAGGTCTGTGAATAATAGTTACAACAGAACACGAAAACCTAAAAAGTAAAGGTTTTCACTTTGTTTCATGTTTTGAGGAAAGAAAAAAATGCCTTTTGTGTGAAAGCAAATTTCTTGGATGCAAGGTCCCTGGATAAAGAATTGCAAAATGGTTCTTCATTCTCCCCATCCCCACCCCCAAATACACAGCTTTTGACATTTCAGTGCAATAGGATTTTAGTTATGCACTTGTAGCTTGGTATGGTTTAAAACAAAGGAAGGGAAATTTTCAGTGGATTTTATTCCATTTTATAAAGACTGTTCTGAAGCCTACAACAAATTCAGTTGTGCTAAAAACGCATGTAAAGTCTCTAATATTGTTTTTTCAAAAAAGGCCCAGTCCTTCTACCAATTGAGTTATAGGTTGTTCTGACACTGATATAAATGAGACAAGGATCAGACCCAAAGTTTGTGCCCACAGAGATAAAACATGGTAGTGTGATATCTTCAGAGAGGAATCTTTTTATTGGCATAATCTTTTTTTACCAGTGTATTCTCAGAGCTGATCAGAAATCAACAAGCAGTGAGGCACACTTCTCAATAGTGTTAATTTTCCCACAACCGCACAGGGAATTAGAGACTGTTCTTCTTTACCTTTAGTGGTAAATCTTTTTTCTTTTAGGGGGAGAAAGGATTGAATATCCTTTGAAGCATCATGGGGTTTGAGCATTGGAACTTATGATGCTTGAATAATTCTACTCTGCAAAGAAGTCTCCTATCTTAAGTTAACAAGACTTTGACATAGCTACATGTGAACTCATTTGCTTACATATATATGTTACATGTAATGGATCAAATTAATCCATGGTATAACTCCATTAACTCACCTGATTTCAATAGAGCTATAGGAGGAATTAATCTAGCCCATTATATATATAATGGATGTTAAGTGTTTACTACGAAAACTCACATAACTAGGTGGGAAAGTCATGTTTTTCTTTGAAGTGGTTTTCTGGATATTATTTTTTCTTTAATTTAGTTTTTATATTTTATAAAATTAAAAACTTTAAAAAAATCCAGGTCCTTCACTTATGTCATGGTGGACACAGAAGGCACATGAACATAAAGATAAAAAAATGCCATCTTAATTTCATGCAGCCTGGTTTTTTAGACAGTTTCATTGCTATTTCAGAACCATTCCCCGATACAGGGGATGCATATGTGAATCAGGGCCTTAGTACATGTATTATACACTGGTCTCAACCATTCTGTACTCTCTATTACTCTGAATAGCTAAGTACTTTTTTTTTTAAAACAAAACACGCATTCTAATAGATGAGACTCAGTAAAGCCACTTCATTCTCTTGGAGCAATAATATGTATATAAACATTTTGTCACTGAAAAGAATAGCTCTAGTTTACCACATCCATAGAATGCTCAAACTCTTTTTTTTTAATTAAGTAAAACTCTGTTAAATATTTATAGAATTATTAGCCATAAGTATTAATGCTAAGTTTGGAGTCATACCTACAGGATGAGGTTTTCTGTTTGATTATTCCTAGCAAAAATAATTCAGAGAAAATACTTAAACTTCTTGGGGGGAAAAGCTCTACTTTTCCATCAGCTCTTAGAATGATAAAGCCATGCTGCTGAACACAGAAAAATTAATTGATTTCAGGGGGGTTGTGTGGGGCTTTTTGTGTTGTTGTTGTTGTCTTGTCTTTGAGAGTGCTCCATGGATTATCTTATTTCCCTCTCTGTTCTACACCTCCTCATCCTGTGTGCTGCATCACTTCAGAGCTACTGTTCGCTGGCTGTAGAGGCCTGGCTGAGTTTCCCTCCAGAGCACATCAGTTCTGCACAGTACTCGTACTGCACCAGGCACCAATAAGAGCAAAATCTGTGCAGCTTTTCCAGCTCCTGCTGGCTCAGGAAGCCAGAAATAAACATTTAGGACCTCAGCTGGTGACCTACTGACTTCAATCAAGTTATTCTGACTGTCACCAGTTGAGGATCTGGCCCTTACTTTTTTTAACATTGTTGGCTCTTTGAGCCTTATAGGAAAATACATGCACATGCATTAGCTGAGTAATCAAAAATATATACCTTGAAAGTTTAGGGGGGAATCCTCCCGATTTTATTTTTTAAAGCATTATTGATTTTAGTGCTCGTGAAGGGTATGAGGCTGACAGTGCTAAAGGCTAAAGACGTCTGTCCATAAAATGAACCCCCCAGCAGTGGAAAGTCTCATTAGGGTGGACTGGCAAGTAAGGCATATTTACACACAGTCTTTTGCCTGAGGAGTTGTTTGGAGGGGCCGTGTTTCTTTTCTGAAGAAGGTTTTATTAAGTCCTTTAACTGATACTGACCCAATTTAATAACCAATAAAATTTTGCCTGTGCACCTAGGACTTGATCCAGCTCCTATTTAAGTCAATGGCAAACTTCCATTCACTTCAGTGGGGCAGCAGGAGGCCGTTATAGAGATTTGATTAAAAATCATTTTGAAAATTGAAACAATAAATTTAGTTTGCCAAAATCAAATGGAAACTGCCTAGTTTTGAACTCTGAGGCTGAAATACTATGTTTGTCTTTCTGGCAATGACTAGATAATGAAAAAGAAATCCATTCTAATATACCTTTCCCAGAGGGGGCTTCTAAAGTGTAGGGTTGTCAGTTTTTAAATAATTTAATTGCAGAGGGAAGGAAGGAAACCTTCATACTCCAGCAGCAGTGCCAATGGAAGAGTTTAGTACTAAGGCACTAGTGTAGTACTGCACAGCAGAACTGACACGACTGTATACCCTGTTTTGAATATGCAGCCTTCATACCAAACTGTTTTTGGCATGCTTTCCAAAAGCATTTATGCAAATACAGTATGGTCTGGATATATGGCAAATATTCATTTGTGTTTGTTTCTAATAGATAAACTTCAAAACTTTATGCCAAGAGAGTTTTCAGTGGGAGGGAGTACATATTGGCTCAATATAAATAACTTAAGAAAGTAAAGTCTGTATCTAAATACTAAAATTACATTAGCTCCTTTGTGTAGTGCTTTGCTTCATTGTTTGAACCCTTTGCTGGAAACATTTAAAATGTATTGTATGACATATTTTATTGTTTTGTATTTCCTGCCATTAACTTAATAGTAAGGTTTCTTGGCTAAATTTGCAGCAAAACAGCACGACAGAAAATGATGTTTATAATATCCTTTAGGATTGTGTCAGGTCATTAGAAAGGATAACTCCAGTACTTGTTTGTATCACGGAAGGGGGCTCTCGCATTCAGTGTGGAACCTGGGTTGCTTTACACGTATCTTCTCAAGCAGAAACTATTGAAGGGGCCCATATTCAGGGGATTAATGCTCAGAACCTATCACACTATAAAATGGCTTTTATTTTAAGAGATTGCTTCTAGTTTTGGAGGAACAATTTTGTCCCTACAATTAATTGTGGGCAACAATGAGCGCATTTAGAGAGTGAGCTAACTATCGCTGGCAGGAACAAAAATGACACCACAAAATTGGAGGGCAGGTTGAGGGGCTTAAAAATTGGGACCAATAAAATCATGTTATATAAGGAACGATTCATCATTCCTTATATAACATGGTTTTATTCCCACTTTCTTCAGGTAGTTCACTTTTCTCATCAGACCCTGCAGCCCTTGTGAGTGCACCAGTCACATTGGGTGATAATGGAAGGGCTGCAGGATCAGGCTCCAGGCTGAGGATGGACAAAGCAACAAGACTTGAGCACACACCAGTGCTAGTCTACACTGGGAGATTATATCAGCATAGCTACATCTCTTAGGTGTGTGAAAAATTCACATCCCTAAGAGATGTTTCTATGCCAACCTAACCTCTTGGGGAGGTGGATGACCGACACACATGAGAGAACCCCTCTCATCAGCATAGGTGGTACCTACACCGGCTATGCCATAGCGTTTTATTTGCTGCTCACATTCCAGTGTAGTATAATGTTGAGTATGATGGCCAAAATCTTTAAAAGAGTTGAGTACCCAACTCTCGTTGAGAACAATTTGAAATTTGGCCACTTCATTTGGGTGCTTAAACACCTAAATCGGAGTTGAGCTTTTCTGAAAAAAAAATTAAATTAAATAAAAAAAAATCTAGCCCTGAGCTCTCTCATGTTGACTGGAACTTTGAGCTTCAAAATTGAGCCCCCTGGGCAATATGCCATCTATTGCAGTTCTGACTGGGGCACATGAGAGGATCCTTTCCTCCTGATTAATAGACAACCTCTAACCCCTATTTCTCTGATTGCCTCCATAGCTATACATTTCAGTTCTAGATCCACTACCTGTTGCCTTTGCTGGGTCCTTCTCCCATTCTTCCTGATCAGGACGGGGTATCATACACAGGAAGCCAGTTCTTCAGTTTCCATGGAATTATGCCAGTTTGAACCAGAAAGGACATTGTCTTGATCTTATTGGGGGCAAGACTTGCTTAAGTCATCCCATCAGCTCTTTGGGAGTATATCTGAGTATAACGGCCACACTGAAAGCTCTGTATGTGTTATGTGTCATAAGCATGTGGGAAACCTTTCCTGACTGCTGTAGAGATAGGTTACTGCCCTGAACAGTTAGAATAGATGCTTGTTGCAGAAGTGTGTGAATCCTGTAAAGCTTTAAATGAAATGACAGAATGAACTATCAGGGGGACAGAGGTGGAGTAAACTATTTTGCACCCTCATTGCTTGTATCATGTTTAACATTAAATTGTAAGCTCTTCTGAATAGAGATCACATCTCCTTTTTTTGTCCTGAAGAGCACCTTTTAGGCACTGTAATGACAATGATATAATGCTAAAAACGTGTTTACTAGTGAATGTATGTTTCATTTCCATGCATTTCTTGGAAGTCTACAGAGGATAAGCTATACAGTCTCGAGTTGAAGACATTTCAATCTGTACTTTAAAAAAATGGTGCTCATGAAGTGTGCTATATGACAGCACTAGAAACTAGAGGACTTCGGCTTACTGATGTGTTGTCTACACAGCAAAGTTAGATGTTCATTGGGTAAGGTGAGAATTTCAGCCACTATAGTAACGCTTGTATGACTACCTGTGTGGTTATTATACTGGTACAAGGTGCCTTTTTCTGTTAAGCTTATATTGCTTTGGAAGCTGAATAAAAGAAAGCCCCCCCAAAAGCCACTCATTCTGGAATAAGAGTATCTACACAGGGAGTTATACCTACATAATTACAGTGGTTTAAGTACAGACAAATATACTTGGTGAAACTTTCCCTCATAGACAAACCCTCATACAATAAAGGGAGCACATACTGGAGCTGTACAAACTCCCTCATGATACCCCACAAATATTCTTCAGCTATCATGTCAAGGAACCAAATCTAGTTAGTCCTCCATGCCCATTCAAATCCTTGGCTTCTCTCTGCCACCACGGGTGACAAGTCAGGTTTGAAAATCCCAGTAGTCTCCTATCTGTATCTTAGGTGTCCAAATAACTTTGAAAATTGTCCTCAATTCAGCAGAGAATATAAGCATGTGCTTAACTATGAGCATGTGATTAAGTTGCATTTGCTGAATGTAGGTGGACTTAGGCACATGATTAAATGCTTTGCTGAATATGGATGAACTGCTGAATCCAGATCCCAGTAGGGAGCTAGCCTGGTCACCTTTTGCTGAGTTTTGCAGAGTGGGGGCCTTTACACACAAGTGATCTGCTTTTTCCATTTGGCGAGGGAGGAAAAGACAGGTAGTGTGACAAAGCTCTGTCCTTGCCTCCATGGGTCCCGCGTTTCCTGGCAGATTTCGCTAGCCTCAGAGGCTCACTGTGACCTTCCACGTAACCCTTCTTTCTCTAGAGACGAGGGTCACAGTTTATTGAGCCATTTTCATCATAAGCCAGTGAGGGAGGTGAGGAGAAGTTATTCTTCCTTGCACAGTCTCTGTTGTCTCCCAGTCTCAGTGATTAATCAGGGGGCAAAGGTGTGTGTGGGGGAACCGGGGGCCACCTTCTACTCCAGGCTCCAGCTCAGGGACCCTAATAGTGTCAGCTATGGTAGCTGACCTTTTAGAAACATGATATGTACAATTCCCTGGGCTACTTCCCCCACAGCAGCCCTCACTTCCTCAAGCTCCACTTCACCCTTACTTCAGGGCCTCCTTCCTTGTGCCTGATATGGTGTGTACTACTCAGCCTCTCCAACCGCGCAACTTCTTCCCACAGCTCCTGACATGCACACCCACCTGACTAACTGGGAGGTTTTTAACTAGTTTCAGCCAGCCCCTGATTGGCTTCAGGTGTCCCAATCAACCTAGCCTTCTCCCTGCCTTCTGGAAAGTTCTTAATTGGCTCCAGGTGTCTTAATTGACCTGGAGCAGCTGCCATTTCACTTATCTTGGTACCAGGGATTTGTTTAGCCTGGAGCTAATATATCTATCTCCTACTACTCTTCCATAGCCATCTGGCCTTGCCCCGTCACAGTAGATATTTCTGCCTTGTCTGGGATCAGCAAAAATCTGCTGGGGTTTTGATGCCTCTTGCCAGAAGTGACCATAACTATTTATCTTGTTTGGATATTTTTGTTTGCTGCATTTTTCTGCTAATTTGGTGTTTTGCTTTTTCAACCCTGAGGTCGTGAATAGAACCCTTTTATTTAACTGGATTCTAAGCACACCGTTCCCTGCTCCCCGCCCCGCTTCTGCTGAAAGCTGCCTGATGAGCTGTATTTTTTGCCCACACTTCCTTTCCCTTACTCTATGAACTATTATTCTTACTTGCTATTTGACTGATTGCCACCTATAAGAAACAGAATTCTTTTGGAATCTCTAAAAGGTTCTGAAAACTTTCTGCCTAGAACAAACTATCGCTTGCCATAGAAGTGCAGAAACTAGCAGGGCACAGCTAATATAACTGCTGCATACCATTCAGTAGGTTGTTCTACAAGTTATATTTTGTAGAGTTCATCTCAAACACCTGTTGACAAATTTAATTGAGTTAGTTACAAAAAAGGATATCGAAATTATTTAAGAGGGAGGAATAATTTCCTACATTGTGAGGGAATAGCAAAAAGTTTTTGCTAAATAAGTAAATATTGCTTAGCCATTTCCCTGAACAGTCATGAAAATAATATTCCAGAATAGCTGCGGAAGACTTATACACATGATTCTTCCAATTAGAAGGAATTATTACTATATAAGGTTGTCTATTTTAAGGAAGCTGGGAACACATAAAACTACTTAATGTGTTGGAAGGTACGTTTTGTGCAGGGAGGTACTGTTTGACATTATTCATTGCAATACTAAAATGAAAAACAAAATGTGCAAAATGCTAGGCTTATAGGGGGCCTGGTGCCTAGACAACCAACATGGTTTTATTCACATTCTCAGTGATTCAGGTCTATATATGTTATTGAAATTGTTCTTCAATTTGAAGTATAGGGTTGAGTTACAGAACGTGCACAACAGGTTTTCATGTAATTGATTATTAAACATATGGTACCATAAGCAACGTTTACTTTATGTATTATTTCAGTGGACAAACTAATTAGATAATGGGATCTGGGCTGACTTTGGCTCCCAGATGTGTGCTACCTGTCAGAGATTATATGGGGTGCTTCTGGTTATTTAAGTGATCACAATTATAATAATCCAAAAATCCCACCATTAACATGTATATATGCCTGAGCTGAGTAAACATCTGATCATCATGCAGTCACATGATTGAGAATTGCCAGATGTTGCTATTTCATACAGTCTTACAAGTTCTGCTTAACTGAATGTGGAGGCAGTTACATTGTTGAGAAATATATGTTAGTTGTGGTGCTTTTTCTTAGTGGAAGCTGTTGCATATCATGCAGCAAAGTTTGTTACTGCTTTAATCTTTCTGATTAAATTATTTCTTACAGAACTACTTACTGCCTACAGGATATCTATACATGTAAATCAGAACAAGAAGTACATAGTATCAAAAATATTACAACTGTCTGCCCCCCCTCCCCAATTCCACATCTTGCTATCTGTTACTTCCACTCCTTATATCATGTCTGAATTTAGACTGTAATCTCTTCAGGGCAGCCACCATGTGTATCTATATATCTGTAAAATATCTAGCCGATTGTGGATGCCCTAAAATAATTAATTATGAAGTAGGATACACTTAAAATACTTTTTCTTGCCTACATTAACCTTCCTAGGAATTCTGCCATCAGTGGGAAACTTTGTACATTATGGGTTCCAAGAGTGCTTCACAGTGGGGGATAGCTGTAATAAACTGCAGGGGTGGGAGAAGGCTGCCACTGTGAAATCTCCAGCCAGATTTGAAAGAAAGACTTTTGGTGCTGATCTGAACCAAATCTACAGTCTGAACTAGAGATGGACCCAACCCAAAAATCTGTCTAGAAATACCTCTGAAAGTTGGGCAAGTAACCCAGTCTATTTAGGTTTTAGATCAGAGGTGGGTAAACTACAGCCCGCGGGCCACGTCTGGCCTGCACGACCATCCTGCCTGGCCCTTGAGCTCCCAGCCAGAGAGGTTAGCCCTCAGTCCCTCCCCTGCTGTCCCCTCTCTCCCGCAGCCTCAGCTCGCTGTGCTGCCAGTGCTCTGGCCCGTCACTCCTGCTGGGCAGCACGGTGGTGTGGCTGGCTCTGACCAGGTGGTGTGGCTGCAAGCTCCTGCTGCTTTGAGTAGCATGGTAAAGGGCGGGGAGAAGGGGGGCAGTTGGATGGGGCAGAGGTTCGGGGGGGGCGGTCAGGGAACAGGGAGCAGGGGTGGTTGGATAGGGGTGGGGTCCCTGGGGTCCTATCGGGGGGGGTATGGATAGGGATTGGGGCAGTCAGAGGACAGGAAGCAGCGGGGGGTTGAATGGGGGTGGGGTCGCAGGAGGTCCCGGGAGGGGGCGGTCAGGGGACAGGGAGTGGGGGGGTTAGATTGGTCAGGTGTTCTGAGGGGGGCAGTCAGGGGGCAGATGGGGGCAGGGGCCAGGCTGTTTGGGGAGGCACAGCCTTCCCTACCCAGCCTTCCATACAGTTTTGTAACCCCGATGTGGCCCTTGGGCCAAAAAGTTTGCCCACCCCTGTTTTAGATAGTGCCTGTCACTACCATTTCTAAACTAGACCCAGATCAGAATAGAAACAAAAATCCTGGAATGAATGCCCCCCAATTTTTATTTTTTTTTAAATCATCTGAATTTTACAGTTTGGGCCTGTTTCTGCTTGGAACATCTTGAATCTTTCCATTGACTTCAGTGATGATAGCATCAGGCTCTAGATTGTGACAAAGTTATCAGAGTCTTCTATTTTTCAGGGTCATCAGACTAACTTTACCAGAAGCTTTCTGAGTTCATGGGATCATTTGTGACTCAAACAATGATGTGATTTACAAACTTGTATTATTTAGCGGGGGGAGTTTCAAACAGTCACAGTTAGGAGTTTCCTCTAGTAAACTGTACAGCAATTGTGAAAAGCAACCTAGTGAATCTAAATTAAACTAATATGAGAGGACACTGGGTGCTTTTATACTACACTGGAGAGAACAAGGCAAAGGAGTTAATAATTAGGTCTGGGAAGATCATCCTTGTGGCCTGTCTTTTTTTTTTTAAATGTCATTACATGACTAAATGAAGCATTCAAATGCATTCACTGAAATAATGGTGGCAAAATGGTACAACTCTTGTGTGTCACTCAGTTGTTGTTTTCTTCAACTGATGATTAGCATAGCTGTCCTGGAAAAAGTTGCATTGATCAGAATTAACAGACTCACACTTGGTGTTATTGATTGAAATTAAAATTAGAGCCGCGGCGAACTGTTCAAATCAGACTTGAACTTGGGCCCTTTGGATTCCTCCTTAATCAGCTTTGAAGAACAATTAAGAGCAAGCATGGTTCATCAGCTTCTGGACCATGCAACGAAAATGAAGGAACAGCAGTTGAGCCACATTTTGGGAAAATCTTAGTTGAAATTGAAAAGGGTGGGGAAGAAGCTAGAGGTCCAAGTGACAAATACTTTCTTTCCAGGCATTCCAGACCAAGAGTGAGTAAACCAATTTACATAAGATAGGAACCAACCTGAAATTTATCCCAAACCTTGAACCCCTTAAAGCATTTGAGGGTTGAAAATGATCTGTGTAGCTTCCCCCCTTCACTTCATTTTCATGCACTTGTGTGCGCCAATCAAAGCTGGAAAGGAAACTGCTACAATATTGTGCATTTTTCAAAACAGGAGGAACCGTCTCTGGTGTACATCCTCTCCCTATGTCAGAGTCATGGCTACATTTCTGCAAACTGCTCAGAACAGGTCACCTATTGACACTGTCCCATGTAGCTTGCTGCTGCTCATTCACTTGCTAAAAAATGTTAAAGCTTCTGCTAATAGGTTTCTAACAAGTGAAAAGTGAACCTCCAAAATGAGGCTGATCCTGCAAGGTAACAATAGCCTCTCCCGTGTTCAATGGGAGTTCAGCAACCCCACTGGATGCAGCACAGTGTCTAAAAACAGGGTTTAGATAAGTATAGCAAAGTTCTTGAAGCTACAAAATGTGGTAGAAATCTCCCATGAACAGACTTCTCTGAGATTTCTGGTCCTACTAGCTTCTGAAATACTTTTGTGCAATGCTGCTGTCTGTGTAAGAGAGGGGAACAGTTTGCTACACAATTAGCCCCCTCTGCTATTTGATATGAAGTAGCTTTATAGCCTCACTTCAGGTTGCTCTGCACCCAGTCGGAAGGGCAGAGGGTGAGAAGAGGTGGCGGGGGGAAAAAAGAAGCCAAGATACATGAAGAGTGTCACCGGGTAAATATGTAGATTCACTAAAAAGCATTAGTCACTAAAGGCCAAATTCTGTCCTTGGATATGTCCAAGGAATTTCCATTGACTCCTACCAGAGTTGTACAATGTGTATCCAAGAACTAAGTATGGTCTTCAACCAGGAGGAGTGGAAACTGATGATATCTGAAAAAGGGTAGGTAAAATTGAAAGCCTAGTGTGGACACAATCATACCAGTACAAAGATGCTTTATACTGGTTTAGATGTTTTATCACAAGTATCTTTACGATAGTATGCCCAGTGTGACTTTGCCAGCCAGCCAGCACCCGCCCCTTCTATGGCTTTGCAAGGTAGCATGGTGACTTTGCCTCAGTTTTCCTACTCCACCACTCATCTAGCTCTGTGCCAGATGGATTCTCCTTATGACTGTAGCTGGTTTGTTACAATGCCTTGCAGGGCAATAAACAATCAGTCCAATAGACCAGAAGTCCTATGTCCCTAGGAATGGGTAAATAATCCCAGCCTGCAAGAGAGTCCTGACCACTTTGCTGGGGATGGTTGGAGAACTCAGACCCTCCCATCCACACACCCCTCTGGATTCCAGCCCAGGAACCCTGTATTAAGCAGCGAGGACCAGTTCCTCCCAGTCCCTTGCTGCTGCCCACTTCCCCTCTCTTATAGGCTTTTTCCAGACTCAACTTCTCCTCTCAGTAGTCTTTCTAGGAACCATCCTCTCCTTTGAGCTGCAGCCTTCTTATCTCCCAGCTGTTGCTGGCCCAGCAATTAGCTGTAGCTGAGGAGATAGCAAGCGTACCTATTAACCCCTTAGTGGCTGTGGAAGAAAGGGGTCTATACTTGGTATAACTGTGTCCACACTGGCAGACTGTTCCACTAAAGTGGTTTCAGATTGACACAGTTAAAGCAGTACATAAACTGTGTGCTGACCAGCCCTCAGAACCAGTTCATAGTAAAGATCCTGCTGTCAAAGCCTTTAGGAGCATCACTGGTCAGAAGTGAGACCTATTTGCATGCATGCCTTGCTAAGGGTTAGACCACTCTAGGGAATGTCCAAGGTGAAATCCATTTGCCATTATACAGCCTGTGTAAATGAACTGTGTGTGTGAGAGAGGATGGATGCTCCCTTCTCCCATCCAGGTCACTCCACTACTGTGTCCTCTTTTACCCCTGTGGCAGCACTATCACAGATCCATGCCCCAATACCTTAAAATGCTTTTGCAGTAGGTCTTGGAAGATCAGTATTATAATGGAGGTGCGACTCCCTGTAGTGACTTCCTGCAGCCAACTGCCTGTTTAGCAGAACCATGCTGGTCCCACTGGGTTCAGAATCTTTCATGCCTTCAGAAGGGTCAGACGTAGGGATTATTCTCTATACAGATTCCTGGGTTCCTGAATGGAAAAATGGAACAAGAAAAATAGATTTGAAAAGCAACATAATTTCCCTTTGATTCAGTGACACAGATGTACTTCCCAAAAGACTGGTCCTAGGGTAGACCCTCAGGCGCCAGCTTCCAGGGAGCACCAAACTGTTATACGGCTCTGCTGATTGGCCAGCCATTTTGGGATGGGGGAGAGGTTGATCCACTGCTAAAGTGAGGAAGGGAGGGAAGCTGAAAACATTTTCCATCCGGCCGACAAAACGGCTGGGGCTTCTCCTGACTTCCCATGCGTGCTTGAAGGGATGTTTTTTGTATGGGTTTGTGCCTTAAGTCACACTCACACTGAAATAGTATGAATCACGTTAATTCTGTAGAGCAACTATAAGAAGACTGTTCAATAAGGATTAGAGAACTGAGGTCAAAGAGGGTTGAGTATAAGTGGGAGACACAAGCTGTAGAGAAGAATTCCCTAGTTACACATAGCTACTTTATTAATGAACATATCCAGGTTTTTAATAGAAAGATAAGTTTCAGGGCAAAATAATGGAGAAAGGGAAACTGAGCTCTGACTTTTCATTTTAATTTATTTTTGTGTATAAAAGCAATGATTTGTGACTTTTTAAAGGCTATCCAGTTCTTAACATGAGTAATTCCTAGGGAAACTTGAGAGGGTACTCACAGTTGCTACAACACAAAATGTCAAAATGGCCCTTCCTCCCAGAATTAGATCAGTTAAAGTGCGGCCAGCAAAGACATAGCCATTATCTTAGACAACATGAGTCAGATTGTCTTTTTTTCAGGGGAAGAAAAGCAGCACATTAGATGACATTCCTGTTTTGTTGCTCACAGTGCTCTCAGTCACAAAATGACTTCGTTATTATTATCATCAGTGACACCAATTCTTTAAACGATAACTTACCATAATGGAATTTTGAGCTGTGTAGGACAAATAGCTGTGTCTTTAAAAAGATAACCTGAAGTAGAGCCAAAAAAGCACATGCAATAACCATTGACTTCAAGTGGTATGGTTCACATGCATCCTGCAGCAGAATTTGACCAATATTTTCATGAACTAATTCAATACTATCCACGTGAGTATTTTTGTATTTGTTGGTTTTGTTCCTGTGCATGATTTCCTGTTCTTAATCTTAGCTCAATCCCTTCAAAAGATGCCTAGTGCTGGGACCCACTATGTCACAGATCACAGCAGACACTCATTCTGATATTATCCTCCATGACTAATGTGATGTCAATGTCAGACACTTCCTCTGGATTATTTTTCTTTTCACTAAGGGCTTCTGAAAAAGGCACAGTGTATGTGAGTGAAGGAATAGATGGAGTGAATTCCATTTCCTGTTCTCTTTGTATCTCATTTCTTTGAGCTTGTATTTGACCTTACTCTGGGAGTGGGTGCAGATCTAGCGGGAAATATTACACTGATGATTTTTGTTTTTATAGCTGCCACTTCCTTAATCTCCATGAGCACAAGTATTTGTAAATTGCTCCTTTTAACTCTGTAGAAACTAAAATGTTCTGTTTTCTTATGTAGGCAAGCTATGCTTGCTCTTAAAATAAACTGTGAGGATCTAGCACTATTTTGGAAACTGTCCATAGTGAAGTTTCTTTAACTCAATGGCTGCAACAATAGCTGAAGAGTCTACAAAATAATCAAAACAATAATAGAAACACCAAATGAAAAGGAAAGTCCATCTTTTATATTAATATAACTAAATATCAGGGGTGGCCAAACCATGGCTTGCGAGGCAAATGCAACTCTTTTACACTTTAAAGTGCGGCTCGTGGATTCCCCCCAGACCTCCCCCATTCTCCACCTACCAGACTGGGGGGAGCTCGGGACCTCCGCCTCACAGTGGGGTGGTGGGCAGGGGTTTCTGCCAAGCAGGAAGGGGGGTATCAGGGCTTCAGCCCTGTAAGGCATTCCTGCTGGGGCTTGGGGCTTCAGCAGGAGCAGGCTGAACCCCAAACCCCAGCCAGCGCCTCCCACGGTGCTGAAGTCCCAAGCTGCAGCAAGTATGCCCCAGCTCTCAAACGTCTGAAGATTGCCATATGCAGCTCAGAGAGTCAGTAAGTTTCTCCACCCCTGCTATATATGCCAAAAGCTTGCTACAGGGGTGAAGTATTTTGAATGGCAAGTAGGTATTTTAGGGGGATAGGCTAATCTGTTTGAACCGTGTGAGTTATTAAATTAAATCTGTAAAATGGTAGTTATTTCATGTCATCTTATATATTCCAGATGTTTGTCATCATCATGTTCAATATTTTGCTTTTGTTAATTTTAGAAAATGCTTTAGACTAGTTATCACTTTTGCAGCTGGAGTATGATTTGAACAATATACAAATTTATTCCCTGTAGCATTTCTACATGTTCTTCCTTCCTTCTATTTCTATTGCTCTCTTTTCTTTCATACCAAAATTATGAACACAAGCTGAACATTTAAAATTCCAGTGTTTATTTATTATAGTAAGACTAGATGCAATGGGGCATCTCTCTCCCCTATGTATCGCCCCTGAAGTCAATGGAACTTCACCAGAAGAGTTTCTTGGCATATTTTCTCCAGTTAGAAAAATATATGTATGATAGGAACAAAGGGAGGTTACTGGATGTTATGGTTATGATGCAACAATGAAACCTGAGCCAACTATGAACAGCATATTACCCTTCAGAGATGTAGTTATCTTATAGCAGATGTCAAATATTTGACATCCATAAATATATAAAAGTCAGTGATGATTCCATAACAACAAAAATTCAGAGGAGTGTTTAAGGAAGTTAGGCATCTAACTACCTTGGAGGATCTGGGCCTAAATGGCTCACAAAACTTTGTCCCATTAGTAGCCTGAATTATCCAATTACCCACCCAAGAGCCTAATCCTGTAAGGAAGGCATAATTTAGTCATAACTTTGGAAAGGCCCTGTGGAGTCTGACTTCTAAGAGTGACTGACTGCTTCTTTGTCTTCTATGTTTTCCTAAGTGTTGTAAAAAAAACAACATGACATGGTGTAGTATTATCTTTTTGTTTTTGTTTTTTAAAATGAGGTCGTTTGTACATGCTCAGGTCCAGTTACAGAAGGTGTGGGAAAGTAACTTTCACACTACCTCCAAAGTACTCTGGTAAACCACCTCTTTTCTGAGAAGGAGAGATTAGGGGAGTGGCTAAGTCTGAGCATTTGTTAGCTGTGACAATACTGTTGGTAAATGATGGAGACATCTTTTGTATCCATTACAAGTTGATATCTAGATTGATGCAGCAGTTAGATCGCTGAACAAGGGCAGCAAGGTGTTGCAGTCCACTCTCCCCAGTCTTTTCATTGTGCATTCCTACACCTGTTTGACCATCTGCTTTGCTGCTCCACAGTTACACTCTGAGGACTGGACTAAGACAAATTTCTGTTTTGTGGCAGCACTTTGGGAGTTCCTGACAGCAGCCTGTTAAACCTAGTCCAGAAACTGCCTCCCAGGTTACAAACAGGTGGATGTAAATTAGGGCTTCTGAACTTCATCAGTGTGCTTGTCTCTGTACCTCAGAGTTGCTGTGACTCTGAGAGGATGTGGCAGTAGACACAGTAGGGATGACCGCTTTCTCATGGCATCCCCTGTGAGTAGTGCCAAGCAAAATGAAAGTAGACACAGGTTTTGATTCTAAGCAACAATCAGCCCAAATGAAGGCCCGTGGTTGCCTGCCATGCTGTATTGTTTGTCCCATCCATCCCATTGTTGTAGTATCTATAGGGATGGGCTATTGTCCACCATGGGATGCAATGAGGAGTAAAACCTCATTTCATTTAGTACTATGTTTTCATAAAGATGCATTGTGTTATACTCCTAAAACTGGCAACTATGCAACTACCTTAAACCATATCACTTTGTGATCTCGTAAGCATTGCAAGGTCTCTCTGCCATGGGAAAGCTGAAGTGCTGCAGAAATTAATGTTATTCATACAGTAGGTGGCACTGTTTCTGCTGAGTTAGTACTGACCCAGTGTCCCCACATGGTGCCAGAAAGAACTGCGCTGCTAGAGGTGCTATATTTCAGGTGAAATATAAAACTGATGTCCTGACTATTCTTGGTCATTTGCTTTTATTTATTTATTTTTGCAATGGTTGGGCTATTAATCTTTGTGTCCCAGCCAAATGCCAACTTTGCAACTACATTAAATTCTCCCTATTGTTTAAGTTTATCTCCTACAAACCATGTTTTACAGTGCTGCAGTTAGAGTGGCTGCATTTCAATAGTGTGTGAAGTGGTGCCTACATATAGGGGCTGTGTATACGCCTCTAGCACAGCACTGTGAAATCCAGGACCGAATCTGGCCCAGTCAGTAAAGCACTTTGGAATCATTCAGGAGTAATGGAACCATATAACTGTATGGAAATTATTATGGGAGGAAGGTAACTAAATAAAACCCTGTCAAGTTACTAATCGAAAAAAATACTTCAGATTCTCACATTCTGGAACTAATGTAAGAGTTGTTAAAAATGGCTAAACTAATTTTTTTTTTGGCTTTTTCCCAAAATGACATAGCTCCCTGGATTTGCTTATAAATTCAACTTTTAAACTTTGTGACTAGTGTAACCTTTGTAATTCAACAACGTTCCCCCTGATGTTTTGATTAATTTACTTTAATTATATAGAACTCTACTGTAGCTCCTTTGGTAATATAAATCCATGTTACAAAGAATTGTGTTACCTCAACCTCTCAATTAACCAATAGTGCCAGTGGTTTGTTGCTAGATTGGTGGGAATATTACTTGAAAAATCCATCTTTAGTTCTGTAGTATTAAAGAACCACCAGTTCATGTTTAATTAAATTTTTAGTAAGTTTGTAACAGAGTTTCTTCTATCAATCCTTATTACAGATCATCTTTAAATAGAATGTACAATAAAATATTTAAATATATATGCATAAATACCCCCATTATAGGATTAAAATTAATATCAAGATAAAATCCTGTTTTTCACTACAAGAACCAGGTGTTAAGAAAGCTTGAATGTAGCATTGTAGTATTGCAACTCTTGTGGTTTTATCGTGAATATTGTGGTATTTGCAATTTTCTTTAAAGCCACAGCTACTGGAATCAGGTTATCTGCAAATTGCAGCTCTCATTTTAAAAAAACAGTAAGTTTCTAGTCCTCCTAGTAGCCGAGAAAAACTTGAAAGTGTGAACTCCATGTGATGCTATACGAGGTGGCAAAGAAAAAGAACCCCAAAATGTATTAGTTTTTAAATATCTTTTTAAAGGCAGTTTCATGACTTTTCAGGGCCCGGTCCATGGTTTTCAAATGCTTAGGGTTGGCAATACTGTTGTTGCACTCTTCACCATCACTATGGGCAGACAAAAGAACAAAACTTCCAATACTATCAGTTTTCCGTAGACTAGTTTTCTGACTTTATAGGTCTGTGGGGAAAATCCCTACTCAGTTCTTAAGGTGCTGCAAGAGAGCAAGAACTCTGCTTTATTGTGTGTCTGACTTCAGCTGGCTGTGCACAATAAAAGCTTCCCAGTACTCTACTCAGATTCACTGTCCTTAAAGGCACAAGCCCTAACACCAGTGCCACATTGCCTGTCCACATTTTCTCACCTCCTTGGACAGGACAGCCAAACAGATAGATGAGAGGAGGGAGAGCCTGGTATCTGGGCCAACACATGTTTTTTTCCACAGGAGGGAAGGAGGAAGGGAAAGTAGATCCAACCCTGAGTTGCTAGCACTTTCTGCTCCCTTATCTCCAACCTCTGCTCCTAGGAAAGGGGTATTGGCTCATCTTACTGTCTCTTCCTCCTACCCTGAAATGATAGTTAGCTTCTTAGAGGAGTGGGGAAGGCAGGACTGGAGCAGAGCTAAGCAGAAATATTTTTCACAGAAATAGAGGGAGTAGAAAGAACCCAGCAACTCATAGCTGATTCTCCTCTCTATTCTACTCCCTCCACTCCTGTGAAAAGCCTGTCATCCCAACTGTTCCCTCCCTCTCTAAGGAAAACCCATAGTCAACAACGCGCTGGGCCCTTGAGGAAGATCCTGCCTGGGATGCTCTAGCAGGCTTTATGGAAGGGGTCCCATGTCCTGGCTTCTAAGGTTTTGGAGCTAACCCCTCAACAACACCGGTCCAGCAGGTGGGAAGGAGGGTCAAGAAATCCCCAAGGCTGGGATAGGGCAATATTGACGCCACCAGCCTTTTCCATTCCTGGCCTGGGAAAGTATGTGAGGAGGCTTTTGGGAAAAGAGGAGGGCAGAGGAATTAAAATGAGGTGAGGGGCTCTGATGAGAAATGCGTGCATGGGTGGGGGAGAAACTGAATTAATAGGTGAGAGCAAAGCCAAATTAACTGGTCTGTGTGTGATGGGGCCAAAAAGTAACGGGGGGGGGGGGAAAGGTATAAAATGAAGTGGCTGGTATGTAGTGTGGGAAGGCAGAATTAATTGGCTTGTATGTGGTGAGGCAGTACTAATAGATAAGCCTAGTAGGCAGGATACTAATTGGTCAGTGTGTAGTGGGGAGCAGTATTTTTTGGTCACTGAACGGTACAGCTCATCACAAGATGTTTTTTGCCCCCTGCAAAAACTTACAATAAAAATGAAACAAGGGTCTTATCTCCACATATAGGTCGTTCACAGCACACTGCGGTCTGAATATCTTCCACAAGCCACAGACTAACTATGTGAACCCTGTTCATGCACATTAACAGTTTGCTAATGTGCTTTGATCTATTTTTGAAACTGGACTGAATCAAAGCACATTAATGAACTGTTAATGCATATGAGCAGGGTCCACATGGATAGTTGGTCCACGGCAGGAGAGTGAAGGGTAGATGCAAATCCCAGCTTGCCATGAACTAAGTGTTTAGACAAACCCAAAGTTCATTTTCTCTGGAAAAAAATGACTTTTTAATACAAAAAGTTTTTGGCAAAACACCAGAAATGTTTCAGGGTTTTCTTTTTCGGCAAAGAAGTTGAAACTCTTCATGGAAAGCAGACACATTTTGTGAAAAAAATTGTTTAGTTAAAAACCCAATTTTCCCTGGAAACATTTGACAGAAATTTTTCAACCAGCTCTAGTGCATGGTGTTGACAGTAAGATTTTTTTTCTAAATTTGTGAGAGGAAACATTGTTTTGGGGCAAGAAAGGATGCAGGAGTGGGTGAAGGATGGAAAGATGTACAAAGCAGTCTCTTCTTCTTGCCCCTCACTGTCTTAATCGCTTACCTAAACTCCACTGTCCTCCAAATCCATTCCCTCTCCTTGTCCAGACTCTCACTATGTTTCCACACCCCATGGCCATTTTCTACCCCATTTTATAATACGAAAGTGGGTAAGATCAATGAGGGTTAAGGGGCAATGGTGTAGAGGGATACAGCACATATAACCTCACCCCATGCAGGAGAGGAGCCAATGAGCTTTGCAACACCTGCTCTTCTCTTCAGGGGAAGAGGAACCAGGGTGCCCTTCAATTCCCATTTGCACCCAGAGGGTGTGGTACCAGGGTGTCCTGATCCCATCTGGAGCCTCTAGGCATTACTGGAATACAATTTCATTAAAAATAATTGCACGATGGAAAAGATAATGTTGTCGTTAAACCTAGTCCTGTGCTATCAGGGGTTCTATTGCACAATAAGGCATTTTAACCTTCTGCCCCTCAATTCCCCCATCTGAAAATGGAGAAAATAGTTTCCTACTTCTCAGATTCATTAATGTTGCAAAGCACTCAGCTCCTGCAATGGATTTCCTATAAGAAAGCAACATATTTTTAATGGCTAAGTCCACCCCTATATGGTATTGCTTAGGCAAAGTTAGGAAAGCAGAATATTATTTATTAGTAGCAAAGTTATAAGTACAGTAGTTACAAACACCAGAGTTATGAACTGACCAGTCAACCATCACCTCATTTGGAACCACAAGTACGCAATCAGGCAGCGGCAGAGACACAACCCACCGCAACAAAAAAAAATGCAAATAAAGTACAGTACTGTGTTAAATGTAAACTACTAAAAAAAGGCAAAAGCAGCATTTTTCTTCTGCATAGTAGTTTCAAAGCTGTATTAAGTCAATGTTCAGTTGTAAACTTTTGAAAGAACAACCATAATGTTTTGTTCAGAGTTACGAACAACCTCCATTCCTGAGTTTGAACAGTTTGAAATAATCGCAGTTAGCGATGAACATAGAGGCACATTAACCCAATTAAATACATACTACACTTATATGGTGAGAAGTTAAAATTACATCTATTGTGATACACTGTGGTCTCCATCACAATAACTGTCAGAAAGTTACCACACAGTAGTATGAAATAACACAGTAACTTCCCTCCATGCCAAGGACTGGAAACTGCTGTGGTATCTGAGATACTATGGTGTGATAACTTTTGCCAGAAGTTAATCCTTTAATAGCCATTGCTGCGGTGCTTTAACTGGTGGCCACATATTATTAAACAATTTTCACTACACCATACAGATTGCTTGTTTAAAACACTGAATAAAATAAAATTAAACAAAACTTCCAAGCTGTGATGTTGATAAATGCACTAAACAAGGTGTTCTCTTGAAATTTCACATGTGTAACTTGTACAGTATCTATGCATGTATGTACATACACTTTAAAGCAACATATTAAACAAAGAACTATAGTTATGCATGTTTTTGTAATCCAAATAAAGTAGGTAGTGTTTTTATAACTATCAAGTCTTGGGTTATGGAGAATGTCTTCAAATAGAAATGGAAAGAGTTTTATCACTACAAACAGGTCTAATTCCCATAAAAGGAAGTTGTTTCTTTTTTCTTCTGCTTCTCTGGAGAACTGGCTACAAAGTGGGAATTGTTATGGTATGACTCATTTGCAGAGCACAGCTACAGAATAGAGAGTTCAGATAGGATTTTAATAAGATAGAGCCAGATTAGATTCTGTATTGAGCATGACGGTGGTAAATTTTAAAGAAGAAAATTTTATAGATTATAATTTTTCTCTAAGACAAAACTGATCTAACTTTAACTCTAGTCTTAGTTTTACTTACCAAAATTCTATTCTGACAGGCAGGGCAGCTGGAACAATTTGTATTGTGGGGGTGCTGAGAGTCAGTGAACCAAAGTGTAAACCCTGCATATAATGGAAACCACGTCAAGTCAGGGGGTGCTGCTGCACCCCCAGGACTCCTAGTTTCAGCATGTATGCTCACAGGCAAATTCTCATTGCATTGCTCTGCTCTGTCAGAGTTAGTGTTGGGATTCTATAGCTGGCAGTATAAAGCATTAAGTTCCAAAAGAGAAGAAAAAAATACAAATACAATATATTCAGGAACAAAATAGCTCACTCAGCTCTGCCTAGATATTGCAACACTTTTTCTGTACTTCATACACTTTAGCTTCCTTGGAACCCCTACAAAACCTAAACAGGATGGGTCAAATTCCAATCTTTTCTTTTTCTACAGAAACAAAGTAATTTCATTCTAAATTACATAAACCATACAAACCAGCATGCTGTATCAAACAAGTGCTACATTAAAATACATTTGTCATTTTCTCCCCAGCAGATTTCTCGCCTGCTGTAATAGCCAGGGCATAGGCAGTCAAGCCAATAATGTCCGCTGGGCTGGGGTCAAAGGGAGGAGTCGAGATTAGTTACCAAGTTGAGTCAGGAAACTGTTACCAACATCAAGCTCCACCAGGGTCAAAGGCAGATCAAAAGACAAGGTCTATATCAGTAACAAACCAGAGTCTGCATTTTTGCTCTGAGGGCTCAGGGGACCCACTTTCTGGTATAAATAGTTGGTGTGGACCAATCAGGCAGCTGGAGCATTCTGTCATTCTGGCCTCTTCAGGCAGTACTTCCTACAATGCATAACCATCCAGTAATTGTCAGCTAGTGCTGTGGCTGGCTCCCCAGCAGTAGTGTAGAGCACTCAGTCTCTTAGGAACCTGCAACCCAGGGTTCTAGACCTGTGGGTCCTTACACCTGCTGGCTAATTGACATGGTGGTAAAATTAATCAGCAGTCACCAGAACTTCCTCTCCAGTAGGGCTTCCTCAGGCATCACCAGAGCAGCTATAGTGGTAGAAGCTTTGGTAAGATTTTTTCCCTAAAATTCTCTAATATAAACAAAGCCTATATGACCAAGTCTCCCAAATGGCATCACATTGCTTCCCCATTTTTGTTGTCTGGCCATTGGCAGCCTATCAGGGTCAGCTGGGACAGTGGCACAGGGCAGAACTTCTTAACTCTTCAATACAGCTCAGTATTATACTACAGAAACTGCTGGCATAGCATGGTGTGACTCTAAAGAGACATTAACATATATTTCAGCTTACTTCAGTGTGTCATCCAAGATGAGAGTCTGATCAGAAAGAAGACAGGTGATGAAAAGGGAACAGGGTTCCTTGGCTTTTCAGATACTATATTAGATTTTACTGGGACAGAATTTTGTGTCTGAACTCAGGTCAGAATACTTAGCAAAGTCAGAGACAAATTCTAATTTTCATTAGCGCAACCCCAGTAATACTCTAATTCTTCAGTGGGAAAAGGGAGAATTTGGCCCTAAGGATCATGAGATTGAGTCCTAATAGGACTCATGTTTATCCCTATTAGGAATGCATATGGGAAGTGTGTGTGTACTATATTTTAATTTATATATATTATATATATAATTATAAGGTGAGTGAGGTAATATTTTTTGGACCAAGCTCTGTTGAGCAAGAGACAAGCTTCAAGTTTGTTTCTTTCACCAACAGAAGTTGGTGCAATAAAATATATTACCTCACCCACCTTCTCTCTCTTTTTTTAAGGTGCAATACCCAGAATTGGGAGGGAGCATGCTAACTTGTATCTGAAGTACATCATGCCAGCCAGCTGAGAAGTGGAATTTATCTAACTTTGACATTAGCTGTTTGCTTATTTCCATTCAACCAAGAGGTGTTTGTGTACAGTACATTGAATCTGAACAGCAATGGTTTTTTACATATTCCTCTCTTAAAATACCTGAATGTTCAGATAATATATGCATGCAATAGGCCAGGAGGTTGTGATAATGAGCCCAGTTATAGATCTGCTAAACGGTTTATAAAAGCTCTTGGATAAAAATATCTATTTAAAGTGAGAGATTAGAGGGGCAAAAATCCTTATCTTGGAGTGTGTTTGCCAAGACTCTGTAGAAGCCATCTGGAAAGAAGTACAATACACTGAAAAAAACCATTTTGTATTAAAGTTAAAGAACCTCCCAAGGAAGTAAGAACTGATGGCATAAGTCTGTTGGGTCATAACTGGTCAGTTTCTCACTGTACAATCAAAACAAATCTCTACTCTGTAAACATTTTGCAATTACTTCGTTTTAAACAAAGTTCATAATTTTAAATGTTCCTTCTCAGTCCCACACAAAAAGATAGGTATATCTGTAAGTTTTTTAATTGCTTTTTCACAGTGCGTATATACTGTGGAGAAGTTTACTATATTTATCACATCTTAAGACATACCTATTTATATCATTAAATATTCAGCAGCTGCAATGTTTTAATTTTGTTGTGAACATATGTATCTAATATTGGCCATGTGGATCAATTAATGTCTCCTAAAGCATCAGTGGGATGATTTACAAAAAAAATAGTTTTTCTTTGATTTAGCATTAAGGAATTTTCCCCTCCAGTGTTCCCTCTGGGCTTGATCCAATTTACCCTGAAGTCAAGTAGAAAGGACTCTACAGATTTCAATGGGAGTTGGATCAAGCCTGCTCTGTGCACATTTAGAAAGCTGGAATGAACAATATTCTGTTAAAATCATCCTGCGCCCAGCTTCCCACTCTTTCAAAGATTACAGGAAAATGTTGGACATTTTGAATTTTCATTATTTTAACACACTAGAATCATTCTGAGGACAATTGCAATATGATGCAGTTGTATTTGTCTTTAAGGCTAAATTGGAATAACAAAATTCCTTCACATACCAGGTTTGATATACTCAGAATGTTCTAACCAAACAAATCTCATGTATGTTTGTATCAAGCTCAGAAATATTCTAATTTTTGGGAGCCCAGGGATCAAACAAAGTCAAGATTGCACTTTCTACAGTATATCTGACACAGGTCTAGAGCATAAACTCTTGATCATTTTTGAGTCTAGGATCCACAAAATGCCCCAAGAGTTCCATCCACGACCTATGACATCCCACAGTCTTTTATGGATGCATAGAATTGAGGGATTTGAGTCCTGGGATATTTTTTTTTGTCCATTTTGTAGGTTGCAGTTCAAAAATATGTGGCGGGTGGGGAATGGTTTTAAGAGAGAGGAGACTGGTGCTTCTGCTGAAGGAAGAGCTTATGTGGTTGGGGGATTGGTGTCTGGGGGTTGGAATGGAGTGGTGCTGTTGGGGAGAGTAGGGTTGTGAGGTGTGGGGAGCTTCTCCTTTCTCCTACTTTGCGTGCTCAGTGTCCACCTCCATAGCAGTGGAAGTGCTATTCCAAAGGGTTTTAAAGGTGGATCTGCAGTCCCTGGAAGGCCTGTGCCAGAGCTGACAGCTGAGGAGTTGGGAGAAGAGAGGAGGTAGTTCATTTTAATTCAATGAGACTTCATTGATATAACAAGCTAGACATGGGTTGCCAAAGTGTAAGAAAAAGACAAATTCTCATGTCTGTCAGAGGTGGGTAGCACCCAACCAGGATAGGGCTACACTCTGTTTGGGTCTGATCCCCTGTGTCCATTTGTCATTACTGTCCATTCCTCATCCAGTGGCAGACTGCCACATAGCACAGAGCCATCTCTGCCAAGAGAGATGGAGGAAGGAGTAGCAGGAGAAGGAAGAAGATGGAGCCAGCTATTCCTTCCCTCCTCTGCCATGGACTCCTGTTGGCTCCTAGTAGCTACAAGGTTTGCTGCTCTCTTCCAGAGGGGTGAGACCTCACAGCTTGCTTTTGGGATGCACCCAATGGTAAGAACTATTGTTCTAGAAGACAGTCTGATGATTTAACAAAATTCATGGTCTAAAATTCCTCTTAGATAGCTAGTTTCACTAGAGCTGAATTTGGCCCCACGAACCTACCCCAACTGTTCCACATTCAAAAATCAATGCTGGCTGAGTTGCAAATGTGTGAAGGTGATTGTTGAAGTATTTGTTTTATTTATTTAGAGATCTTTCCCCATTTAAATGGAAGCATCTTGAAATGATTAGTTGTCCTGTCACTTATAGGGTTTAATCTGCAAAGGAATAGTTTATGCATTCCTCAGTCAACAAATACTTGATTGAAATGTATAACCACCATTGCAATTTATCCCTTTTAATAAATAGATATCTATACAATTGAGTGCAGTCCAAGAGGTACAGTACTGCATTTCAGATCAGTGGCTGTGGTATATATAAAGCACACATATACACATACTATCCATACCTCTTTTGTATCACAGTGGAACTTGTAAGCAGGTATGTAACAGACCATATTGTCTCCCCACTCTGAGTCACACCAGAAACCACTCAGATTCCCTTCTTTTACTGTCCACCCCATGCTATTCAAGTCCCCTCCACCAACAATTTGCAATACAACAATTCTAATACCTATGACCCTATTGCTTTCAGCCCACATTCATCCTGGCTGGCTGGTTGGTCCTTCCTTCCTTCCTTGCAATCACTTTCAGTCTAGGCACTGCTAGTCCTATCCTCCCTCTTCTAACATTTCCTTCCTACCTTTTGTCAATTTAGTCAGCTGATGAGCCAATCAGCTACTTAACTCTTCCAGCTTCCCCATCTGATTTGCTAATTCCCCCCAAGTTGCTCAATCAGCCATTGTTAGGGAAACTAATTGAGGCCTCAGTGATCAGAGTGCTGACCCATCTGTTAGGCCTCAGCACTCTGTCACAAAGTATCATTTGAGAGACATAAAATATTTTGATAATGAAAACAGAAGAAAGTGGCATATGCTGAAATGATTCATCACTCATTTTGACTAATCGAGGACCCAATATAATGTTACACAGAGAAAATCCTAGCATCCATTACTGTTTCTTGAAAAGTATCCTGATATACTGGTACTGTGGTTCCTTCAAATGAGTGTTGAGAAAATACCTTCAGGTCCTAAAATAACCACTTTGTCACTTATAAACATTAGACCAAACAAATCATTTTCATAAAAAGTTATATGGAGGGAGTACAAAATTATTCTCAGCGAAAAATATGCCAATGGAAGTGCAATAGAAAATATGCTAATGGCAGTTTACAGAAAAAATGTTTTGGCATGTGTACATATATTTTCCTTCCTTTCAGAAAATTTCCAAAAGGCAAGTGTCTGTAGAACAGAGTTCTCAAGCTTTTTCATAGCGAGGACCAATATTCTTTCTAATTTTTTTCCATGAGCAGAACAAATGTCTGTGAGAGGTCAAGTTAAAATCGAGGAGTTCAGTCTCTCCCATTCCTATTCCCTTCCCCTCTTAGCACTCCTTCTTACAAGGTTAGAAGACCCAACTATTTGAGGATACATCTGCTAACTCAAAGCAATATGTTCCTGGACAGCTTCCATCCTCATTTGTGTCTGTGTTCATTTCTAAACAACAAGCCCCTGAACTCAGTGTTTAAAAATAGTGATCAGTGGGATAACTTGAAAACTAATTGTGTAAAAGAATTATTCCCACTATTTAAAATGGTTTTTAAATAGAGAAATAAAAAACGAAAGTGCTTACAAGATTTTTTTGAATGCCTTTTTTGGAAAGCAGACCAGTGCAGCTGGCAATTAGCCATTCTTGCGAACAGCAAAAATATCAAGTGACAGTTTAGTCCATCTCTGATAAAATTAACCCATGATATGACCAAATCTGCAAAATATCACTTTTAATACGTTCCTTAAAAAGGCAACCAAAATCCAAATGTTCAAGAGACACAGCATGGTTAGTTTCAGACAAGTTGGGTAACTGCAATAATGACTTCAGATACAAAAGTATCGGAACACGGTACACAGAGCCTGTGTGACAACAGCACCTAGCAATCAGTTTGCCTGGTCAGTTGTGTGCTCCCTCAGAATTAAAGATGGGGCCCAAACCAAAATGTCAGAACGAGGGATTCAGAATTCCAATCCTGATCCAGTTCAGGATGCTGCATCTGGCTCCTCTCTCTGCAATGTCCCAGTCAAATCTCTGGTTATAAACACTCGTGGATTTTGGAGGATTTGAAATCCAGATCCAAATTTTGCAGCTCTGGCTGTCTATATTCAGTCAGTCTTCTTAGGAACCTATGGGCAGATTTTCTGCTGGTGTAAATCAGAATGGCTGATTGACTTCAACAGAGCTATGCTGATTGATACCACCAGCGAAGGAATTGGCCCCAAATGTATGCTTGTCATGGCAGATTGAAGAGGCTGAAGAGAGTTTTAATGGAGTTAAGACCCCATGTGAAGTAGCCTCATGCTAGAATAACTGCAATATTGTAACCTAAAATCTAAACTTAATAGTCAGACACAGCCTTTTGGTAAATATTTATAATACTAGACTATCCACCTGCTCCTCTACCTTCTGTGTCTGCAGACCTGTCTTTCATCACCTCTAAAATAGTGCCTGAGTATATCACTTCCTGAACTCTACTTCTATTCAGATCCTCATCTATTCCTGCACCTTTTCTTATGTTTAACTCCCTCCTCTCCAAATACCACCTCTGCAGATTCCAACACATGGAAAATGCTGCTCCTACCTTCTCACATATAAAAAGGAACAAGAACACATCATCCTTGTCCTCAAGCAATTCCGCTGGATTCCACAATAATATCAGGACTCAAGCGCCCTGCATCTACTTGCCCCAGTCTACCTCCCACTCTTGGTCTTTCTTTGTGTTTCTACACTTCCCCCCTGCTTATCTGGCCCTACCCTCTTCTATATCCTCCCATAAATTCCTGTTACTTTGATGTTAGAGCCTTCCCCTTTGCTCCTCCTGCCATCTGGAATAGCCTTCCTGCATTTCACAGACTCTCCATCTCATTTCAAATGTATTGTAATACATGTCTTTTTTTCTCTTGCCTTTCTAATTTCTCTCTCCCTCAGCCATTAGCTGCTTAAAGTGTTTGAGAGACTCTTTATATTAAAGAAACAATGCCAAATAAAGCTAATCTGTACTCATATTACATGATATGGAACTAAATTTCTATGTGAGAGTCTGAGGCTTATCAAATTGGTAAGAACACTAACTTAAGTGTAACAATCACTTTCCTATAGATTCTGTGTGCACAAGATGATATAAACAATAATGACAGTAGATCTACCTGTTTCATAGAACTGGACAGCTACTCAGCATGACATTCTTTTCATTTATGCAGCTGAATAAGTTTACTCCAGCCAGGGGGTGGAAGTGTGGGGAGAACTGTTTTGATTCCATGACAAGGGCATGTCTGTATATTTGAGATAGCTTTGAAGAAATGCTGACTTTTGTTTTTGTAAACTTTCGGCTTTTCTAAAATGTATTTATCATATTTTTCTAAAAAAGAAGGGCTTCTGAAATAACTATCATGTAGTCATTTTTATGGCCAGTACATTGTGTTAACAGTTTTATCACTGAATAATGCTGTATACTACTTTAGATAATGGGATGGCATTAATGTGTGTATTAGCCATCCATCCACTCATCCTCCCACTCACCCACCAGCCAAACATCTGCCATTTAAAAAAGGTTATGCAAAATATGCATGTTCTACATGTGAAAACAGTAGTAACAGCTTGGAAAAACTGTGCTGCATTTTATAATGCTGGGAGAAAAGGCTGAACTGGTCCTGTTTGTTGTTAAGGTTGAAGTGCAGTGTACCCCCCCTTGATGTCCTTAACACTGCTAGATGTGTGCTGTGCTTATTTTCAAAACATAGCAGATTTGTCTTCCAGATCAGAATATGGTTGGGGTAGGGATGCAGATGGCCTGATTTTCAAAGATATTGCATATGCACAAATTGGAATGAAGTGAAAATCAAGTTCTGATTGGCTGGGCTGGTCAGCCTTGGGGATATCCTGTTGTGCACTAACCAATGTAATCCACATCATCACTCAAACCAGACAGTAAAATTCTTCTGCCACTATATGAAATGAGTATGATAAATAGATATACTGGAAAGATTTTTTTCCATCTTCTCTCCATTTCCTTTCCACCCCAAACTAAATATTATGGACTTGGGATTTTCATCTTAAAACAGTACAGATTTTGGCAGCAAATATAGCCAAAGTCTGTACTTTCCTTGCAGTCCTCTGCTTATACTGCAAAACACATCAGGCAGTTCATTTCCATGTGACTGTGACAGATCTGATTAAAGATTGTCCTAAACAAGCACCAGCAGTGCAGGCACACAAGGCATTTTTTTGATCGCTGAAGTACTGGGATAGTGGCAGCAGAAAAAAAATTGTTCTCTTTAAATAGAAAGAAGATGGAAAAGGTGAGAATAGAAAAGGAGATGGGTTGAGCATGTTTCATGTTCTGATCCTGCTTCCATTTCAGTCTTTGGGAATGTTGCCATTGATTTCAATAGAGGGAGGATTGGGTCCAATATTTTTTCTTTTAATTTTACATATTTTTCCATGCTGATGTGCACCACTTAGATTCAGCAGTAGGACCAGCTAAATAATAACACTTGTCACTGGCATAGGGGACTGAGACTTACAACATTTTAGAAACTTCAGTGCTACTTTCAGTAGCAGCTATATAAGATCTATTTAATAACAAAGTGATGCCATGGAAATGCTGAGAACAATGAGGCATGGATCACTTTCTGGCCTTGATCCTGAAAACATTGATTTCAATGGGACTACTCCCATGCTTAAAGTTAAGCACATGCCTAAATGTTTATAGAATGCGGCCTCTGTGTTTAAAATTCTCTTAACCTCCCATTTTACAAGGCCTTAGTGGTACAACCCCCTGAAAAAACAAATCAGATACTCCACACAATCTGATGAGATGGCACAGTAGTGCTGGAAAAATAGCACAAAATTCCAGTTAAATGTCCAAAGTCATATTGACATCTTCAAGATGAATGTATGATTTGTGTTGCTTTTCCTCTCAAACTACAAACCATCTCATATAATAATCATATAGACATGAATTGATGTAAATAAGTATTTATAAGGAATAAAATCAAAATAAAATAAATGGCTGTGTTTTGGTGGTGATGAGCCCAATAGGTAACAGTTATCTCTGCTCCGTCATAACTGCATTGTGCTTTGGCTTTCTCAAGTGATTTTTCTGAGAGGAAACCAAAAGCAAAGTTCTGGATCCAAACACCATGAATCTTAGACACAAAATCTGTTCCCTACCTCTTATTTCCATAATTTGTCGAACCAAAATCTCAATACAAGCAGCACCACCATCACTACCACAAAGTGCTGGAAAGCTGAAATCTACATCCCAACTTTGTCTCATTGATATACCTCCCTTTTATTAAAAGTGGTTTTATTACCTATCAAATGAATATTCTATTTTAATTCCTTTTATCTCATTCTCAATCCTTGTATCTCATGGCCTGTGCTATACAGGTCAGACTAAATGATCTCAGTGGTCCTGTCCGGCCTTGGAATCTAACCTACAAATTCTAGATTAGACTAGTTTAAATTGAACAAAAACACGTTCTCCGTAACCTATCAGTCAGCTACAATCTGTTATACATCCAAATTGGAAAAATAATTTATAGTATATGATATACGTGTTTGGAAAATGAGCTTGGGTCAGGTAAAAAATTTTTTTTTGGTGGGGCTAGTAATAAGACATGCTATGAAATGCCACAACCTCCCTTCTTCAAAGCCTTATACTAGCTTTTTTTTTTTTTTTTTTTTTTTTTTTACTGTTATGCCTGGTTTCCAGCAGAACATAACTTCAGAGACACATTCATGTCAGCAGCAGTCCTAGTCTTATTTGAAACAGAAATTCCTCTCAAGGTGCCTAGCAGGGTGGTGACCCTTAATTCCAGACATCCCAGGTTTGATTAAAACCACATGAAACAAGTTCATGATTATAAACCCTGCATTAGTCTCCACTTTCCTCCCCTCCCCCAGCCAAATCTTTATTTACAGGCAAAGACACAAATAACTGGCTCAACTTTGTACAGTATTTGTAACATTTATATAATTACAGCCTATTACCATAAAAACATCAAACCATGAATTTGTGAAACATATACTGAAAACAGAAATATATGAAAATATATCAGTGTCAAGGTCAAGTAAGAGATGATGGTGTCATATTTGCATATTTATGGAAGAATACACTATTGGAGAGCTTTTGGTCTCTCTATAGTTAAGCTTGTGACTAACTTTCCACTTTTTAACATAAGAACATTCTCAGACTCTCAAATGCACACTGAGAGTCTGAGGAGTGTCAGAAATAGATGAACAAGGTCAATTTTGCTCTTACATCTTTTCTGGTTTTATTTGTTCAAGTTCATAAACCAGAACACAGAGCACAGGAGATGACAAGGAAAATATTAGGAGTTCTGCCTGAGTAAGGACTTGTGGATTGGGCTAATAGGCCCCTTTACTGTTGTTGCATCTGTAAAAATAGAGGTCTCCCTCTCTTCTCTCCAAGTGTAGCAAATTTATATGCTGCTGATGACAGGCACAATTGTTAGAATCACACACATTCCTACTGAACCAAGACCAGAGCCCTTTCCCTTTAAGTCTGAAAACAAAAGCATCTAGCCCTTGAATTGACATCCCATTCTCGGCTCCCTTTTATTATCAGAAGCTGATGGTCCTTTATCTTCTCTGTGGCCATAAAAAGATGAAATCACACACATGCAAAACCAGTACATTATACTAGCCCCTCCCAAAGCAGCTGGCTAGAGAGAGCGAGACCAAGAGAATGTAAAAGAAAAGCTGCCAGGCTCTTTGGGCGAAGTTGGAGAACTGGTATTATAAAAATCTCCCAGTGTACAACACTGCCAACACTAGCAACAGTAACACACTCATTAAGAAGGGACAGTCTGGATTTCTTACTCATTTTTAAACAGGGACAAAGAACAAAATATAGAACTGCATAATACAAGGCAAGTAACAACCCTTGCAACACTGATCTTGTGTTGTTGTGCAATAAAAAGCTACATAATTGGTTCCAATCACACAGAATGATCCTTATATCCTCTTTTTCCATCCCCAGGCACTACATTTGTCTTGTTTTCTTTTTTGTCTCAGAAATTGGATATTAGAGGATGAGTTTGCATCTTTGATTCCCACCCTGAACCCTCAGGCTCTCTCTTGCAGTTTTAAAAAAGTCACTAAGCCCTTTAATGGTCATAGTTTTATGATTCTGGTATAAATTTCAAATCCCTTCCCTTTTTTCCCTAAAGCAGCTGTTCTGACTGAATACAGGCATTGCATTAATTACATGTTCTGCACTCCCACTGATGATGAATCAGTCAAAGGGGAAACTTAATCAAGTTGATTAATAATGTTGGTTTAATTTTTAATGTCATATTTAGTTTATTATCTACCCCCTCTCAAAATCCCATTGTTAGCATTTTTGTTTTTAGCAGATAAAAAAATTAAGCATTTAAAAAGTCTTAATGTTCAAAAAATACCCAGTTCCAGTACAGAATTTTCAGAATAGAATGTGTGTTATATTTAACAAGAAAGCAAAGCTAATACAAAATGCCTGAAATAATGCACAAGTGATTCTCCAACAGGCTCATGAAGTCTAATCTATTACAGTTGTTGTTTCTGGCATTTTAGGTAAGTGAATAATGCTGAATGCTATTTTCTTACTTCATATCCCCAGATAGCACCATTAAGTACATTATTGACTTTAAATGTAGACTTCAGTGGATGATCAGGCTCAGGTGCATATATAACCTGTGTCTAATAAGCTCTAGATTTACTAAATAGAGTAAAATCTCTTGGTTCTGGCCTACTAACAATAGCCACATGAGTAACTTCCAACTTCCATGAAGGGTAATTGTTAAACAAGAAGCTACAGGCAGTAGATTCTTTTTATACTGTTGAAGCACTCACCAGATTTGAAATGTTTGATTTACTGGTTCAAGTATGTGTGTGTGTTGTTAGGTCACAATTCTGTGCAGTGCCTGGTCTACACTATGAGTTTAGGTCGATTTTAGCAGCATTACCTCGATTTAACCCTGCACCCGTCCACACGACGAAGCCCTTTTTTTCGACTTCAAGGGCTCTTAAAATTGATTTCTTTACTCCACCCCCGATGAGGGGATTAGTGCTGAAATCGGATTAGTGCTCAATTGTGACCACTCTGGACATCGCTCTCAACTCAGATGTACTGGTCAGGTAGACAGGAAAAGGCCCGCGAACTTTTGAATCTCATTTCCTGTTTGGCCAGCTTGGCTAGCTCATCTGCACAGATCACCATGCAGAGCCCATCAGCACAGGAAACCATACAGACCCAGAATTGTCAAAGAGCTCCAGCATGGACTGAATGGGAGGTACGGGATATGATCGCTGTATGGGGAGATGAATCCGTGCTGGCAGAACTCCGTTTGAAATGCCAAAATATTTGAAAAAATCTCCAATGGCATGAAGGACAGAAGCTATAACAGGAACCCACAGCAGTGCTACATGAAAATTAAGGAGCTCAGGCAAGCCTACCAAAAAACCAGAGAGGCAAACAGCTGCTCCGGTTCAGAGTCCCATACATGCTGCTTCTATGATTAGCTGCAGGCCATTCTAGGGGGTACAGCCACCACTACCCCAACCCTGTGCTTTGACTCCATCCAAGGAGTGGGAGGCAATACAGAAGAGGGTTTGGGGGCAAGGAAGATGATGATGAGGAGGAGGAGGTTGTTGATAACTCACAGCAAGTAAGCGGAGAAACTGGTTTCCGCAACATCCAGGATCTGTTTATCATCCTGGACCTGGAGCCAGTACCCCCCGAACCCACCCAAGGTGGGCTCCCGGACCCTGAAGGGAGAAGGAGAAGGGACCTCTGGTGAGTGTACCTTTGTAAATATTATACATGGTTTAAAAGCAAGCGTGTTTAATGATTAATTTGCTCTGGCATTCACGGCCAGTACAGCTACCGGAAAAGTCTATTAATGTGTCTGGGGATGGAGTGGAAATCCTCCAGGGACATCTCCATAAAGCTCTCCTGGATGTACTCCCAAAGCCTTTGCAAAAGGTTTCTGGGGAGGGCAGCCTTATTCCATTCTCCATGGTAGGACACTTTACCATGCCAGGCCAGTAGCATGTAGTCGGGAATCACTGAAGAACAAAACACTGCAGCGTATGGTCCCAGTGTTTGCTGGCATTCAAACAACATCTGTTCTTTATCTCTCTGTGTTACTCTCAGGAGAGTGATATCATTCATGGTCACCTGGTTGAAATAGGGTGGTTTTAGTAAGTGGACATTCAGAGGTGCCCGTTCCTGCTGGGCTGTTTGCCTGTGGCTGAACAGAAATCTTTCCCGCTGTTACCACGTGGTGGGGGGAGGGGTGAAGCCATCATCACAAAGAATTGGTGGTGTGTGTGTGTGGGGGAGGGAGGTTAGTTGGGTTTCTGCTGCACGTTAACCCGGAAACTGCAGCCCCTCCTTTTAAATTGCCAACCCATTTTAAATGACCAACCCAACGACTACTTTGTATGGGAAATGAGGATGCTGCTGTTTGAAACCATTCTCACATGTTATGAAGGTTAAAGAAGCCAAAAGACTGTGGCTTACCATGGCTGTCTGCAAGCCGAATTCTGTTGCCTGACCCTGCGTGAGTGATCTCTCACACCAAACCGGCATACCCTCAATAAGAGGCAAAATGCGACCTTGTAATGAAAGCACATGTGCTATGTAATGTTAACAGCAAGGTTTACCATGAAAGAGTGTACCCATTGTTCTATAAAATGTGTCTTTTTAACTACCATGCGCCCTTTTTTCCTTTCCACCAGCTGCATATGTTTCTTCTTACCAGAGGCTAGCAAAGATTAGAAGGCAAAAAAAACGCACTCGTGATGAAATGTTCTCTGACCTCATGCTGTCCTCCCACACTGACAGAGCACAGCAAAATACGTGGAGGCAGACAATCTCAGAGTGCAGGAAAACACAATATGACCACAAGGAGAGGTGGCGGGCTGAAGCCTCCTCACCCAGATGCCCAAGAACGTGGTGGGGGGGGCCTCTGGCCACCCAGCCACTCCACCCCAGAGGATTGCCCAAGCAACAGAAGGCTGGCATTCAATAAGTTTTAAAGTTTTAAAGTACTGTGTGGCCTTGTCCTTCCCTCCTCCACCACCCTCCCGGGCTACCTTGGCAGTTATCCCCCTATTTGTGTGATGAATAAATAAAGAATGCATGAATGTGAAGCAACAATGACTTTATGCCTCTGCAAGCGGTGATTGAAGGGGGGAGAGGAAGGTGCTTAGCTTACAGGAAAGTAAAGTGAACCCAGAGTGGGAGGTTCCATCAAGGAGAAACAAACAGAACCTTCACACCATAGCCTGGCCAATCCTGAAACTGGTTTTGAAAGCTTCTCTAATGCGCACCACACCCTCCTGTACTCTTCTAACCGCCCTCATGTCTGGCTGTGCGTAATCAGTGGCTAGGCGATTTGCCTCAATCTCCCACCCCACCATAAACGTCTCCCCCTTACTCTCATAGATATTGTGGCGCGCACAGCAAGCAGTAATAACAATGGGAATATTGGTTTCACTGAGGTCTAAATGGCTCAGTAAACTGCGCCAGCGCGCTTTTAAATGCCCAAATGTACATTCTACCACCATTCTGCACTTGCTCAGCCTATAGTTGAACAGCTCCTTACTACTGTCCAGGGGGCCTGTGTATGGCTTCATGAGCCTGGCATTAAGGGGTAGGCTGAGTCCCCGAGGATAACTATAGGCATTTCAACATCCCCAACAGTTATTTTCTGGTCTGGAAAGTAAGTCCCTTGTTGCAGCTGTTAACACAGACCAGAGTTCCTGAAGATGCGAGCATCATGTACCTTTCCTGGCCATCCCATGTTGAGGTTGGTAAAACGTCCCTTGTGATCCACCAGTGCTTGCAGCACTATTGAAAAGTACCCCTTTTGGTTTATGAACTCACTGCCTTGGTACTGCAAACCCAAGATAGGGATATGTGTTCCATCTATTGCCCCACCATAGTTAGGGAATCCCATTGCAGCAAAGCCATCCACTATGACCTGCACATTTCCCAGAGTCACTTGATATCAACAGCTCAGTAACTGCGTTGGCTATTTGCATCACAGCAGCGCCCACAGTAGATTTGCTCACTTCAAATTGATTCCCGACTGACCGGTAGCTGTCTGGCATTGCAAGCTTCCACAGGGCTATCGTCACTCGCTTCTCAACTGTGAAGGCTGCTCTCATCTTGGTATTCTTGCGCTTCAGGGCAGGGGAAAGCAAGTCACAAAGTTCCATGAAAGTGCCCTTACACATGAGAAAGTTTTGCAGCCACTGGGAATCATCCCAGACCTGGAACACTATGCGGTCCCACCAGTCTGTACTTGTTTCCCAGGCCCAGAATCGGCATTCCACGCCATGAACCTGCCCAATTGACACCATGATGTGCACATTGCAGGGGCCCGTACTTTGTGAGAAGTCTATGTCCATGTCCTCATCAGTCTCATCACCACGCTGCAGTCGCCTCCTCCTCGCCTGGTTTCACTTTTCTTGCAGGTTATGGTTCTGCATATCCTGCTGGATAATGTGTGCAGTGTTTATAGTGCTCATAATTGCCGCGGTGATCTGAGCGGGCTCCATGTTCCCAGTGCTAAGGAGTCTGCACCGAAAAAAGGCACAAAACAATTGTCTGCTGTTGCTCTGACGGAGGGAGAGGTGACTGACAACATGGCTTATATGGTTGGCTTACAGGGAATTAAAATCAACACGGGGGGGGGGGGCTTTGCATCAAGGAGAAACAGAATGGTCCCCTGAAGGATAGAACTCAAAATCCTGGGTTTAGAAGGCCGTTGATTTCACGGAGGGAGGGAGGGGGGAGAAAATGAATACAAATGAATACAAAACAAAATCTGGTCTATTTCTTGTTTTGATCCACTTCATCTATCTTTGTACATCTTAGGCTGGCAGCAGACGGTGCGCTAGCCATTGTCATCTCCTGGGTGCTCGGCAGAAGATGGTGCAGTATGACTGCTGGCCATCGTTGTCTCCTGGCTGCTCACCAGAAGATGGTGCAGTATGACTGCCGGCAGGACTGAATCTCCATGAGTCAAAACTTAAAAAGGGAAATGACCTGGCTGAGTCACTCCAGTGTCTGCCCAGGCACCCCTGACCGACCTCACTGAGGTCGGCTAAAAGAGCACCCAGGAGTACGATGACAATGTCTACCAGTCATACTGCACTGTCTGCTGCCAAAAGGCAATGAGCTGCTGCTGTGTAGCAATGCAGTACCGCGTCTGCCAGCATCCAGGAGACATACGGTGATGGTGAGCTGAGCGGGCTCCATGCTTGCCGTGGTATGGCGTCTGCCCGGGTAACCCAGGAAAAAAGGTGCAAAACGATTGTCTGCCGTTGCTTTCACGGAGGGAGGAAGGGAGGGAAGGGGGAGCCTGACAATATGTACCCAGAACCACCCACAACAATGTTTTTGCCCCATCAGCCATTGGGATTTCAACCCAGAATTCAAATGGACGGCGGAGACTGCAGGAACTGTGGGATAGCTATCTAGAGTGCAAAGCTCCGGAAGCTGATGGTTGCCTCGGTACTGGGGACGCATTCCATCCACTAAATGCACTTAGAGCATTTGTGTGGGGACACACACAATCGACTGTATAAAAACGCTTTCTAAAAAAACAACTTCTATAAATTCGACCTAATTTCATAGCGTAGACATACCCTTAAGCAAACCTGACCTCAGTTTCTTATGAATGTGGGCTTGTATCAAAATCATGCAATGTTTGTTGTCGTTGCTTTAGTTTTTATGTGAAAATAGGTGAAGTGTGGCAATTTTAACTGTGTTTTGCAGTGAGATTTTTTTCAGTTCAAACTCCAAACTAAATGTGACTGTCAAGGTATGTGAATTTCTGTGCATTGACACCAAATACAGTGTGTATACACACACACACACACACACTCCTGAAGCAAAACCATTGAGATTTTATAGCTCTACTGGTAACAATTTTTATTCAATTTTAAGATGTCAAAACTGAGTGTTTAAAGTTTATATATTTTTTAGAAATAAATACTTCTAAAATACCTGCCTTTCCTTTTCTGAATACATGCACTAATGTTTTTGTAATAGGTATGATAGTATGATATCTGAACCCACATTTGCGGAACATTTATACAGGCTAATCATCATCATTTATGGAATATGCAACTAAAATCAGAGGAAAGGTACAACTGAAAAAATGTGCATGCAGAATCTATGAGAATCATAGTATACACTAAGCATTCAACAGACCAGTGACTGCCTGTGGGGATGTGGGTGCATATAAGAAAAAAAGCATAGAGCATTTTTCTCAAAAACAGTTGCAGTTATTTCCACATTTTGGGTCTGATTCTGCAACTCTTACACTGTAGCCACCATCTACTTCCTCAGCTGTAACTAGTGTCTGAAATACTGTGATTCACTAAGGAACGTAAGCATATGCTTAATTTTAAGCATGTGATTACGCCCATTGACTTCAATGGAAATACATGCTTAAAGTTAGACACATGCTTAAGTACATGGCTGAACTGAGGCCTATAAAACTGTCAGCAGCTATATAATTTAGTTTCTGTAAAAAAATAAAAATGAAAAAAGTCAACAAAAGCCAAGATCTCTTTCCAAGGGGTCTGTTGCCACCAACTGAGCAATTTCACATAACCATATGAGGGTATCAGAGTTGGTGGAATTTACTATATCAGCCAGCACATCAACTCAGTATTTAAAACATAAGGCTCAGCCTCTTTTATTTAAAGAGCCAATCACAGCTTCCAAATTTAACTTGCAAGTTTGTTGCACTTTCCAAGGAATTTGCTAAATAGGTTTCATGTGTTAGACTTTTGTGGACATTAAAAGGACAATAGAGAATAAAAAAGAAGAATAGTGTTACTGTTTTGTATTCGCACGAAATACAAGTCTTTCCCTCCATCCTCTGTCTGATTTGTGGGTGGCTAATCCCAAGAATTTCCATTTATCCTTACATCAAAACCACAGTTACAACTCAACCTGATTACTACTTGGTTAAGCATAGATGCAAAAATCATCTACCTATATTGTAGGTGGAGCTTGAGTTTCCCTAAAGAGTTACTTTCATATATCTTTTACTTAAACAGGTATTTTATCTATTATTGAAGGTAATATTCTCTTAGAAGCTTGAAAATAATTTTCTTATCCATTATGCCCTTATCTATCTGACAGTGTTCCCTTTGCCCCTTTGTTTCTTATGGAACATAAGACAACATTACTCAGCTTTGTTTGCTTCCTGTTCATGCGCCAACATAACCTATGATGTCTATAGCACAACTCAGGGGATAAGGTATGTTAAATTGTGCTCTCTTTGTGGATGGGTCTGCAGCAACAAAAATCATTTTTTGGAATGAACAAACTTAAGGCAAAAGAAAATAAGAAAACAATAACCAAGCAGAAGAAAACAGTAACCAAACGTAGCCATTGCAAACCTCTCCTTAGGTTTTGGAAAGCCACTTTTCCCAGCATGGGAAAGAAGAGAGCAACCCTTCTCATGTGCAGCCTTTTGGGGGAAGGATGAATTCCAAAGACACCAACAAACTGTATAACTAGAATTCTAGAGTAAAATTGTGGACCTGTTAAAGTCAATGGAAGTTTTGCCATTGACTTCAGCGAGGCCAGGATTTCACCCCAAGAGTTTATTGATAGATGTGGAGAGAACCAATGTAGTGTATAATAAGCCCCAAATGGCAAAGTTAAACAATATTCTCTCTTACTGCATTTCCCCCCCCCCCTTACATTTTACTGTAGTGCGAAGATTCAACAGTCTAGATTTAATCATGCTGACTGTTTTATGTTGTATTTTCTTGATAACAGGAAGGGTCTATGAACTCTCACCAGAGTTTAATTATAGGCACAAATTCCTGTGCATCTAGATGATCTGATCCCTTTAACCAGACACACTCTGCAAGTTAAAATAACTTCAGTGAACAGCTTCTCCCTCATAATACTGTCAATGTGCAACTACTTTGAGAGCTGGCATAAACCTTCCAACAATCTCATTCAAAGAGCCAGGTTTCCTGAAAACCTCCTCTCCTAACAGCAAACTCTGGAGAACTTATGCAATTGTTAGAGTAAATCTCGGTGTGTCATGTGGACTTTCTTCTCCAGCCCACAAAGTGAATTTAACGTCTAATATAACAATATCATTCATGTTTTCTGCCAAAAATGTACTCAGCCTTTTCTCCTGCCCCCGATCCCAAGTCTTAATCTGTCACTTTTGACAAGGCAGAGATGTTATTTTTTCATGTCACAAACAATATGTTATTCGAGCTTGTCATTCACACTGCTGTATATGTACACAGCTTGTTCAGAGAAATTGTTCCCTCACAGCACTGGCATTCTGCACATGTAAGCACAAAATAAAAAATTACTGAGTCCTGCTTTGATGTGTGCCATTGTGCAACTGCCAGTTTGCTGTTCTCTAGTAGCAGAATTAAGGGAATGAATGATGGTGATAGCTCTTAAATCCAGATGTCCACAAAAACTTATTCTTTGCCCAATCCTTGCCCCTGTTTTCTTCCTTATGCATTCATGAGTGAAGGAGCTGATTGACCAGGGGATTTAAGACTTACTACTGCTCAATGTGTAAGACTGCGTCTAGTGCTTAATCTTACTCAACAAGTAAAATATGTAGTTTTTATTACATTCTGTTGTGTCATTACTTACACGTTGTGTGTGATAACTTACAGTACTGCTGGTGAAAAGTGATGTAATGTCAGCCCTGAAGACTAAAATCATCTCTGTCCAGAATGGGTACAGCACAAGAAGCATAAATACAAGCTTCCTTACACCTCCCAGACAGCCTGCCTCACCCAATTTTGGAAGGATCTCCTTTAGGGGTGAGATGGGCTGGTAACCTTCATAGTGAGCCAGCCAGCTAGGGTGCAGTTCTAATATAGATAACCCTGCACTGAGAACTCAGTGGAAAAACTCTCCACGAAGACTACAGAACAGCCATTAGACAATAACAACTTTCAGTCATTTACCTTGGCTAGAATAAACCAGTGATCTAGAGTAGCTATATTCTGATATTTGTCCCCTGAGCTGCCCTCTTCTCTATCTCTTAGATTGTGTTAAAAAAGCACAAGATTGTTTTATTTTTGTTTCAAGGAGAGATGGATTATTGTTTAAGGGGAATGAGATCGCTTAAAGTATCCTACTGTTGAGTAGGGGGTAAATTCCTTACACACACATACCACACAAAAAATGCAAATGGACAAAGAAGGAAAAGAGGAAAATAGGAATTAGTGAAGGATTTCCCCAGTAGCAGAATTTAGACTTTAGTAAATAACAGGATAGGAAATAAAGAAAATAATTACAATTGTAATTCTAAACTTGTCACAATGATGTCCATGTTCCAGAATGGGAGTCACAGAAATTGGATCATTTTAAATATTTGGAATTGAAATATAGTAATAGAAGATTGAAAATAATGGTCCTGATTTTACAGGACTTTTACAGGTGAAATTTCTGTAGACTTCAGTGAATGGTTTTGCCTCAGTGAGGACTAGGATCAGTACATATATCTGTCAGCATAAAGTCTAGACGATTCTTAGATACAGTGAATACAGAATAGAGCTACACCTACAATGTTATAATGTGGTACACATTTTGCTTCACAGATGACATGTTTGTACATATTATAAATAGCAGTGATGGAACCTCTGAAAATCTGGTATTTCAACTGAGGGCTTTGAAGTCCATATGCTTATCCAAACTATCTAGCTTTAAGCTGGAATGAACATTTAATGAAAACTTGTATTCATTTGGCACTTCCACTTCTGGCTCCAGTGAAAACTAAGAAGGGCAGAAGCTCTTTAGTTGTTGCTTTAACTTTCATACTTATTTTAGCTACATTTATTTGATCCTCAAAAATGGTGTGATCAGAGTTTGGGCAAAGATTTGGAAGAGGGGAGTTCTCATTTTATCCACACTTGCTTGCCATTGAGTGTAGCCCTTTTTGAAACTGTTGTGCCTGATTCTGCTCTCACTGTAGTTAGTGGAAGATTTGCCCTTGACTGTGAGGAGGTAGGATCAGATTGTGCATTTATATCTCATTTAACTGAAAACTATCAAAGTCGATGGAAAACATGAAGGACTTTTGTACACATAAGATGCAGAAGTTCCCCAACTTACTCCACTCCTTAGATCTTGACATGATTTTATTCATTTATATCCTGTTGTTATTTTTATTTATACTAATAAAGAGGGACAATGTTTCCAAATAGGCTGCATCCCATTTATTTGGGACATATTTAGACAGCAACTTCCTGATTTCTTTTTTTCCCTAGTTGAATTTCCCATATCAGTAAACAGTGCCAAAGTACTAGTGAGATGCATGCAGTGCAGTCCAATGTACCAACTGAAAAGCTATGTTCCTTTTACTGGTTTGAACTGTAATGTTTTACCTTATTCTTTGGCCCATTTAAGAACTGATAAACAAAGAGTCATATTCTCCCACTGCAGAATATGAGTACTTATTGCTGAAGTCAATAGGTGTGGTTTATTTCGTGTTAGGGAAGAATCAGTGGTGAATCAGGTCCAAATGTAGGAGTATTTGTTTAGAACACATTCTTGTTCTCAGAATGTATATGATGAAACATTTATATACCTTTATTTAAAAAAAAGAGAAGAAATGTTATAGTATTGGCCCCACTACAGCAAACAATATTAATATTACATAATGCCACCAGCTAGTACGATATTATAGTAGAATGCTGCAATGTTTTATAGAGTCTTTTTACAGAAGAATGCTATAGTGGAAAAAAGAAGGTATCTGGGGACAGATTCTGACTTGAACTGCACTGGTGTAGATTCAGATTAACAAAGAGCAAAATCTAACCTTTTTATTGCAAACAGCATAGATTGCATAGGCTATTTATGTGAGACACTGTTCCTTTTTGTTTTTTTTGTGTGAAGGGGTGGAGGGATGTGCCTCTCTCATGACATTTCACTATCCTATAACTTGAGACCACGTTGTATTGAAGATAGTTAGCTATTCTATATTAACGTCAAGCCAGGTGGAAAATTCAAGGCATGAGGCATATGGGGTTAGAATGACTGTCAAGTAAAATAAACTGATATTTTGGGATACTGCTCTCCAAAAGCTTGTTGAGTATTTCCTTGCTTGGCTTTTGTACAGTGTGCTGTGAGATTTCAGGGTGACCTTTGGCTCTTGGAAATGCTGTACACTGTGTCTGTAGAACAAGCCTGCACATTCCAGCTAAACAGAAAAAGCAAAAACAGCAAGAGATGGTTGGTTCATTAGTTCTCAGCAAAGGGAATGCTGCTGATTCAGCAAAATATTGCCAACAATATTTGAACTGGACAATAAGGGGAAAGGGTCTAGTCTTGCAAGCGAAGCCTGAGTAAAAAGGGCTTTGCCTGTAGCTGGACTATGGCTGCTCCTGTACAATGTTAGGAGGACTAGATGAGACTTGAGATCCACTATGTAATGGGTGGACTCCTGCCCTCACTAAAGTAAATGGGAGTTTTGCCACTGATTTCTATGCGGCCTGGATTTCACCTGATATTTCTGCTGTGTGGGGAAGATACAGGAAAGTCAGTGCATGGAAACTGCACTTATTTATTAGTATTACCACCAGCATAATAAATAAAAATCTTTTAATCAAACCAACATGTACAAGGCAATGGGTGGTACCTTAATACATCAGAGCATGACACCCTGATACATCAGGGGCAATATGTCATTTGTTTGTATCTGTGTATAAAGATGTATCTCAGAGGGAGTGTCTTTGGCTAGCCTAGGAAGCCATGGAAAGTCCTGCCACTAACTGAGCTGCATCCATTGTCTGCCAGTTGCTATTACCGTGCTACATTGACAATAAACCTAGTTGGGCACCTTCGCTAGTAAACCAAGTCTTGTGGTCTTATTGAACAGTTTGATATGAGCCTACTGTATGGGCTACCTGGCCAGAGCCAATGCAGCACACAAAAAGAACACATGCATGCATCTGAACATCTAAATACAGTACCCAAGGCTCTAATCACAGTTTGACCCCACAGTGCTGGGTGTAGTACAAACACATAGAATTACACAATTCCTGTCTACACATTTTTCCATCTCTGTCCCACTTTGAGGCTTGCATGCAGGACTGTAGGGTTTACTCCCATGTTCCATTCAATATTAATCAAATCCAAGTTTCCTCTGAGAAAACAGTTTTTCAGGGCAAAAAGTTGGTCTGTTTCCCTCTGCAATTACAATACCCTCTCCCTTCTTCTTCTTCTTCTTCTTCTTCAGCTCTCACAGTTCCATTTAAAACTCCACTAAAATTGGAAAAATGTCCTTTTCTAATTCATCACAAACCCAACAGCTAGAATTGAGCCCAGGCCAATGATTGTTCAGATCTGCCTTCCCCAAGTAGACTATGGCTTTGAGGACTTTCTTTCTGGAAAATCCAACCACTGTACTACATATTCTGGTACCGGGCTCAGAACAAGGGTTTTCAGAAAAAATCAGAGAGTTATTGGTTTATGTTAAGATATAGTTCTGCACTAAAATATCATCTGCTGGTTCCCTGATTTCTCCCTCAATTTAGATTATCCAGATCCAGATGCTTCCTATTTTGAGTGTTTAATTCTAAGAAAACATTTTTTAAATGTCTGTGTTTCTCATATTTCTTGCAAGTCCCATTTGAGTTTGCTATTTGCTACAGTGTGAGAACTGGGGTCAGAAAACAAACTCTCTTTTGCAGAAAGAAAATAATGGGAATGCCTTTCTGATTTTCCAGTTTGGTAACCTGAAGAACTCATTCCCAGTTCTTATAGGAACAACAGTACAGAACAGCTGAAACTGGCCAAACATTTCTGCATGCTCTTTGGACATTCTCAGGAGTCATTATGTACATATGAATGGAGGGGATGCTCAGTCTACAGATTTTACCCCTCCTGTGTGGAAGGAATAGGTTGGTCAGCTACCTTCATGGCACCATTACCACTCCCTGACACCTTTGGAGTGCTCTCTACAGAGACAGGACTCATACAAAGGGAGGGGCAGGCCAATGGTGAGTGGGAGCAAGCTGTGAGATGTACATTGTTCACCCCCAACTCTTCCCTGCAGAAATTAGGGAGCAAAGCTAATATGACTTCTGTTAACTTCCCCATGGTCCCTCCTCTACAGAGGAGAATCTCCTCTCACGGGAGTGCCAGGGGCAGCTGTGCTAGGCACTGAAGTGTTGGGACACAGATACAAGCACTCTCTATGTAAATAGCATTTGCTTCCTGTGATCCATGTGTGGAATCTGGCCCCACTGAAGTCAATGGCAAAACTCTCATTGACATTAGAGTGACCTGACCAGGCTCTCATCTGATGTGTCTGGGGACCGGATTTAGGTCTCATACTGCAGCGGGCCCAAGCCTACACTCCTGACTGAACAATATGGGAGAAACTCTTAGAGGAAAAAACTTGAGGACTTTTACCATAAGAGGGAGTGATCTGACCCTGAATTTGGGGTAGTAGTATATTAACATGCACTTCCCCCCCCCCCACCTTGGTAGAAGTGGGTCTTGAAGAGGGATCTGAAGGAGAGAGTAGTGGCCTTTCATTCTGTATATATGGGACAGCATGGCAGAAAGCATGGAAACTTTTGTAGGAGAAACAGACACATGGGTGGTGAGGTCAAGGCTGTCATTGCAAAGTTGGAGGGGATGTGGGAAACAATAAATGATAATTAGGGAGGAAAGATCTAAAGGCCCTTGAAAGTGAGGCCAAGAAACTTGAACTTAATGGGAAACTTTAACTAGTGCCAGTTGGAATTAGCTTTCCTCTCTCCCCAACTATTTAGCTGCCTAACTACAGTACCACATTTAGGTCCTTCTTAGTAAATGATTCACTCACTTACCTCAGATCTGACGTTACCTCAGCAATGGGTTCAGTGAATGGTGGGAGCAGCTGTTTCAAGGAGGCAGGATAATCTAAACTATAACATAGCATGTTTCCAAATTTTACCAGTTGTGGCTTTAAACTTTAAGGAGAAGGTAGATTTCAGGATGATCAAAGAACAAGGGGTTGCTGAGAAACCATCACTCAGCAATGTTCGCTATAGGTAATTAGGGTCCTGTGAAGGACATCTGAAATACTTAGGCTGTTACCATGCCCAGTGGAGGGGAGAAGTATGGCCTCAAAAGGCAGAGAGGTGGCTAAACATCATGTTTCAAACAACTACCTGGCAGAGTTAACTCAGTCCTTTAACCTTCTAAGATAGACAAGGTGAGTTCCATTTACTTTACTACAAAGGATTTTCAGATAACACCTTAATAATCAATATCCTATCTGCTGTCAATGGATGTTAAAGCTTCTGTGATGGTATTTTTAAGAGCTTGCCTTTGGAAAATATTTCCCTTCCCTCTGCTATTGTGCACTATGCTGATTTTATCTACAATATATTTTATTTTATTTCCCTAACAGGAATCTAATTAAAGCCTGGGTGAGGGGTGGAAAAGGGAGCGGGGGTAGGGAGTAAGGGAGTAAATATCTGAGCTAGTTATAGCCAACTGTGGGGGAAGATTTTTTTCACTCTCTTCATAGTCCAGGAGTGTATTAATGGGAGGAGAGAGGTGACATACTAGCACTTTTTCTTCAAATTGATCTCAAAAGTTAATGTTTCTGTTCATAGATATATCACAAAGAAAGAAGTGTATTAAATCCACATGTAAATGTCAAGGTAATAGTGCTGGCTAAGCCTGTGCCTATATTAGTCTTTCTGGGATCTTCCTCTGTTTCATTACCAACCGGTATAGACAGGGAATTGATGTTATCACAGTGTAATTTAATGCTGCTCAAAGCAGGTCTACACAACATGGTGGTAACTGTAGTAGTAGCCCCTGGAATCAGAAGATATGGTCCAGTATCATATGACAGGAATATTAACTTTTGGCACCCCATGTTAGGTCATGTGACTGGGTCCAGGAACTAAAATTTCTATTTCTTGCAGCATGTCTATCTGTCATTACAGTAACAATAGGAGAATTCTCCAAAAATTCAGTATACACCAAGCCTGAGAGATATGTACTCGTGGAATCTTCCTGTGTAGCTGTTTATGCTCAATCTTGACCTGCTCTTATAATGCTGGACTTCTCCTCAGCAGAGGTGACTCATAGTGTTGAAATGTGCCCTAATAGTGAGGGGAGCAAGCATTCGCTGGATTGAGATCAAACTCATATTGCAATCCCTGTTTTATATATGAACTTGGGTCAAAAAGGGGTGAAGAACTTGTGCATTAAATCAGCCTACCACTTAACTCCTCTTAGAATATACTTTGAAAAGCATTTATATTCCAGAAATGGTAAGAATTTTGGTAATCAATGGCTGACCAAGAGACTAAGGGCCAGGTTCACAGACCAATTTTGATTTGAACTAGCTGAGAATCTGGACCTGAGCCAGATGCAGACCTTGCCATAATCATCCATGTTTAGATGACCACGGTGCACTCTATCTGGTGTTAATGTTTCAAGAACCTTCCTCTAGTGCAGAATATAGCTTCCTGCCTTTGAGTAGAGCAGAATGGTGAGAGCATGTTATATGTGTGCTCTACCCTTTGCATTGGCTGCCAATGAACTTCTAGCTGAAAAGCAAGGCTCTGGTCATTATAAAGCTCCTAACTGTCCATGCTTCAGTTATCTCACACTCTGTCCCTTTAGGCCACCATCATCCTCTATTTCCAATCATTTATGTGTAGCAGGGGTGTTTTGACTGCCTTTCTCAAGGGTGCATTTTATATACATTCACTCTCTCAAGAATATGTCTGAGACCAAACCTGGCCATATTTAGAGTATAATCCAAGAGGTTTTTTTTGTTTTATTTTTAATAGCAGGCCATCCTAATATCTTGCACTACAGCTCTCTGTAATTCCCTCTCACTAAGCGTACTGGCTGGGTTTTCCCCCTATAAAGTTACACAGTTTAGTGCTGCAGCTGATCAAAGAGTATATGCTCCTTTTTTTGGAATATACAGTTTGCTAGGACATCTAAACCTTGTAAAATGTATCCAATATGACAGGAATGGGTGACTCATAAATGCTTGTATGGATAGGTAATAATCATTAGCTGTTTTCTACAAGCTCATCATTTTTAAAAGTCTTTTGATTAAAGACAGAATCTTTCAGTTCCTCCACCCTTACTAAACAGTGGTGTCTTTCCTCTAAGAGAAAACAGGCACTTACAGAAGATTCAATTAATTATAACTCAGTCACTTTTTCAGCATGTAGCAGATCTTTTTCTTTTGTTTCTTCTTCACAGTGAGGTTTGAAGCATGTCTTCTGATTAGGGCCCTACCAAATTCACAGCTATGAAAAACATGTCACAGACCATGAAATTTGGTCTTTTGTGTGTTTTTACCCTATACTATACTGATTTCATGGGGAGACCAGAGTTTCTCAAATTGGGAGTCCTGACCCAGAAAAGAATTGCAGGGAGGTGACAAGGTTATTTTAGGGGGGATTGTGGTATTGCCACGCTTACTTCTGAACTGCCTTCAGAGCTGGGCGACCGGAGATCAGTGGCTGTTGGTCAGGTGCCATGCTCTGAAAGCAGCACCCCGCCAGCAGCAGCACAGAAGGGTGGCAATACCATACCATGCCACCCTTACTTCTGCGCTGCTGCCTTCAGAGCTGGGTGGCCGGAGAGTGACGGCTGCTGACTGATGGTCCAGCTCTGCAGGCAGCAGCGCAGAAGTAAGGGGGGCAATACCATACCATGCCCTCCTTACTTTTGCGCTGCTGTTGGCAGTGGTTCTGCCTTCAGAACTGGGCTCCTGGCCAGCAGCCACCACTCTCCAGCGGCCTAGCTCTGAAGGCAGTGCAGCCGCCTGCAGTTGCGCAGAAGTTAGGGTAGCAGTATCACATTCCCCCTACAATAACATTGTGACCCTCTCACACACAACTCCTTTTTGGGTCAGGACCCCTACAATTTCAACAGATTTAAATAGCTGAAATAATGAAATTTACTATTTTTTAAATCCTATGACCATGAAATTGACCAAAATGGACCATGAATTTGGTAGAGACCTACTTATGGTACAACATCAAACAACGTGTGAGAAGTAAGATGTAGCAGCACAGAAATGGCTATACCAGAATGAACCAGTTGGCCAATACTAAACAAGTGGGATGCATTTCTCTCTAATCTCAGCTGGATCAGTTTACACCCTACTGGATAAGGATTATTCAACCTTGTAATTTTTATGCTTACCTAGTTTAAAGGGATGCTGTAAATTTAAAGATCATGTTTTAACAACTATTATTGCTTGCCTTAGTAGCAAGATCTTCAATTTTTAATACTCCAACTGTTTTAGAATTCTGATTTATTTTTTGTTATTATTAATAATTATTTCAATGATGCGCCAAACAGTGCTGTTTGAAAATTTCCTATCAAATTGCTTTTCTTCAGAAAACTGGATTTTCAACAGAACAAAAATTTCTGCAGACAGTGTCTGCTTTCTTTGGAAACTTTCAGTTTTTTTTGTCAGAAAACCAAAAACTGGAAATTTTGGGCTGAAAATGTATTGGTTTTTAGCCTAAATGTTTTCAGGTTTTCACTGAAAAGTTACTATTATCTTTCCATGGGGGGAAAAACCTCATTTTCTGAACTCTACATCCAAACGCATGGAATTTTGTCTTTGTCTTCACTATTGTCTATCTCCATTTTTGTGATTTTTGCTTCTGCCTGTGGTCCGTCTGACTGTCTCTCTCTCTCCACCTCAATCCCTCCCTGTTCTTTCTCACTCACTCCTAAATTACCTACTCTCTTTCCCTCTGCAGCACATCAAGGAAATAAACTCTGCAGCATAATTTATTTTTGTGCATCACATAGTATAATCTGACAATTCTGGTACCCACTGGGCCTGATTTAATTCCCAGGGAAGTTATTGAAGAAGCTGTATTTATTTCAATAAGAGCAGGATTGGGCCCCCAAACTAAAACAATTTTGTTTAATTTATTACATCACAGAATTAAAATATCCTTCATACATATGAACTGTGGCATAGATTTCTGATGGGGAATGACCAAAAAATTTGGTTGTAAAGAAATATGATATTTCTCCAGTTGGTCGTAAATTTTTCTCCCCCTCAGCAGTGGCTTCACTGCCCTCTACTGCCCTAGATGAGAACAATGATACAGAATCTGTTAATTTCAGGCAAAACCATTATAACCAACTTAAGGGAACATTTTGTTTTGCTGACATGCCTGATGAAACTTTACCTGCCTTGGAAACATTGGAACAATGAAATAGCTAAAAATCTGAAGTATTTCTTGTGAAGAGCAAGACCTTCGACTAATAGCAGAGCTTTCCTTTAAAACAACAAAGGGTTTCACCAAAGGTCTTTGGAATTGTTTTATGAAAGTGAGATATTTGTACTAGATTACTCTGTATCACAGAAAGATTTAGGGTAAAATTTTCATAAATATCCAAATGAGAGCAGCTGCTAACTCTCATTTTCAAAAGTGACAGATACTTGGGGGTCTAAGTCTCACTGAAAGTCTGTTGATAAGTGCTTCAGTCTCTTTTGAAAATTGAACATAGGCTCCTAAGTCACTTAGACCTTGCAACACTAAGTGGAGCAATGTCTAAAATGTGGGTCTTTTGAAAATGTTACCCTACAGTGACAGAAAAGAAAAACAAAAACATGAGTCCTGTAGAGCTGGGCATTAGGGTAAAAAGGGTGGGAATCTGTGATTGGTATAATGCCATGCTAGTTTAGTATGACAGGACCTCCATAGCCACTTCTACAGATTCACTATGAGAATGCCATATTATAGGTATATAGATCCTAATTCATAAATCTGCTGAGCACTTCTTCTCAGTGTGGATTCAAACAATGCTGAAATAATTATTTGAGCAATGATCATTGAGATTCAGAATGACTGACCAAGATGAATAGATGGCCAAGAGATCACTAAAACTAGCCAATTAATAATCCCCAGGAAATGCCTTGTGCTGAGGTTTTTGTATACATGAATTGTACATTCACTGAAAATTAATCTCATACGGTATATTTCAGAAATGTCTGTTTTGTGTAGAACTTGGCCTTAAGCTGTAAAATTTGGATCTGGATCTGAAAACCTTTCTCAATCCAAAGTGCAAGAATGCTACCTTTAAGTGGTTAATGCGCTTCCCTCACTCCCCACATACCACTTTCATTATCTTGGCAGAACACACAGCAAACCATCACTGTGCATCAGTGGTAAGGAGTACTGGTGAGTGAGGCACTCATTAGCTTCCTGCTACTCCCCATACCTCATCATCTTTTTTCATATATATATATATATATATATATATATATATATATATATATATATAAAAGTAGCACCCTGATCTGTTGAGAGAAATTTGGGGCTCAGGTACATCATGTTCATTGCCCCCCTACACCCCATTTCATCCCAGTTACAGATGTTTTGGGGCCCTCCCTGAGCTTGGGGCCAGTACAATTGTCTCCCATTTCCCCACACTCTCATCAGTCCTGGTAGCACTCAAAGGCATCAGTCAGGATCAGGGTTCTGTTGTGTTGGGTACTGTATGAACAAAGTTGAAGAGACAGTCACTGTCTCAGAGAGCTAACAGTGTACATGCCTGGTCTCCAAACTAAAATCTTTGTACAGTGTACAGGGCTTGTACAGTCCTGGCAGTATTAATTTACATACTGATTGACATTTAATTATCGATAGAAAACCATTTAGGCACCATCCACACTGTGACTGACACCATTTTAGCAATGACCGTGCTTAAACACAGCGGTTGCTAATATGCTGTTCCCTAACTGATATGGAGAGAGACTTTTTTCAGAAAACGTTGCCAGTCAAATTACACAACGGCCTATCACCATAGTCTATACTCTGTTGCACGGCTTTATAAAATGATTCTCAATAAGAATCCACTCCACACTGGTAAGAAGAAGTGTGATGTCCTTTTCAAACACATTTGTTCCTAGCATGGATCTGCTCTAATATGGACTGTTAAGCAGAAATCTCAACACCATGCTACACTGGAAATATAAATTTTCCTTAAAAGGAATATAACTGTCATACATCAAACGGTAAAGGACAGTTACACACAGAGAACAGGACACAGATACACAATAGAGTGCATTATGAATCATGATGTTAAAGTTTTTTATAGGATCACAATTCTTATTCTAAATTTCCTGGATACACTTTTGCAGCTGTTCCCATTTTTAACATTATAGAATGTGTTTGATGTTTACATGAACATCAGACACATTACACTTACTTACCTTCCCCCAACTCTGAATATTGTGTAGGCATACAGTTCAAGGAATACAGAACAGGAAGACATTAAAATACAGAAGAGAACCATTTTGTACTTTCCAGACACTGGAAAGTCAGGGATAAAAAAAAAATGAATTCCTACTTTTTTCCTCCTGCTCTCTGAACCCAGGAAATAACCTGAAAATTCCAAGGGACATGCAAGAAGTTCTCATTGAAAAGTTCAGACTTGGATAGCATGATACAAGAAATTTGAAAAAAATGTGAACATTTGATCAAGTTTGAGAGAAATGTTGCTTAGAATTCTGTCTTGTGAAAGAATCTGGGAAATTTAGATCTGGACAACCTAAATTATAAGAGATATTAGGGAAACAGAGAGGACTATGAAACATTTTAGTGCCAGGACTATTTCTCATTAAAACACATAAATCGTATGAAGCCCACCCTCCCCCACCCCTGCACTGAGCCTGGCATCAGAAAAAAGAGAAGAATTGCTTGAGTGTCCCTCTAGACTAGAAAAAGGGCAACAAACTTGTCGTTTATAGAGGAAAACTGTAGACTTGGTAGGTCTGCAGTGGTCCAGGATTTGGGGTTGAATCTGGCTATGGGCCCAGCTAATTTAGCAGATAGACGGTGGAGAGTTCTCTGAACTTTTCCCTTTTCCATGCGCACCAATGCCAGTCTTACACAATTTAGAAGATGTGCACAAATTGCTTTGTGGGGTAAAGGAGTGTGCCAGTTTCTTCAAACCACCGTCCCCCTCGTCACTATAGTCACCTCTTTCCACATGCTGCTCCCACTACTCTCATCTCTTATTTAAAACCAAAACATTTACTGGATTGCTGCTGCTCCCAGATGCACAACTCTGGTGCCATGAAGGAACCCTGGGCAAGCGTTCTCCACAGACAACCACCATTCTTGTTTGTCCCTTGGACCATTCCTTAAACAAATGCAATAGAATTCAGTGGAGAACCAGCAGCTTTCTATGATTTTTTAAACATACAGAGAGAAATCTTGGCCTTGCTGAAGTCAATGGCAGAATTCCCATTGACTTTACTCGGGCCAGGATTTCACCCATAGGATTCCAGAGCAGGGATATAAATTCTATCTATCTATCTTCACACACACATAGGATATAATGCTTATTTAGATTTCATAGGTTTTTAGAGTAATTTCTGTATTACTTTACTGGTTTCATTCCTATTAAAAATCCTACCTTTTCTTAAGTGCACTCTCTGTGGAGCAGGGCTTCTTCTGCTTTTTCATTCCTTGCTTGTGTTTGTCTTGCTTCCCCTTCTCTTTCAGGTTGTTTTGGCGGGGTAGGGTAAGAGCAGGCAGTAGGCTCTTAGAACATGTTTTTCATCTATGAACATTCCTTGTGTGCTGGCTGATGAGGCTGTGTACTGACATGAAGACTGTATCCCTTTGATAAGCTTTACTCATTACTGCTTCTTCAGGATCAAGGTGCACCCTAAAAGAAAAAAACTGGGGCTTAAAGTGCTTGACTAGTCTTTCTGTAAAGATAACCTGAAACAATTATATTCAGAATATCAAATGGCTGCAATTATCTCTCAGGGTTTTTGCAACGTGCTTAATTAAAAAATAAAATATGTTGCCACCAGCTGCAGGCTGTCTTACAGCCTCTGTTAGTGGCTACTGTTAGTATCCAGTCCAGTTCCTTGTAGAACTGGTTATGTTCCTATAACCATCAAAATGGACAGATGTTGGAAACCTTTTCAGGAATGAATCAAAGGACTCAGACTGAACTCCCCAAAACATAGCCCCTCTCTGAGCCAGGTTGTGTCATATTGTGAGGTGGAACAGACAAGCAAGTAAAACTTCACTCATGGAAAAGAAGGTGTTTCTTAGCTTTTGTTACAATAGTAGTGAAGACTTGGCAACTTGGTTTTAACTCTGTTTAGCAGCTCAAGTTATATCCTATAGGGCAATTGGAGCTAAACTTGTTTACCCAAGTTAAAAGCCAAGTTGTAGTGTTCTCATAGCTATTTTAACCAGAGCTAGCTTACCCAAGTTCAGGACACATTTGTTTTTTTGGCAATGAAGACCCTTTAATCTATGACCAAGCCTCCATATAGCGGCTGGTTACAACAACAATAACAGCCTGCTATTTACTTAAAGCTAATGGAGTTATTGTTTCAGCTGGAGTGGTAGGGGCACACATTTTTAATATTAAAGATTTTAGGTTCAGTTCTTTCCATAGCCTGTGCTGTCTGCATATATCTGATGTGACAACAGTTCATCACACTTGTATATTGCTACTGCCTGTGCTGAATCAAATTCCATTTTCCATGAGTATTAAAGTAACTTTAAAAAACGTTTTACTGGTTTGTTTTGATTTAGTATAAGATTCCCTTTAACCCAGTTTATTTCACTTGTAGATCTGGGATATTATGAATATATTTGCCATAGCATATATTCTGAAGCAGTTACATCAAATGACTCCATTTAAATTGAAAACAAAAACAATAAAGTAATGACCAAAGCATTTATAAACATATTTCTAATCTTGGTCTTTAATTAAATGCAGGTTTTTGTATAAAAAGATGCAGCTGTTTTCAGTAACTTTGTGTGCTTTTTGCTTTGCTGATTTAACCTCTGTCTATTCAATCAGAAAAGGTCTGATGAAATCATTGTTTAACCAGATGACTTACAAAATGGTGTTCTTTGTTTATAATGTAGTGCTATTAGTTAATCTTATCTGTCTATTATAGATGCCTGAGCAGGATTTCAGTACAAGTTGTTGTATTTTTCAGAATGTCTTGAACAAAGAGAAGAAAGGCTTAGGTATTTCCCTCCAATCGTATCCTTCAGTCATATATATTATTTAATATTATTAAATGAATTATCTAACAGAGATGTCAACAATAGTGTGCAGTGGAAACAAAAGCCTCTTCTCCTGGAAAGTCCCCCCTCCTCCTGTGGGGGAGAAGGGATTTGAAGAGGTGGCAGATCACTGTTAGGTGAATGTTTTAACCATGAGGCTATAGAGTCATTCAAACTCTTTCTCTGGCCCAATTAATATTTAATTTTTAAATTACTTAGATAAGTGGAACAAATTCAATAGGAGAGATTGAGGGTGCCCACATCAGGATGTCCCATAGCCTAGTAGTTAGGGCATTCACCTGAGCAGTAGCTGATCTCAGTTCCCATCTCTTCTCCTTCAAGAGGAGGGGGACTTGACCCAGAGGGTCTCCTACATCCTGGGTGAGTAACCTATCCACTAGGCTAAAGGTACTAAGGGATTCCATTTTCTGTGAACTTGCCTCAGAAGTCTGATTCAGTAGGCAGTCTATGATCATAACAAGAGCTTCACAGTACCCTGGCCAGATGCTTTCTGGGAAGCTCAGCCCTTAAAGTCACATCCCCCTAATATCACATCTTCCCTTCTAAGCCGTAAGTAAAAATAACACACAATTATTAATATTTATAACCAACCTAATAAGTAAATTTACTAACAGTGTTCAATTGGTCTTTGAGTGCCCCGCCCTGAATCAACAGTGCTGCTCTCAAGAGCTGACAAGGCCACTTGTTCTGGTGGTATGTCCTGGGGATCCACTGTCTCAATCTGCTATGGCTGTTGCCTGTTGGAGATCCTCTCTGGCAAAACAGTAGACTCAGCACCTGTTAACTTGCTTCCGCTTCTGGGATTTGGGGACGATGTCGCTTATTCTTCCATAGTGTGTGTCCATCTGGGGGCATTGGACTCATATGACCACAGGGCAACCTCTTGTGACAGTACTGCCGTTTGTGACCATTGTTTCCCATTGCAGATACTCACAGCATAATTTTCATGAAGTAGTGGTGACAGCAGCTTCTGGGACCCCAAACAATACTGAGTTTCTTGTTTTGACTTATCTGTCTCCTTATACATCTGCGAGCTCCCCAGTGACTCTTCCATCAGCTTCTAACAGGGCAGGCATTCTTTTTTTTCGGATTTCTGGTTAATAAGATGTCATCAGGTGACAACCCATGCCTCACTGGTGCCATTCTATTATTGAAGAGTGCTGAATACAGATCAGAGACTGACTCCTCAACCTTTTTCAGTAGGTGCTTTATTATTTTGGCACCATTTTCCACCAACCCTCAAACTTCACTGCAAACTGCTTAAACTCATGCCCACTAAACTGTGGTCCATTGTCAGACATTACTGTGCTAAGTATACCATATCTGTGCATATGAAATTTATTTTAGCTAATCTCCTATTTATAGTACAGCATCTTCTAGTAAGGCTATCTCAGGGATGTGAGCATAGTAGTTTATGACAAGTACATAGATTTAATGTTGGCTGGAAAATACTATCCATATTTTGCTCCAACAGGCCAATTTTTCCTATGCCATCTACATGGGCTCTTTTGCTTGACTTGGCCTATATTTTTGGTATATGCAACAAGTCTTAACAGCTTCCTCATGTCACTGTTCTATATAAAATGTCTCTGGCCCTTCCTTTAGATTTTTCAATCCCTAACTGACCGACCTTCATGTATCCTTTTAACATATTTTTCTATAATATCTTAGGAATCACTAGCCCGGTGCATTTAAACAAAATCACGTCTAACACTGAGAACTCCCCATTAAATTGGCAACAGGGGCAGGGAATATGCTCCCCCCACCATCTTGTGCTAAGAGCCTTAATTACTTTTTGTAGAGGACAGATTTTTTAAAATCAGGTTGATATATACACAATCTAACTCTTGAATTTTCTCCATTGCACTTTTGTCAAATGCTCTTGAGAGGGCAGTGGAGGAAATTCAAGAGCAAGATTGTGTATATACCAACCTGCAGTCACCAAATCCCTCCCTGGTTTATATTCAATTTGCAGAGCATACATTTGTAACTGAAAGAATAATCTCTATATCATTAAGAAAGGGAGTTGTCAGGCCCCTTTTGGCAATGGCAGTAAGTGGATTATGGTCAGTTTCAGCTTAAGATAGGGCTTCTATAAATAAAGACATGAAACTTTTTACACTCATGGACTAAAGACAAAGTTTCCTTCTCTTTTCCCTGGTACTATTACAAATTGTATCTTTTCCAATTTGATATTTACATATACATTTAGGTCACCTACTCCCTTAGTGGGGATAACATCACCACTGTAAGTCATGAATTTCCCCCATTTACCTTTTACTGCCTATGATTTTTCTTTCAGTGCTAATAGTTCTCTTAGTGGCACCACATTTGTGCTTCTCCTGAGAGACAGGAGATTCCTGTTCAAATCCTCAGGCAGCAGGGTAGTTAAATCAGGGTCTCCCATTTCCCAGGTGAGTGCTCTAACCATTTGGCTACAAGTTACAATTTAGGTACCACAACCTCCTCTGGCCAGGTTTTGCACGGGGCCTAATCTGCTGGGCATGCTCTGAGCAATGAGTTCCGTTAAGCGAAGGAACATCTGTTATCTCTTGGCTTGTGGATCGCACTGGGGCTTAGGTGGCTGAATGCCTAGAACAAGGCAGCAGTGAGCATGTCCAGAGGCAGAAATTTAGGTGCCTAGAGAATTTTACTTTGGAAACTTAAGTGCCTAAACCCCAGATTTAGATGCCAAAATTCCTGTGTTAGGTGCCACTAAAATCCATAAAACCCCTGCACAGCTGCCACCTAACCCTGTAGGTGCCTAAGCTCACTTGACACTTAAGTCCCTTTGTTGATCTGGGCCTTGGTGCTTACAAGAACTCTGCTTTACCCTGGGTCTGAGTCCAGCTCAAGTGCATAACAAGAGAGAGAGAGAGCCCCACCCAGACTCGGTCTAGAAACTCAGCCCTTAAAGGCACAGCCCCCAGTACCACAGGGAATATAGTTCTGTATATTTACCTTTCCATTATAAAAGCATGCAAATGTGCAGTCCACAAAGATATGAATTAACCCTTACAGTTCCTTGGTGGGTGAGAGTAGGGAGCTGCGATTAAGGGGTGTAGAAGGCCAGTCCCACAGAGGAACTGGTTCAGGGATTGGGGAGAGGCATATTAGGAATCCGGTCTGAGATTGACATCTGGGAAGTGGATCAAATGGGGTATTCATGTCTTTTGTGTGTGTCATGAAGAAGCCAGTGGTGAGAGGGGACATTCAAGAAGAAGAAGAGAATTGATGTGAAGAGGAAAGTTTTTTGGGTGCTTTCTGGGTGTACTAGACGAATAAGAGAAGAGACCCGGGAGGGTGTAAAATGCCTTGTAGAAAGGATGGAGAGAGAGGGATGAGCAGCTTAGAGGAGAATTAGAAGCTTTAAGGGTAGAATGGGAGGGATGAGCTGCTGCTATTTTCTTAGTACGCTACGGTGAATACTGCTTTGCACTGGAACTCCTCCTAAATTTCTTACGGTAGTATTACTGTATGACTTGTTCTCTGAAATTCAACATATTAATTACTGTAATTACCTGCCAATTATGATAGTGTTTTGGATTATAACTAATTAACAAATAAGTGCTGGTTATACTCCTTTGATTGGATATTGGCATGGCCTAGAACTTTGCCAGTAGAGGGTAGCATTGCTTTATTTTAAAAGCCTTGAAAAGTTTAACTCTGTTTAGCCAGCTAACTTCTTTCTAGCCTTTCTTAGGTCATGTTGAACAGTCCCTATAATTACATGGAAAATGTCCTGTGTCACCATAAGGTTGTCCAGCTGTTCTGTTTAAATCTCTTCTATTATATTCAAAAGTGATGTAACTATTTTAAAAGATGAGTTATATAGCTTGAAAAAGGATAGAGTTTTGTAAACCAGAGCAGGAGCACCTTGCCATACATGAACTGCTCGTTATAAAGACTGGCTCTTTATTTCTGCTGAAAATCATTCGATTTAATAGGTCTGCAATGAATTGATCCAGACTGTGCAGGGCTTTTCCTTGTGAGTTTTGAATGTCACAAAGAAGCAGAGAATGCCCTTGTGTTGCTGTTCCTGGCTCAGCATGTTTGGTGGGTAGGAGAATGTCCTGATCACGACTATTCAGCAATTATTGCCCAGACTTCTGCGCTGCCACCAGGCCAGGCCTGCCTTGTCCTGTTCTGCAGCATGCCACTGGTGGCCGCCTTGCCTTATGCTATTGGAATGTGAACACTGATTCCAGTTGCTGTGTCTCATCCTCAGAGTCTCCTATAATTTGTGTGTTGCTGTTACTTAGTCCAGCATGAGACAGCCTGACTCTTTATGCTTTTAATTACTTGAAGCAAAAAGGTTAGATCAGGACTGAAGTCAGAGAAGTTACATACCGCTGCGTAAAGCCAATGTAAAGAAGACTAGAATCAATCCAGTGCTGCCTTTATTTAGCCTGATGCTTAAATTCTATAGCAGAAATGGACCCAGTGGTAATTTAGCCCTGATATCTCATTATAGTCCTCACTGTTGCATATCCAGTGCAACTAATAGAATTATAGCTGAAAACAAATTACTATCAAATCTAAATACCACCATAGTAGGTATCAAGTATCCTATCCAGTAATTTCTTCATGGAGCAAGAGTAGAAACTTTAGTGGGTTTCCCCTGTTAATCTATTACTAGTTTACTAGGCTATTGTTAGCTTACTATGCAAACAGATCTCATTTCCATGTACTTGGAACATCCATGTTCCCCTGCATCATTTGGTTTAATCATGAACCCGCTCTCATATTTTTAAAGATTAGAACATTATCTTTAAGATGTTATGCTCTGGGGGAAAAAGAGAATATGTATCTTTACTATTCAAAACCAAAATACTGGCCTTGGTTCTGATCTCATACTTCTTTTTTAAACCACTGACTTCACTGGAATTCCTCCTGATTTACACACCAGTGTAAATGAGAGCAGAATCAGGCCCTTTTCCTCCCCCAGTGAATAATGGGCATTCTGATATGTTATACAAAAGCAATGATCTCCCCAGCACAACCTTATATAGCTGGTTCAGTGGAGCACCACTCTAAAAATAGAATTCTCTTTGACACTGAAGTGCCAGGCAATATGGAAACTGTTATATTTCAAGCTGAAGTTTTGGAAGGTGTGCCCTGTACTTCCTTTGTAAGTGTCCCACAAATGTGAAAAATGCATGATCTGGCCTGTTTTGTACTCTGATGACAGGAGATTTCATTAGCATCCAACAAGCAACCACATTTTAAAAAATGAATAATAAAAAAGAACGAATGCTTTGGCAAGAGATGCTGGATTTGCAGCCCTGGAGACTATAGCTCTCCCTTTTCCACAGAGCAGGTACAGCACTGCCAGCATCAGTGCAGGTTTCTCTAGATGGCCTTGCCACTGTGAAATATCCCTGAACTGGAGGAACCACTACTTGGTTTGAGAGGACAGGGATGAGAAAATATATAATAAGCAAACAGAATTTCTGTCATGTTATACTGGAACTGTATTCCCTGACTCAGCCACACACATATAAGTGCCCTATAGGAATAAGAAGGCTCTGAATGATGAAGCAATGGTTGGATGATTTCTGTAAAGTCCCTGCCTGGCCAACAGTACATAAAGTTATATGGTGTGGTCACTGGAAACTAGTCAGTGGTGTGGGAAGTAGCCAAGAGGTCTGAACTTGCCAGTAGCTGTAATTTTTACACTGTTAGGGGTGAGGAGCTGAGAAGGCGAGCATGTGCAGGAAGAGAGCACTTGGGAGAAATCATCTAATTTCCTTATGTTAGCTAAAATGGCATCTTTCGTTTGACCTTCTCAGTATGCTTATTTGGAGGAGTGTATTATTGGAAAATAAAGTTGGTGAAAGAAAAAGGAAATTGTTTCCACCAAAGCTTTTTCAAACTTGTTTCTTCTTTTTAATTTTGAAATTTGAAAAACATGGACCAGCTTTGCTAAGGAACAGAAAAATACATGTACTGGAAAAGGGACTGTGCCATTGAACAGGAGCAAAGGGAAAAGGAAACACAGAGGCCTTTATGGCCTGATTTTCAGAGATATTGAGTGCCCACAGCTCCTACTGAAGTCAGTGATAGCTTATTGTTAATGACAAGACTATTGTCAACAACAAATGACAAAGCCTGAAGTCAATGGCAGCTGCTTTGAAAAGAAACCTAAGGGTAGGCCTAATCCTGCAGCACACCGAGCCTTGAAATTCATGGGAGCTGTGGTATCAGTACGTCTCTGGATCAGCCCTGTTCAGGCATGTGTGTGCTTTGGGTGCTGCCCACAAGTAGACAGTTCATAGCTGAGGTCTAAAAGTCAGGAAAGGAAGATACCATTTCCCACAACCAAGTAACGTTTGTTAAAACATTTTGCTGCTTGATTATTCTCTTTCATCGCTGCTCATGTAATTTCATGCATTTCATGCTATTCTAAGAATGATATTATTTCTAAACAACAAGTCAAATGCAAATGGACCCTGGTGCCTTAAGCCCTTATACGAAGAGACGGGCCATGATTTGGACTCATCGCTACAAGACAGGACCTTCAGTCTCCATTGATTCCAATGCAGATTTCATATCTGAACTCTTTATATCTGGGATAGACAGAGCTAAGCCTCTGATTGGAATTCTATAGTAAAACTTTCTGTAGCTCCTTTTATTTAAGGACAAAAAAACAATTCCTGAACACTTACTAATCCTCACAACAGCTCCGTGAAGGGTGTATTATTGTACAGGGGCTGGTCAACACGAGAAAGTTGCCACAATTTCACTTACAGTCTGATTTTTAAACCAGCACCAAAAGCTGCATGGACACTCTAATTTCAATTTAAACCAGGTTTATTTCAGTTTAGGTTAAAATCAATTAGGAGCAGATTTAAAATAAATCTAAATAAGCCACTCAAACTGAAAAGAGTGTCCACCGAAGGGTTACCATCAACCTAACTAAATCAGTTAAAACCTAATTTAAATTGAACCTGTGGAACCTCTGAGTTTAGACAAGATCTGAAAGAGGCTAAGGGCCCAATATTCAGGAATACCCGCTTCAGTTTGGATGCCTTAATTTTTTGGTGACCATTTTGAGGCACTAGCTGTCTCAATTTGGGCAACCAAAGTTAAAGGCCAGTATTAAAAATTTTGGTCAAATGGACTTGCCCAAGGTAATATATCAAGCCAGTGGTAGAGTCAGTGGCAGAAGTAGGACTAGAATCCAGAAGTTCTGTCTCAGTTTAAATCACTGGACAAAGTGCTTCCCCAATGAGTTCTTGAAGGGACATATCCCATTGAAAAATGAGATTTTTTTGTTTCAAAATCTCCACCAATCGTTTATTCTATTATTGGTCCCTTCAACATGAGGGCAGAGGTGCTGGAACAATTTTTATAGTGGGAGTGCTGAAAGCAGAAACCAGGTATTTGGTTGTTATTACTGCTGTGCCCCCAGCATCCCTAGTTCCAGCACTGCTGCATGAGACTTGCTGAGCCTTAAAACCTAATTTCTTCAGCTTGGAAACACAAATAAAACTAATTTGGAATACTGGGTTTATTGGCCTACCATTGTGGGCATGTATGTGCTGTGGATGAACGCATGAACTTTAGGTCTTCATCCCTCTGCTGCCCTGTTAGTTGTTATTTTGAACCAGCAGGAGTCTGAAACTGATGAACCTCGGAATCCCCTGCTGACTCACAAGAAAAGAGCTGTCAGGGAGAGCAAAGGGATGGCAGGGCAAGGTGCATGTATGTGCACATTTCACATGCACATCTCCACAAAGAAAACAAAACCTAGTCCACATGTCTGCTTAGTGGAGTTTTCCCTTCTCAGAGCTAAGTTGTTAAGCATGTTGCAATCCTTAATGTGGACAACAGTGATCAGGAAGTTATTCTGAAACGGGATAGGTGGGGATGGAGGGGAAATTGTCAAGCAAGTTAGGAGCTTGCTAATTGGATTTGCGTGTAACTTTTGTACCACCACCTGAAAAAAAACTTGCCTGGCTTCCTGTTTCATGACAAGCCTTAAACTTACGCCAGGTCCACTGAGGAGTTCAGCAAGATTCTCTAACATTGGCCACTTTTCAACCAAACACGGGGAAACTGTGTGAAACTTCTATGAGTTTTGCCTGGTTTGAAATTAAACCAATCAAAGAATGGCAGAGCTTGGCAGAATTTCACCTTAAAAAGTGAAACCATATGGAAGAAGCTGCAGAATCACTCAAACAGACCTTTAAATGTGTTTGATAATCAGATCATTTGATTGACTGGATATTCCACTTAGAAATGGGCCCAAATCGCTGGGTTTGGAACCAACTCTCAAGTCTGTGCTCTCAGCTGAGCAGGTTTGGATCCAGGGGACTTTCAGGTCTGTGGTTTTGTTTTTAAGGGCCATCTATACTGGGACTGGTATTATTCTCAAAACAACCCTATTGTGTATGTTAGTACAGGAAGATTATTCTTTTAATGGTTTTATTCCTTTAACAGCTACTCACTTTTTTTATTCCATTGTATTATTGCATGATTTGAGTATTATTTATTTTTATTACAGTAGTACCTAGAGGCCCTTGCTGAGATCCAGGCCCAACTATGCTAGGCATCGTACAAACACATATTAAAAAGCAGTCCCTGTATTTAATAACATAATGCCATTGCTTTCTTAGCAGAAGTGAGACAGAACCACTCCTTTTCATCTCATGGCCCTTTTGGTGTTGACTGAATTGCTGCGCCAGCAGTGAGACAAGCGGCAAAAAATACATCATTGGGTACACATTTCAATATAACACGTGACATCATTGACAGGGATAGCTGTGGTACTTAGTGAAAAAGAAACCTATAAAAATACACTTGTTTCTCATTATGCTTCTTTTGCTATTCCTTTCAAGCAGATGGACACATGCCTTGCTTGTATATTTGAAAACTCATGATATAATGTTAGGGGATTATCATAAACTAGACCATTTCAGGAAGATAGAATAAAGATTTAACTGTAGCTCCTGTTGGACTAGTTTTGCATAAAGGATCAAGTGTGTTATCTCTTATCTGAGCTTGTAATGAGAAACCTCCAGGTCAACAGAATTAGGGCAGATGATTGATAGAATGAAAAGGAGATTGGATAGGCACATAGGAGTGAGTAACTGATACAGGATATGGAGATTGGAGTATATGAATGTAAGCGCATATTGGTAGCGAGTAGCTCCTTTGCCTGCTAGTAGAGTGAATTTATGAACATCATTAATTAGGAATGAGCTAGTCAGGAAAATCAGCTCAGGGGGATCAGATGCAGATGGCAGGAGGAACCACTGGATTCACAAACATACTCTGGAGTGAAGCTAAGTGGAGAACAAAGATTTCCAGAAAACACCCACCTTCTCTATCCCTCCAAAAAGCAAAAGCAAAAAAAACCCCAACACCCAGATTTCTCGCACTTTTCTAGGCATCATTCTTTTCAGAACACTGTGGAACAAAGAATAATCCTGCCAGTAATACATTCTATGGAATTAATATTTTCATTGTTACTCTTACAGAAACCAATACATAATCCCAGATATAAGTACAAAACTTAACTCTCTATAAAATGACACATGGTTTGAAGTGATGCATGCTTGCAGTGCAGCAAAGGGAGTAATCCAATCCTATCTCAGATCCCAGAGACGTTGTTATTGATGACCTTTATATTTCACTATTTTTATGTTCACACAGACCCAGTCTAACCTAGCTAAGGCCCGCATTCTGATCCTGGCACTTATCCTAGCCCAAGCAAATGAACGGTTATCATTCCAAGCCTAACTTGGATCCACAAAATGTCCCTTTTTCCAACTATGGCTGTTCCTGTAGGCTGACCCCAGGCTATCCAAACACTGGACTAAATTTAATGGTAGATAAAGGTGCTTATCACCTCAGGATAAGGCCCTAAGGGTTCATCTACATTAGTCTTTTTCTGAAAATATTCCCATCAGAGCAGTGTCATCAGTGATAGATAAGGTGGGAATTATCATCATTGGTAACACTTTATCACCATTGGTAGATAAAGTATAGATAAGAGCCTGGTGGTTCCAAATATTTCTATCACTATGTCACATAGTCCTGCTTTGAGCAAGTTTAGGCAATATGTGCATTCTTAACACATTATTGGCACCTGCAGCCCTGTCTAGACCAGTGCTTCATCTATACCCAAACTAGTGGGAGCTTTTCTAGGACAAAAGTTAGTATAGACACTAGATTGAATGTGGTGATTAGTTTCAACTGAAAAAAAAGGGGGTGGGGAAGGAAAATCATTAGAAAAAACAGAGATGTCTTATTCTGATACTGTTGAAACAAAGTAGGGTGTATTAGCTCCTTTTTTTGGCTCCTCCAGAATCTCTTGCTGAGGTTCTCGCTGCACTTTCCTCCTCACTTGTTGATTTGCACACACCCTCTCCATGGCCCCACAAAGTCACGAGACCTCCTTGTCAACTTCCTCCTGATGTTGGCCAAGATGGCCATCCATCAGATCAGGAGTCAGAAGCTGGATGGGAGATACTCAGGGAACTGATGGGCAGGATTCCCTAGGAGAATAACATGAGGGGGAAAGGAGTCCAGGAGAGTTGGCTGTATTTTAAAGAATCCTTATTGAGGTTACAGGGACAAACCATCCCAATGTGTAGAAAGAATAGTAAATATGGCAAGCGACCAGCTTGGCTTAACAGTGAAATCCTTGCTGATCTTAAACACAAAAAAGAAGCTTACAAGAAGTGGAAGATTGGACAAATGACCAGGGAAGAGAATAAAAATATTGTTCAGGCATGCAGGAGTGAAATCAGGAAGGCCAAATCACACCTGGAGTTGCAGCTAGCACGAGATGTTAAGAGTAACAAGAAGGGTTTCTTCAGGTATGTTAGCAACAAGAAGAAAGTCAAGGAAAGTGTGGCCCCCTTACTGAATGAGGGAGGCAACCTAGTGACAGAGGATGTGGAAAAAGCTAATGTACTCAATGTTTTTTTTGCCTCTGTCTTCACGGACAAGGTCAGCTCCCAGACTGCTGCACTGGGCAGCACAGCATGAGGAGAAGGTGACCAGCCCTCTGTGGAGAAAGAAGTGGTTCAGGACTATTTAGAAAAGCTGGATGAGCACAAGTCCATGGGGCCAGATGCGCTGCATCCGAGAGTGCTAAAGGAGTTGGTGATTGCAGAGCCATTGGCCATTATCTTTGAAAACTCATGGCGATCGGTGGAAGTCCTGGATGACTGGAAAAAGGCTAATGTAGTGTCCATCTTTAAAAAAGGGAAGAAGAAGGATCCTAGGAACTACAGGCCAGTCAGCCTCACCTCAGTCCCTGGAAAAATCATGGAGCAGATCCTCAAGGAATCAATTCTGAAGCACTTAGAGGAGAGGAAAGTGATCAGGAACAGTCAGCATGGATTCACCAAGGGCAAGTCATGCCTGACTAATCTAATTGCCTTCTATGACGAGATAACTGGCTCTGTGGATGAGGGGAAAGCAATGGACGTGTTGTTCCTTGACTTTATGAAAGCTTTTGACACAGTCTCCCACAGTATTCTTGCCAGCAAGTTAAAGAAGTATGGGCTGTATGAATGGATGATAAGGTGGATAGAAAGTTGGCTAGATTGTCGGGCTCAACAGGTAGTGATCAATGGCTCCATGCCTAGTTGGCAGCCGGTATCAAGTGGAGTGCCCCAAGGGTCGGTCCTCAGGCCGGTTTTGTTCAATATCTTCATAAATGATCTGGAGGATGGTGTGAATTGCACCCTCAGCAAGTTTGCAGATGACACTAAACTGGGAGGAGAGGCAGATATGCTGGAGGGTAGGGATAGAATACAGAGGGCCCTAGACAAATTAGAGGAATGGGCCAAAAGAAATCTGATGAGGTTCAACAAGGACAAGTGCAGAGTCCTGCACTTAGGACGGAAGAATCCCATGCACCACTACAGACTAGGGACCGAATGGCTCGGAAGCAGTTCTGCAGAAAAGGACCTAGGGGTTACAGTGGCTGGATATGAGTCAACAGTGTGCCCTTGTTGCCAAGAAGGCCAATGGCATTTTGGGATGTATAAGTAGGGGCATTGCCAGCAGATCGAGGGACGTGATCATTCCCTTCTATTCAACATTGGTGAGGCCTCATCTGGAGTACTGTGTCCAGTTTTGGGCCCCACACTACAAGAAGGATATGGAAAAATTGGAAAGAGTCCAGCGGAGGGCAACAAAAATGATTAGGGGACTGGAACACATGACTTATGAGGTGAGGCTGAAGGAACTGGGATTGTTTAGTCTGCGGAAGAGAAGAATGAGGGGGGATTTGATAGTTGCTTTCAACTACCTGAAAGGGGGTTCCAAAGAGGATGGATCTAGACTGTTCTTAGTGGTAGCAGATGACAGAACAAGGAATAATGGTCTCAAGTTGCAGTGCGGGAGGTTTAGGTTGGATATTAGGAAAAACTTTTTCACTAAGAGGGTGGTGAAACACTGGAATGCGTTACCTAAAGAGGTGGTGGAATCTCCTTCCTTAGAAGTTTTTAAGGTCAGGCTTGACAAAGCCCTGGCTGGGATGATTTAGTTGGGGATTGGTCCTGCTTGGGCAGGGGTTTGCACTAGATGACCTCCTGAGGTCTCTTCCAACCCTGATGTTCTATGATTCTATTCTGTGATTGTGGGGCCTATTTCCAGTCCCTTATTGTATCAAGTCTGCAGGCAGAGATCCATTAGGGGATCTGCCTGGCACATGGGGACAACATAGGCCAGTGTACAGATCCACAATGTGATTTTAAAATCATGTTTTCCTATTCTTTTAGAAATTTTTCTTTCCCCTGTTGCTGTGTGAAAGCCCCACACAACCAAAAGGGGAAACTGAGTGACTACATGAGAGAGACATTACAGAAAACGCCGCCTGGTGTTCAAAATAAACAAATGGAGAATATAAAGAAGTAATTCCCTCCCGCCCCTGTCCCTCCTCCCAATTTTTTTCAACTTTGCTAACCTTGAGTGCTACCTATAACAACTGTAGATAGCAAAAATTCAGGAATGTGATTTTTTTAAAAAATTGGCAGTGTCCCTTTAAGAAATGAGCATCTGGGTCTGAGAGCCAACTTATTTTTAGGGCCCACATACCTAAATGCTACATTAATGGTGACAGAAATACTATTAGAACACCTTTTGCCTCCTCCTCTCCCACAGGCTGTGCAGCAACATATTGCAGCAAGAGCCAGGAACAGGGAAGAGTTTATATAGCCCCTAGTATTTCAAAATTGTATTTACATGACCTTGTATTACCATGATGCAGGCTATCATATTTTGTGGTATGCATGCCCCTTACTCTTTGTTTACACATCTTTTGATTATTAGCTCCTTAGCAGAGTGACAGTGCTGCCTTTTCTGTTTAGAAAGTGTCTAGCACATTGATGGCACTCTCAGCAATAAGTAATACATGATAATAATGTTGCAACTGCCCTGGTGCTAACCTTCTGGTATGGGCATTTGTATTATTGCTCAAAGTTAGATGTGAGCTCGCTCTAAGCTAGTACTTCCACCATGGCTACCTTGGTGCAGTTGCTATAATACAGGCAATGCATTTTTAGGCCACAATGTTCTCCCATTTCTAGGATCTTTGATCTCACAACCAGTGCTGAAAAGGAGAGGAAGTACCCTATCATTGTGATGTTATCTGAATAACAAAACACGCTCACTGAAGTATCATTGTTCTCGCTTTATTTCAAAAGGGCAGTGGCAATTCAATTATTCCTTCCACCTAGGAAAAAGAAAAATCAGTAGAAAAAAGGAGGATATAGATGCTATGTACAAGAAAAAATAAAAGTTCATTAGGATTGGAAAATAAGTCAGGCAGCATGCAGCAGGCCACCAGTAGGGAAGGGTGATAGGAAGAAAAGTAAGACTGAGAATGAAATAGGCCAGGGACTGGCATCCTGTTGAGTGGCAGTATTTCCCTTTTTCCTCTCTATGCTGTCTACACTACAGCTTATGTTGGCATAACTTATGTAGTTCATGGGTGTGAATAAATCATCCCCTGAGTAACATAAGCTACACTGATATAAGCACCAGTGTGGGCAGCACTATGTTAGCGGGAGAGCTTCTCTTACCAGCATAGCTTCTGCTGCTTGCAGGAGCTGGTCCCATCAGCTTAGAGCAGCTACATTAGACAGTTTACAGTGGCGCAGCTATATCGGTGCAGCTGCGCTGCTGAAAACTCTCTAGAGTAGCCATGCCTCTAGTCATACACACTTGAAGTCAAAGGGAGCATTAGCAGAGGAAGTTGGTGTGATCCTTTGATATATAAAACAGGACACTTCAAAATGCCAACCAAAAGTGTGCACTGTAACACCAAGCATCATATTGTATTAATAAAAATAATAACTGGAGAAAACCATCACTCATCCAGCACAATGTCTGTCAGTATAATGCAGAGCCTTAAAGTAAGGCCCAGGACTCACTGTTGGGAAATTTGCTGTGTTGTCAGCATACCAGATCAATATTTTGGAGGTCATTACCTCATCCCTTCTTCAGTTGCTAGCCTTGGATTTCTGCCAGAGCAAAAGGCAACCATTAGCAAGATTATACTGTTAGTACATTTAGCAATAGCTTTTGGAAACTCGGGCAAGCTTTTCCATCCCCTGAGGTAAGTCTGCTCTCTGGCTCTGGGTAACACAAATACTCCACAGTTCATACACAGTGGGACCTTCTTCTTTATTCCACTGTAGCAGCATGTGTGTAATTCTTTATTACAACCATCACTTGATTGATTTGCACTACAAAAATTGGAACTTCTACATTATGTCTGATAGTTAGGGTCCAGTTCTTTTCATGAGGGGAGGGAGCAGGTATTGCACATAGACATCTCTGAGTTGAGACAATACAAAATGGAATTCCTCATATATAGAGCAACAGGAAGAAAACCAGAGTGTTAAACAATGTGATGTAACATTAAGTAATTAAACCAATAAATCTGATTAGAATGTACACAGTAAAAATACTGCATTCTCTAGCCAGAGGATGAGCACTGAACTTTGATGAAGTAGTACAATCACATGATTCACTGAGATTTAAGTTTTGTAAATGTAATAGTGTTTTTTATAAGTAAACCCAAATCCTCAGCTGACATCTATTTCCCACAGCCTAATACAATGTGTGGCCAATACACCACTGTTCTGCCCTTACACCAATGTCAAGTAATTTAGGGTCTAATCCTGCCCTTGTTATAGTCAATGGCAACACTCCCATTGACTCAGATGGGTGTAGGATGAGGCTTTCTGTCACCTGAAGGGAAAAGCCATGGTTTAGCTTGGATCTAGAAAGTGCAAAAGGATTACATCTGAAATTGAATATAGATGTGGGCAACAGAAAAATGTGTGAGCGTGTAAACACACAACTTCTTTTCTCTCTACATCTTCCTCGTACTGTATTCTCGTGTTATTATTTACGCCCCAAAAAAGAGATTACCCTACAGTAGAGAGAAACACTTTAAATTTAAAGTTATCTGATATGAAAAACCAACTTTACATTCATAGGTGAATCATGGAGTTCTCCCTCTCCAGCCTGCACTTTTCTGCTTCTAGCCTATATTTCCAGACTTGTAATGCAAATATGTTGGATTTGGAAAGAGATCAAAGACAAGGGCTCTTGCTGGGATTACACTATATAAATCAAAAATATTCCTAGGGCAATGTCAGAGGGAGTGGGCTGGGGAGCTGCACAATACAAGTTCTGGAGCTGATTAAACACTCTGGGTCAGATCTCCAGCTGGTGTAAATTGGTACAGTTCCACTGATTTCAGTGGAGCCATGCCAATTTATACAAGCTGAGAACATGACCCTCCAGTGACAGCATTTGAGATCCCCTGGAAACTGGAACTTCTTAGGCTCCCTACAGATTTGAAGAGTTCTGTTTTGGGCATAACAGTGCTTTTCAGGTAAATCAGCATTCTATAGACAGTGGCTATGCTATGCATATGGCTATGCTCTAGGTTTTCCATTCTTCTGCTTGCCAATTACTGTATGTAACCATGCACCCAGCTATTGTTAAGTCTAGATACTAAATCAGTTAAAAAACTAACTTGATTCTATTATGGCCTATGGTATCATCAGACGATTTCTCGTCCTTCTCTCTTCAGTCTGTCTCACTATTTTTTAAATATAAGGCCCACCTGTGCATGTGACTATCAAGTCACTGTTAGCTCCCCTCCACACCCTGGGTCCAAATCTCTACTGGTCTAATTCCATTGACTTCCATGGAGTTTATGCCAGCACAGGATTTAACCTGCTCTGTGCAATGAATCAGGGCATAGGGAGAGATTGACACAGGGTGTCACTGCTTCCAGAGGTGTTGATTTGTAGTACAACAGGAGTCTAGTAATTTGATGGCTACTGGCAACAGAGGGAGGACAGACCAAGCATAGGCATTTACGTCTATGAATACTATTTTAAATAGTGACAGGATTATGGATGAAGGGGAGGAGGAGACCAAAAGGGATAAAAGAAGGACAAAGGATTGGAAAGGTCATTGATTTGGCCATGTGACTGGCTGGACTCTCCCCCGCCCATGTAGTTATGTCTGGAATAAGCATATTTTTGTTTTCAAAATACCCCTGAATATCTATGTGTAACTAATATTATAAAAGTACATTTTGTAATATACGAACAGTTACAGCATATGCTCACAAATGTAACATGCAAGTGTAGGGCTCCGGGAGCACGAAGACATTACAACTGGAATGCAGCTGCCTGCTCTAGAACCCACAGAAGGAGCAAGCATCTGGCTCAATGCAGGAGACAGAGCATGCAGCACTTTATTACAATTTGTGTTCCAGTAGCACCCAAGTATTAGAAAGTGCCCATATGCCTATGGGAAGTTACAATCTGTGGTCCTGAAGAGCAAACAATTCTCTGGTTTCAATCCAGCAAACAGTTTGTGTAACTTTACTCACGTGAGGAAATTTATGCACGCATATGTGTTTGCAAGTTCAAAACAAACAATATACAAGGGGTGAGGGAAAGGGCTGCGATCAAAATAGGAAGTTGTATGTATTCATTGACAATGAAAATCACCAAAAGCGGCAAGTACAGGGCCTGGTTCTCCACTGCCTTACATTTTCTTTAGAAAGTTTCACCTGTGCAAAATGAGTGCCACTGTTACTACAAATGAGCAGAGAATTCTGATTTGGTAGCATGTTTGTACTCACTTTGAGCAGATATAAATAACTACATAAAGCGAAAGCAAGGGAGAATCAAGCCCATTTTGCTCAGAGGGGACAAGCATTGTTTTACATTTCTGTACCTTCATTTATACACAGACCGTGATGTTATAAATGTGTAACATATGGCAGTCTAAATCATTTAATGGTAAATTTATTTCTGCTTGAAGATATAAAACTTGGGGATGGGGGAAGTAAATGACATAACAGGAAATATGAATGCTGTGGTATTAGAAGCTGTGCCTTAAATAGGGTTGCCACCACCTCTGAGACACAGAAAAAATGGTCAATGGCTGCCTGTCCCAGAGCCAACTATAGCAAATTATTACTAAAATGTTTTAGATAACCATTTACAAAACAAACAAACAAAATACCCCTAACACAATATGTGTATGTTTATGGTTTTTTATCGCTTTTTTTTAACCTTATCCTAATATGGCGCCACAGTCTGGTCTAGGGGAGTGTGAATTGTAGAGCATGCTAACGTCCCAAATGAAGAAAAAATGGCACATTAAATCTTTTTAAGACAAAGTAGTACAAAAATCGGCCAGGCTGGTTAAAAACTGGCCAGGAGGCAAGGCAACCCTCGCTTTAAAGGCTGTGCTTCCCAGACAGAGAGTCAGGGTGGGGCACTCTGAAGCTCTTATTATTACACACAGTCAGTTACAACCTGACACAGAATAAAGCAGATCTCTTGCAAGCAGTTTAAGTGCTGAGTAATCACTGAGCGCTGCTGGAGCCCTGAGCTCAATGTGTTTACATGATAAGGGCAGTGAATTTGGTGGTCTCAGTGGCCATAGGTGCACAAAACCAGTATGGAATTCAGTGTATCTGACAATATCTGCATGGGAAGACTCAGAATAGAAATTGTAGCAGTGTTGAAAACTGAGGAAGATTAACGTATGTTGATGTGGACTAAGCCAGAGTTAACATCTCTCTCATGATTTTGGAACTAATTAGACTATTTGTGTGATCAGGGAAGGACTCCTGTGTAAGGGGCTGCAAAATTTGAACTTAGGGTCTGTAGTTTATAATAAGCTAAATTCAGGTTAAGTTCATTTTCAGTCACACTATTTTTAATTCTCTGATTTAATAATAAATAAAAAGCATTAATATCCTTTAACAGTTTGTACCATTCGATACTTCCATTTCCTGCCGATAATCTCACATACTGTACTGCACACTGCTAATTCTATTAAACTGACAGATAATTTGTTAATAAATTTAAATGGGTTTGCAATTCTGTGTATTTGCTGTAGGGTTTATAAACAGAGGAAATGAAATTTCATAATTTTTTAGCATAAATATAAAAGAAAGACTCTCGGAAAAAGAGATCATAAACTTTGTGAACAAGGGAAAATAAATTAATGAAAATATTGATTACCAGAAAAAATGAAACACTTCTTACAGTAAATTTAATGTCTAACTATATTCAATTAAATGTATGATTATATTAAGCTATCTTTAAACTGAGCAGTCTCTGAAGCATATTTGAATATATCTAATGAACATTTTTATTTGATTACTGCAGCAACTAGCAGTAATCCTACGATTATCAGTACTGTCATTATAAATATGGATTTGGCAAGTTTGCCACCTAAATAAAAAGATTTTCAGCAAGCAGCATCTGATCTTAAAATGCTTTGGTTGATTTTGAAATAGTTAAAAAATACCAGTTGAGTTCTTATAGTCTCCTATGGTTTCTTAGTGCTGAGTCCTGCTTCTAGTCAAGTCAATTGGCTTCAGTAGGATTGGATCCTTAAGCAGTTCTGTAGCATGAACAATAGTTTGGCTGGGATTTTCAAAATAGTCTGTGTGAGGCACAGGCACCCAAGTCCTATTGAAATTTGCCAAATTGTCAAAATAATCCAGAACCATTCTTCAGGTCCTGTAATCAAACTGTCCAGAAGGAGATGATCTGAAAACTTTAACATTATAACAAGTAATAGTTAGACATGCTGTACCAACTTAAAATAAATCCAGTTAACTATCAGGAGATATTTACATAGTGCTGAATAAACTTCAATAGATTATTGCTTTTGCCTATATTCAATAATGTAATAAGGATAGTTTTATTTTCCAAAAACTATTTTTTTTCCACTGTTCAACTATTTCAGAATACACAAGTCAATGAACTGGCAATGTTACAAAAATGCAGAAGAACCTAACGAACATGCATAGTATTGGCAGTTACAACATGGTGTTGCTGTCCTGCCAATGTGACAAACATAAGAGTTCCCATTTATGCTGACATTTCACTATTTGGTAATGTTAATTATGTATTGTGAAGAAATAATGGAGTAGTCTGCAGTTCTAAACAGCAGGTGGTAAATAACTGGAATGATCAAAAAAAGGAGTCCCACATTCAGGGATGCAGCTTTCATCACTAATAACACATTCTGCATCAGAAGGAAGGAAGTAAAGCACTAGAACATTCCAGCAGAGCAGCTGGTGTCTAGACAGGTTCAGCCTAAGTGGTGGAAGGCTGCAGCAGTGATGATTGTATGACAAAATTAATTATAAACACTGAGAAGCTATTGGAATTTTACAGAAGTTTCCCTAGTAATGACAACCTACTTAGTAGTTTTAGAGTAAGGAAATTTTTGATTCCTTTAGAAACACTAGACCAAAGAAGGTGGGAGCAGATAGTGACCAAAAAAGCTCAGGTTGAGCCATGAGGCTTCACTTATTTTATACTAGTGACACTCTTCTGTTTTTGGTGGAGTCTCTTGTGATTTACATGGATAAGAGTCTTGCCACTGAATTCCCCACAACTGAAGAAAGGTTCCTCAGTTTCCACTGTGTAATCAAATTACATGGCTGTCAGCAGAAAAAACAGCTCTCAGGTTTCTCTAGGACTGGTAAAGTTTTTTCTGTTGAGACTTTGTAATGGAAAATAGGGTTTTTGAGTAAATAATTTGTTTTGCAGAAAGGGTCTGCTTTCCTTGAACATTTTTGATCTTTTGTCAGAAAACCAGAAATGTGAAAACAGAAAAAAATCATTTTTTTCAATTAAATGTCAAAGATTTCCATTGAAAATTTTGATGAAAACCATTTCACTCCCAGTTTGTGGAAATATTCAGGGGGTTAACCACCACCCCCACCCCATTTTCTGACCACCACTAGTTTACCCACTCTGTTATGGGTAAACTACAATCCCTGATAATATCTTGAGATTAGGCCAGTAGCAAGCCAATGTGGTTTTTCTGCACTCAGAGCACAGCAGCACCTCCTTGTCCAACGGCTACTACCAGTTAGCTGGCTTCTAGTTCCTTCTTCAGTGCTCTCTGCCCCTTGACTTCAGCAGGAACCTCTCACTGAGCACAGAGAGTGCAGAGTGTAGCTAGCTGCTGGCTGGCTGGCCTATGCTGGGAAAGGGGCTTCTGAACAGTCAGGAGAAGAGCTTGCACACCATGTGGGTAAAAAGAAGAGGTCAGTTTTGGAGTGGAGGGAAAGGAGAGAAGGAGGGAAGCCACAGGAGCAGAGGTGTGAATGGAGAGCTGTAGAAGGAGAAGGGGAATTATTAAAAATAAAAGACTATTTGTTAATGGAGAACTTTACAAATATTTAACAAAAAATAAAAGGAAATATAGTACAACAGTGTGACAGCAAAATCACGTTAAGGGTTTGACTTATACTGGTAAATCAGGAAATTCAGAGCAACACTTCCTGGTAGCTGACAACATAAGAACTGAAGTGCTGACAGAAGAGCTGTGTATGTTTAGCCTGGCCATGAAGATGAATATTTTTTTATTTATGCCCAGTCCCACAAGATGATCACCTTTAAGGATCTGAGCATCCCTCAACTCCCAGAGCTGGAGGTTTTCAGCATTTCTCAAGAAGCTCAAGCTCAAGCTCAGCACCTCACAGGTTTGGGACCTCACTGAAAAGTTCAGGTAGTAGGAAGGGCAGTGGAATGTGCCTGAGCCCTAATCTGAAAGGATCACGTCTAAGGATAGGAGAGTGAAAATTGCTGCCCATTTCGTTCTGATGCTGCCAGTAAGACTAATTAAAAATTGATGATACATATTACTGGTCAGTCTAGTCATGTAGACATCTTGCCACTAGACAACGAATGGAGACCCCTGATTTATTTTACATAGATCACCAAACAGCTATGAAATGGGTAACAATTGCTGACCTGAGCCAGATTCAAATTGGCAACCAACAGTAGAAGTGAAAGGACAGAAACAGGCGATTTCCCTTAACATTGTAGGAATTCCTTATTTCTGTAGTGAAAATCACAGCAATTATTTATTTTCATATTTACACTTTTTCAATGGTCATATATTTTTATTGTTAATGTTTCTGCATTTTAAAAACTGGTGTAAATGTAATTTATTTCTAACATGACTACTAAATATTTACTTTAAGGGTTATATTGTATTATAAACATTTTAAGGAAAATATCGTCCACGTTTAAAAAACAAAATAAATCCAACCTCATTTATGCAGAGAAACATACTAAAGACTATCTAAGCCATCACTGCTTCCCAAAGTGCAAGGATGTTTATAGTCCTGCTAGAAAAGAATAAACACAGCATACCACTCCATATTTGTAAATGTTAGCTGCTCTGCAAGGTGGCGACTGGCTGCTGTATGCACTGGATTATTGTTTCTCCAATGTCCAGAAGGCCATATTGTGACACACTGGTGTTTATAAATTTTAACAGCCAAGATGAATGGCCAGCAGCAGCAAAAAAGGATTATAGTCCCACTGTTATTTTCAAATAGCATTATGAGTCCAGGAATTGCCTCCAGAAATGGGTTGCCTTACAGAATTGCCTCCAGAAATGAAATCCTATACAGAAGCTCAGATACTAATGGCCCCAGTGCAAACTGGGTAACCCCATTGGAAACAATGGGCCGACACCACACCAATGAGTGTGGTATAAATACTAAGATGCACAGTTAGCAAATAATTGTTTTGAGGACTATACATATTTACATTACTGTACCCAGGCCTGCGATAATATTAAATAAAATAGTTAATAAGATTATTGTTGATTATGTGTATGTGTGTTTTTATGTCTATGGCATAACCTATGAACACAATATTAAGGCTGAAGTATTCATACATATCCAAAAGATAGAAAATTCAGAGTTCAGATTCCATGACAACCCCTTTGTGTATATGTGTTGTTTTATAATACACGTTTGCAAGCTTCCTGGTTAATATAACATTTGCCAAATATATATTTTATAAATCGCAGTTAATTGGATGGCATTCCTTGAGCGGTGTTGAAGATGTCTATGGTTTCTTATAAAGTAACTATGATGGCTCACAATGTTTTACTGGAAATGGAAAGAGGACCGGAGCAGTAAAAAATCAGATAGATTCTTTAATGAGAATCTTGGCAGGCTGTGCTATTGACAGATCTGGTTATGCTCTTGAACAGAGGAGCTTAAAACAATAATGGGGCTCTCCCATCAGTATACTCCTAGGCTTAAGGAGCTGAGAAGAGAGAATAAAACCCTTTGGGACAACAAAGAAGAATTAAAGAAGCTTTCTTTGTGTGTGTACCACCTCGAAAGATCTAGCAAGAGCACAGCACAAGTTAGCAAATGTTAGATTGGGTTAGCACTTGGATGGGACACCTAGATGCTGTATTGGATAATCCCAACAGGTAACATTCGTTCCTCTGCACCAGTACTAGTTTAATACCCCAGCATCAGTTATGGGGCAGTGGAAGGCAGGAGGTGCTCTTCCATGGATGTGATGTAAATCCTAGCCACTTTTGGTTATTAAAGTTCCCACTGCACTTTTTGCAAAAGTAGAATTGTTAACCCTGCAATTATAGCCACATTCCATGTTGGGTAATTACATTCTTCTGTCTGCTGAACTTCTCCCTTCATCTGCAGCAGGATATCTCTCTTTGCTTCTTGTCCTAAACTGTTTGGATGTGTTGCTGTGCACTCTTGAACAGCTGTCGCCTTTCACCACAAAGCTAGATGCCCTTTATTATTTAGCAAAACGATCCCTATATGTTCCTTACCAACTGTACTCCCCAGCAGTGTTGTGAGGTTTGGCTAATGAATATACAGTGCTTTAAGGTCCCTGGGAGGAATACATAGATGCATGAGGGAATCTTAGGCACCTAAATGGTTGGTGACAATCATTTTAGAGTATTCTTCCATGTGGCTTTACAGCTTCTGTTAACACTAAGAAGAGGTACACTCTGTTTATTAAAAGGAATGAATGAGGAGTGTCTTCAACAAGCAGTTTTTGACTCATAATGAATTAAATGGGTTGGGGGCTAGATGCCTTAGAGATCATTGCTCTCCCCATGTGATACTGCAACAGCTGAGATAGTTCAGGTCATGACATCTGGAGATGACATCTTTCCAATTTAATCATAAAGGCATTGGAGATGGGGAATTGTTGGAGAGGAATCCTAAACGATAGGGTTTGTTTTCTGCCTTTGTTTGGAAGAACCTGGACCTGTTGGCCCCATTTATTCTTCCTGACTTTTTCTAGCATGACTAAAGGCAAAAGTTTTGGGGCGGGGAGGTGGTGACGGAGAAAGAGGTTGAGGGTTAACTAGTGGGATTTAGAGAGTTTATTTATTTATTTATTTATGTGGACTTTCTGTGAATGGTTATTGATCATGTGATGTTCATAAGGGCATCAAGAGAGTATGCATAGTTTAGAAATCAAAACAAATACATCTGAAAATCCTTCATTGATCTTTTAATATGCTATTCCCCCTTACAGCAGTGATTACTTAGATAGGATTTCTTCTCATGATACTTACCTGATTTATCATGATGACTTGTTTCCTTCCTAACAGTGATTCATTGCAACAGGTTGTATATATATTCTTTGAATTGCCCAGTTACAGTTTAGCCCATTTGTTTTCTCCTTCTCTCTGTATTGTATATAAATATGCACATTATATTAACTCATCTGTAGAGCTGAACTGTTGTTCAAGAGCAAGAAAATGTTGTGGCAGGTGTATGTATTTGTGTACAAAAATTAGGGCTAAAAACAAGGGTACCTAAAGTTAGGCTGCTAAGTCCATACAAAGGCACCTAAAGAGCTGCCCTGATTATCAAAGGTGTTGAGCCTCCAGTGGCACCCATTGACTTCAGCACTTTTGAAAATCAGGGCACTTAATTAAATTGACTAAATCTGAATTGAGGAAAAAATTTTCCAGAGTGAGGTGCCTATAGTTAGTCACCTATATAAAAGTGTTTGTTCCATTGTCTGAGGTGCTGAGCACCCATAGCTCCCATTGAAGTCAAATGGCATGCAAGTATGAAAATCTTGGCCTTGAGGAGCCTTATGTTAGGGACTCATTTTTGAAAACTTGGCCTAGGTTTCTAAGAGGATGTCAGGTCCTCATTTTACTGGGCTATCTACATAAACCCCTGGTAGTCTCTCATTAGCCGGCTGAGTTGTGAGCTAAATCTTTTGTTTTTCTGCTGAACTCTGTTCTTTGTACTGTTACCTCATTCTTTCATGGCATTGCCACCAGTTGGTCTGTTTCATCTGCTTTTTGCATTCTGTTTGATACCTAGATTGTAAACTCGCTGGGACAGATTATCTTTTGTTGTGTCCAGTAAAATACCTAGCTCAACAGGGCTTGATCCTTGATTTGGATTCCTCAGTATTACTGGACTATAAATAAGTATATACATGAACCCATTTTTTTTCTACTGAGAATGTGGGGATGGAGTTGCTGTAATTAACTCTAATTATACAATTCTGAATTTAATTTACTTTTAACTCATCTCAGGTTCGCAGCAAGAGCAAAGCATCCAAGGCTGGGCTGTGTGAGGGGGATGAGGTGGTGTCTATCAATGGCAAGTCCTGTGCAGACTTAACCTATTCTGAAGTTATCACTCTTATGGAAGGTCTGACTGATGCCCTCCAGCTGCTTATCAAGAGGTAAAGAAAAGTTCAGAATGCTTTGGCATACATTCTGCTCCCTAAACTAACTGGCAAAATATGGTGGTGCATGCATGTCCATTTCATAGACATGTACTGTGAATTTCCAATATATAGTAATATTATTATTTATGTATGTATCACCAACAGTTTGCGTGCCACTATACAAATGTAAAGTAAGACACAGTTTCTGGCCACAAAGAGCTCACTTGATAGTTCAGACAGCACAGTCCAGGTACATATGATGCATCGATTCAGAGTACTATCTCTTTATGGCACAGTTTTATCTATCTATGCTGCTTATATGCCCCCCCAAAACCATAGCATCTGAGTGCCTCAGAATCTTCAATGGACTTATCTTCACAGGAGTGTTGACCTCTGTGAGTTGTGGAATTACTATTACTTCCATTTTGCAGACAGGGTATTGAGGCACAGAGTGACTAAGTGACTTGCCTAAGATGTGTGGCAGAACAGGGAACTACACTCATCTCTCCCATCTCTCAGGCAGATGCCCTAACCACTGGAACAACCTTCCTCTCCATTTAAAGACTACAGCTCTCTGGTTCATGCATTATGACTTACTAGTGACAGCCTTAGCAAAAGTAATGTGTTTTCAGAAGGGATGTCACAAGGATGATCTGGCACATAAGGGTGAGAGGGAATTTTAGGCATAGGGAGTGGAAAGGAAGGAATATGAGTGTGCAGGAGTGATACAAGGGAGGCATTTTGAATGAGGCCTAAGCAGAGCAAAGATTGTATACATGACAAGGGCACAGTGCATAGACAACATGACAAAGAGTTTCCTGAGAGACAGTGTCAAAACAGGGACCAGAAGCCAGGAGTCATGACTTCCATTTCTGTTTCTATCTCACTATGTGCCCTTTGGCAAGTTGCTTAACCTGTCTACAACTCAGTTTCTCCATCTATAGATTGGTGATAGAGGTACTTTTTCTCCTTTATAAAACTCTCTGAGTCTTGCGTTCAGACTTGCTACCCCTCTGATATATAGTATAAATTCTACATGGGTAAGAAAAGGAGACGACCCAAGGACCTTTCCTCCTATGCAGAGGCCAGCCACAATAGGGGCAGGGACAACAAGGAGTCTTGTGGCACCTTAAAGACTAAAGGGGCAGGGAACTCTGCCAGTGCTCTCAACTAGTGCCCCCTCCAAAATTAGCTCTCCTAAAGGAGACCAGAAGGGCAAGGAGGGTTATGTCCAGGCTCCCTGAATACTAACAGAGCAACGTCCTGTGAAAGGCTGGAGTGTTCCTGTTTCAGCATGTGCACCCTTGTAGCTTTCAGGAGACTTCTGAATGCGTAAGACAGAGTTCCTCTGGGGACTTCCACAGCTGTACAATAGGACAGTTCCAAGGTGTCTGGTAGGGTAAAAGCGTGATCTGCCCTGAGAGGGTGAGAGTCACCGAGTGGAATTAATCTAATATATAATAGGAGATGGGTTTGAATGCTTTATGTTTATTTGTTTCTGTGGGCTGACTAATTTACTCAGCTTGATGAAGTCACTGGACTAGCTGAGGATTCCAGCTTACCTACTGTAGTGTAGCTCTTATTCCTAACTATGATAAATAAATATACCTAGGCACTGCAGAATTTGACTTTTATTATTTTAAATATCAATAGATAATATAGATGTTTATTTTTAAGCTTTTTTATTTATATAGCTTTCAGTTTTCACATTTATGTTTTTTCCCCATAAATTATGGGTTTTAAGCATTTTTTAAACTTTTAAATTTTCCAGTTGTGGGAAATTTTGCAGTTGCAGTATGGGGAGGGTCAGATAATTATTTAATGATAGTAGACCCTGAGATTCAAAAAGCTTTATAACCGTTAAAACACTAATTGTCAACATCACAAATGGGATGGGCAGCATAGGAGAAAGCACAATGGTGCTTGTTTGACAATTTAACAAATGGATAATAGAGGCTGGCATCATGGGCCAAGTGGAGGCAGGAGTTGAAATTTTCAATTGTGAATGAGAAATGTTAGGTACGGTAGGGTTAGGCTGTGAAGGGCTGTGATATATTCCTTGGATGATCTTTGCATCCCAGCACCATTAACCTTTTACTTTTGCAGGTATGAGTAGGGAAGCCTCACTTCTTATTGTGCGCTTGCTAGGAAGCCTTTGACTATTTCCTGCTGATACAATCAGAGTGGGATTTCCATAACATTCAGTGTTAGCCTAGTTCAACTTCTACTAAGTAGTGGAGGTTTTTCCATTGACTTTAACGGGAGCAGAGTTAGTCCAACACCTAGAGCTTTTAAAAATCCCACCTTAAGTCTTGAAATGCTTCTGGCTCTTTGCTGGTTAGAGGAAGGTTTCTTGCTGCTCTCTACACTGGAGTCAGGCTACCTCCTGGTGCTCCCCTACAAAATCCTTGGGATTGGGATTGGTTGCAAGTGGAGAGGGAAAGGCCCTGCTTGGCAGCTATCCTAAAGAGACCATATGGAGGGAATGTCTTACTGATTTTCCAGAAAGCCTCTAGAGGGAGGTATCAAAGAAGCAGTGGGAGTGGGAAGAGAGCCACTAGCCTCTCCTGAAGCACTCAAAGATGAGTAGAAAGCTCCCAGTGGATGTTAAGAATGTGAGGACCTGGGGACTAGGCAGAGGGTTCCTGGGGGAGGAAAGCATGAAATATTTCCATGAAAATAAAAAGATTGGCTCATGCTCCGTGCATAGCAAACTGAAGTGTAACATTCAGTCTGTAAACACCATTTTGGACCAAATCCTGTTGTGTTCCCTCCACGCAGCTCTACTTCCTTCCTGCAATTATACCACAAGTTTCTGAGTACTCAGAGATTTTGCAGATCTTCCAGTGAACTGAGCAGACCTAAAAAAATGAATCTGATAAAACAGAATGAAAAATAAAACAAAAAAGACCAGATACAGTACCGTACCACTGGACACACATCAATGTCTATAAACAGTATAAGTATATCTGTAAGTAGTGAGGGCCTTTTAAGGTGGAAATCTCTCTCTCTCTCTCTCTCTCTCACACACACACACACACACACACACGCACACACACACACACACATGCACTTGTTCAACTACCAATAAAGGCTAAAAGTTAGCTGGCCCACACCCAGTCTTATATCCTACAAGGAAATGTTTATGGATTCATACAATTTTTTCAGTAGTCAGCAGCCGCACAACTGATTGTCCAAATAGCACAACATGATAGAATCCAGATAGAGACACAGGGTTTCCTAAATGAAAGTCTGTCTGACCCTTATGTAGCCCCATATGTGGTTTAATAGATGTTATACATTGTTTCCTATTTGAGGCAAATCCAGTTTGATACAATCAGTATGCTGAGAAGCTATAAATGTGAGTTATATTGAGTTAAAGTCATTTCAGTGACAGATTTACCTAGTCATTTTCTGTTGCTATTTCTGGCCTTTATTTGCAGTGTGATCCAATAGTTTTAGAATACCAGGAGCCTGCTTTTGATTTCAAACTCCTCTTATAGTACTTGATGCTTGTAGTTTATTGAGGGCACCTAATGCGTTTATTAATTACTGAACAGTTTTGCTACATTACAGCCAAATGTAAAAATGAATACTCTGTCACTGTGTCAGAATGCACTAAAATAGTTTCTATTGAAATTAACAGTACGCCCCTGAGGCATACAGCACTGAAAGAGGGAACTGGAGGTTACAGTAAAGTTTATAATACTTTTAAGGGAACCTGTAATGGGGGAGAGGGATGAAAGGAATAAATAGAAAAATGAAGATACAGTCTGACATGTAGGGTTAAAGCAGCTAAAGCAAGATTCACTAATCAGAAAACTCCCATTTTAAAATATATAGACTGATCCAGTGATGTACTGAGCACCCTCAACTTGCATTGATTTCAGTGGGAGTTAAAGGCACTGAGCGCTTCACAGGGAGAGGCATATGTCGTGGATTTGGGCCCTTAAAGTTTAACCATTTAATGACACAGAGGGATGATGATACTTTTAAACAAGGAATTTCCTTTAAAACAAGTATTTTAAGTATGTATCACTCTCTCCCTGCCCTTTATATGCAACTTGCCTTCTTGGATAGTAAATTCTTTGGGGCAGGGACCTGGGAAAACACAATATGTACTTCCATTTAAACAAGAAAATCTCTTTTGTAATTGTACTTACAACAGCTTATGTTCTTGAATTATTATTTTTGTGTGTGTATGTGTATATATGTGCAGATCATCCAATGGACTAAATGAAAGCTTGAGTCCGGAAACAGAAAACAGAAAACACAATAACGTAAAAAATGAGGAGTATAGGGAGAGTACCACACTGCAAATCAGAACAGCTACAGAAATGCCCCAGAGGGAATTCTACATCACAGAAATACACAATGAAGCTCCCCATGGAGCAGAGGAAAGAGACTTTGACTTTTCTGGGACAAAACAAGAAAAGGAGACAATACAATGCCACAAAATTGCTCCTAAAGTGATAGAAACCTCGAGAGTAGTCTTGACAGATGAGGCTGCTTTCAAAGAGAAGACAAAAGAAAGAAGGCCAGGCACTGTGATTGAGCTGCAGTTGTCCCTCTCACATGACAGGGACAAGGGCAACAGTGTTCCTGCTGTTAGTCTCCTGGGAGCAGAAAAATGTACCCCTTCAGAAACTGGACCCACTGTGCAAGAAGATGAGACTAGCCCGATTACTGCAGTCCCCCTGGGTGAAAAAGAGGCCACTGTCCAGTGGTCAAGCAAAACATTCCAGATTCCTAGTGGCAAAGAGGTCAAGGTGATCCAAGGAGCAGAGGCAGGTGATCCATCTCTCCCCATAGTGGAAGTGATCCTAGATTGCTCTGACAGACAGAAGGAAATGTCCAGGTCTCTAGCTGAAAAGGGGTGTGTTGATTCTCAAGTGGAAGGAGGGCAGTCAGAAGCACCTCCTTCTGTAGTCTCCTTTGGAATCTCATCAGAAGGCACAGAGCAGGGAGAAGACGACCAGCACTCAGAAAGAGATCACAGCAGACCTCACAAGCACAGGGCAAGGCACGCAAGTATGTCACATCTAAATCATTTGCATTGACTTGAGGGTAAATTTTGTAACTTGAAACAGCTTTTCAGAACAGTGCCTGCATTTGTAAATATTTTAAAGAGATTCTTCTCAAGTGTTCTAACTCCTCTCTCTCTCTCTCTCTTTGTTTTTAAATTGATATTTCTATTCAAGATCCATGTGCCTTTTTAAAACAACAAAATTGCAAAAGTGACAGGCCAGAGCCATGCTTTCACAGTACTGTACAATATTGCTGTGGTAGACTACTTTACTTTATTTTAAAGACTACTTATTTTAAAATGTGACACCTCACTTTGGAAATTCAAGTACTTTTAGTTGCACAAAGAGAGGTAAATTGTGCTAGGCTTCTAAAGTACATTACAAAGATGATTTGTAGAATGTTAACCAAATAAGCAAGGTCATCTCTTGAACTTAGTTGGGTGTTCTGGATTTCTCCATTTATAGCAAAAACTGTCTCTCTTCAACTGCATCTTTAAAAATCAAAGCTATGCCACTGCTGTTAAAAGTAGATATGAATACAGAAGGCTAGTAGGAAAGCTTGATGATGCCTGCAGAAGTCAGTTTGACAGACACCAGCATGTGTATTACTGGCTAGTTATATGATCCTTTGAGTTTTGTAAGTCTTCTCTGGACTGTAAAGTGAACTTACTATTTCTTCTGCCTTCCATACCCAGAGGTCAGCCTCAAAATGTATCTAAGGAGTTTAACTAAAAACAAACTGAAAACGTGATTGAATCCAATGCTGCTTTAAAAAATATATATATATATATATATATATATACACACATATTTATTTATTTAGGTCATTTCTAATGCTTGTTTGTTCTTTTCCGACAATGTCAAGCATCCTGTTCAGGGATTTAATCGCAGTATGGCAAAGGTACTTGAATGTGAGCAATGATATACTGTAGCAACAAGTTTTTTTATATGCAGTGTTGGAATAAGTCTCCTAACTCATTGCTAATTCCTCTGTAAGCATATTTTTAGAATGATAACCATTTGCATCCTTATTGGCATGTGGGGTAAGCCGTTACTTACGCTTTAAGTATCTGTATGTAATCCACATATTTATGGCATATTAAATGGAGTATAAAAGAAGAGTGCACATGCATTATATTTTGGCAGTGAAGCTAGCAGCAATTGTAGAACAGTGTCAGTTCTGTAATTCACTGGCTGTCTAATAAGATAGGGGTAAGTCTGAGGCAAATCCTATTTAATACAGGATGAACTATCATGTGGAACAAAATGTACTTACATTAAATTTGTTCTGTTTAGGACAAATACTTTGCCTTTTTTTCCCTTCCCATATAATATCTGAATTATTTTGAATCAATTGGCAGGACTTTAAATTTTAAATCAACTGTATCTGAAGAATAAACACTAATTATACATAGATATTGACTGAATGATAAAAACATTTTAAAGAGCTTATCTAAGACTTTAGGTACCATTGACATACATAGATACATAAGATATTTTCTTGAAGCAGCAAGTATGGTGCATATAAAACATGTTTGTTTTGTGAAGCAAAAAGCCATTATGTGGTGTTTAAGACTCTAAACTAGAACAGATAAAGCATTGTTTTGATGTTTTGATCTCTTTAACAGAGATATTTCCCTGCAAATAGCAATCTGATTAAATTTAATCAAGAAGGCATTTTTTCTTCATTTAAACTTTCTTTTGAATCTATTGGTTAAACCAGATGTAAACAAGTTGTAAAAATATTTGTTAAGAGAATATTTTAAATTATTCCTTGCTACAAAATCATTGGTGCAAATCCTTTCCCACAAGTGTAGTTCGAGCTGATGAGAATAGCCTCATTTGAAGCCAATAGAAATTCTTGCATGAGTAAGGATTACTCGTGAGTTAGATTTGCAGAATCGGGTCCATACTGTTTAGATACTATAGTAACTACCATAATCTTCAAAAAATGGTTCTGGTTCTACATCCCTTCCTTTGACAAATTCCCCTGGTAACTTCACTAAAAGTTTTGCCTGACTAAGAATTGAGCAGAGGATTTCAGGATTTGGCCCTGTGGAAGTTTTGCTGGATTGGACTCATGTTCTATCATCTTTTATCATTTTTGTGAAAACCATGGGTCTGGTCACGCTCTCACCTAATATAATGGCAAAACTACATTTGTCTTCAACAAGAGAAGGATCAGTTTCCAAGGTTCCATAGTTTTTTTCCTGACATGACTGAAAGGATCATTAATTATAAAATGCTTTACATACATTTCTTTAATGAGGTTATTACGTGTACATTAAAAACACTTTAGATGTAAACATTTTTTTTACTGCTCTACTGCCCTACCAGGAATAATACACAAGCAATCCATTTTGTTCCCTTTGAAGTTAATTGGAATTTGATTATTAATTTTAAAAGGAGCAGGATGCTTAAAAAATAAGGAGAGAATGTAGTGAGGCCAACTGCAATCCATATAAATTATTAAGACCATTAATTTATGCATTAACAGATACATAGAACTATAATATACTATTGAATACTCTTTAGGAGTTAGTTATGCCTTCCTGAACTAGTTCCAGAACAGCATTTATTGTAGGAAGTTGCTATCCTTACTACATGTTTTAAAGAAATATTCTGGAAATGTTATATCCTACACAATTAACCCTCTTAATGTATTTTAAATACATTTTTATGATAAACAATCTATTCTTTTTTCAGTCCATTTTCTATTATTATGAATTACTTTTTAGGAAAGCACTTCTTCCTTTTAAAGGGCTTAAACCTGTTTGCATTGAACACAAAGGCCAAACTACCAGTGACTTCAATGCAGCAGGACTGAATTCTTATCCATAGTTTATATGTATTTTTATGTGAGTTTGTAATATTATACATATAAATGTATTATAAATATATTGTATAGTGCATATAGGAGAGATTTTATATGTATAATAATAGAATATAATATGTATGTAATGATAGAAATAGATATGTGACACAAAAAAGTTCTTGTAAGTTGAACTAGGAAAGTCCTATAGAAAACTGTGTGGTCTTTAAACTTAGAGGCATGTCTCACAAAGAAGAATTATTGCTATGGAATTTGTGCCATAGTCATTACTGTGGGAAAAGATTAATTTATTCCCTATAGATTTATATATATATTATATTACAAACAACATGGAAATACATGTAAACTATGGATATGAAGTCAGTCCTGCTGCCAGGTAGGATTCCGGTATTAGTGAAAAGAAAGATTATGTTCTGGAGAGGAGCACATTTAGGAAATGGTATTTCAGATGTTGCATTGCTTGTAGTCAGACACCTTCACATATTTCTGTGGAGCGTATTTCTTTAAGTATATCTTTTGATCCTTCTCACAGGGCTCCGGCGGAGCGAAAGTCTGTCAGAGAAGCAGGTGAAAGAAGCCAAATCTAAATGTAAAAGCATTGCCCTGCTGCTGACAGCAGCTCCCAATCCCAATTCCAAGGGGGTGTTGATGTTCAAGAAGCGTCGCCAAAGAGCCAGAAAATACACTTTAGTCAGTTACGGCACCGGGGAACTAGAACGTGAAGACGACGAGGGTGAAGAAAGGGAAGGTGAAGAAGGTGACAAAGAAAACACTTTTGAGGTAACTTTACTTGGAACAAGTGAGTCAGAAATAGATGAAGATTTCTTCTCTGACATTGACCACGAAGGCCAGATTGTGACATTTGATTGGGACACTGGTCTGCTTGAGATTGAAAAGAAACTAAAAGGTGCAGACGAGATGCAGATGCTGCCAGAGAGCAAGGGCAAGGGGGCCCTCATGTTTGCCAAGAGACGACAGAGAATGGATGAGATCACAGCTGAGCAAGAAGAGGTGAAATCACACAGAATGCATGCAGAGGAACAAAGAGAAGCCACTCCAAAAGAGAGCTTCAAACAAGTGAGCTCCTCATCCTATCAGGCAAAAGAGGAAGAAACATCAAGAATGCAGAGCTGTGTGAGCAAAAGCTACATAGAGGTGAGCCACAGTCATGGCAAAATGGTACAACAAAATGGCATTGGGGGAGCATCAGAGACAAACATCTCCTTTCAGTCTTCTGATGCCCATAAATCAATACCTTTAAACAGAACAGCTAAACCTTTTCCAGGTATACAGAATCGAGCAGCACCACCATTTTCACCAATAAGAAATGTGACTAGCCCTCTCTCAGACTTACCAGCACCGCCTTCCTATTCCTCAATCAGCCCACCGTCTCAAGCCTTATATAAAGCAGTATCAAGTCCAGTGGCCAGCAGAACTCAGTCAGCTATTTGGTCACCAACAGAGCAGATAGCATCCAGAGATGAAAGGATTGCAGTGCCAGCCAAAAGAACTGGGATACTACAAGAGGCAAAGAAAAGAAGCACTGCAAAGCCTATGTTTACTTTCAAAGAACCTCCAAAAGTGAGTCCTAACCCTGCCCTATTGTCCCTTGTACAGAATACAGAAGGCAAACGAGGTACTGGCACTGGCTTTGAATCGGGACCTGAAGAAGACTACCTTAGTTTGGGAGCAGAGGCTTGTAATTTCATGCAGATCCAAGCATCAAAACAAAAGACCCCTCCTCCTGTTGCTCCAAAGCCCTCAGTCAAAGTCTTGCCTACTGCTGTCACTCCCATTTCACCAGTCTGGTCACCTCCAGCTGTGGCTTCTACCCAGCCTCCTGCCTTCCCAACTCCAAACTCACCCCAAGCTTCAGTTCCTGCACCAATCAAAGTAACACAGCCTGCTCCTCATCCTTCCAAACCTCCAAGTACTCTTAACATAGCTGGTCCTTTTAAAGGGCCTCAAGCAGCAGTAGCAAATCAAAATTATACACCCAAAACACCTACCACACCAATAGGAAGTGTTGCATTCGCTGGAGGAATGGGGCCAGCCTTTGAGATGCCACCAGCTTTTAGTGGAAAAGGAGCACAGTTATTTGCCAAAAGGCAATCTCGAATGGAGAAGTATGTGGTAGACTCAGAAACTGTGCAGGCACACATGGCACGGGCCTCATCTCCAACTCCATCTTTACCAGCTTCTTGGAAGTATTCATCTAATGTTCGAGCACCTCCACCTGTTGCTTACAATCCCATCCAGTCCCCCTCTTACCCTCTTGCTGCTACTAAACCCCAATCTAAATCACCTGCAGCTACCAAAAGTACCAAAAGAAAACCTAAAAAAGTTCTCAGTGCTTTGGATGTTATGAAGCATCAGCCATATCAACTTAATGCATCTTTATTTACTTTTCAACCTCCTTCTGCTACTAAGGAAGGCCTACCTACTAAGCAGTCTACAAAGTTCGACTCAGTGTCTGCATCAAAACATGCTCTGCCTTCAAGACCACTCAGTGCTGGTTCTTCTGCTAATGTCCAAGCATCTTCAGTGTACTCCGTACCAGCCTACAGTTCACAACCGTGGTTCCAGTCGAATGCATCCACTCCAATAAATGAGTCCTACGAGCCTAGTGGTTACCCCTCATTTTCTAAGCAAGAATCAATCACATCCTCTTTGTTTACTGCTCCAAGGCCAAAGTTTTCAGCAAAGAAAGTTGGTGTCACAGCCCAGGTGTGGAAGCCATCAATCATTGAAGAGTAAATCTTGTAGTTGCAACTCAGTGTCCACTTTGCTTGCAATGAATTGTTTGCTGTGGTGATCTGGCACACCAAGAGTGCCTATAGCAGTCCTTAGCTTACTTAATAACTTCAGATGTATCCCCTCAAATCTGAGTCCAAACTGTTTAAAATTTTTAAATGAATCAAAATGGTTATAAAATTAAGATGATAACACTTAGGAATATTATCACACAGTTTATACATATAACATCCTGAAATGGACACATACTATTGCATTAAGTAAGCTGGATGCTAGGTTTTATGCTTTAAGATGAAAACAAATATGACAGTGAGCAGTGTCCCCTGTATTTCGAACAGTTAGAAATAGCCTTCATACTGGTTTTCTGAACTGTGCTCTGGTGGCCCAAGGGTTTGAGTAAAATTAAACAACATGTATTGATTTTAGATTTATTTTTAAAAGTGCCTTATAATAATATCTATTACTAATGTAGCATACAAAATAGATAAAGTTTTAGGCCCTGATCTCCAGTTGGATCTTTACGGACAGACCCTTGTGCTCACACGGAGCCCTGATGGCTTCAGTGGAAAATGGTGCATTGGCACAAGGATTCTCCCACAGGTTTCTAATTGCAGGATCAGGGCCTTAGTGTGTAAGTTATGTGGATCAGCTCTGATCCAAAATCATGAATTGCTTCTCTGATTTCACAGAGAATGTGCCATAAGAATGTTGGAATGTTTTGAAAAAGACTGACTTAGAGGAAATAGGAAAGTGGCTGGAAAAGGTGTTAAGGTTTTTCCATTTTTAGGAAATTTTAAACTGAAGTTTGCACCCCCAGTGCAGGCATATTTTTAATAACCATTTGCCTTGACTCCAACAAATGACTCATTATAGAAGCCAGTAAATTAGGATTGTTGAACAGTTAAAATGGGTGAGCTGGGTTATGCAGTTGTGATGTGATGCAATACTTTCTCAGGAAAGCACAGTGACTAAGAATTGAAGGGATATATAATAAAAGTACTGATTTTTGCAACCAGACTAGAACATGCCATATAAATCAGCATATAATGATATGTCATTATTATTACCTCACCTTACTACTGGTATCTCGCAGACATTTTCCTCTTTGCATTTTGGGCTTTATGGTGCTTTTTCAATTGTTATTCTTTTTACTCTGTTCTTGCATTTTCACCCTTTACTTCATGTATTGTGGACCAGGAGGATCAAGGTACTGCTACCATGCAAACCTCTACTCAGAGAGGGCCAAATTCTGCCATTAAATTTCATGCTGAGTTATACCCTACTCCAGGTCAGATAGGCCAGTTGAAATCAAAGGGACAGATTCTGACACCCTTACTCATGCTGAGTAGCACTTTACTCCTTAAGTGGTTCCATTAAAATCAGTGGGATCACTTCTGAAGCAAAGTGCTATTCACCATGAGTAAGGGTGTCAGAATCTTACCCATGGGAATACTCATACTACTCAGTGTGGGTAAAGGTGGCAGAGTCTAGTTTAGATATATTTGTTCGAGCCACCATCCAACTGGCTATTGGCCAGATTATGGAGCAGTGACAGAGTGTTAAGTATTTACTAACTGGTTTCAGTGTGGAACTACCTGCATGAGCAAGTGCTCATCAGTGAATGAAACCTCCCCAATTTATCCCCATAATATTAAATTAACTGCTATTAAGTTTGAAAACAATAAACTTTATTGTACATGTGAAAATCAAGTGTTCCCTGACAATGCCGTTCACCAGGGGTTGGATTCAAAGACCACTGAAGTCACTGGAAAAATTTTCACTGGCCTCAGTGGGTTTTGAATTATGACCCTGGTGGGGAACAATCAGGGACCACAGCCTGGGTGAATCAACTCACACTAGGAATCAAGGATAACTGCTGGAAACTGCAAGAAAACCAATCAGTTCTGCATGAAAAAGTAAAGAGAGAACTATATTGCAAACATAACTTGCCCAAGAGCATATGGTACCAATATTTTAATCCTCTTGTGATCTCCTTATTTCCATTCATTTTCCACTGTCAATCTGCTGTATTTTTCCTCTACCATTAAACTTGTCCTTTCTTCTTTACCTGTTTGATTTTTTTTCATTTATATGGATACATTGACTATATATGTATTTTCCTGCTGTTTCTATTTCCCATGTATTTCATTTACTATCTAAAATGATTATCTTTTCTTCCTTTCTCATAAAATGTCATAATAGTATTACATACCGTAATTAGCTAAAGTTATATAAATTCCTTGGTAAGCTACAAATCAAAAAAGATAATATCTATCCAGGAGAACTTAATCTACTGTTGCCAGAGATAAGGGTAGTGGGGTATCACACTTTTTTCAGGTAGCTAGCTATCTAGACAGATAAAAATTGCCGAATAAATCTAGTCACTTTGACTAGGACATTATAGTATTCCCCAATAAAAGCCATTCTCTGAACAGTATGACACCTGTATATTGTAATCATGCTAAAAAACGAACTTCCTCTGGTGAGAAGACTTTTAACTATTTATATTTTTAATAGGGCTGTTGATTAATTGCAGTTAACTCATGCAATTAACTAAAAAAAATTAACTGCGATTAAAAACATGAGTCACAATTAAATCGCACTGTTAAACAATAGAATACCAAATGAAATTTATTAAACATTTTTGGATATTTTTCTACATTTTCAAATATATTGATTTCTATTACAACACAGAATACAAAGTGTACAGTGCTCACTTTATATTATTATTTTTGATTACAAATATTTGCACTGTAAAAATGATAGTATTCATAGTATTTTTCAATTCATCTCATACAAGTACTGTAGTGCAGTCTCTTTACCATCAAAGTGTAACTTACAAATGTAGCTTTTTTGTTGTTACATAACTGCACTAAAAACAACAACAATGTAGAACTTTAGAACCTACAAGTCCATTCAGTCCTACTTCAGCCAATTGCTCGGACAAACATGTTTGGTTACAATTTGCAAGAGATAATGCTGCACATGTCTTGTTTACAATGTCACCTGAAAGTGAGAACAGGTGTTCGCAGGGCACTTTGGTAGCTGGCATCACAAGATATTTACGTGCCAGAGTCACTAAAAGATTAATATGCCCCTTCATGCTTCGGCCACTATTCCAGAGGACATGCTTCCATGCTGATGCTCGTTAAAAAAATAATGCGTTAATTAAATTTGTGACTTAACTCCTTGGGAGGAGAATTGTATGTCTCCTGTTTTGCTTTGCCCACATTCTGCATATATTTCATGTTATAGCAGTCTCTAATGATGACCCAGCACATGTTCGTTTCAAGAACACTTTCACAGCAGATTTGACAAAACGCAAAGAAGGTACCTTATGAGATTTCGAAGGCTAGCCACAGCACTCGACCCAAGGTTTAAGAATCTGAAGTGCATTCCAAAATCTGAGAGGGACAAGGTGTGGAGCATGCGTTTAGAAGTCTTAAAAGAGCAACACTCCAATGCAGAAACTACAGAACCCAAACCACCAAAAAATAAAATCAACCTTCTGCTGGTGGCATCTGACTCAGATGATGAAAATGAACATATGTTAGTCCACTCTGCCTGGGATTGTTATCGAGCAGAATCCATCATCAGCATGGATGCACGTCCTCTGGAATAGTGGTTGAAGCATGTCGGGACATATGAATCTTTAGCGCATCTGGCACATAAATATCTTGCGATGCTGGCTACAACAGTGCCATGTGAACACCTGTTCTCACTTTCAGGTGACATTGTAAACAAGACGTGTGCAGCATTATCTCTTGCAAATTGTAACCAAACATGTTTGTCTAAGCAATTGGCTGAAGTAGGACTGAATAGACTTGTAGGTTCTAAAGTTTTACATTGTTTTATTTTTTTATGCGGTTATTTTTTGTACATAATTCTACATTTGTAAGTTCACCTTTCATGATAAAGAGATTGCTCTATAGTACTTGTATGAGATGAATTGAAAAATACTATTTATGTGGTTTTTTTACAGTGCAAATACTTGTAATCAAAAATAAATAAAAAGTGATCTCTATACACATATTTTGTGTTGTTATTTAAATCAATATATTTGAAAATGTAGAAAACATCAAAAATATTTAAATAAAAGGTATTCTATTATTGTTTAACGGTGCGATTAATCACGATTAATTTTTTTAATTGCTTGACAGCTCTAATTTTTAACTCAAGCGGGTATGGAGAGTGCCTGGGGACTCTAGTAATAAGATACAGTGCCTTTCACCTCTTGATCACCAGTTCAACATGGCCTAGGTTACTAATTACTGAAAGTCATGACCAGCTGCTGAGTGGCCTATGCGAAATGAATGGATGATCGTAGTCCAGCTTCTAGCATATAGAGGTCTGCATAACCAAACCACCCCACCCATCCACTCAGAACTGGAACTGGCATTCTTGTTGGAAGTATCTGCAGAGAGGACAAAGACTGAATGGATGTGAAGACTGACCTACACTCTCATCCCCAGAGGTGCTCACCTCCCAAGGAGGAATGAGCCACATTGGCAGGGCAACGTGAAATGTTGTGGGTATAAAGAGTAGGTTTTCAGTTTCCTGGGCCATCAAGCCAGTACCTTCCACTAGCACTAAATTCACTTGAAAAATCTGAACAGAAAAATGCATTGCATGCAGTCATACCGACAAGCTGAAAATGCATTTAGGCAATCAGTTAAAATCCTGCACGTATATACTGAAATGAGTGAAAAGCAAGCTTCTGTAGCTGCAATCTTAGAATACAACTTTTAGCTAAGCATATTGGTACTTCATCCAAAAGAGAGAGATGAGTTCAAGCTGCAAATTTGGATTTGTGTCTGGATTTTGAATTTCCAGTGGTGTTCAATTCCAGACTTTTGGTTTGACACATTGCAGTGATAAAGGAGGAGCTAGACCTTAAGAACTGGGTTTTCAAAAGCATCCAAGAAAGTCAGAAATACAAGCCCTAATGATTTTCAGTGGGACTAATGCACCTAATGAACTTACACTTTTTTGAAAATCCCATCTAGGTCTGAATCGAGTTTCAGATTCTGAAACACTACCTTCCCCATACCACATACTTTCAAACACACACACGGCACATGCATTTTGTGAGTGTTTGGATCTCTGATTTGCTTCAAGCCCATCTCTAATAGTAAGGTAAGTCAACAGCTCTTAATAGCATTTCAGCATAAGACTGGGCTATTTAAATTACCTATTTCACCTGTAACGTTATCTCCTGAGAAACAGACATTAGAGGACAGCTGAGTATTGTCATTCAGGTTTAAATTAGAGGCCAAAGATGATATCATGCAGAGCTGAAGAAAACAAATAGTTTATATGTAAAGGAGGCATTTGATTTACTGAATTATTTTTAATATATTCTGATGAGGACACACTGGCTTGGGCACAATGAATGAGCACATTTGACTATGAAAGTCAAAGTCAGACCATAGCAGACATACTTTCAATATGTTCATGATCTGGTTCAAAAATTCTTTAAGCTCTTCATATTGTTTTCAGTGTATTTAATTATTACCACATAAAATTATGCTGCATTTTCACTAAATCAGCTACTTCAATTCAGGACTCATACATTTACCAAAAAAATTATCTCAGTCTTGTGAGTCCCTTTATTTTTGAGGTTGGCAGATATCCTTTTAACTTCTGGTGGTCTTCTCTAGCTGGTGTGGGGGCATGTGAGACTAAAGGGGTCTCTCTTAGTGGTGCCGTGGTTCAAAAGGACACAGGGATCCAGGCTCCTCCCATTACTGTCTATTCAAACTCCTGGCTGTTTGACAGTGGCTAAGGAGGAAATTGTATCCCTTCAGAAATGTTGTATACTTGGAGTATTCTTTAAAACTTTTTTTGACACTTTTTTTTAATAACAAATGCAATGCTCATGGAATGTGATAGACAAACTCAATGTTGCAGGCTGTTTATCCTTCCAGCCACAGAACAGGCAGCAGCAGTATAAGCTACTCCACCCTTCCCTGTTATTATGCCTCAACCCTGAGCTGAAGGGAATAGAGCTGGTCAAACTTTTCCCATGAAAACTGGTGGTGGTGATAGGGGGAGGGGAAGGGGGTTGACAGAAAATTCAATTTTTGACTAAATGAATGTTTTCATGGAAAATATCTACTTTCCATGGAAATTTTTGACTTCCTGCTGAAAAAACTAAATTGAAAACTGTTTGGGTTTGGGACTTTCAGTGTTTTGTCAAAAACAAAATAAATAAAAATTTCCCATGGGAAAGAAAAAATTCTGACCAGTTCTAGAGGGACCAGTTCTAGGTCTGAGACTCCATGGCTATTCAATCTTTGGCTTTCTTCTGAGACAACCAAAGGACACCATTTGAATAGCTGGGTTTTGTGCTGCGGGCATTTCTCCATGAGAAGCAATTTTTGAAGGTTTTAGAACACGGAAGCAATTGGATTAAATGGGTTTCCTCCTGCAAAGTGCTGCTGTTTTGCCAAACAGTGCCGACTTCAAATGTTCTGCCTCCAGAATAAATTTGTGCAGCGTGCTTTAGAAGTCTGCTTAGGCCTAATTTTAAAGCCTGACCTGGACCTGAACATGACCCAGGGACAGCTGCATTGAACCTGACCTGAGTGTGTTGAGTCCTTTTCAAACCCAACCCAACCTGACCTGGACATGACACTTCCCCCCAAACCTGTATTAGTGTTGCCACCTCGGTCTGGGGGCTTGGCTGGTGGGGGATTCCTGCTCCTCATGACCCATGCTCACAATCCGTCTTTGGCTGCCTGCTGACCCTAGCATCAATGCAGCATGTGCAGTGTAGCGAGATGGTGGCGGCTGGCAGGTCTGGGGCATGCAGCCACTGCCATGCCAACCACATGGGCAAGCGGAGGTGATCAGAGCCGTCCCACTCCAAGCCCAAGATGGTCAGGCTGTTTTCAGACCCGACCTGACCTGACTCCAAAACTTATAATTGGTTTGGGTCAGGTTGGGGTCAAGTTGCAAGGCTGTAGCTTGGGTTAAAAAAGAGAAAGATACCTTAAAGCCACTGTCAATATGCGGGTACTGTAGGAGCCTAGAGTCTTGCTGTATTCCTAGACAGTGAAAAGTAACTGAGTAGGAAATAAATGGAAAAAATATTGCAAGGAAAAATGCTTTTTCTGGTGCAACATTAAAAAGAGTAAAAACATAACTGTGTTAGAAGTAAGACTCGTTCCTCCTTTTTCTGCCCCTTAGACATAGGGAACCATTTTGTAAGAGTAATAATATGCCCTAGGATGTCCTATGGCAGTAGGATATACATATTCCTTGGGTCCTGAAGTTCTTTGGGCTTTACAATACACTCGTATCAAGGGTAGTTTTTGCAGTGGAATATATTTACATCTATCCTTTGTCTAATCAGTGCCGTGCACATATAATAGTTCTTGGGTGACCTACCATTTAACCTCCTGACATTCTCTTTACCTTGAAGTAGCCACAGGCTCAGTGCCTTTCCTACAGCTAGCAGGGAAAATGAGTAGACTTGTGTGAGGCCAATGCCACTCATATCAGCTAGCAGTAGGCACTTGAATAACAAGGGACCTTCAACTCACTCTGTCCCTGTAGCGTAATCGTATTACCCTCCATGCAGCTTCTGATCTTCTTTGGCCTGAGACATTAAGGAACCAGATACACAAGGTTCATATTGAAATTGCCACATCACACAGTGTTGCTACCACCAGCCTTCCAGGCAACAATACTTTCCTCCATCTTTTCTGGCCAATTTCCACATTTCCTTTCTGCCAAACTGGTATCATTTGGTTTTGTAATGAACATTCAGAAGAATTAGGTTGTGTCTGAAGTAAGGTATTACCAATGTGCCAGGGTATCAGCAAGCAGACAACAAATAGGAAGTAAGGGGCAGTAGTGTGATGCAGAAGGGAGTGTTAGTGACAAGTGGGAGAGCACTGGTTGTGTGAGGGAAGAACTGCCACAACTAGGGGAAGCCAGAGCCGTGGAGGAAAGTGCGCTACAAGGAAATGGTGGGCAGTGAAAACAGGAGAAGAGCAGAACCACTACCCAAAAAGGCTTCACCAATCTTTGTCATTAGGTTGCTTTCGAGAAAAAGGAGCCCTAGGAAGTTATTCAGGCGGTTTATAATTTCATTTTAAAGCCCTTCACTAGTTGATCGATCTCCAGCCTTTAGATTTGCTATGCCTGGCAATTTCTTTTATTCTTAGTTATGTCCATCACCAGCCATGATTTTTCTCATGTACTGTACATATAGCCTTCAAATGTATGGGAATCTCAATGTTCTTTCCTAGCATGAATCAGTGGAGAAGATGTGAGGGTTTTTTTAAAAAAAAAGACAGACTCCCGCAGTAGGGTGATACTCTGCCTGGAAATGCATACATATAAATGTGTTGTGAGGTACAGCCCCTGCACAAAATTCTTTTAAAGGTGAGCCATTACAAAAGGGAGTGTACAAGGGGGTTGAAGAGCACTGGGAAGCAAAGGATAAGGGGAACCTTATAATAGAGAGCTTGACCATGTAGAAGCACAGTGTACAGAGTATCCAGGACCTCGTCTCAGCAAGCCATCAGCTTTATAGGGATGCTCAGTTGCTCCAGCCTCTCTTAGGAGAGTTCATTGCACAATCTGAGATGGGGAAAATACCAATGAAGCAATGGCATTGATTCCCATAAGAACTTTGGAAGATTTTTTCCCTATACTGTTTCATGACTTTTATTGATATTACATGACTTTGCATGGTATTTAATTTTTTTAAATGATTCATTATGGAAAAACAGATTGCTCCAACATTGCCCTATAACTGGACATGATGCAACTGGCTTTGCTTACAGTCACACACCCGAGACTCTACTAATCACTTTTATAGTTAAACCTGGCAAGTATAAGACTTCACTATTACAGCCTGGCTGCATGTTATCTTATAATGACTCTATTCAGCTCAAAATTGGAATTTTTATACAAAGAAGCAAACTGACAATAAGATCATCAAAAACAGTGGATTCAAAAGCTATGAATATATTCATTGCCAGCAGTTTTCTTGGGAAGATATATGACTGTTCTAACTTCATAGCCCACAAGCACCACCTACTCCCTTGACAAAGTCAAAGGAAAGAGTTCGAGCCACTCAAGAGGTATGTTTGACAAGTGATATCCAGCTGAGCACTTATTGCAGGAAGCTTTTTGTTTTTTTCCCCAGCAAAATAATTAAAACTCACACAAGCCCCCCAAAGTTTAACTAAATGTTATGTTGGAGGGAACTTTTCTAGCAGCAAACCTCCAGGCCCTTACCTACTTCACTGGAGCAATGCAAGTAATTACCAAACGGTGGTGCTATCATGATTCTAGGCAGATTCCCTGAGCAGCGAGGACAAGCGCCATATCAGTCAAACCTTTTGTTTGTCTTCACTGTTCTTGGGGGAAAAATCCCTTCTCTGCCCACACCAATGTTCATAATTCAGTTTGAAATTCAGTGTGGGTAGAACCTAGGGATAATCATACTTCACAGCCTTATAACGCATTAGTAATAACTATGCGTTGCCTTAGGCTGAGGAGGCTCTACTCAGGGGAGAAAATACTTCTCTTAACCTGTGTTTGGGGATTTATTTTCTGGCACAAGGCTGATTGTTTAAGGTAATCAAATTAATATAGTAGCAGTAACTATTTTAAAACTTGAGTTCTTGATTCCTGTTATATGGCTTGAAATAAGAAAATAAGGAATTTTAAAAAGGAAGAGATCCTTCACATTGCTGGATATACAAGGTAAATAAATTACAAGGCTGCTAGGTAATTACAGTACAGATATAAATGAGCAAGCAGTGGAAGAGAATTATTATTATTAATCTTTCTATCTATGTAGCAGTCTGAAAAAGGTGGTACTGTAGGGGTCCCGTGGAAAAAATAGTCTTTAATTACAAGATCACATACCATCGTAGTGCATATGCACAAGGGGCCAAATTAAAGTGAGAACATAGGAACAGTCATACTGGGTTAGACCAATGGGTCCATCTAGCCCAGTATCCTGTCTTCCGATGCCAGATGCTTCAGAGGGAATGAGACACAGGTAATCATCAAGTGATCCATTCCCTGTTACCCATTCCCAGCTTCTGACAAACAAAGGCTAGGGACACTTCAGAGCATGGTTTTGCATCCCTGCCCATCCTGGCTAATAAGCCATTGGTGGACCTATCCTCCATGAATTTATCTAGTTCTTTTTTGAACGCTGTTATAGTCTTGGCCTTCACAACATCACAACACAAGCCAAAGAGTTCCACAGGTGGACTGTGCGTTGTGTGAAGAAATACTTCCTTTTGTTAGTTTTAAACCTGCTGCCCATTAATTTCATTTGGTGACCCCTAGTTCTTGTGTTATGAGAAGTACAGAGCCCTTCCTTATTTTATTTTTCTTCACACCACTCATGATTTTATAGACCTCTATCAGATCCCCCATTAGTCATTTCTTTTCCAAGCTGAAAAGTCCCAGTCTTATTAATCACTCCTAACATGGAAGCAGTTTCATACTCCTAATCATTTTTGTTGCCCTTTTCTGTATCTTTTCCAATTCCACAGTATCTTTTTTGAGATACAGGCAACCAGATATGCATGCAATATTCAAGAGGTGGGTGTACCATGGATTTATATAGAGGCAATATGATATTTTCTGTCTTATCTATTCCTTTCCTAATGATTCCCAACACTCTGTGACTACTGCTGCACATTGAGTGAATGTTTTCAGAGAACTAACCCTAATGACTCCAAGATCTCTTTCTTGAGTTGCAACAGCTAATTTAGACCCCATAATTGTATACGTATAGTTGGAATTAGGTTTTCCAATGTGCATTACTTTGCATTTATCCACACTGAATTTCAACTGCCATGTTATTGCCCATTCACCCAGTTTTATGAGATTCCTTTGTAAAGCTTCGCAGTCAGCTTTGGACTTAACTATCTTGAGTAGTTCTGTATCATCTGAAAATTTTGCCCCTCACTCTTTACCCCTTTTTCCAGATCATTTATGAATATGTTGAGCAGTACTGGTCCCAGTAGAGACCCCTCAGGCACACCACTATTTACCTCTCTCCCTGCTGAAACCACTTATTTCTAATTTTTGTTTCCTATCTTTTAATCAGTTACTGATCCAGGGGAGGACCTTCCCACTTATCCCATGACAGCTTACTTTGCTTTAGAGCCTTTGGTGAAGCACCTTGTCAAAGGCTTTCCCAAAATCTAAGCATTCTTTATCCACTTGTTCACCCTAGTCCACATGTTTGTTGATCCCGTCGAAGAATTCTAGTAGATTGGTGAGGCATGATTTCCCTTTGCAAGAACCATGTTGACTCTTCCCCAACAAATTGCATTCATCACAGGCAACCTACATTCTGACATTTCCTAATTTTTGCATGTTCAACTCTATGACCTTAATAATGTTCTTTTAACACAGATTTTTGTGCCGATAATTTTCTAGGTTTTTTAAAAAAAAGCAAACTGAAAAAACTGAAAAATTCCCTCACGTGGCATTATATTGACACCCACATGCATCATCATCACGGTTGGAACATTAGATCTACCACTCAGACCTCTGCCACTTGTGCTAATGGAGTAACTGACAACAGTAGTAGATTGTTATTCTCTATGTGGGCCAGCAACAGAGGGGAATGAGACACTTTGCCAGTGGGTTTCACCATAGAGGAATGGTGAGACTCAGAGTCAGACATCATGGGTTCCATTCCAGGTCTGGAGGGGAGTGTGTTCCAGTGGCACAGACTCTTCTGCCCTCTCTCCACCAAGTGTGACTTCTACTCCAGCTTGTCCCAGTCTTTTCTTTTCCCCATGCCTGGCTCATCATCCCAGTCCCATTCTCCCCACCTAGCTAGTCCCAGTCTCCCCCTCATAATCCCAGTATCTTCACCCAGCTAGTCCCAGTTCCCCCCTTCTGAGCTCAGTCTCTTTCCACCCTACTGGCTCTGCCCCCATGCCTGTTTCCCTCCTTGGCTCACAATCTCCTTACCCAGACAGTCCTAGTCTCTCCCCACTCCTTCTCCCAGTCCCAGTGTCCCTCTTTCCCAAGGCACCTTGTCTCAACTTCTTTCCCCAATCCCTGTTGGTCCAGCTCTTGTCTCATCTTCATTTGAATCAGGCAGCTTCCACCTCCCCACTGCCTTGGCCCAGATCATTGAGAGCACAGGGAGAGAATCTCCTTGTTCTTAGTTTAGGTGCCTAGAGCTGGACCTAGCATGACACTCAGCAGCCCAGTTTCAGGGAAAACTCTGCTCTGCCCCAGATAGACTCTTCCTGGATTTTAGCAGCTAAATTTCCTGAAGTCTGTACTGAAAATGTGCTCTCTACAATTTTTCAAAGGCTTATATATTGGCCAAATTTTAGCATATTTTCCAGGGTATGGCAAATGCACATCCGTGACTCAAAGGCCACTTCCTGCCACATTTCAAATTCCTTCTCCAAAGCATGGGGGCACTAGAGCTTTTTAAATAACAGATCACCAGAAAATGTTATAATGAGAAAAACAATGTCTTTTCCCCAAAGCTCATTCTCTAAAACAGCTGAACTATTTTGACTAAAAACTTACAAAAGAAATCAGTCTGAGGCAGACACCACACATGAAAATATTCAGGTAAAATGATTTCATATTGGCAAAGTTATAAGCAACTGAAAACAAGGTCTTTATAGTGGAAAGTGCTGGACAACATTACAGTAGATGGAACTACCAGCCCTGCCTCGAATATACTGTGTGTTTTGTATTTATGTTTTGCAATTTGGGACAGAATCATTTACTCAGCACCTTTATTTCTGTATTCATTTAAGATTGCTTCATTGTCCATACAGCATAGGGGAGACAGAAACTACTATTTTAGCTCCATGTTTGTTTTAAAAATACATATGCACTATCGGGGGCAGGGGCAATCCTATTTCACTTTCCAGGGCAGGATAGAGAATGTGTGTGTAGGTGCGGGGAGGTAGTGGTTCATAGCAGGTGATCAGAGAAGGATCACAGCTGTATGCATCTGTAGCCTACACAGATTTCTATGGTGTATGCACACTCCTGACTTTTCCCCTGTGCACACCAACTTTGTACCATGGAGTGCAAGGACAATATGTGTATGTGTTATGAACTGAGTGCAAGGATGACACCGGGGAAACTCTTTACCCCCAGAATCCAGCCACAACAGCCATTTGGAGCAAAAATAATGACTCTTCTTCAGTCACCAGAGTAACCAGTGATAAGTACCTGGGACAGCTGGTGGTTAGCCTTCTGCCAGACACAGCTCTTTATTTTTGGTCAGTACAGGATTTGGCCTTTAAGTGGAGCTCACACAGCTTAAATCATTAATAATTTTCTAGCCAGAACATAAACCACCCAGACTCATAAACTGCACCTATTTTGAAATGCTCTTTGGTTTCTTATCCTAGTTAACCAGAACTTATACAGGTTTCAGACTGAACATGCTACTGTTAAACTCCAGAAGGTGGCAGCAAATGCTCTTTCTTCTGGGAAATATGCCATGTCCACTCCTCTGTTTAATTGAAAATAGGGATTTCTGTGAGCCAAAAGAATCTCCAGTCCCTTGCGTATTACAGATAAAACTTTATTGTGTTTTTACAATCAGATCTGATGTGAAAGTTATGTGATAAACTAAAGCAACCATTTTCCTTTGCTTAAAGAATACTGAGCTAAGTCAATATGTAATTTGTCTGTGGTTAGCAGTAGAGCTGTGCAGAGAAAGGGAATTCCATTTTGCAGAGGATTTTGATATTTTGAAACTTGGGTTCCTTTGGATTTGGAATGAAAACCAAAAATTTTGAAATTCTCTATAAATGGGAATGCCCAGAGCTCCAGTGCAGTCTGTGTGGTTAGCTTCTCTAGAACCATGGATCCTGGAAACCTTGGTTCAGGGGCAGTCAACTCAAGCCCCTCTCCCTGCACCTTCCCAATGGTTGCATTTATAGCTTGAAATTTTTATTATTGTGCAATGTAAAATGCCCCTGAAATGGGTGAAACCACTTTGGGCCTTTAAAAGCTGGAACAGCGGCACATCCTTTGCAGTGGCACAACTTCCCCCTTTCCTCCCTCCTTTTTTTCTCCTTCTTATGCAATACTGGTACTCTGCATATATTCCATCTGGAGGCCAATGTTAGTTCAGGATTGAACATGACTTTGACATGGAATTATGGACGGGGCAAAATTTTCAAAATCCCAAAGTGACATAGAAGCCTAAAACTCCCTTTTTCAAAAGTGACTTACGCAGTTAGGAGCCCAAGTCCCATTGACTTTCTCTGAGAACGATGCAGGCTCTTAAGGACTAGATTCACAAAAGGTCTTAGACACCTAACTGCCTCTTTAGGTGTCTAAATCCAGCAATAAGGCACCATTAACATTGACAAAACCACAAAGCTGCCACCTAACCTTATAAGCACATCAATTTCCACTGGTGAGCTTGAACAAGCTGCCTAAATCCTGATGCCACTGAGCTGCTTGGCATCCTAGGTCATGCCTCACTGCCAGTGGGATTCTCAAACCAGACAATCGCATGCCTATCTTGCCTGCAGGGCCCAATCCAGTAGGCATGCTCTGAGTACACGTAACTCAAACAAAACAAAGGACAGCCAGGGGTGAGCACGTGCACCCCACATTATAGCCAACAGCCCAGTTGTTAAGGACACTCTCCCTTATTTGGAGGATGGCCTTGAACCCAGGTCTCCCAGGAGAGTTTCCTAAACACCCAGGTTATGGGGTATTCTGGGGTAGGGCACTCTCAGTCTCTCCTGTTGAAGTGGTTCCACCTTGTATAAATAATTAACTCTCCACCAAAGCAGGGATTTGACCCTGACTCTCCCTCATCTCAGCTGAATGCCCTAACAACTGGTCTATTGAGTCAATCTCTTGCTTTTTCCTCTCTCTCTGTCTCTGGCCCAATGAATAATTAATTATTTATACAACATGGAACAACTTCAACAGGAGACATAACTGCGGGCGTAAAAGCACTTTCCTGACATGTGGGAGAATCTGGATTCATGTCTCTGAATTTCAACTCCAAATCAAGCAGAGCAGGGATTTGGAAACAAGTCTCCCACATCTCAGGACAGTGCTAAGCACTGAACTATTAGCTATAGTGGGTGGGGAATCTCCGTCTCTCTTATTCCAGGGGAGAGTTTATGGGTGAGAATCCCAAGTGGAGATAGACTCCTCCCTGCCTGGCTTGCTGGCTTCTGAGAATTCCTTACTTAGGCACCTTGTTCTCCCCTTACACTAAAATGGGAGCTCAGATGCCTAATTCATACCTAATAAATAATGCTTAGCTCCATATTATGGTGTTTCCTAATTACTTATGTATCTATTTCACAAATCATATAGACATAGACACACATTTTCTATGTACACACACACACAAATAATAATTGTGTGTGCATTGATTCACCTCTATATACCTAATTCAGTAAATTACTTTTGGGAATAATGCTACCTTTGCTTTAGTGTATAGGAATATACACTTCAAATATATTAAAGATATGTATATGGTAAAATAAATGTTTGCTTTATTGAACACATTTATAAATACTTTTCATTTTTAAATGTTAATGTAACAAGCCTTTCAACTGCTCTCGTGTATGTTGGAGAAGCCAATTGCAGCTCTAGGGATTCCCTATGATTCTGGCAGACAACTTATTTGTCTTTCATCCTCCTCTTATCTAAAAACCATTGCCTCCATTCCGTAACTATTGTAGGGCAGTGGTATTCTTTCCTGAAGAGCTTCAACCAGAGTAATGGAAAAGCACAGACTAATCACAGAGTAGCATTCTGACTTGTCATGAGGTTGCAACATCACACACAACATCATGATGTTCTTTCATCATACAAAGATGAAAACATTGCAACAGGATGTCCCCAAGGTATTGTGATTATTTTGTAGCTTTCTGCTGCTTCATTTGATGCCATATCTCTTCTCTTTCCATGCTTCCTTTCTGGCTGGTGGAAGGGAAGTGTAAAAGGGAGTTTTTCTCGCTCTCCCTTCTTCTAAATTTATTTATTTAATGCTTCAGGGAAAGGAAGAGATTGCTAATTCCTCTCTGTTTGCCTGTTACTTTCCCCATTGCTTCATGTGTGGTCTGTGTTTTGTATATTCTACTTAAGGCCAGCTACATTCCAAGCCATGACATAATAAAAACCGCTTGATGGATCTTGAAGAACAGAATATGGATTTCAGAGTAGCAGCCGTGTGAGAATATGGATTGAGAACAAGAGGTTGAGTATCACTGTGCTCAGTTAACACTGCCTGGTAAATAAATTGTGAATGAATTCTAGTGACTAGAGATTGGCATGAGCCATGAGTTCATGTGTTTAAGTCCAGAGTTCTGAATAGCCCATTACTGATAGGAGTCAGTCATGCATTTAAAAATCTGGATTTTGATCCAATTTCAGGAATGTTTAGGTCCAGTGTTTGGTTCAGATCCATCTCTTCTAGTGACAAAGTAGTAATTCTAATGACAACAATATAAAATTAACATATCATCTCCCAGTCTTTACCTGTGAAAAAATAGGAGATATGCTTGTGTTTTTAGCATAAATTACACATTCCTGAAAATCCTTAAAGGTCTGTTTTTTGAAGTGTGTAAGCAGATGGAGCACCTTTCTGCAATGAAGCCTAGGGAGTATGCAATTCCAGAACAGTGTGGAAGCAGACAAAATAGAAGTATTCTTACTCAGAAACGGAGAAAGTGACTGCAAAATTATTACCTGATTTTATGTAATTATATACACACACACAGAGGTGTGCAGATTACTAGTGGATAATGGTCTTCATTACAACAGCCACCACCATAATTGGCACCAATTGGAAGACTTGTTGGAAGTCTCAGCTGGAAGGCCAAGGACTAAGTGGGTATGTGAACTTGAGGTAGGGATGGAGGCATATTGGCAGGGCCAGTGGATAATCTTGTACTGATACTGCCTCTGCTGTATTACTTCTATGGATAAAGAGAGGAATTCAGGGCCTGATTCTAGTGTTACACTAGTGCAAATTGAAACAATGGGGTTACACTGATATAAAGTTCACATGACAGAAAAGAATCAGGCCCTCAGCACCTTGTCAGCTCAGCAAACAATATATTCATTTAAAACTCCATAGTAAAACAAAGTTGAAAAATTGTTAAAAAGAGACTTCTTTCCTTCCCTAGTACAGTAGTAACAGTAGCGTCAAACACTACCATCCTCCAAAAACAAATGGAAAAACCCTCATTGATTTAAATGGATTTCTGACTTGGCCCCAAGAAGAAGATAACTATTTCATTTTGGTTTATGGTTTTCTCTGTAAAACTGCAAAAACTTGCACAAATACTATTGTAAATCCAGTCCATGAAGTTACATTTCTTATCAGACATATGAAACATAAAGATAAAATACCGTATTGCATAATATCGACTTAGTACTGTATAGCCAATACAACTTTAGACCCTAACCCTGCAAAGAACTATGCACATGTTTAATTTTACAGAATGATTAATTGAATTCAATGGGACTACTCACTGTGCATGAAATTAAGCATGTGTACAAGTCTTTTTATGGTCAGGACCCTAGAGCCAAGTTGTGTTCAGCTACATCAGTGAAAAGGTACAATATCTCCACTGAAATCACTGGAGGTACTAGGAGTAACTGCCTAAAATGGAATTTCTGTGTAATTATTCATTACACCTTTATGAATAGCTAAACTAATCACTGCATCATACATTTAGTTCAGATAACAATGTACACTAAAGAAGTAAAACAGGTTTTGCCACATATTGTAAATTGTGGCCAGGAACACAAATTAACTTCCTATTTAAATGTCTGTACATTTTGAATTATGATGCATTTCATTGGAGTTGACAATTTTCCTCTTAGGGTCAATTCTTGAGATCCTTTCTCAGGTTTTACTCAATCCTTATTCAATTCAGTTCTAATATCACTGAAACTAGGCTTTGTTTGGATAAGGAGAGAAAAACCATGTACTGACTTCATGCTTTGACCGCCAGTATTTCTTTTTCTAATTTATAAGTCCTGCCTTACTGATCTATTTTGGGCCTGATTTCTCTCACACAGTTGCACCTATTTTATACAAACTGACTTCAGTAGAGCTATTCCTGATTTGCACCAGTATAAGAAAGCACACAATCAGGCCCATTAATTTTAAAAAGGCCCAAGAAATTAAAAAAAAAATAGTAGCAAGAACAGAGGAAATGAAACAGAATTATTTTCTGTTTTTACTAGAAGGTGGCTACTATTTCTGTTCAGAAAAATTTCTGGTCCAGAATAACTGAGGTATCCTGTAGTCAAAGATATTTTCCTCTTCTGGGAACATGAGCTTGGTTCTCAAATTTCTGCTCTACCTAACTTCAACAGAATCACCACTAGTCTCTCGCTGAACACCATAGAGAATTCAGTCAGCAACTTCTGGTCAGAGCCTCTCTCCGCAACAACTATAGGCACATTACTTGAGGATTGCAGTTAGTCCAAGACACAAGGTAATGATGGTAGTGCCTTTCTCCACACTGGAGAACCAGACAGACAAATCCAAGGTTCAGGAGTGTGGTGGACTGCGTTCTGAGGTAAGTACCCATCTAGACAGTGGTAGGATCATTTCCAGCCTCCTAGCTATGTCCCAAATAGTGGAATTCCTTAAGCCTCTCACCAAGAAGGGCAAACTTGTTTTTGCTTACTTCAGCCTCTTTCCAAGAATACGTCCTGGAAAAATCCTTCCCCTCAGGATCCAGAAAAGCATACTTCCGTTAAAGAGATTTAAACTTACATGGAAATGACCCGGGGGCGGGGGAGGAAAAACTTTGGCTCCTCCTCCAAGGAAGGAGAGATTACTTCATCCTTCTCCTGAGTAGATGAAGAGGAATGCCATTCTCACATACATTTTAATCTTGAGGAGCCAAATGACTTCATCAGGAAGTTGTCTAAACTTAAGTAATTGCTCATGTTAGCTCAGGGAAAGTATTAAGAATTCAAGCAGTCCAATAAAGCCAAAACAGGCCTGAATTTGCTACTAGAACTCCATTTTTTGTGTGTGAATCAGCTAGAGTTGGCAAACTCATTGTGTTGTGTTTAGTCATGTGACAATTATTCTGGGTTTGATCTTGGACTGGGAATTTCCTTCTCTATGAGGCAAAGTGATTTGTCCCTCACCATCATAAGAGAATTAATCATTGAATAGTCTCAGTAATGCAGATCATGTACCTGATCCAGGATAAAACTCTCAACAGGAGATTTCTGGTATTGCATTGGGACAAGAGACACCATTCAATAGATTACCTGATCCTTCTTTCCAGCATCTCCAGGATATCTCTCAAGTGGTGGCTACTCATACAGTATGTAGAATGGAGCATGAATCCAATTGGCTAATGACAAACCCATATATGTTAGTCTAACAAATGGAAAACAATGAAAGATGCAAATACTATTTTGGGTATGAAAATAAGAAATGAAAATAAAAGATAAATATCAGCATCTGTTTTGGGAAGCTGTACTGGTTCAGAGGTAGAAAAGAATCTCACCTATCCACCTTGAAGATGATTCATTTGTCCAGTGCTTTCCAGCACCAGTAGTGGCTCAGTCACTCCACTGTACCTGGGAGCATGGAAATTGTATTCCTAAATATTCCAGATGATGGATTCCCCAGTGAGAACCAATCATGGACCTTTTCATCTCACAGAGGATTCACTGGGCAATCCCTTACTCCAGTAGATACAAGGACAGAAAAGCTTATGTAGTTGATATGTTCTTCTTCTCAGGGTTAAGGATGACATTACCTGTATTCCTACCCAGTCATTTTATCCCCCAAAGTCTCACCGGGGGGGGGGGTGAGAACTAAGTTCAAGCAATCTTATTATCACTAACTTTGCAAAGGATGATCAGATGTATCATTCTTGAGGCACAATGGATAAACCCATCCTTTCTTCCCATTGACCAATCTGGACCTCTTCCCCCAACGTCTAATATTACTCCCAAATCCAAAGACATTTTTCCAAAAGGTTTGTCTTCTGAAGGGCAGAACTGCAAGACAATATGAATAGTGTGCTCATTTGTGAGCAAAATCCTCCATGTCCAAGGCATATTAAATTACTTGGAATATTTTTTCAAATAGTGCAAGCCAAAGAATGTCATTCCATCCCAGTTCTTAGTAGCATAGATTCTCCTTTTTCTGCAACAACTCTTAAAAAGATAAATTTATGCTTTGGGAGCCATTAGAGGGCCTGTGGATGGAAAGAATTTTGGTTACCACCCCTTGATCATGAGGTTCTTCTTAGGGTTATGAACAAATTAAGCCCTTGAGTTGGTAAAGCATTCTTTTTCTGGGACCTAAATCTGGTTATCAAAGCCATGTGCTATTCTCCTTTTGAGCTCCTATCTACAATATCCCTAGAAATTCTCTTCTACAAGGTTACTTTCAGCTGTCTTCTATCAGTTCCCCTTCCTCACCTTATACCATGATAAAGCTGTCCTCAGAAGGGTTTCCAGTATCCTAACGGAGATAATGTTTGATTTTCCAACAATTTTTACTTCCTATTCTGATACTTCCTCTCTTAAAAAAAGAAAATTTACCCTAATCCGACATGCTTTAGGCCATTAAATTTTATCTACTCTGCATCTCTGAAGGCCTCATCTTCATGTCATGGAATGGGAACACTTGTTAGATGGATTATGAAATGTATTTCATTGGCCTATCAATTTCTATTGGATAGGATTTTTTATTATTATTTTTTTAAGATTAAATCCCACTCTTCCAGGGCTGGGTAGAACAAGAAGGTACCTCTGCAGTCAAAACCATGGCGGCAGCAACTTGGAAGTCTCTAGAGACCATCTCCAAACATGACAGACAAGCATAGCATCTTCAGCTAATACTGCCTTTGGATGTCAGATCCTTATGACAGCAGTTCTCTGAACAGTGTACTTCCCATTCCCTACTTATCTCTGGGATGCTACATGGTCTGAATGACTTAGAACTCTTCTGTCTAAACTGGAAGCTCCATTGAACAGAAAGGGAAATTTTTCTTAACTGTAAAATGGTTTTCGGTTCAGCAGAGACAGCAATCTGGAACTCTCTGATGACCTACTAATTCAGATGGGAACTCCCCTCTGCCACCTTTACAATCTTATCTTGTAAACAGTGTCACTCTTCAGGTTATCAGAAAGAAAAGGAGTACTTGTGGCACCTTAGAGACTAACAAATTTATTAGAGCATAAGCTTTCGTGAGCTACAGCTCACTTCATCGGATGCATTTGGTGGAAAAAACAGAGGAGAGATTTATATACACACACACAGAGAACATGAAACAATGGGTTTATCATACACACTGTAAGGAGAGTGATCACTTAAGATAAGTCATCACCAACAGCAGGGGGGGGAAGGAGGAAAACCTTTCATGGTGACAAGCAGGTAGGCTAATTCCAGCAGTTAACAAGAATATCAGAGGAACAGTGGGGGGTGGGGTGGGAGGGAGAAATACCATGGGGAAATAGTTTTACTTTGTGTAATGACTCATCCATTCCCAGTCTCTATTCAAGCCTAAGTTAATTGTATCCAGTTTGCAAATTAATTCCAATTCAGCAGTCTCTCGTTGGAGTCTGTTTTTGAAGCTTTTTTGTTGAAGTATAGCCACTCTTAGGTCTGTGATCGAGTGACCAGAGAGATTGAAGTGTTCTCCAACTGGTTTTTGAATGTTATAATTCTTGACGTCTGATTTGTGTCCATTCATTCTTTTACGTAGAGACTGTCCAGTTTGGCCAATGTACATGGCAGAGGGGCATTGCTGGCACATGATGGCATATATCACATTGGTAGATGCGCAGGTGAACGAGCCTCTGATAGTGTGGCTGATGTGATTAGGCCCTATGATGGTATCCCCTGAATAGATGTGTGGACAGAGTTGGCAACGGGCTTTGTTGCAAGGATAGGTTCCTGGGTTAGTGGTTCTGTTGTGTGGTGTGTGGTTGCTGGTGAGTATTTGCTTCAGATTGGGGGGCTGTCTGTAAGCAAGGACTGGTCTGTCTCCCAAGATCTGAGAGAGCGATTCCATCCCACCATCAACCTCAGCCTGGACCAGTCCACACAAGAGATCCACTTCCTGGACACTACAGTGCTAATAAGCGATGGTCACATAAACACCACCCTATATCGGAAACCTACTGACCGCTATTCCTACCTACATGCCTCTAGCTTTCATCCAGATCATACCACTCGATCCATTGTCTACAGCCAAGCGCTACGATATAACCGCATTTGCTCCAACCCCTCAGACAGAGACAAACACCTACAAGATCTCTATCATGCATTCCTACAACTACAATACCCACCTGCTGAAGTGAAGAAACAGATTGACAGAGCCAGAAGAGTACCCAGAAGTCACCTACTACAGGACAGGCCCAACAAAGAAAACAACAGAACGCCACTAGCCATCACCTTCAGCCCCCAACTAAAACCTCTCCAACGCATCATCAAGGATCTACAACCTATCCTGAAGGACGAGCCATCGCTCTCTCAGATCTTGGGAGACAGACCAGTCCTTGCTTACAGACAGCCCCCCAATCTGAAGCAAATACTCACCAGCAACCACACACCACACAACAGAACCACTAACCCAGGAACCTATCCTTGCAACAAAGCCCGTTGCCAACTCTGTCCACACATCTATTCAGGGGATACCATCATAGGGCCTAATCACATCAGCCACACTATCAGAGGCTCGTTCACCTGCGCATCTACCAATGTGATTTATGCCATCATGTGCCAGCAATGCCCCTCTGCCATGTACATTGGCCAAACTGGACAGTCTCTACGTAAAAGAATGAATGGACACAAATCAGACGTCAAGAATTATAACATTCAAAAACCAGTTGGAGAACACTTCAATCTCTCTGGTCACTCGATCACAGACCTAAGAGTGGCTATACTTCAACAAAAAAGCTTCAAAAACAGACTCCAACGAGAGACTGCTGAATTGAAATTAATTTGCAAACTGGATACAGTTAACTTAGGCTTGAATAGAGACTGGGAATGGATGAGTCATTACACAAAGTAAAACTATTTCCCCATGGTATTTCTCCCTCCCACCCCACCCCCCACTGTTCCTCTGATATTCTTGTTAACTGCTGGAATTAGCCTACCTGCTTGTCACCATGAAAGGTTTTCCTCCTTCCCCCCCCTGCTGTTGGTGATGATTTATCTTAAGTGATCACTCTCCTTACAGTGTGTATGATAAACCCATTGTTTCATGTTCTCTGTGTGTGTGTATATAAATCTCTCCTCTGTTTTTTCCACCAAATGCATCCGATGAAGTGAGCTGTAGCTCACGAAAGCTTATGCTCTAATAAATTTGTTAGTCTCTAAGGTGCCACAAGTACTCCTTTTCTTTTTGCAAATACAGACTAACACAGCTGCTACTCTGAAACAGGTTATCAGAGTAATTTATTTAATAGAAATTGTGTCTCAGATTGCACAGAATTCTTTATAAGTTCACAACCTTTTAAAATTTCTTTTCTTGCCAACTGGTTAAATGAAGCATATGAACTTTACATGCCAAGAAAGCGGTTGACTGTGCTACCAACTGAGGAGAGCATTTGTAGTAGCTAGCAGGGGAAATCCTTAATTCTCACTGGAGGACACAAATGGGACAATCTGGCCACAGAGAACACCCATCTATCTGCATTGTGATCACTACTGAACAGAAAACTGTTTACAGGTACTGCCCTTTCATGATATGAAGATCTGGAAGAACTCCAACCCACTGTTATTGGCATGATCATTTAATCCATAGGCAAAATAACTATATTCCCTTGTGTTTCTGTAGGGTAAGAAAGAATAATTTTTCCTTTTCTATTTAAAGTGTACATTTCAAGTGCTGAACTGAGCCCTATCCAGGTAAAAGTGAGTTTGTTTGGTGACTCATACATCAATGTGCACCCTTATAGGTTAAAAATTAATTGAACTCAAGTGTACAAAGTACAGTCCTTTTCTCAGGATAGAAAATTGACATTTGTTAGGGGAGGGCATTAATAAGTGTGGGGCATTTCCTTCTGATGTTGGGGATAGCTGGTGATTAGCTCAAATGGGCAAGGAAGAGGATTGTCTTGTTGTAAAACAGAGGTGGAGTCTGCCAAAAACTCATTATGAAACCTTTGCTATGTCACTGATGGCCTAGGTTTTAATAGGTAGTGACTGAACAAACTTTGTAATCAATAAAAGCTGCAGATGCTTAGGAACTTTGAAAATTGAGCCATTCCTGTCTCAGTTTCCACATCTCTGAAATGGATCTAATAATATGAGATATAGGTCATTAAATTTTGCTGAGTGCATAGAGATCCTCTGATCGAAGGGCCTAGAAAAAAGTGAAGTATGGCATTAACAATATTGAATACTGAACAAAATCATTAATGGATAAATCTTCACTGTGCATGATTCAGGCTCCTGTTGACTTCAGTAGGCTTAGTTTAGATTAAGGGTCTTTAAGATAAAGGGCCCAGGGTCTTTAAAAGTTATATAGGAAAGGTAATTCAGGCCACTGTTTTCAGGATAGATACTTAGCAAAGCCCTTGGCCACTTATAGCCAGATCCTCAAAGGTATTTAGGAGCCTAATTCCCATTGAAATCAATGGGAGTTCTGCTCCTAAATACCTTTGAGGATCTGGACCTTAATACCTGATTTCAAACAAAGTATGGGAATTAAAGGCTGTTCCCAGACTTCAGGGTATGAATCAGAGGATGTAGCCAGTTAAGTAGTCTCTGTCCATATTGTTCTTCCTAATTTAGGAACCATGTGATTTGTCTGATGCAGAGTGCACATTTGGCATGCGTGCAAAAATGGGGTACTTGTACTGTATATTGCTGAATGAAGACTGCTGAGGACAAAACCCTTCTCGTGAACAGATTTTTTGTTTGAAAGTGCTGCATTACTAAAATGATTAGGATTTGTGGAATATGAATGGATTTCTCCTAAAAATGGGTCAGAATGTTCTGAAATTTTTAGGTCACTGTCATTTAAAAGGAGCAAGGTTAAGTAATGTCCTATAATGGTATTAGGCAAATTATTGCATTGGCATTTTTAGTTTTTTTCATTCATTTTTGTCCCCTTGCCACCCATGATAAATTTAATAATTTCAGTGGAAAAGAGCTCCTTAATACAGGATGGATAAAATACACTCTTGGCTAGATCTATTGAACAGAGCCAATTACCAAATAAGTAAGTTTATGCCTGCATCCTGTAGATATAGTCAGACTGGTAAGAGCAGTTTCCCTCCCGTCTCCCTTTTCACCTATTAGGAAGGACAGGGCATATTAGCAGGGTAGAGGAGGTGGAGGGAAGCTTGCAGTGTCGCTATCCATACTGTACCTGTTCAGTAATAGAAGACTTCTTCAGGTCTGTCAATCTGGTGTCTTTCCCAAACATTTGAATTCTCTCTCTCTCGTACATTCACACACACACACACACACACACACACACACACACACACACACACACACACACAGAGCTACATGAAGGGTGACATGTTTTTAGAGAGCTGTTCCTTATGCTGCTGGCAAGTTCTTGTACTCTCTCATATACTAACATGCTAAACAGCATGCCAATAGCCCAACAATAATTCACTTCAGTTTGGAAATGAAGGAAAAGGGCTTCTGTCATGAGATTTAATTATTGTAGTTATATTTGAGATTTTGTTGTTCTTAGGAAAGAGGCAGTGGCTGCTCATTATCACTTCCTGAGAGGCCTTCTTCACTCACCTCTCGATCTATGTCCCTTGCTTCACCTGTGATGTTCCAACCTGGCCCTGGTTACTTCAGCAAACCAGCAGCAGCAGCCGACAAGCCTGGCAAGAGATTGACTCCCTGGGAAGCAGCAGCCAAGTCCCCTCTTGGGCTAGTGGATGATGCTTTTGGCCCCCAAAACATTCAAGAATCCATTGTTGCTAATGTAGTATCAGCTGCTCGCAGGAAAACACTCCCTGAGCCACCGGATGATTGGAAACAAAGGGTTTCCTGTGTGCCTCAAGGCCCAGGTGTTCATGCTAGCTTTGCACCATTTGGAACGAGGCAGTCTGGTATCACATCCCCACCAAAGAGCAGCATGTCTGCCCCCAACTCCACTTTTCAGTGTGGCTGTCAGCTTCAATATGCACATTATGGTCAGCGATCCTGAACAGATCCTGACATGATGTCCATGGATTCCAGATCCGACTACTGCCTGTCAATGGCCAACTCAACCTACAATCCACATCCAAGGGGATGGAGGCGACAAACATGAAAGACAGAAGAACCTGGCAGAAGGAAGAACCATATTTCCTTCCTGCCAGCTTCACCAGCCTTAGATTGCAGTTGGAGGAGTAAAGTGACCTGTCTGAATAGCTTCTTGCTGGCTAACAGTTTCTGAACTGAAAGAATGAGGAAGTTTTGTAGAATGGTGCAGTTTTCATGATATTTCAGGGATTTCAGTTCTTCGCTAGATTCAGTTTTATTCCCAGGCTACAGTTTTTTTGTTTGTTTTTAAAAAGGTCAAATTTGTGTAGGTGGGATAATCAATGTGCTTATTACAAAGCACATGTAGAAGCTTTAATTGGACAGAATACAAAAACATTTACAGATGAGTTAATGAAATATACAAAGAATGAAAAAGCTTTTTAAAATGAAATTTTCTGGTGGGATCAGTAGTATTTCTCGGTATATTTGATATCTGAATTTTAGGACACAGACATAGCCAGACTTCAGAACGTTATTTTTCCAATGGAATTCCAAACTTTGGAAAGGTTTACTCAGCATATTGATCATATAATTTCTCTGTAGCATTTTTTTAAAAAGGGATTCTAGCAAAGTAAATCTTAGTTTTACTATGATAAACATACAATACTTCTATAGTCATTTTACCTGAAGCTCTGGTACACATTAACATATGTTAATATGTAATCATGCAGTTCAGAGGGATTTCAAGGAAGTTTGGGGTGCAACTCTCCATTTTAAGCTTTGGCTGTTGTAATTACCCACCCTAGTTTGAAAAGAGCAGGAAAGAGAGTGACGTTATGATGAACTACTGATATGATATTTGGATAACAAAATGAATCAAAGAAGTGTTTAATATAGTTAGGTTACATTTAAATTGGGTTGCAAGTGACCGTTGTAATAAACAATCAAACAAATACATGTCAGTCATGTGGGGGTGTTGGATGACAACTACGTTTATTTCTTTGTGAAATGTTTAACTTTCTGAACATTTAGTGCAGCAGATTCTGCTACTAGTAGCTGAATACTTGAAAGGCTTTAGATTTGTAGTCTCATTTTGGAAGACCAAAATAGGTTATATAGCTAGGACAATTCACGTTATGTGCAGGAGATATGTGGAAGATGGTTTACGATAAGTGTTACATGGTCTGAGTCTAGTTAAGGCAACACATATTTGGAGCGTTCTTAGAGTGTTAAATAGGTCTTGAGGGAGTTGGAGAGATGGTAAATAATTTTGTTATTGCTCATACATATCTTACATTTACAGTTCATTTAGTTAATAGCTACGTATGTGGCTAAGCTATATACTACAAGCTCACTGGGTAGTTTAGATAGTGTTCGGTGTTAAATGAACCCAGGTTTACAGAGCGCACCGCACCATCCTCAGTTGTTGGACATTCTTCAAATATCTATCAAGCACGGCCACTTGAAAATATTGCTGAAATATAGTTGAATAGCTGTACTTAAACCATATGATAAGTGTAAGCAGAGCAATTTGAAAAGAAAATTAAAATTCACATGCATAATAAGAAAGCGTATACAGAAACCAGATTATAAACCAATGTAATTTTTTTCTGCAAGAGGCTGACTTCTTATCTGATTTCTGTTTTGAGTTGTATCGTTTATGTTGTTATACTGGGAACAGAATTAAGCAATGTTCAGAAAAATAATAATTTGGCCAAATGCAACTTTAGGGAAAAAAAGCATTTCACTTCTCAGAATCTGGAAAATAGCTTTGTATTTCCTTTGAAAATAATATCATGCATTCTAATGAAGTATGGAAATGTGTGGTTAGAAATAAACACCTATACCACATTTCCAAAAATGCCCATATTTTAAAATATTACAAATGTTATGAAACAAAAATTATACTAAATGAGGGCCCAGTGCTGCAAACATTTACTGTAAACTCACTTGCTGTAAACTTACTCATGTGCCTAAGTGTTTGCAGGATCGAACCCTAAAAATGTAACAGTCCCTATATATATATATCTAAGGCCCAGAATACTTCCAGATGGATGGCTAGAAGAATACCTACAATTTTTATACACAACTTTTCATCACTATCTTATTCAGGGCTGGGCTTTTACACTTAAACTGATTCATCTCCCACTAAAGTCAGTAGAAAGCCTCTCATTGACTCCAGCAGGAGCTAGATCAGGTATTTAGCAGCACCAATTCTGTGGCCATTACTCAGGAAAATGTCCATGGAATCAATGTCAAATGTAATGAGCCTGACTAAATGCTGCAGGATAAGCTGCAGTACTGCCCCTCCATACATCACCCTGTATAGCCAGGTAGCTGTGTGTTACCATAGCTGTCTCTTCGGCTGCTTTAAACTAGGGTAAGTCAACTCCACCTAAATGAAACCTAGAAGGTAGCCATAAGCATTAGGATTTTGAAGGGGGGTGGGAGGGAAGAAACCGGTTTGTAAATACACGAAGTCTAAAGAGAACATAGATCTATCACTCTGTTATAGAGGATATATTTTCCAGAGGATAACTGAGGTTCACACACTGCTCTTATTCATTTCAATGGAATTTTTGTCATGAATTTCAATCAGCACAGTATCAGGCCTCAGATACTAATATTACAGTGCATACAGAGCTTTCTGATGCATCACTCTGCACCTTTCATTCTTCTTTCTCTCCCTCATCCCATCTCTGGCAAAAATATTTTTCACCCAAAATCGTGTGATTGTGTTGTATGTCAGCTCTGAATATTCATTTAAAGTGTTTCTTACATTTTATTGTTTGTGAATGCACAGATCTACTCAGTTAACGTGAGAAAAATACTTCCCCCCCGATATCTTAGATGCCTATTATTTACATTAGAACTGACTTTTAAACTTCAGAGTTGTCTTTGTTAATATGCAAAGAATTTGAATATGCAAATGTAACCAAGAGTTTAGTTTCTGTAGTTATACTAGAATATAGATGTTCACATTTCTTGTTCATAATTAGTTTTTCATTTTAGTTAGCTGTATTGCAATTAAATATCTAGTCACATGACATTTTTGCATTGTAGTAAAAGTCTATGCTATCCTTATAAATGGATTTTCACTTCTACATACTGTTTGTTCACTGCAAAGGACACTTTATTTGAAGAGAGCATGCCAGAGATGTAAACTGTATCATTTAATAAAGTGATTTCACCAATCAGATGAAAGGCAATGTTGCTTTCTCCCTATTCATGTTAGTTTTGAAATAATTTGAACCCAAACAAAGTTTAATGCTCATTCTGCACCATTTTTAGATTCCCTGAATTTACCAGTCTGCTACCCCACAGCTGGTCTGAGCTTCTAGAAGCTTAAGTCATTATCAGATCAAATGATAATATGTCAAAGTAAGTAGAATTTCATCTTCACACTGAGTAAGCAGAGGAAATTGTCATTTTACATGTGTTTTTCTCAGGGCAGTTTGCAACATTTTAATTCTTTCCCTCTCAGCATGGTTCCCCTTTGAAGCTTGACACTGACATCTGCCTCCCTCCAGAATTATTTGTCTATCACCATTGCATGTAAACACCTTGTTAGTTACTATGGGGTTCTTCAGAAGAGCTGGATTATTGGGGTTTTATTTTTTTAAACAAAAAGTTGCTGTTTTCACAATCTATCCCTCTGTAGCTATTTCTTTTGAACTCATTGCTAACTCTGTCACACATAACTGCTCACCAATCTGAAGGAAGTGTTTACAGTCTGGCCCATAAAAAGCCAAATCCTGCTTCCTCCATTTATGTGACTAGTCCCAATGAAGTCAATAGCACCTTGCACATTAGTAAGGCAGGTAGGATTTGGCTGAAATATAAAGATAAGAAAAGTGAGCATGTAGCTAAAATTTGGAAACCAGTAAAACTTGACAATGGCACTTTGTAAGTCTTTGGTATAATTAAGCATTTATATATGAAGAAGAAGCTATATTTATGCTATTCAGAGATATATTTGGGGGTTTTTTAATTCTAGGGTGCTTAAGTATGCTATAGAAACTAGTTGAGTGCAATGAATGTTCAGTGTAACAAACAATACTTGGAGTAAAGAGAAAAGTTGCATGAGTTTAGCTATTATCAAAGCTGTTGTTTTACTCAAGATGAACGTTATCAGCTGTTTGTTATTTCATGATAAACTCATTTAGAACACCTTAACTCCATGTAGAGATGCACTTCAACTGCCAAGTCCAGATCTAGATTTGGTCTCCAACTTCACCTAAATTCAGAGATGTTTGGGTCAAAACTTGGTTGATCCCAATATACAGTTTGAAGCCACTGAATTCAGATCAGGATCCAGATCCACATTTCCCCAAAGATGTTCAGAATCAGGCTGTGGATGTAATTTCCAATGTGAAAGCTGTATAATCTCTGAGAGAAGGAATGAGGAAGAGGTCAGACTTCCTCCCCCTGCTTTTTTTTCTTTTTAAATGCTTAATGGCCAAAACATCAATGCGACCAGGTACATTGAAATAAAACAAAACCAAACAAGTATTATTACAAAGACTGAAAAATCCACATGCAAGAGTTTATGACAGGTTTCAGAGTAGCAGCTGTGTTAGTATGTATCCATAAAAAGAAAAGGAGTACTTGTGGCACTTAGAGACTAACAAATTTATTAGAGCATAAGCTCACGAAAGCTTATGCTCTAATAAATTTGTTAGTCTCTAAGGTACTCCTTTTCTTTAAGACAGGTTTCAGAGTAGCAGCCGTGTTAGTCTGTATTCGCAAAAAGAAAAGGAGTACTTGTGGCCACAAGTACTCCTTTTCTTTTCTTTAAGAGTTTATGAGTAACTTAAAGTAACAGCCCTGTTGCAGCTGACTCAGCCACTTCTTTCAGCCTATTTGTTTTGAAGGATGTATGCACATACACATATTTAGCTTTTGCAGGGGAAAAAAAAGGGAGACCATTATGTTAATTCAAGTCTGGTATTTGACTTTTAAACTACATGTCTTCAAAATGGACGTGGTTAAGAAATTCAAACAACAGTAATTAACAAGCAGTTAGGGAGATCCCAAAGATCCTGTGCTGGGCATAGTACAAACATAGCTACAAATAGGTCTCTGGAGCAGGAACTTGTAGTCTAGGGGTACAATTACATTGTAAACAAACTCTATAGTAGTAAGTCTTACAGACTCGGGCTCACACTACACAACTATAGGCTTAAAAATAACAGTGTAGATACACCATTGTGTCTGGAGCCTGGGCTTTAAAACCTGGCCCCAGGGTTTTTTCATGCAGTGTAGATGTACCCTAGAGATACAAATCCAGACAGAGCTGGGAATAGGGAAGTTACATGGAAATAAGTGAACAAAGTGATGATTGGCACATTCAGCAGAGAATGAAATTCTAACCAAAGTTTCTGTCTGAAATCCTCTTGTACCATAAGGTTCGTCATTATGTGGCATTGCAAATGCCATGGACAACATGAGTTGGGAGGGTGGGGATTTCTGAAATTTTCTGCAGAATGATGTATTCTGGACTATTGTGGTGAACCAGGAGTCATCAAGAGGACTTCACAGATCAGAAAAATATAATTTACCTCACCCTAAACTGAGGCGCTTACCTCAGTTTCTATTTCGGCACTCAAGCAGTCATATATGTCTGTACTAAGTACACACTGTGAGGGTGGAAAATGCTACCATTCTGATCTGGTGGCATTTTGCCCTTTGTGCAAATACAAATGCCTACACAGAAGCAGGGAATGGGGAATCAGGCCCATAAGACTGCCTGGGCTATACATCTCACATGACATTCATGGATTTGGCATCCTGATCTACATTAGAATCTGAATCTCATGCATCTGGCTGAGCTGTGGGAAAGCTGAAAGTATTAGCTTACAGTTCTCCCTTGTGACCAAGGTAGTGATGGTGGCACAGTTTATCTGATAGCCATGCCCTTCCCCTCTAGCTGCTTCTCCTGCAGTAGAATAGGGAGGCTGCAGTAACAGCACAAGGTGAGGGGCCTAGATGCTGCCTTAGGCTCCCCTCTCCCCGCAGCTAACTGCATGTGTCTCTCCCCAATCCCAGCTACCCAAAGAGCCCCTGGTGCCCCAACACTACCTCTCCCCTCCTGAAAGAGCCCCAGCCCACTCAATCTCCCAAGGACTCTCTATCCTGGGCCTCACCTACAACCCTTCACACATACCCCTCAGAGTTCCTTGTCCTTCAACAGGCTAAACACCCTATTGCTTTAGCACCCACCTGCCCCCAGTAGCCTCTACCCCTCATGAGCAATGTCAGTCCTCCATCAGCTTCCTGGTCAAGCAACCCAGGAGCCCCCAGCAGCCAGCATTCCAGTTACCCCCCATTTCCCATGCAGCTATGGCCAAAGACATCCTTGAGCACTCATGTGCCACAGCTACCAAGCTTTGTGAAGCTCTGTGTCCTACCTTTAGCCCTGCTCCACCTAGCTCAAATTTAAGGGGAATTACAAGTTATATGCAAACATGCAAATTAGCTCATTAAATAGTTAGCATACCATGATACATGCAGAAGCATAAAGCTTTGCTCTATGGTCCAGTGAACCACTTGGAAAAAAAAAACAAAAAACAAAAAAACCCCATCTTTAAGTAACCTTAATATAACTAAACCTTAACTAACAAAAACAGGGAAACCTCTAAATTCTGAGAAACTCCTCTGCTTCCATATACTCTCTCCTTTCCCCCGTGATGATGTTCCATTGCCTTCTTTTATTCCCCTTCAGACTGTTTTAAACTCCACAGCATTGCCAATGGCACCAAAGTAAAAGATCGGTGAAGTGAACCAACCCATATACTGAACTATGGGTGTCTGAGAATTAAACCCGGCCCAAAAATGTGAATAGAAGGATAACCGTGTAGAGAGAATCCTTTAGACAAATGGGGTGAAATTCTGGCCCAAGTGAAACTAAAGGATTTCACCCAAACCGGGGAATATGCAGTACTACAAAATACAGCAGGTGGTGAACCCAGGGCATTGGATTAGCCACTGTCAGCAACCCTATAATATTGTCAGGCCCATTGCAACAACAATAAAAATGTAAGTGACAAAAATAATAGGTTTCCTAAAAGAATATTACCCTCTTTTTGATACCTAGCAAGAGTCTCTGTGTGAGTACATATAGTCAGCAATATAGGTCCTAAGTGATAGTTACCTTTTGTTCTGGCCCTGGCCCTCTTCACAGGGGTCAATTTCACCCTGGGAGGGAAGGGGGGAAATTAACAGGTCAGACAAATTTCAAGGAGGGTTGTGTTGGGGTGAGCACACTGTTAGACTTTTATTTTGGTGAGGCCAAGATGGTTCCGAACTCTAAATTGTTAAGTTTCTCAAGCTCAAAAGCAAGAAGCTGACTTCTCAGAGGAAAGGATCACTAAAAACTCATCTCTTCCTGAGTTTTAAGATGAGCTTCTGCTGGATTCTCTTTTTAGTCAAAAAACTGCTTTTCACCCTGGCAGGTTTACATACAGACTGTTTAGTTTTGGATATTCATTATTTCTAGTGACTCCTCTGTGTTTAACTTAAACTGAATGGCAGCTTAAATACCAGTTTGGGATAACAGCTGGTAGAAATTTGGGTAAATAACTTCTAGACAGCAGCAACAGTGGCTTTCTTTTTCCTTCACACCTTCATCATCTTTTCTACTCACCCCACCTCTGCTATCAACTGTATTACAGATATCATGGAAAATGAAAATGTCAGTGCTAAATTCAACACAGGAGCAAATGGGGGCTTCTCCACCAAAGGCAATGGAGCTGTGACGGCTTGTGCCAGAGGTGAACTTCACTGTTGATGTCTTACTCTGATTGGTTATATCTTGTTTTTCCTTTTTGGTATTCTTCATTCTTTTTTTCAGACATTGTGTATTATAATTTATTGATCAAGCCTTTTAAACAAAATATTCAATGCATTGTGATGGCTAGACAGACTCATCTAAGGTATTCAGGGGCCATATAAGAACAAACTGTAGGTAGGTAGCGTGGCAGAGCTCCTTCTCCACCTCAGTGGGTTCCACACTTCCTCTTAGCAGTGGGATGGGGGAATTCATCTCTACCTGGGAATTTCCCCACACCCCGGGTTTACTGTTCCCATCCCTGCTCAGAAAAAGTTCCTTCTGGCCTCCCTGACAGTGGAGGGGGAGGAGAGCCTCGTAGTTTCTTGTAGCTCCTCTGGGTGTAGTGGAGGTCAGACACCCAGATCAATCTCTTCCACTCTGGCAGGGTCTCTTCCCCCAAATCTCTGGGGCCCAGAAGGGCTGTATACCTGTTGGGCAGGATTTCTCCTGTTCTTCATCTCTGTATCTGTGAGGTCTCCCTCCTGGTGTTTGTCAGTAGCTGCACAGTCTGACTCACTAGTAGCACACCTACTCCTCACAGCTCCTACTGCATGTGCCTATCTGACTGGAGGGAAGGCCTTTAACAGGTCCTGGCAGACCCTTGATTGGCCCCAGGCATCTTAATTAACCTGGAGTAACCCCTGTTCAATTACCAGGGGAAAACGGACCTGCTTATCCTGGGGCTGTAACTATCATTAAAGAAAAAAGAAAAGGAGTACTTGTGGCACCTTAGAGACTAACAAATTTATTAGAGCATAAGCTTTCGTGAGCTACAGCTCACTTCATCGGATGCATCGGATGAAGTGAGCTGTAGCTCACGAAAGCTTATGCTCTAATAAATTTGTTAGTCTCTAAGGTGCCACAAGTACTCCTTTTCTTTTTGCGAATACAGACTAACACGGCTGCTACTCTGAAACCTATCATTAAAGAATCTACTTTAAAAAAAATCTATCTATATCACACTCCTAAACCTCCAGCATTTGGCCGGCCCCATTCTCGGACCACCATTTGATGGCCATGACGGCCCCCTCTTACTCCAGAGAGGCCAGGGCCAGCCTACTGGCATTTTAACAAGAGCCTGCTGGGCTTCGAGGTGTCCTTCCAGGAGCATTGGCTGGCCTGGCAAGGGCAGAGGCATACCTTTCCCTCAGAGCAGGGACCTGGGGAAGGTTTGCACCCCGCTCTTCTGACGTATCTACACCTGGAGGGCAGCCAGCAGAAGGATGTTATGATAGAGTAGTTGGAGTGGGAGATCTTAGAGCTGGAGAGGCGTCTAGCTGCCAGCCCTGGGGATCCATCCCTCTGTGGAGCATGCCGGGAGAAGTGGGAGGAGCTCTGGGCCCTTGACAACCTTCAGGCCCAGCATGTCTTTGTTCGATCCCACATCTGTTTCCTGCAGGAGATGGATCGCGACTCCCGCTTCCTTTATGCTCTAGAGAAAAGGAGGGGTGCTAAAAAGCACATCACCTGCCTTTTTTCAAAGGATGGTGCCCTCCTCACGGATCCGGTGGAGATGCATGAGAGGGCCAGGGCCTTCTATGCTGGTCTTTTCTCCCTGGATCTGACCAACATTGTTGCCTGCGGAGTACTTTGGGATGAACTCTCAACCGTCAGCGTGGGCGACTGGGACCAGCTGGAGTTGCCTCTCACTCTGGCCAAGTTATCAGAAGCCCTCCATCTCATGCCTATCAATAAATCTCCAGGCACGGACGGGCTGACCATGGAGTTCTACCACCTGTTCTGGGACATCCTCGGCCCAGACCTTGTCATCATCTGGGCCGAATCCTAGGTAGTGGGGTCCTCCCTCTGTCGTGCTAGCGGGCAGTGCTTACCTTGTTACCAAAGAAGGGGGACAGCTGCAACCTTCGGAATTGGTGTCCCATCTCACTCCTCAGCATGGACTATAAGATCTTTGCAAAGGCCATCTCGCTGCAGCTGGAGTCTGTGCTGGCTGACGTGGTTCATCCAGACCAGACCAGACCTACACCGTCCCGGACCGATCATCCTTTAATAGGTCTGGGATCTCCTTCAGCTAGGGTGTAGGGATGGTCTGTCATTCACCCTCCTGTCTCTAGATCAGGAGAAGGCGTTCAACTGGATGGACCACGCATATCCCCTGGGCACTCTGCGGGTGTTCACTTTCAGGCCCCAGTTTGTGGGCTTTCTCCAGGTGCTGTACACCTCCACAGAGTGCTTGCTCAGGCTCAACTGGACCCTGACTGCACCTGTCAGCTTCAGGCAAGGGGTAAGTCAGGGCTACCTGCTGTCAGGCCAGCTGTATACTGTGGCCATTGAACTCTTCCTCAGTTTCCTCTGTACGAGGTTGATGGGGATGGTGCTCCGTGAACCGGAGATGTGGCTGGTCCTGTCAGCATATGCCGATGACGTGCTCCTCATGGTCCAGGATCTGGGTGACCTGGTGCGGGTGGAGGCCTGTCAAGCCATCTACTCGGTGGCTGAGTAGCTGCAGAGGTAGTCAGGACTGCTCTGGTGCCTCTCCCTATTGGGGAAGGCACTGGTGATTAACCAGCTGGTCCTGTACATGCTCTGGCACCAGCTCAACACATTGTGCCCAGCCCCAGGTTTCCTGGCTGATCTCCAGAAGCTGGTTCGGGGGGGAGAGGAAGAGGGGGTTGGCAAGAACTGCACTGGGTTTCTCTGGGGACTCTACAGCTCCCCCTGGAGGAGGAGGGACAAGGTCTGTAGTGCTTGTGCACTCGGGTCCATGTCTTCTGCCTCCAGGTCCCACAGAGACACCTTTATAATGCAGGTAGCTCGGCGTGGAGCATGCTGGCGCATGCCTTCCACCACTGCCACCAGTGTGACTGGCAGCTCTTTTATCTCCATCCGAGAGGTCTTCCGCGAAACTGCTCTGAGCTGCCGGTCTTCTACTAGGACCTCCTCAGAACCTGGGGGCTGGTTTCAGTGACCAGGTCCATGGTGGTCACTGATGGGGTAGATCTCCTCGTGGAGCCCCTGCTGCACAATCTTCAGTTTCGTGTGCAGGTAGCAGAGTCCCCCTCAGTGTGCCAGAGGTTGGTCCTGGCAGAAGCCATCAGGATCGGAGACCTCCTGGACTATGACCGAGGCAACTGGGTGGATCCCCTGGTGCTAGGTTGGCACATGGGGCTCTCCACCCTTCGGACTCCCCGGAGTGTACTTCAGGAGGTAGAGGCTGCCTTACTGTCTGCTTCTCAGGTCTATCTCAAGCAGGTCCTGCAAGAGGGCGCTCCCTGCCAACCCCTCACCTCAGGCCCTTTGGACCTTTCCCCTGCCCTGCAAGCCCTCCTGGTCCCCTCCTCCTCGTAACCCGAGCCAGCTGTGTGCTCTGCTGCCAGTTCATCTTTGAACTGTGCTAATAGAACAACTGTACACACTCATGCTTCACACACTTCATTTCCCCACCCTCGCGTCCTGCCCAGACACCAAATGGCAGGACCTATTACCAGCTGTGGAAGGTGCGGAACCCTGGTAGGCCAGCTTGTATTCTACCCTAGTTCCGCGACCCACCAGGGATATTAGCTGCCAGCTACTACATGGAGTTGTGAACATGGGTGTACCTGGCGCAGTTCACCCCTATCACCGAAGCCTGCTCTTTCTGCGGTGTGAGGGAGACCCTGCCGCACCTGTATTTTCAACTTCCAGCTCCTCCAGAACCTCTTATTGACCACTCCATCCGTGGCTCCATGAAGTCGAGTAACCTCCTCGTCAGCCTCCTCCTAGCTAAGGCCAAGGTGGCCATTTATAATACCTTGGAGAGGAGGTTGGCTGAGGGGGTGCTCTGTGACTGTGAGGCCTGTTTTCATTCTTTTATCCATTCACATCTCTGGACTGAGTTAACCTCTGGGTCGCGTCTGCTGGCTCCTTTGATACCTTTGAGGAGCAGTGGGCGCTGTCCGGGGTTCTCTTCTTGGTGTCCCCTTCATGTTCCCTAGTTTTGGCCCTTTGACCCTCATGCCTGTTCCTAGTTTTTTCCTTTGTTGTTCCCCGAAGTTAGTTGAGTTCTGGGTTCAGCAGTTCCTCCACAGGCTGGTGGAGGGGTTTTAGTTGTGTCTGGGCTTACGCCCGCTCATTTCCCACCACTCAATAGGATCATTCTCCTATAGCCATCTGGCCTGACCCCATCACAGTAGGTAGATTATAAGAAAGCATGCACTGTAAGGCAGTGGAGGTGAACCTGTGTATGAGGACATTGGACCATAAGCATAAGTGAGCTGGTCAAAAAAATTCCAATAAAGTTTGTCTGAATTTGCCAGTTTATTGAGATTGAAACATTTTGCAGAGAGAGTTTGATTTCAGTGATGTTCTGACAGTCCATGTCAGCATGAAAATAAATTACAAAGTCTTGACATTGAATCATCATTTCCTGCCCAGTTCGGACTGTATGTGTCCATTTCCAAGACGTGTTAAGGGTTAGAGGGACTGTATGAGTATGTGAGCACAGGCCTATAGCTCTTTTGGCTGGTCAGTTGATCCCCACTGTGCAAGGCACATGTGCGTCTGTGCACACACACACACACACACACATACTCTCCCTGACCTAAGGAGCTTAGGTGGACACAGACAGATACAGAACACAAGGAAGCAGAGATACTAGTCAGCATGATGGGCAGTAATATCAGCAGGCCATCTGGTTAACCGACTCAGACTCATAGACTTTAAGGTCAGAAGGGACCATTGTGATGATCTAGTCTGACCTCTTGCACATTGCCAGCCACAGAACTTCACCCACTCCTGACCTCAGGCTGAAGTCCTCAAATCGTGGTTTAAAGACTTCAAGTTACAGAGAATCTACCATTTACACGAGTTTAAACCTGAAAGTGACCCATGCCCCATGTTGCAGAGGAAGGTGAAAAACTCCCAGGGTCTCTGGCAATCTGACTTGGGGTCAGGAAGGAATTTCCCCCCAGATTTGGTGATCCCTTACACCCAGAGCATGCAGGCAATACCTGGCAAACAATTCTCTGTAGTAACTCAGAACCCTCCTCATCTAGTGTCCCATCTCCAGCAGTTGGTGATTTTTGCTACTGGCAGTTGCCAATGGGCCACATGCCACTGTAGGAAGTACCATCATACATCCCCTTCATAAACTTACCAAGCTCAGTCCTGAAACCAGTTAGGTTTTTTGCCCCCACTGCTCCCCTTGGAAGGCTGGATTTGTGACATCCTCTCCCTTTAAATGTTTGAGAATTCCCCCACATCCCTAATGCAAAGCTTCACTTTTGTGTTAGTTTCAGTTTTGCTGCAAGAACAATAAAGGGTACCACACCAGACAAGTTTTTCTATCAGCTACTTGTGGCTGCGTCCATCTCCTTTTCTGCTGGTTCCAAATATAACATATATTTTCCCCCACCTCTTGTAGGTCATTGGTCACTGATGACACTAACCCAATCAGAAAAATTGGAAGATAAAAATCAGAGGAAAATAAGTTACTTTCTTCCCACATCTATGCAACACACACAACTGTTAATTCAATAGAATAGCTTTTTCAGAGAACAGATTCATCTTCAATAAGAGCTTAATTTTGCAAGGAGCTGAGGGCACTGGAAGGGATGTGCAGGACCAGAATTGTGCACATAATTTGCAAACAAATAAATTAGTTGATGAATTTAATCTCTCCTCAGATTCTCCATCAGCCTTTTGTCACTTTGCCATATGTATTCATTTTAAAAACTTATTTATAGAATATTTTTGGACTATTCAAACTTTGAATTGTTGCTGAGCAGTGACTGGCCAGAGAAATCACAGGGTGTTTTTGTTCACTGATTGGAGGAGTGCACAAATCCTTCCAACACAGTTAATCAAGCTGGTGTATTTGCAATATTCAGTTTTCATGAACAGTCATACTCATGCCAACAAAATTCACATTACTCTAATATCTGTGGAAAGAGAAGATGAAAAAGTACGAGCACAGACAAAGCAAATGTATTTTTAAAAAAGTCAAATTACTTTTTGTGAAAAAAGAAAAACAGGTTTGCTCTATTCTTTGAAAGGTCCAAAGCACAAAACAGCAAGACAAACATAAATTCTTAAATCTGATTCTATCCAGTAGAGGGCAGTGGAATGCAAGGCACACAAGCCAATATGTTACATATTCTTCCCAGATAAAGCTAAAGAGCATATGGAGGTCATAGCAGTGCTACCCAGCAGCCAGATGCCAATCCGTAATGATCAGTGTCTGCATACTTGTACAGACTGCACAATTACCAGCTAAACCACATAGATGCTCCATTGGGAACAGAACTCAAGGCCTTCTGTTTCCAAAAAGACTACAGCTTTACAGCTTGAGCTAAAGTAGAATAAATAGTAGGCATTTTTATAGAGCTCTTTATATATTCAAAGCACTGTACAAACATTATTCCTGACTCAATTCTATGAAGTGGGTAGGTATAATTATCCCATTAAAATGATGTAGAAGCTATGACACAGAAAGATCAAATGACTTGTTCAAGGCCATACACAGTGAGTCAGTGGCAGAGCTGCAATTAGAATTCAGGCATTCCTGGCACACACATCTGTGCACAATCAATCAAGTAGCTGCTAGTAGTGGTAGAGTTTTACACAACAACCAGGGCATTACACTCCCACTGATCTAAGAAAACCACACTGGAGCCACAAGTCTTTGAAGTCACAATCTAAGCCATGATCCTGTACATCAAGCAAAATCCTTCTACTTCATCTCTGGAGAGCATAAGAGCTTAGATCAGGTTATGAGAAGGGTCATATTTAAAAAAAGGTTGAGAAGTGATTCAACTCAAAAGACAGTAAAAATGCAAGATGTATTTATTTATGTAAAATCTGCCCTTCTCCCATGGAAACATGACCCATCCTCATATCATGTGGATTTTCACAATTACAATCCCACTGTGCAAACTTCCATAGAATCTATAATAAAGCAAAGAAATTTTACCCAAATCATCAAAGTCTAAGAGTTTCTCCTTGAGTTCATGTACAAAGTGTTTACTAGCCACAATCTCCTCCGCCATACACAAATACCAGTCCTTGATTGTTTGGACCAATATATCTTGACTGCACCAGAGCAGTCACTTCTTGCAAGGAAGGACAATTGTAATCGGTATTTTTAAGTGTCTTAGTCAAATCTAATTTAATAATAATTTAAAATGCTCCTGCTGCCAAAAAGATAAACAGTATTGTTAAAAGTTACAGCCATTTATCCAGGTACCAAAAGAAAGCAATTGGCCACCAATGCAAAAGTTTTAATTTAGTCGTTTCTTCCATTAACATGGAGGGGAATAATAGACCTAATAAGCAGTTGCTATAGAAGGTGTAAAGATCTCTACTGCAGTTCCCTGAATACTGCTGAAAATAACCCTAACTTCTAATTACAGTGATAACTTTCCACTTTATCAAAGGGGCTTGCTACTCTGTTCCTAGATAGACTCTCTTTATTATTCCACCTATCTCCCAACAGAATATTTTTATTAACAAAAACTTAAAGGTAGATCAGTGCTGGTCGACTAGTACTACCAAATCCTATTAAATATAAATGCTTTTAGCAAGAAGAGGCAAAAGGAGTGGGAAGACAAACAACACACCCATTAATCATGAGTATTTTTTAAAAAGAACACAGAATTCTATAGCCAGAGCTATAGTAAGTAAGTACATGCATACAGCTCCCATTTTGCAGACACAAAAACGAACAGGTCAGCCACTTTCTTTACTGATATTAAGACCATGTGAGAAAGAAAAGGTAGGTCAGTGAAGGGGATAATGAAAAAGGAAGTTGGCATGATTAAAAGGGGCTACCTGGAGCACCATAAGTCATGGCAGACTTAGGTGTGCCTGTTTGGTTCCATGCATATAAGTCAGCTTCCTTACCTTCTAAATCCAGTTATGATAAGAACTACTTGTTTACATTTAGCTTCCAATTTCAAGGTTTATATCAAGAAAGGAAAAAAAACCAAGACAAGGTATATATATCACTGAATATATATCATTAATACATTATCCTTTTCTTCTCCATTACCAAAGACCTCTCTCTATCTAAAATGAATCAATCATCATAGCATCTAGGCATCAACATAAAGGTAGGTTTGTGTATGCATGTCGGTATCAAGCATTTGCATAGTCCTGGTTTGGTGATGGTATCTGCTTCACCTTGGAGATTGTAGATTCATTGTTTTTAGTGAGTGTGGGCATATTGCCTCCTCTCCTAAATTAATCTGAGGGTGAATGGATGAATCTTGCACTCTGCTCTTTGCAAGTTCTTCTATGGCAAAGTTCCACAACTGAGTGTCCTTCACCAAGGATGCCTCCTGACTGCTCTGATGAACTTTGTTTTGGGTACCAACAGCTGCTCATGCCTACCTGGTAATTACAGTATTTTAGAGCTGATGCAGGAGAGGCAGTCCTTCACCTAATCAGGCTTTAGCCTATTGAGGCATGGAAGACCTAGGACTTTGAATTAGAACCAATACTTACTGGGAGCAGTGTAATATTCTCTTGTGTATTCTCTGCAGTAACTGCGTGATACCCAGGTAAAAAGGGTAACAAACAGTTGGATTTCTATACTCAGGCTTCCATGTTTCAGAGTAGACATGGCTGTCTTATCAACAGAAGGTAGAACAAGGGACATTTCTCACTACTGCTACCAATTGGGCATCCAAGGGTAGCACAAAATTGAATACCATTTCCAGAGTACATCCCAGTGATGTATAGTTGCCCTAGACACAAGGAATGGGCACGGATTCTGAAAGATCTTGAGAATGTACACCCTTGCTATTTGGTATTTGAGCCAAGCAGCACTGAAAGCAATGTGACTAAAAACCATTGGGTGATGTTTCTTCTCCATTCCTCTCCCCAGGAAAAAAAATTGGAGGTTTTTTGTTTTGTTTTAAATGTGCACTTTGCTTTTACTCATAATAGCAACTTTGAAGAAAGGTGCATTGCCCTGGGACTGGGGAGTGGCAAGATGAGAGGTGGTTCTTATGTTCTAAGGGAGTGAGTGCAAAGCTCATGGATAGCCCAAAAGAAATCCCCATCTCCTGCATGCAGGTGGTTTACCCGTGCAGTGCACTGTCCCTGACAACTGGATCTGGTAGAGGCTGGTTGAAACGCTGGAGTTTTAGGTGACAAGCTTCACTGCTTTTGTGCTTAATAGTTTCTTGTTTTATTTAGTTGTATTCACTATCCTAAGCAACAGGGGATTTCAGTAAAGTAAATAATCTGCAAGAGCTAGCAGTTTCTATTTGATTTTACAGATAAGCTTTATATGTATTAAAGTGTGTAACAGTGTCTGTAAACCAAGTGTTATTCAACTGGGCATACTGCCCATAATTAGAATGGCTAGGTGATGTAGGAATACTAAGTCAAATACAACTGTATATGCATGAGTCCAGCATAATTCATGTGGTGTACATTCTGTATTTGTAGGAAGTCAGGGCTGAGAATGGAAAGTATCTTTGGTATGGTTGGATTGCTATACAATGGAAAGTATTTGCTAGTAGGAGTTTTGTTTTCTGTTAATCATCCAGTAAAAAAATACCCATTAATAATTAAGTGTTTCTAAACTAAGAAGGTCTATAAAGCTAAAAGAAACAAATGGAACACAACAAAATGAAAGGAACCCCCCGCCCCACAAATAAAACCCTAACATGTTCCAAAAGCTATCATACCAAGAAAAAGCAAAACAGCTTGTTATGACATCAACCTTGCAAAACATGTGAGCAGTCAGGAAGGGGCAGGGAGTAAACTGTTCATTCCTTAAAGGGGAAAAATATCCATTCAAAGTAAAGGAGTGGAGATGACAAATAACTGCTCATTGCATAGGTTTTTCCTTGTTCAAAAATAGAAGTGACAATAGTGAAGATTTCATATTTGGATCTTTCATTCTTCATCCTTTAGAGTTATATACTCAGCATGTCAGACTGATTTAGATAGATTTTATTGAATGTAATGTTAGTGAAAGTAGAGCTATAAATCAGGTATACTGGCCAGAGGAATGCAAGTATCACTGAAAGAACATTGTCAACGCTCAACAAGTAACACATAACACCATGTCCACCCTCAAAAAAAAGAAATACTCTGAAATAGTAATTTACAATGATCTACACACCCCAGCAAAACCATTCCAACAGTAACTACAAAAATGGAAATCTAATCACAAGGATTATTCCTTAGACACTATCCAGAGGGACACTATCCAGTAACACTAAGAACAACTACTGTACAGTGTCTTTGCATTCCAAAGGTTTTAAATTGTATGACAGTGCAACATCTTAGTACCTTTCCAAGCAGTCATATTATGTTCTAGTGTCTAAGCTGCCTTTAAACAAACAACCCGAAATCTCTAAGTATTATGGTTGTCGGGAAAACACAAACCTTGAAAATGTGAAACCAAATGGCATTTATGCAGTGACTCTGCCTAAGTCAGCCTGAAACTTCTCCATTCCCCTCAGTGAAGGGTTAATTCAGACGCCCAGTGTTGATATGCTGAAATGTCTGCGATTGCACGGCTCAAAAACTGGAAAGAATGAAGAGGGACGATCACATACTCAAGATCCGCCCAATCTACTAAGAGCAATGGCTCATGAATGGGTAGCACTTTGGAATATACCACTATGTATTTTTCCCCATATAGGAAGGAGTCAAACCCAAGGAGCCTAACAGAGCACAGTTGGGCATCTAAGCCCCACCAAGGGAGAGTCAAGCCCAGAAGTGCATATAATCACCACTGAAGGGAAGACAAGCTTTAGGAGCTCAGCAGAGTCAATGGGTGTGTTTGAACCTCACTAAGGGGAAGCCAAGCCAGGAGAATCCACTGGAGCCCAGCAGGTCACCCATGATCATATTTTAAATATACATACAGTCTACAGTGAGAGGCACTACTCAGTTTAGTGTCTCAAATGGGCATACTCCCCCCCTTTTTTTTGCTCCCAGGTGGACTCCTTCTCCAAAGATATTATAGCCCTGATTCCCTGGATAAGCATTGCTTCATGTATTGATGTTGGGTATTAAATAGCAGAGACCTACCAGCTGAGAATGATGTTAGCACTGTTGAAAGAAAAGCTCCTGGCATGTCTTGATGCCACTACAACCTATGAAATGGTACATCTAATACATTACTTTTGTGACACCTTTACTAGGAAATGCCTGCCTGACTGTGTGCTAAATTCTAAATAGTAAATTGTTCAGCTAATTTACAAACTAGTCAAATTAGCAGGGAATATCCAAACTCTGGAGCTAGCAGCAAAGAAGCAGCAACATCCATTCACCTACACCATTTTGGGAAGATTCATTGAAATCAATAGAGTTACTTAAGATTTACTACAATGTACCAAAAAGGGAGAATTTAGCTCACTGAGGCTAAAGAGTAAAAATCTGAGTCTAGAAAGTTGTCCAAGAAACACTCACAACAGGATTGAAGCCATATTCAAGTCTGACCTGACTCAGGTTCAAAGGATAGAATCTCCATCTTGTAAAGAGAACGTGTGGAGGGGTGAGACAAAGTCTCTTTTCTTAAGAAAATTTATTATGACCAACCTGAAGTTGGAGAACTTCTTGCTTAATGAAGAGTCCAAATGGAAAGCTAGTTCAACCAAAACCTTACTCAAACAATACAGTCTACACATCATTTTTGAATATTCAGAATAAAATACTTGCTTCTGCTCTAGATGCTTCACCAGATCTAATGACGAAAAGATCTAGGGATAGCTTTTCTAAAATATCATACGTAGAATGTTGTGGAGTAAGCATGTGACTTTGATGATGTCACCACTTGCAAGAGATGTCCTTTCTGTTACTGTGTTAGAGAAATAATCTCTCTTGACAGCTTTTTAAATCCATCCAGATGTGCCTGCTTCAGGAGTCTCAATTATATAACCAACTTAATATAATCAACAATGTCACCAGGTATAAAATAGTTTTTAAATGGGATATCAAGCATTGTTGCTTTGGTCATGTGAGCTTCAGCTGATGGTGACCAGAGTTTACTTAGATGATCTCTTAACTTCTGCCATGTCCACCAGGCAAGTCCCCCACTACGAACAGCAGGAGGCCAGCAGAGAGTTTTAATTTGCACCTGCAGTATCCTTGCTATCTGAATGAAGTGTATGTTCTGCACCACTTTCTCTATGAATTTGCAGAGTATGTATTTATTTTTAAGACATATAAAATGCCCCATGTAAACTTAGAAATATACAAATCTACTTCTTTTCAGAAGTAGAATAAAAGGCTTGTCTTCCCCAAACATTCACCTTCCTTGTGCACCTGAATGTGTGTCTACACTACAACCGTGAGCTGGGATTGCAGTTTATGTTAACAAACTCACACTAGCTTTAACCTCTCTAGCTCAGGTACCAGAGCAATGAAGCTACAGCAGTATAGGCTTCAGTGCAGACTAGCCACATGAGCTATTACCCAGGGTTCTGGGCAAGTTTATGCAGTCTGTTCTGCCCTGGCTGTATATAATCTGCTCTGGAACCAAAGCTAGACAGATTAAAGCTAGCCCATGTAGACATACCTAAGGTAGTTCTCAGTGGATGGGTCGCACCTCGGGAGTTCACATCCCCAGCCCAGCCAACATCTCCTGGGGAAAGCTGCACTATGCCCTGAAAGCTAACAAACATGGGCTCTGTTGGAAGGACTGGGAAAGTGAATTCCAGGGACCCACCTCCTGAGAGCCACTTATCACTAGCCCTTTCATCCTTAAATTGACAGGCTTTTATCTCAGTCTCTGTGTCACAGAGCAAACTCACTGCCAAAGCACCTCCTCATGCCTACACATGGAACTGCAGGGGTTCTTTTGCTCTGCTGTGGCAGTCTGTAGCTTCCATGACCTGCCCTCCAGCCAAGTCAGCTTTCAGTTCAGTCTCCTACTGGTCTAACAAACAGAAAAAAAAAAAAAGAGTCCAATGCCAGGACTTCAGCCCCCATCTGGGACTCAGTCTTTGCCTCTGAGGCTTGTATTTCCCCTCTTGCTGGGGGAGGGGAACCCATCTGGGTTCCAACCAGCGGCGTATTAACGCCTAGGCCGACAAGGCCTAGGCCTAGGGTGGCAAATTTGCAGGGGCGGCAAATTTATAATAGCAACCAGAGGCTGCTTCCCCCGGTGCCAGTTCGCGCCCTCCGCCCCCGGCCCTGCCCCAGCTCCACCCCTTCCCCACCCCTTCCCTGCCCTTATTGGTCCCCTTCCCCAAATCCCCGCCCTGGCCCCGCCTCCTCTCCTGAGCACGCCGTGTTTCCCTCCTCCCCCCCCCCCCATGAAGCTGTTTCGCGCACAAGCACTGGCAGGGAACGGGGAGAAGCAAGACCCAGTGGCACGCTCATGGGAGGAGGTGGAGCAGAGGTGGTGGGCGGGCGGGGAGCTGCTAGGAGGGGGCGACAATTATTTCTGGGCCTAGGGGCGGCAAAATCATTAATCCGCCACTGGTTCCAACTCAGGGCCCCTGTGTTAGGCAATCAAGTGTGACTCCTTACAATCCCTCACTGCTTCCCTGGACTGCTCCTACCTTCTCCATGTTTGTCCACATCTTGCACAGGGCCATGAACTTCACTCCTCCTGCCTTGGAGTTCTGTCTCCTCCGATGGCTTCTTCCCAGCCAGCTACTGAGGTGTTTCCTCAAGGCTACTCTCTGCGCATTCTGTTGCAGCTGTTGCTAATTGGCTCCTTAGTCACAGCTGGAGGGGTACTGAGTCCATCTATTAACTCTTTCCTGGATGTCCCAGTGGGGAGTCAATGTACCCTATCACATTTCCCAAATGGTCTCACTTGCTGTGGTGTATCACAGGGAGACAGGCAGTCACTCAGATAATTCAGGCCTAACCTTGTGGTTTCATAATCAGAAACTGCTGCTCCAAAGGTCCATTTGCCCAGCATCAAATTATAAAGTACAAGAGCCACATTGCCCCAAATTTTCAAACTTGGGTGCCTAGAGTGAGTTACCTAAATCCATATTTAGGCGTCTAAATAAAAATGACCTACTTTTCAGAAGTGCTGAATCCCTGAAATTAAAAGGTGCTTCAGGTGCACTTCTTAGAATAAGGCCACTTCTATTTAGGTGCCTACAAATGGGGTTAGATGCCTAATGGAAAAACTGGCAAGTTTAAAAATTTTGGCCCTAGTGCTTTCTAAAAATAGTCCAAAATAAAACAAGTGGCACTAGGAACAAGCACAGGGATTGAGTCTCTTTGCCAGTCATATCCTTGCCTGCTAGAAACTACTACTTATCCAATCAAACTTTTTTTCAGAAGTAAAAATAAAAGGATAAGCCTGCAGGACTTGACATTACCCTTTCTCGGTTGTGGATCTGGTCTCCTGTCAGTGTACACATGCAGTTCCCATTGACATTAAGGGGAGTGGAGCACATGCCAAAGGGGGAATAGGTCATCTAAAATGTTCTTTGGCAGTTGATACTACCACACAGCATTGCAAGCCAGTGAGTGCAGAGACACATCATGGCTTCATTCTTCTGCAGCAGCATAACCCCCATTCCCATTTGCTGACTGTCCTCTCCCTGAACCAATCATAGTATTTATTTGTTTTCTTTAAAATGTTTTCACACCTGGGAAGGGCTGCACAGGGCAGGCTAATTACATAGAAAATGGGGAGCAGCTATTATGATTAATGGGACCGTAATTTAGAAAAACATAACAATTCTAAAAGAAGAAAGAAATTTGCTGCATGCTGGTATGAAGCGTGTTTAATAGAACATCCTGTATGTTGCTGAAAGTGTACCTGGCCTCACTCCCATTGAAGTGAACAGGAGCTCTGCCAATAAGTTTAAAGGGAGCAGAACTCTGCTGTATAGATGCTTCCAACAACAGACCTATCTCCATTTTTATTACAATGTACTTCAGAATATATATATGTTCCAACTTACAGTAAAGTAGGTCTATCAATATATCCCCAGGAAAAAACAATTAAAAGACCATACAGGACCACAATTAACTTGATGCAATGTCCAGAGCTCTAAAAGAACTCCCTCCCACAACCATCACCATATAAGGAATAGT